>NC_135316.1:9579730-10320355 GCF_048772815.1 Callospermophilus lateralis | reverse complement strand
CACAAAAATCTTCCCACTCTCATCCAGAAAAAATACCTTGACATTATCTTCGCCCCAAGTAAGACACAATTAGATGAGAAGACTTAGAAAATCTGTGAATACATATCTGGAATGGAATATGATCAGGAATTCACGACAATAGAGGTGGTAGAGGAGTTTCCAAAAGTAAGGGACAGGGTAAACACTCCACAATCATGGAGCTCGGCTGGCCTAAAGACTTCTTGAGAAACTGCCTATGAGTTTGGGCACTTGAAATATTTGTTGTTCTCAGAAGCTTTATCGTCCTTTCTAGTGAGACGATCAAAGCTGGGTCAGCATTTATGTGACCTGCAAGACATAGATTGTAATATTCCAATGAACATGAGGGAGCAGTGCTGAATTCTCTCTTTATTGGTTTACTGTGGACACTGGGGGCTAAGTGTCTCCCCATGTGGACTGTCTAGTCATTTGATCCTCCTCCACAATTCATGGTGTTTCTTGCTACTGCACTGGGAGTTTGGTATTTACTTCACGAAATACATGAAGTTCAAATGGAACACAGTGCTGGAGGGAGTTCTGTCACGTGTGGTGTGTCAGGGTCTGCAGGAGAATGCCCCAACCAGATTTCTATCCCACATAATTTGCCCCATTGAACATAGCAACCTGATTCTGAACATTGCCTTGAAATCTCTTCACATGACAAGATGCCTAAACATCGAAAGTTCTGCTGGCTGAACCATGTCACTCAAAAGCCATTTGGAATCCAATGGCAGATCCTCATGGCTCTACCACAGATGTTTTATCACATATATGCCCACCACTGCTCTAGGCCCACTACTCAGCAGGATCCAACTTACAGGCATCTCTGTTCTACACCATTTTCAGGAAACCCAATGAATCAAGGCACTCTCTGGTATACTGATGAGCAGCATCAGGACATCCAAAGGTTCTCCAGTGCCACCTGGTCATTGGAATTTCAAAAATCGCATGGTATTATATAGCCAGTTTTCAAGGATGAAGTTGGAGGCACTGTGGTTTTCAATACATTTAGGAACCATTAAATTGTGAGGAAGCTCATTTCAATGAATGTTCTGGAGAAATCTCACAGGCAAAGCTTCCCAAAGAGTGGCCAAAAGGTCCCATGAAGCCAGACCCATTGAGGTCTACATTGTGAGGTCCATGTGTGTTTTGACTCTCAACTATGGCTATCAGGTCTTTAAGAATAAAATCATGTGATATCCTCTCTACGATTTCCAGTGTTCTGTGGAAAGCCATCCTGGGCCTAGATATCAGTTTCCAAGGGCGACTCTCATGTGTGGCCTCCTAAAATCCCAACACATTTCATGGCAATACTTCTCTGAGGCCAGTTCCAGCACTCAGTCTCTAAGGGAAATCACACCAGAGGTCAAGCCCAGGTGGATCCCGTCATCTATTCCAACCACCACACAAATGACCACAATTAAAACCAAAACATTCCCACATGGCCCTCATCTTCTTCCATATAGACACTCATCATAATCTCTGGCTGGAGGATTCAATTAGGGGCACAGCCCAACACAGTTTCCAAAATATGCTTCCTTGCCCTCATTTGCCTAAAGTCAGGGTGGCCTTGACAAACTTCCTGTGAACCAGGAGTGATCAAATAGGCCTGCCGTTAATACTGATCTACTTCTGCACTTTGAGGCCTACTGTCTGTGGGGATTAGATTCTTTATGTGAATTGAAGTCAAGGGAAAACCCAAGCTCCTATGGGCGAGCCTCTGCAGGGCTTTGAAGAACTCATTTCACCCAAAGGATCCAGATTCTCACTTGATGGAGGTCAGGAACCTTACAGAGGAAGGCAAGAGACTTCATCCACAATAACTGCCCTTTTGGCCATTTTGGGTTTGGATGCAAACATGGGATCAATTTTTAGATCCATCAGGTGCTCAGAATCTAAGCCACAGTCTCAAACAGGGCCAAGAGGCTGCTTCAGACACATCCCTTTCCAAAGCATTCAACCAAAGAGCCACAGGTGATGCACATTGATTTTCATTTTAAAACTATTTTTTTCAGGCTTCCCAAAATGTTGGCCTCAGGCAAACAAATTCATAACATTAAGGGCAAAAGAACAATATGTAAGCACAAGGCCCAAAGCAGGGATTCTCCACTGAGACTTTCCTGGTCACACTTATATCTGAGTTTTCTGAGATGCTCGCCATTCCCTTCAGCTATCCAGTACATGGCCATGTCACAGAGCTTGGAGGTGGTACATATCTTGGACACAAAACCATGAGACTATTCTGGAGAGTGTCCAGATTTCATTATGCAAAAAGGAACATATTAAGATAGTAGGTGTTGCCCATTGATAAGGCAAACCGCAGTCCATTCATAAATTGGGCAGGATGAATGCTGGTAAGATTTCTACTAGACAGGACACATCCATTGATTTATTCTCTTTTCTAGTGTCTACAACCATGAACACAGTGGGATACACAGACATAGAAACACTCACATTGTCAAAGGACTTACTAGAATCAGTTCACTCCAAACCAAACAAACCGCTTTTCCTACCTATTCTCAGAACATGAGACAAAACCTCAAACCCACACCCACACCCACAAACGCACCTCTTTCCCCCAAGTAGGTCTGTGACAATAAGAAGTGTCCTGTGACTGGTGGGCCATACTATGTTTCCGCGAAATGGCCTGTCCTGTCTCACATCTGGTCTACTTGGCCAACTCTGTGAAGTTTTCAGGAGCCAGAGCTGAGCCACTACCTGCTTTCTCAGGAAAGGCCCCTCTTCAGAGCTATCCTGGCATTTGGACATCCTCACATCTGTAGGTACCAAGAAAGACTGACTCTGTCCTTGGTAAATCCAAACAAGTGAGACCATTGGGACTAGGACTGGGACTGGCTCTGGGTGCCTGACTTTCTGGATCTCAAGTTCAGAGAATTCCATAACCAAGGAAGTGAGGCGATGTCACTTCTGTCAGTAACTGAATGAGGTCACTGCCTTGGCAATCACTTTGTCATAACAGATGCTTCCAAGGGTCCCATGAAATGGAGGCTGCTCCTACTTCATTTGACACTTTCACAAGATAGAATGGTATATTAAAAATAGGCACCCAGGGACAGCTCTCCAAACAGGCTTGGTTTGGTCCATGTTCTCTACATTAAGAAGACAGAGGCTGATTCAGACACAACCTTTCATCCTTACCAGGTTGCTTGCCATGGAAGATGACTTTTGCTCTCTCAGTTCCTTCATAGCTGCCTACATCTTCTCCAGGGATGATTTCTGCATTGACCTTTGAGGTTCTCAGCAGGTGGAAGATCCCCTACATTCCAGTATTGTAACACCAACTCTGTCCCTGCTCATCTGTAAAGTTAGATTGAGGGAACAGTGTATGGTTTGGGTTAAAAATATGTTCGATTTGGATTAGGAATCATTCTGCTGGATGAATAATGGTATTGGAAACCTGTGATATTTATAAGAATATAGAGGTGAAATATATGTTTGAAAACAGAAATCAAAGTAATATTTGAAGCCAGAAGGGCATTGGGCCCTCAATTGTTATACTTAGCGTTGAATTATGTTGTGCACAGATATCTCATATAAATCGATATTAAATTGCATAGGACCTTGTACCTTTGATGATTGAATGTAGAAGAGAACATCCACTCAAACAAGGGTAGCCCGTAGGATCAGGAAAATAGTCGGAAGTTTTAGGAAGAAGAGTGAGTATAGGATTTTGACCAAAAGTTCTTTAGCAGTAGTGTTTCGGATAGAGAGTGAATGTAAATGTCACACATGTGAAGAGTCAGTCCAAATGATGAACTGGCGAAAATATGTAGGAAAGCAGATATCAATAGAGACATTAGGAAATCAGGCAAAGTATAAAGTGAGTGATAGGATTAGAAATTTTCAAAAGGGTTGAGTTTGAATATATAATCTTAGGAAAAACAAATAGGTAGTCACCAATAGGGTTGACATTTGAGAGCATTAGGCAACTTGGACATGGATGTTTTTACTAATCCAAGTTCACTCTCCATTTAGGATATGGTACAACCATAAGTGTGAACTTTGCATTTTATGTCCAGAATATTTCTGTGATAAAATGTATATGTAGAGCAAGTGACATGAGTATTTCTTCCACCATTTCTGGGAGCAATATTTTGAAGACGAACATAATAGTATTAAATAGGTGTACCCCGTGTCTATGAATATAGAGATATTGCATGAATAGACTATACTGTCAATAAATAATATAACTGGTTCCACTTTATATAATAGATTGAATTGATATCTGAAAATGTATAAGAAATCTTATATTGATATACAATCATTCATTCCAACCAGTTATACAACTAATGGTAATATTAAGGATATGGTTTATCGGGAAGGATGTGTGAGTTTTGCTTCAAAAGTGATTATGAAAAACGAAAATAATGTGTTTGGAAAGAAGTCTCATGAAGAGACCAGTAAAGAAACATGGAGGAATATATGTGTTCTGAAGTAGAAACTTATTGAAAGTGAAACAAATACCCATAAATTTTCAAAATTGTGTATGAAATATATATCCTATGATTTGAATAAACTAAAAGAATATTAATGTACCAGTGTTGAATAAAAAATGAACGTCAAAATATACATCATGTCCCATAGGAATCTACTTGCATTGATGTTAAACTGGGTCAGTTACTGTAGAAATATTAGGATTTGAATGCACCATTCACTGAAGTTAGTTTCAGTACTAGAAAACAAATATGTATTTCAGGTTGATGAATATTTCTGAAAATAATCTTGTGAAAGGTTGATTATATATTCACATACATGAATAAAAATGAATTTAGGGAGTGTATATAAGACACATATATTTCATTTATTGAAAAATCATGAGAGTGTGTACACACACACACACAGAAATTAAAAAGTAGAAATATATGCCAATTGAAATTCACCATGAAATCCAAAAATATTTAAATATTCATTTTACTGAATTTGGATTTATGTATAATTTTGTTTAACTAGGAAGCTCACAAATAGGTTGATTTTTCAGTTCCAACAGCATTTAGGAGGAGTGATCTCTTCTCACAATTTGTATCTGCCAATTGAGGCACCTCACAAGAATATACATGAGATACCAGGTAGGATTCTATATGAGCATATAAAAATATATGTGCTGAATAGGCTACCGAGAAAGGGAGACAGGAATTCACATATTTGTTATCTTTAAAAACACAGGGAGAACTATTTCAACAAAAAATTGACTAGATTTATAACTCCTACCCTATATAATTCAAAAGGGAAGTACAATTATACAACATGTCTCCTCTGAACTGCTTGAATTTCTATTCTGTTTGGGTAATTTTTCTCCATCATATTAGGATTAGTCGTCAGAGTCTAATAGTGTAGGGTTTAGTGTCAGGGATTTAGTATTTCAGTTGGAAAATCGGAAAAAAATTCCAATGTGTTTGTAAATATGTGCTACACAAAATTATTCCCACTCTCATTCAGAACAATGCGTTGACTTTACCGTCGCTGCAAGTAAGACACAATTAGAGGAAAAGAGTTAGAAAATCTGTTAATACATATCTGGAAAGCAAAATGCTCAGATATTCAAAACCTTGGAGGTGGTAGAGGAGTTTGCAAAAGTAAGGGACAAGGTATATTCTCCACAAACATGGAGCTCTGATGGCCTAAAGACTTCTTGAGAAACTGCTTCTGGGGTTGGGCACTTGAAATATATGATGTTGTCAGGAGCTTTAGCTTCATTTCTAGTGAGACCATCAAAGCTGGGTCTGCATCTATGTGACCTGGAGGACATGGTTTCTGATTTTCCAATGAACATGAGACAGCAGTGCTGAATTCTCTCTTTTTAGGTAAACTGTGGCCACTGTGGGTTAAGTGTCTACCCGTGTGGACTGTGAAGCCATTTGGACATCCTCCACTTTTCCTGTTATTTCTTGCTGCTGCACTGGGAGTTTGGTATTTGCTTCATGAAATACAAGAAGTTCAACTGTGACACAGTGCTGGAGGGAGTTCTATCACGTGTGGTGAGTCAGGGTATGCATGAGCATGCAAGAAACCGGCCTATATACCACATAACTTGCCCCCTTGACCATAGCAACCTGATTCTGTAAATTACCCTGAAACCTCTCCATATAACAAGATGCGTTTTCTTAAAATGGTCTCTTGGATGCACCATGTCCGTCTCATGAAATTTGGAATCCAATGGCAGATCCACATGGCCCTACCACAGATGTTTTATCACACACAAGCCCAGTGCTGCTCTAGGCCCTCTACTCAGCAGGCTCCAACTTACTGGCATCTCTGTTCTACACAATTTTGATGAAACCCAATCAATCAAGGCACTGTCCGGTACACTCTTGATCAGAAATAGGACATCCAAATGTTCTGCATGCCACCTGTTCATGGGAATTTCAAAAATTTAATGGTATTTATCTAGCCATTTATCAAGGATGAAGTTGGAGGCACAGTGGGTTTCAATTCATTCAGGAACCATTAAATGGTGAGTATGATAATTTCAATGAAAACTCTGGAGAACTCTCACAGGCAAGGCTTCCCAAAGAGTGTCCAAAAGGTCACATGAAACAATGCTCATTGAGGTCTACAATTGAGGTCCTTGAGTGTTTTGATCTCAACTATGGCTGCCAAGTCTTTCAGAATTAAACATTTTGGTATCTACACTGAGATTCCCAGTGCTCTGTGGAAAGCCAACCTGGGCCTACATCTCAGTTTTCAAGGGCGACTCTCATGCATGGCCTCCTAAAATCCCAACACAATTCATGACAATACTTCACTAAGGTCAGATCCAGGATTCAGTCTCTAAGGGGAATCACACCAGAGTACAAGCCCAGGAGGACCCAGTCATCCCTTTCAACCAACACACAAATGACCACAATCAAAACCAAAACACTCCCACATGGCCCTCATCTTCTTCTATATAGACACTCATCATAACCTCTGGGTAGAGGTTTCCATGAGGGGTGCAGCAAAAGAGAGTGTCCAAAATAAGCTCCTTTGCCCCTCATTTGCATTAAGTCAGGGTGGCCTAAACACCCTTTCTGTGAACCAGGATTTATCAAATAATCCTGCCCTTAATACTGCTCTGCTTCTCCAATTTGAGGAATACTGACTGTGAGGTATGGATTTTTTATGTGATTTGGAGTCATAAGAAAACCCAAGAACCTCTGCAGGGCTTTGAAGAACTAATTTGACACAAAGAATCCCTATCCTCAATTGATGGAGTTAAGGAAGCTAAAAGAAGAAGGCGAGAGACTTCATCCACAATGACTGATATTTTTGCCATTTTGGTTTTGGATGCACACATGGGATTTTTCTTTAGATCCATCAGATGCTGAGAATCAAAGCCATAGCCTCACACAGGGCCAAGAGGCTGATTCAGACACATCCCTTTCCAAAGCAATTAAGCAAAGAGCCACAGGTGATGCCCATTCATTTCCATTTGAAAACTGTTTTCTTAGGGCTTCACAAAGGGGTGGCCTGAGGCAAAGACCTTCCTGACATTCAGAGCAACAGAACAATTGGTAAGCGAAAGGGCCACAGCAGGGTTTCTCCACTGAGACTCTCCTGGTCAAACTGATATGTGAGTTTTCTGAGATGCTAGCCATTCTCTTCAGCTATCAAGTATATGGCCATGTTACAGAGCTTCGAGGTGGTACATATCTTGGACACAAAACCATGAGCCTATTCTGGAGAGTGGCCAGAATTCAGAAAGCAAATTAGGAAGGTTAGGTGTTGCCCATCCATAAGTCAAGCCACAGTCCATTCATAAATTGGGAAAGATTAATCCTGGGAAGCTTTCCACTAGACAGGACACATCCATTGATGCATTCTCTTTTCTGCTGTCTACAACCACGGACACAGTGGTATACACAGATATGGAAACACTCGCGTTGTCAAACAACATACTAGAAACTCTCCACTCCATAACAAACAAATCGCCTTTCCTACCTATTCTTAGAACATGAGACAAAACCACAAACTCACACCCACACCCACAAAGGCACCTCGTTCTCTGAAGTAGGTCTGTGACTATCCGGAGTGTCCTCTGACAGGTGGGCTATTCTATGTACCAGTGAAGTTTTCTGTCCTGTCTCAGATCTGGTCTCCTTGTCCAAATACATGAAGTTGTCAGGAGCCACCGGTGAAACACTATGTGCTTTCTCGGGAAACTCCCCTCTTCAGAGCATTTGGCCATCTTCACATTAGTAGGTACCAAGAAAGACTGACACTGTCCTTCATAAATCCAAACAAGTGAGCACACTAGGATTGAGACTGGGACTGGCTCTGTGTGCCTGGATTTTTGGATCCCAAATTGAGAGAGTTCCATTACCAAGGAAGTGAGGAAGGCCACTTCTTTCAAGAATTGAATGAGGTCACTGCCTTGGCAACCACTTTGTCCTAACAGTTGCTTCCAAGGGTCCCATGAGATGGAGGGAGACCCTACTTCCTGTGACAGTGTCACAAGTTAGAATGGTATATCAACCATAGGGAACCAGGAACAGCTCTCCACACAGTCCTGGTTTGGTCCATCTTCTCTACATTAAGAAAAGAGAGGCTGATTCAAACACAACCCTTCATCTTGACCAGGTTGTTTGCCATGGAAGATGACTTTTGCTCTCTCAGGTTCTACATAGCTGCCTACAACTTCTCCAGGGATCATTTCTGCATAGACCTTTGAGTTTCTCAGCAGGTGGAGGATCCCCTAACTTCCAGTATTGTAAGACCAACTCTGTGCCTGGTCTTCTGTAAAGGTAGATTGAGGGAAGAGTGTATGGTTAGGGTTAATAACAGGTTCAATTTGGGTGAGGAATCATTCTGCAGGATGAATAATGGTATTGGGAACCTGTGATATTTACAAAAATATATAGGTGAAATATAGGTACAAAAACAGAAATCTAGGTTAGATTTGAAGCGCAGAAGGGCATTGGTCCTTTCATTGGGATACTTAGCTTTGAATTATGTTCTGCACAGTTGTCTCAGATAAATCAATATTCAATGGCATCAGACCTTGTACCTTGGATGATTGAATTTCGAAGAGAACATCCAGTCAAAAAGGGATAGTCTGCAGGATTAGGAAGACTGTTGGTGAGTTTAGAAAAAAAAGTGACTATAGGATTTGGACCAAAAGATCTTTAGCAATAGGGTTTCGGGTAGAGAGTGAATGTAAATGTCAGCACATGTGAAGAGTCAGTCACAATGATGAACTTGAGAAAATATGTAGGGAAGCAGATATCAATAGAGACATTATGAAATCAGGCAAATTATAAAGTGAGTGATAGAATTAGACATTTTCAACAGGATTGAGTTTGAATATATAACCTCAGGAAGAAACAAATATTTATTCCCCCACAAGATTGGCAATTGGGAGCATTAGGCAACCTGGAGATGAATGTTTTAGTAATCCATGTTCACTTTCCATTCAGGCTTTGTTACAATCCTAAGTGTGATCTTTGCATTTTGTGACCAGTATATTACTGTGATAAAATGTATATGTAGATCAGGTGACATGAGTTTTTCTTCCACCATTTATTGGAGCAATATTTTGAAGATGTATAAATTAGTATTTTGGGTTAAAATAAATGTACCCTGTGTCTATAAATATAGAGATAATGCATGAATAGACCATACTGTGAATAAATCTTATAACTCGTTCCAACATTAAATAACGGTTTGAATTGATATCTGAAAATATTCAGGAAATCTTATATTCATATGCATACATTAATTCCAACCAGTTATACATCTAATGTAATATTAGGGTTATGGTTTATCATGAAGGGTGTGTGAGTTTTGCTTCAAAATTGATTATGGAATTGAAAATAATGTTTTTGGAAAGAAGTCTCACGAAAATACCAGTCAAGAAAATGGAGGAATACACGTGTTCTGAAGCAGGAAGTTGTTGAAAGTGAAACAAATGCCTACAAATTTGTGAACTAGTGGATGAAATATATATCCAATGATGTGCATAAACTGAAGAAATAGTAATGTACCAGTGTTGAATTAAAACGAATGTCAAAATACACATCATGTCCCATAGGAGTCTACTTGCATTGATGTTAAACTGGGTCAGTTACTATAGAAATATTAGGATTTGTATGCACCTTTCACTGAACTTAGTTGTCAGTACTAGGAAACAAATATGTATTTCAGGTGGATGAATATTTCTTAGAATATTCTTGTGAAAAATTCATTATAAATCGAAATATATGAATATGAATGAATTTAGGGAGTGTATGGAAGACACATATATTCCATATTTAGAAAAATCTGGAGCGTGTGTATATATATATATATATATATATATATATATATATATATACACACACACATACACAAAACACACAAACAGACATTAAAATGTAGCAATAGGTATGCTAATCCTAATTCATCCTGAAATATATATCATCCACAGATGCAAAAATATTTATTTTACTGATCACGGATTTATGTGTAATGTTGTTCTAATAGGAAGCTCACCCATAGATTGAATTTCAGTTCCAACAGTGGTTAGGAGGAGTGATCTCTTATCACAATTTGTATCTGCCAAGTCAGACAACACTCAAAAATTTACCTGTGATACCAGGTAGGATTCTACAAGTGCATATAAATATGCATGTTCTCAATAGGCTATAGAGAAATGGAGACAGGATTTCACATATTTGTTAACTTTAAAAACATCCGGAGAACTAATTTAACCAAAAATTGACTAGATTTATAACACCTACCCTTTGTCATGCAAAAGGCAAGTCCAAATATACACCATGCCTCCACTGAACTGCTTTTATTTCTCTTCTCTTTGGGTTATTTTTCTCCATCATATTAGGATTAGTAGTCAGAGTCTAGTAGGGTATGTGTTAGTGTCATGGTTTCAGTATTTTTATTGGAAAATAGGAAAATTGCCTCAGTCTGGCTGGGCACAAATCAGGAAACACTGAAGCAGGAACAATCTTTATTTTTGAACTGTAAGAAAATACCTCACACACGCTCCTGGGGATTTCTCTCGATGCCAAGCGGCTTGTCCAGGAAAACCCCCAGCTGAAAATATTTTTCCCGGCAATCCCTCCTCCTGCACTTCCCCAACTAGTGGGAACTCTGGGGGAATCCCTGGAAATCCCTAATGGCCCTTAAATCTTGCAATAATCTCCATTTACCAGATTTCTTTTTAATAACAAAAATGGGAGTATCATAGGGAGATGCGGAAAGTTTTATATGTCCCTCCACTAATTGTTTTTGAATAGGTCATGGGCTGCTTGTATCTTTTCTTTAGTCAGGGGCCACTGAGGAACCCATACTGGTCTATCTGATTTCCAAGTAATTTTTATTGCCTCAGCGACCCCTTCTGAAAACCCAGTCCATGTCTATTTATTCCTTGATCTATTTGAATTGGTGCTGCTATACCTTGTTCTCCTAATCTTTTTTCTTTCCTGAAACCTTGTCTAGCCCTAATAGTGGGCACATTTGGATTGATGTTACTTGTTAATGTCAAAACTAATTGATCTAGGAATCTTGTCCCCATGAATTTATAGGAAGATGATCCAATACATATGGCTGTATAGTTCCTTTACATCCTTCAGGATCCTTCCAATATAATACCATTGCACTTCTATGAGGATTAGTTGCCACTCCTAGGCCTCAAAGCGTTTGAGGGGCTTCTTGTAACGGCCAATGTTTTGGCCATTCTTGACGAGATATGATGCTAAGGTCTGCACCTGTATCCAGTAGCCCATTAAATTCATGCCCTTGAATATTTAATTTTATCATTGGGCGAGAATCTGACTTCAAAGACAGCATAGCCCAATCTACACCTGTGGAGTCTATTCCCCTGGAACCTCTTTCTATACTACTACTGGAAAATTTATCATGTAGGTTGGGTATTATTAATAGCTGTGATATTCTATCTCCTGGTGAAATTACTGATATACTGTTTGGAGAACTGGCTATAAATTTTATTTCAACTTCATAATCGGGATCAATTACCCCAGGACTTATCATAAGTCCTTTTATAGAAGAAGAGCTGCATCCCAATAATAAGCCTACTGTTCCTTTGGGAAGAGGCATTTCACCTCTGTGGAAATGATTTGAACTCCCATCTCTGGAGTTAGTACTGCTCTAGCGGAGGCACAGATGTCCAACCCTGTGCTCCCTCTGGTTTGTCTGATGAGAGATCTGATGGATAATGTGTCCTGGGCACTACCCTGATGGTGTTGCTGGGTTCCTCCATGGTGATTCTGGGTTCCTCCAGTGCCCAGTACATTTGTGTTCGTGGGCCACAGAGAATTGGGCCCCCCTGTCTGTTTTTTGGCAATGGAGCCCGATGCCTTTCTTCATGATATCGTGGGTAAATTCCTGGTCCTTGTCCATTTTTTGATAACGGAGTACCCTCTATGGTGGTTTGAGAATGGCATTCATTTGCCCAATGTCTCCCTCTACGGTATCGTGGGCAAATACCCGGTATTCTATTCCTTTGACACCTAGCTTTGTCAAATCCTCCTCTTATGGGGCAACTCCTTTTAAAATGTCCTGTTTGTTCACAATTGTAGCATTTTTTTTTGGCCTGGCATATAAAGTCTGTTCTACTGCTGCCAAGATTTGTCTTTGTTCATTAATGTCTCTACATAATTTAACATATGTGTTTAAATCTTCATGTCTCCATGGTCTAATTACCTCTCTGCAGCAATGATTTGCTTCGGCATAAGCCAGTTGTTTTATAAATGGCATTGCTTGTTCTGTATCCCCCAAAATTCTGGAAGCTGCCTTAATAAGTCTATCTACAAATTCAGTGTAAGGTTCATTAGTTCCTTGTATTACCTTAGATAACTGACCTTGTAAATCTCATGCCCTAACTGCATCTATAGCTATTTGTGCGTATACGCCAGGATCATATTCAATTTGTTGCCATTGACCCTCCTAAGGTCTTTCTCCTAACAACATATCTAGATTTCTTTGAGGGTAACCTGCTGCTGCACTTTGCCTAGATGTCACCCTGCAAAATTCCTCATGGGCAACCTTCCATAACAAATATTGTCCTCCATTTAGCACAGATTTACACATACTAGACCAATCTGCTGGTGTCAGGTCCAAATTGGTAATGGATTTGACCATGCTTACAGTGAAGGGTGCTTGAGGACCATAGGGTGTTATAGCCTCCTTTAACTGCTTCACTGTTTTGAAATCTAAAGCACAGTGAATTCGCTGCCCTCCTGCCTGCTCAAGTACAGGGCATGCTAATCTTTGAGGTCCTGTCTCAGGATCCCATCTATCAACTACGGGGGTTGAGGGCCACTCAGCTATATCCATAGGTGGAGCTGTTGGTTGAATTACGCCCTCTAGTGATAGAATGGTGTTAGTGGCAGCCTCCTGTTGTAGCTTTTTCCCTAATAGCTGTTTCTCCTCTAAGCTTTCTTCCTTTAAATTTTCTTCCTCTGTCTGATTAGCTTGAGAGAACTTCTCTTTTGCTTGATCTAAAATGTCTTTCTCCATCATCTGAACTTCTAACAATTTACTTAACACTCTTTCAGTTTGTTTTTTACTAATTTCTAATCTGTTATAAAGATAACGCAACCCAATAAGATAACACAAAACAAAACCGAATCAAAATGAAACAAAAATGGAACAAAAATCGTTGTATCAATTTTCCTATTTTCTTGGCATGTGCATTTGTGGTCTATTTCTATCTCTTCCTCAGTGGTGAACAACTTCAAACCTTGAGCCAACCATTTTTCCCAGTCTGCCTGAGAAAATTCTAGGGATAGGCAGATTGAAACAAACACAAAACAAATCAAAACAAGAACACATTGTTTATTAAAATGGTCACTCATTCTCTCGCATTCCCTTAGGGGCAAGAAGTTTCACTTACCCCGAAGCTTCAGAAGTTCCCCACACGGGCCACCAATTGCTGCAGTCTGGCTGGGCACAAATCACCAGCCACTGAAGCAGGAACAAACTTTATTTTTGAACTGCAAAGAAAAAATCTCACTCATGCTCCTAGGGAATTCTCTCAATGCCAAGGGCTTGTCCAGGAAAACACCAGCAGGAAATACCACTCCCGGCAATCCCTCCTCCTGCACCTTCCCAACCAATGGGAACTCACGGGGAATCCCCGGAAATCCCTTTGAGAACTCCAAAACAGTGTGATAACTCAAAAGTAGTGGTAGAGGCGGATAGTAATGCCTTGCCTGTCAATCAATACTGTTGGCAAAATGCCACGAGCCATAGAGACTTATGTTTGGATCTCAGCAGAAAATGAATCCAATGTGTATGAAAATATGTGCTACACAAAAATCTTCCCACTATCATCCAGAACAATGCCTTGACATTACCTTCACCCCAAGTAAGACACAATTAGAGGAGAAGAGTTAGAAAATATGTGAATACATATCTGGAATGGAACATGCTCAGGAGTTCACAACCGTGGCGGTGGTAGAGGAGTTTCCAAAAGTAAGGGACAGGGTTAACACTCCACAAACATGGTGCTCTGCTGCCCTAAACTTCTTGAGAAACTGCCTCTGAGTTTGGGCCCTTGAAATATATGTTGTTTACAGGAGATTTAGCTTCCTTTGTAGTGAGACCATCAAAGTTGGGTCTGCATCTATGTGACCTGAAGGACATGGTTTCTCATTTTCCAATGAACATGATGCAGCAGTCCTGAATTCTCTCTTTGTAGGTAAACCGTGGCCACTGGGGGCTAAGTGACTCCCCGTGTGGACTGTGAAGCCATTTGGTCATCCTCCACTTTTTGTGGTGTTTCTTGCTGTGGCACTGGGAGTTTGTTATTTGCTTCATGAAATACAAGGAGATCAAACGGGACAAAGTGCTAGAGTGAGTTCTGTCAGGTGTGGTGGGTCAGGGTCTACAAGAGAATGCACCAACAAATCTTCTATCGCACATAGTTTGTCCCCTTAACCATAGCAACCTGATTCTTAAAATTGCCTTTAAACCTCTCCATATAACAAGATGCCTTTACATAAGGGTCTGCTGGCTACACCATATCAGTCACAAGCCATTTGGAAGCCAATGGCAAATCCACATGACCCTACCACAGATGTTTTATCACACACCTGCACCCCACTCTTCTAGGCCCACTACTCACCAGGCTCCAACTTACTGGCATCTCTGTTCTACACAATTTTCATGAATCCCAGTCAATCAAGGCACTGTCTGTATACTCATGATCAGCAACAGGACATCCAAAGGTTCTCCAGTGCCACCTGGTCATGGGAATTTCAAAGATTTCATGGTATTTATCTTGCCATTTTTCAAGGTTGAAGTTGGAGGCCCTGAGGGTTTGAATTCATTCAGGAAACATTAAATATTGAGGAAGCTCATTTCAATGAAAACTCTGGAGAACTCTCACAGGCAAGGCTTCCCCAAGAGCGGCCAAAAGGTCACATGAAGCCAGGCTCATTGATGTCTACAATGTGAGGTCCGTGTGTGTTTTGCCTCTCAAATATGGCTGCCAAGGCTTTCAGAATATAATCATGTGATATCCTGGCCTAGATTCCCAGTGCTCTGTTGAAATCCACACTGCAAATAGAGCTCACTATCAAAGGGTGGCTCTCATGTGTGGCCCCCTAAAAATCCCAACACAATTCATGGAAATACTTCTCTGAGGTAAGTTCCAGAACTCATTCTCTAAGTGTAATCACACCAGAGTTCAAAAGAAGGTGGACAAGTCATCTCTTCCAACCACCACACAAATGACCACAATTAAAACCAAAACACTCCCACATGGCTCTCATCTTCTTCCATAGAGACACTCATCATCACCTGTGGCCGGAGGATACCATGACGTACGCAGCCCAAGACAGTGTCCAAAATAAGCTCCATTGCCCCTCATTTGCCTAAAGTCATGTTGGCCTGAACACCTTTACTGTGAACCAGGAGTGATCAAATAGGCCTACAGTTAATACTGCTCTGCTTCTCCAATTTGAGGCCTAACGACTGTGGGGATTACATTTTTTATGTAAACTGGAGTCATGAAGAAATCCAAGCATCTCTGGGCTAGCCTCTGCAGGGCTTTAAAAAAGTCATTTGACCCAAAGGATCCATATTCTCACTTGACGGAGATCAGGAACCTCACAGAGGAAGGCTATTTTGGCCATTTAGGTTGTGGATGCACACATGGGATCTTTCTTTAGATCCATCAGGTGCTGAGAATCTAAGCCACAGCCCCACACATGGCCAAGAGGCTGATTCAGACATATCCATTTCCAAAGCAATTTAGCAAAGAGCCACAGGTGATGCCTATTTATTTCCACTTGAAAACTGTTTTTCTCAGGCTTCTCAAGGGGTGTCCTGAGGCAAAGACCTTGCTGACATTTAGGGCAACAGAAAAATAGGTAAGCAATAGGCCCAAGGCAGGGTTTCTCCACTGAGACTTTCCTCATCATACTGATATCTTAGTTTTCTGAGGTGCTCGATATTTTCTTCAACTATCCAGAACATGGCCATGTCACACACCTTGGAGGTGGTACATATATTGGACACAAAAACATGAGCCTATTCTGGATAGTGGCCAGAATTCAGGAAGAAAATAGGAACTTAGGAAGATAGTAGGTGTTGCCCATCGATAAGGCAACAGGCAGTCCTTCCAAAATGGGCAGGATGAATGCTGGGATACTTTCTACTAGACAGGACACATCCATCGATGCATTCTCTTTTCTAATGTCTACAACCGAGGACACAGTGGAATACACAGACACAGAAACACTCCTCTTGTCAAAGGACTTTCTAGAAACAGGCCACTCCAAAACAAACAAACCACCTTCCCTACTTATTCTCAGAACATGGGACAAAACCACAAACTCACACCCACACTCAAAAGGCACCTTCTTACCCCAAGTAAGTCTGTGACTATCCAGAGTGTCCTCTGACTGGTGGGCCATGCTGTGTTCCCCCGAAATGGCCTATCCTGTCTCAGATCTGGTCTTCTTGTCCAAATCTCTGAACTTGTCAGGAGTCTGTGCTGACCACTACATGCTTTCTCAGGGAAGGCCCATCTTCAGAGCTCTCCTAGCATTTGGCCATCCTCACATCAGTAGGTACCAAGAAAAACAGACTCTCTCCTTGGTAAGTCCAAACCAGTGAGCCCACTGGGACAGGGATTGGGACTGGCTCTGTGTGCCTGGCTTCCTGGAGCCCAAGTTCAGAGAGTTCCATCACCAAAGAAGTGAGGTAGGTCAATTTCTTCAGGAACTGAATGAGGTCACTTCCTTGGCAACCACTATTTTATTAAACTTTCAATATAAGTATAAAAACAGAAATCTAGGAAAGATTTGAAGCCCAGAGGGGCATTAGGCCCTTGTTTGGGATACTTAGTGATGAATTACATTCTGCAGAGATGTCCGAGATAAATTGATATACAATGGCATAGGACCTTTACCTTGGATGATTGAATATAGAAGAGAACATCCCATCAAAAAGGATAGTCGGTAGGATTAGGAAGATAGTCGGTAGGTTTAGAAAAAAGAGTGAGTATAGGATTTAGACCAAAAGTTCTTTAGCTATAGGGTTTCGGGTGGAGAGTGAACATAAATATCAGCACATGTGAAGAGTCAGTCACAATGATGAACTGGGGAAAATATGTGAGAATCCAGATATCAATAGAGACATTAGGAAATCAGGCAAAGTATAAAGTGAGTGATAGGTTTAGACATTTTCAACATGGTTGAGGTTGAATCTATAATCTTTGGAAGAAACAAATATGTAGTCACCAATAATATTGACATTTGAGAGCATTAGGCAACCTGGACATGGTTGTTTTAGTAATCCATGCTCACTTTCCATTTCGCTTTGGTGAAAGGTTAATAAAATAGGTACTTGTCACTTCCTGTTTTTCTGTATGCTTAACAAAACACTGTTGAAATCTGGAGAACTGTTTCCTAATTTTGTTCTCAGCATGTGCTGTCACCAAATGCCAAAGTGAGGATTGTACTACCTCACCAGGTTGCACGCAAACTGCCCACTTGCTCTGACCCATCAATAAATTTCACTCACTGCCCTCTCCAAGGAAAGTATAGAAGCTCTGATTAAGCTCTTCCCTGGGCTCTCTTTTCTTTTAAGTGTTGCTGAGTGAAAATTGTATACTGTTCTGGACTTAAATATGCATACTTTTGCTTGCCCATGCATAAAGATAGTCAGTTGCTGTTTGCTTTTGAGTAGGTAGACCCATAAACCGGAACGTCTGGTCAACTAAATTGGACTAGACTCCCAGAGGGGTTCAAAAACTCCCCCACTCTCTTTGATGAAGCACTCCACAGAGATCACAACAAATTCAGAATTACGCACCCCAAAGTCACCCTGCTTCAATATGTGGATGTCCTGCTACTGGCAGCCAACACCAAGGAAAACTGTGAGTCTGCAACCCAAGCACTATTATCCGAGCTTGCTCACTTGGGAATAGAGCTTTTGCCAAAAAGCCCAAATTTGAAAGCAAGAGGTAATCTTCCTGGGGTATTCTCTTAGGGGTGGTAAATGATGGCTCACTGATCCCAGAAAACAAACCATTGCGCAGATACCACGCCCATCTAACAGAAGACAACACAGAGAGTTTCATGGGACTGATGGCTTTTGCAGGTAATGGAAACATGGGTTTGTGTTCTTAGCTGCTCCTTCATACCTGCTGTTAAATGAGGATGCCCAATTCCAATGGACCCATGAGCACCAGCAAGCTTTTGATAACATCTAAGGAAACTGACACTGAATTCCTCAACTTCTCTGAGCCCAGCCTGCAATTACAGAAAGCCCTACACTACGTTAAAAATGTACATCAACTCACTCACCTTGGTTCAAAGAAACTGCAGGCATTTTTGAAGGATCAAGAACAGAGTTTTTGACTAACCTACTCACAGCGAAAGGAAATATCTGAACGGATGACAAGAGCCTGTTGGGTCTGTAAATGGGTTAATGGTTACCCTTCCAAGCTTCCTGCAGGAAAGCACCTACGAGGAATCAGACCAGGACAATTCTGGGAAGTGGACTTTACTGAAATTAAGACAGCCAGGTAAGGACTTAAATATCTCCTAGTCTTTGTAGATACATTTTCAGGATAAATTGAAGCCTTTCCCACAAAATAAATAATAAAAAAAAAAAACAACGGCGCAAATAGTGGTCAAGGATATCCTGAAAGTTATTTTTCCAAGATATGGCCTGCCCAATGTAATAGGGTCTGATAATGGACCGGCGTTAATGGCCAAGGTAAGTCAGGGGTTAGTTAGGACCCTGGGGATTAATTGGAAGTTACATTGTGCTTATAGACCCCAGAGCTCAGGACATGTAAAAAAATAAATAGAACAATTAAAGAGACCTTAAAGAAATTAAGCTTACAGACCAGCATAAAAGATTGATCTATGCTCCTGCCTTATGCACTGTTTCATGCAAGAAATACTCCCTCTCTTTCTTTCTGTAACCTCACCCCCTATGAATTTCTCAATGGTGCTCCTCCTCCAGTAAAGGACCTATCCCCAATTCTAAGACCTAACGATCCCTTCTACATCCCCTTGCTTGACAAACTAAAAGTTTGTGAAAGAACTCACTGATACATGTTGAAACAGCTGGCCACTGCCTACCAACCTGGGGACGAGGGGACTACACATCCATATCAAGTAAGAGACTTCATCTACATAAGACAACATCAGGTGTCATCCCTGGAATCCCGCTGGAAAGAACCATACCAGGTGCTACTTATAACACCTAGAGCAGTAAAAGTAGACGGAATCTCTTCCTGGATCCATGCCTCAAATCTCAAGCCTGCAACCTGTCCAGAATCTGGCTGGAAACTGAAAAAGACTGGTAACCCTTTCAAATTGCGTATTCACCATGTGAATATGGCTATAGATTCTCCCGTTTTCTACCAGTAGTCCTAACCCTCATCAGCCTGTTCAGCAGCGATGGCTGATAACAAATCCTACTAGACAAGAAGTATGGTCTATCTTGCATACAGCCCTCTTAGGGACTTGGTGGCCATCTCTCCACCCAGATATTTGTCAAATGGCTATACGTCTTTCCTACTGGGATATCCCTGATGAAGAGAATCCCACTAAAATTCCATTAAATACCTTCTGTACCATAGATAATGGAAACAAACGTTATGGATGAAGAGACTAACGAGCCAGATGCAGGTTGGCTAGCCTAGATTACTATGCTTGCCCGGCCCACTATCAAAGCCACAAACAGCTATGGCTGTGTTGGGGAAGATCCGACTTCTTCTGTAAGTCATGGGGATGTGAGCATACAGGGGGTGCCTAGTGGAACCCAAAATGCTCATCAAATTCTGTACACAGCATTGGCCATATTACCAATTAGAGAACAAAAAACGATGGCCCCCAGACGGGTCTCTAGATCCTCAAATTCTGAGTGAACTTTTTAACTTCTGCAATTGCTCAAAAGGTTGAATGGAGATTCCCCCATGTGGAGGCCTTTTCCCTCCTTCACTCACATCCTGAACTATGCTTCTCCAATAGATCCTCACCCTCAGCCTTCTGCTCCAGACTCTCTGCTGTCACTCCCACCTCAGAAACCTGATTTCTCCCCTCCAATTACTAGATCAAAAACCAAAACCTCTGCCAGTTCTCAGACCATTGCCCCCGTGCTGAGGTAGCAGGTACTCAGGCACCCCTCTACCCACTCACTCCTCTCTTTTCATGTCAGTGCCCGCAACGGGTCCCACCAGGTCCTCTTACCAGCTAACCCAAAGCTCAAACCAGCTGAGGAGAACCCTCAGACCCCTATCCAAGATGTAATGAAAATGACCTTTAAAGTTGCTTTGTCTTCACTGAAAACAGGTTAATAAGAATTTAAAGTCCCTCACAGCCTTTTTGGGATACTCACTCCCGTCTTCCCCTCTGCTCTATCTGTTCTACTGTTGAATTTTTTTTGCTAGGAAAATCCCAAACCTGTTTCCTATTATTCTTTCACATCTCTCTTTCCTCATACTCAGATCCACGGAGCTGCTCTCACCCCCCGCCTTCCCCATCTTCCAACTCTGTACCAGGCCCACAGAAAAGTCTTAACTGACCTTCTCCAGAAGTCTTCACCATGGCTGACTTTAGGACTTTCAGAAAAAGAGTCCCAAAAAAAAAGTTCAATGTTGGTAAACTTCCTGTTTTCGTGTTGCCTGTTCTGCTTGGGCACTGGCTGGAAAAATTAGCACTCCTAAGCTAGACACACCCTTACTAGTTTTTCACAAAATATGTGAACAAGGCCCCAGGCCTTGAGCTGGGGCTTCACAGAGATGGCTACATTTCTAAGATAAAGAAGTTACCAACTGGGCTCCATGGTAACAGCTGGCAGGGAGAAAAAAAGAGATGAAAAAAGCTATCCCCCTCCCAGGTGTCCTCAAAAATGTAACTTGCCCAGAACAGAGGCAGAAAAAAAAACTGCTTTATGTGAACTTCTGCAGACTGTTAACTTCTTAGCCCCATCCCTTACATTTTGGGTACAAAATTCTGAAACTACATAAACTTGGGGGTTCAGGGGATTAATTGATTACAACATAAGCAATGCCTTCTAAATCAGGTTGCAACTAAATAGGACTGTTTCCCTGTATTCCTTTCTATCTTAGGTGCCTTGCCTTGTCCATACCTACAACAGTATAATTCTATATACTAAAATATTGTTTATGTTTTCATAAAATGGTCAACAGATGTGAAAAATTATGTAATGGTGCAGTTGTTTCCCAGAGTGCTCTATCATGAGGCAGGATCATTTAAACTTCAAATAGGGGGGCATACAACCCGATTCTGCCAGGAACCTGTATCCCTCACCTTAGCCATCTTTTTAGGAATTGGAGTTGCTGCAGGGGTGGGCACAAGACCCAATGCCCTAGTCCATGGGAAACAACAAATGACCAAATTAGAAGCAGCAGTATACCAAAGCTTAAAGATATTAAATCCTCCATCACAGCTTTACAGGAATCTTTAACCTCTCTCTCTCTGAAGTTGTTTTACAGAACAGGCGAGGTTGGAACTTCTTTTCATGAGAAAGGGGGCCTTTATGCTGCATTGAGGGAAGAATGTTGTTTTTATGCTGACCATACTGGTTGTAAAAGAATTTATGAGTAAATTTAGAAGATGGTTTGAAGAGCATCAACAAGAGAGAGAGGCCCCAAAAGGGTGGTTTGTGTCTTCGTTAACATAGTCCCCCTGGTTATCTACGCTTTTATCAGCCCTGGCAGGTCCATTAATAATACTCATTTATTGCTAACTGTAGGACCTTGGTTGCTCCACCGTGTAGTTTCATTTCTCCAAGCTCAAATTGGACAAGTTAAATTTTTGGCAATCAGACAAAAATGTACGCCACTATCAGAAATAAAATATTACACCGCCCAATGATTACTTTTATGATTAAAAGTAACCAGAAGAAGTGGGGAATGAAAGGTTAATAAAAAAGGTAATTATCACTTCCTGTTTTTCTGTGTGCTTAACAAACACTGTTGAAATCTTGAAAACTCTTTGCTAATCTTGTTCCCAGAATGTAATGTCCCCAACTGCCAAACTGCAGAATGTACTCCCTCACCCGTTTGTATACAAACTGCCCACTCGCCCTGACCCATCAATAAACTTCCCTCCCTGCCCTCTCCAAGGAACGTATATAAGCTCTGCTTAAGCTGTTCTCAGGGCTCTCTGCTCTATTCAAGTGAGCTCTGAGCCCCAGCATGCTGGATCCCCAATAAACCCTTTGCTGTTGCGAGAGACAGTCTCTTGGTGGTCTCTTCCTACGACGCTCGAACGACCTTTTCATTGGTACAATCAAAAGTGTGACATTTGCTTTTTGTGTCCAGAATATTACTGTGATAAAATGTATATGTAGATCAGGTGACATGAGTATTTCTTCCACTGTTTCTGGGAGCAATATTTTGATGATATATAAATTAGTATTGGTGGTACAAATAGGTGTGCCCTGTTTCCATGAATATAGAGATATTGCATGAATAGACCATACAATGAATAAATAATACAACTAGTTCCAACTTTATTTTTTTAATTAATTTTTATTGTTGGTTGTTCACAACATTACATAGCTCTTGATATATCATATTTCACACTTTGATTCAAGTGGGATATGAACTCCCATTTTTACCCCGTATACAGATTGCAGAATCACATCAGTTGCACATCCATTTATTTACATATTGCCATACTAGTGTCTGTTATATTCTGCTGCCTTTCCTATCCTCTACTATCCCCCTCCCCTCTCCCCTCCCCTCTTCTCTCTCTACCCCCTCTACTGTAAATCATTTCTTCCCCTTATATTGTTTCCCTTTCCCCTCACTTCCTCTTGTATGTAATTTTGTATACCCCTGAGGGTCTCTTGCCTTTTCCATGCAATTTCCCTTCTCTCTCCCTTTCCCTCCCAGCTCTCATCCCTGTTTAATGTTAATCTTCATCTCATGCTTTTTGTCCCTACTCTGTTCTTAGTTACTCTCCTTATTACAAAGCCGATATTTGGCATTTGTTTTTAAGGGATTGGCTAGCTTCACTTAGCATAATCTGCTCTAATGCCATCCATTTCCCTGCAAATTCTATGATTTTGTCATTTTTTAATGCAGAGTAATACTCCATTGTGTATAAATGCCACATTTTTTTTATCCATTCGTCTATTGAAGGGCATCTAGGTTAGTTCCACGGTCTTGCTATTGTGAATTGTGCTGCTATGAACATGGATGTAGCAGTGTCCCTATAGTGTGCTCTTTTTAGGTCTTTAGGGAATAGACCGAGTAGGGGAATAGCTGGGTTAAATGGTGGTTCCATTCCGAGCTTTCCAAGAAATCTCCATACTGCTTTCCAAATTGGCCGCACCAATTTGCAGTCTCACCAGCAATGTACAAGTGAACTCTTTTCCCCACATCTTCGCCAGCACTTGTTGTTGTTTGACTTCCTAATTGCTGCCAATCTTACTGGAGTGAGATGGTATCTTAGGTTGGTTTTGATTTGCATTTCTCTGACTGCTAGAGATGGTGAGCATTTTTTCATGTACTTGTTTATTGATTGTATGTCCTCATCTGAGAAATTTCTGTTCAGGTTCTTGACCCATTTGTTGATTGGGTTATTTGTTATCTTATTGTCTAATTTTTTTAGTTCTTTGTATATTCTGGATATTAGGGCTCTGTCTGAAGTGTGAGGAGTAAAGATTTGTTCCCAGGATGTAGGCTCCCTATTTAACTCTCTTATTGTTTCTTTTGCTGAGAAAAATCTTTGTAGTTGTAGTAAGTCCCATTTGTTGATTCTAGTTATTAACTCTTGTGCTATGGGCGTCCTATTGAGGGATTTGGAACCCGACCCCACAGTATGTAGATCATAGCCAACTTTTTCTTCTATCAGACGCCGTGTCTCTGATTTGATATCAAGTTACTTGATCCACTTTCAGTTAACTTTTGTGCATGGTGAGAGAAAGGAATTTAGTTTCATTTTGTTGCATATGGATTTCCAGTTTTCCCAGCACCATTTGTTGAAGATGCTATCCTTCCTCCATTGCATGCTTTTAGCCCCTTTATCAAATATAAGATAGTTGTAATTTTGTGAATTGGTTTCTGTGTCCTCTATTCTGTACCATTGGTCCACCCGCCTGTTTTGGTACCAGTACCATGTTATTTTTGTTAATCTTCCTCTGTAGTATAGTTTGAAGTCTGGTATAGCTATACCACCTGATTCACACTTCCTGCTTAACATTGTTTTTGCTATTCTGGGTCTTTTATTTTTCCATATGAATTTCATGATTGCTTTCTCTATTTCTACAGGAAATGCCGTTGGGATTTTTAGTGGCATTGCATTTAACCTATAGTGAACTTTTGGTAATATCGCCATTTTGATAATGTTAGTTCTACCTATCCATGAACAGGCTATATTTTTCCATCTTCTAAGATGTTCTTCTATTTATCTCTTTAGGGTTCTGTAGTTTTCATTGTATAAGTGTTTTACCTCTTTTGTTAGGTTGATTCCCAAGTATTTTATTTTATTTTTTTTGAGGATATTGTGAATGGAGTGGTTGTCCTCATTTCCAATCCAGAGGATTTGTCACTGATATTCAGGAATGCCTTTGATTTATGTTTGTTGATTTTATATCCTGCCACTATGCTGAATTCATTTATTAGCTCTAATAGTTTCTTTGTAGACCTTTTTGGGTCTGCTAGGTATAGAATCATATCATCTGCAAATAGTGATAATTTGAGTTCTTCTTTTCCTATTTTTATGCCATTAATTTCTTTCATCTGTCTAATTGCTCTGGCCAGTGATTCGAGAACTATGTTGAACAGAAGTGGTGAGAGAGGGCATCCCTGTCTTGTTCCAGATTTTAGAGGGAATGCCTTCAGTTTTTCTCCATTCAGAATGATGCTAGCCTGAGGCTTAGCATAGATTGCTTATACAATATTGAGGTATGTTTCTGTTATCCCTAGTTTTTCTAGAGTTTTGAACATAAAGGGATGCTATACTTTGTCGAATGCTTTTTCCGCATCTATCGAGATGATCATATGGTTCTTATTTTTAAGCCTATTGATGTGGTGAATAACATTTATTGATTTCCGTATATTGAACCAGCCTTGCATCCCAGGGATGAATCCTACTTGATCATGGTGCACAGTTTTTTTGATATGTTTTTGTATCTGATTCCCCAGAATTTTATTGAGGATTTTTCCATCTAGGTTCATTAGAGATATTGGTCTGTAGTTTTCTTTCTTTGAAGTATCTTTGTCTGGTTTAGGAACCAGGGTGATGTTGGCCTCTTAGAATGAATTTGGAAGTTCTCCCTCTTTTTCTATTTCCTGAAATAGCTTGAAAAGTATTGGTATTATTTCCTCTTTAAAGGTTTTGTAAAACTCTGCTGTACACCCATCCGGTCGTGGGCTTTTCTTAGTTGGTAGTCTCTGGATGGTTTCTTCTATTTCCTCAATTGATATTGGTCTGTTAAGGTTGTCAATATTCTCCTGACTCAATCTGGGCAGATAATATGACTTATGACATTTATAGATGCCTTCACTATCTTCTATTTTATTGGAGTATAAGGATTCAAAATAATTTCTGATAAACTTCTGTATTTCTGAAGTGTCTGTTGTGATATTGCCTTTTTCATCCCGAATACTAGTAATTTGAGTTCTCTCTCTTCTTCTGTTCGTTAGCATTGCTAAGGGTCTGTCGATTTTATTTATTTCTTCGAAAAACCAACTTTTAGTTTTGTCAATTTTTTCAATTGTTTTTTTTTAGTTTCGATTTCATTAATTTCTGATCTGATTTTAATTATTTCTTTGCCTTCTACTTCTTTTGATGTTGTTTTGCTTTTCTTTTTTTAGGATTTTGAGATGAATTATTAGATCATTTATTTGTTGATTTTTTTTTTATGGAATGAACTCCAATCAATAAATTTTCCTCTTAGAACTGCTTTCAATATGTCCCATAGATTCTGATATGTTGTGTCTGTGTTTTCATTTATCTCTAAGAATTTTTTAATTTCCTCAGTGATGTCTTCTATAACCCACTGATCATTTAGTGACCTATTGTTCATTCTCCAAGTGATACATGATTTTTCCTTACTTCTTTTATTGTTGATTTTCAATTTCATTCCATTATGATCATATAAGATGCATGGTATTATCCCTACTCCTTTATATTGTCTAAGAGTTGCCCTGTGACATAATATATAATCTATTTTTGAGGAGGATCTATGTGCTGCTGAGAAAAAGTGTAACTGCTTGATGTTGGGTGGTATATTCTATATATGTCAATTAAGTCTAGGTTATTATTTAAGTTATTGAGTTCTATTGTTTCCTTATTCAACTTTTTTTTTTGGAAGATCCTTCCAGTGGTAAGAGAGGTGTGTTGAAGTCTCCCATGATTATTGTATGGTGGTCTATTAGACTTTTGAACTTGAGAAGAGTTTGTTTGATGAACATAGCTGCACCATTGTTTGGTGCATATATATTTATGATTGTTATGTCTTGTTGGTGTATGGTTCCCTTAAACAGTATGTAGTGTCCCTCTTTATCCCTTTTGATTAACTTTGGCTTGAAATCTATTTTATTTGATATGAGTATGGACACTCCTGATTTTTTACGTAGTCCATATGAGTGATATGATTTTTCCCAAAACATTCACCTTCAGTCTATGTATGTTTTTTCCTATCAAATACGTCTCCCTAAGGCAGCATATTGTTGGGTCTTGTTTAGTGATCTATTCGAATACTCTGTGTCTCTTAATTGGTGAGTTTAATCCATTAACATTTAGGGTTATTATTGAGATATGGGTTGTTCTTCCAGCCATATTTGTTTATTTATGTTACTAAACATGGTTTGTTTTCCTCTTTGATTATCCGCCCCCCCCTTTACTGTACTAGCTCCCACTGTTGGTTTTCATTGATATTTTCCATTTGCTCTTCCTGTAATATTTTGCCGAGGATGTTTTGAAGAGATGGTTTTCTAGCTGCAAATTCTTTTAACTTTTGTTTATCATGGAAGATTTTAATTTCATCTTCCACCCTGAAGCTTAATTTCGCTGGATACACAATTCTTGGTTGGAATCCATTTTCTTTTAGTGTTTGAAATATGTTATTCTAGGATCTTCTAGCTTTCAGAGTCCGAATGATGTGTCTGGTGGGCCACTGGGACTGTTCTGTCGATGGTCCCAGTTCCGCCTACCTTGCAGGTGCGAGGAGCAGCTGTTTCCCTCCACAGATTGCTGGGCCTGACCTGCCGGTGAGTGGGAGGTGCACCTAACTTTTAGGCGCGGGGGGTGGCTCTGCCACTCTGCGGGTTGCTGGGCCTGATCTGCTGGTGAGTCAAAGGTCTGCCGAACTTGCAGGTGCACGGCGGCTCTGCCCCTCCCCAACCGGGGCGATGTGTCTTGCGGGCCACTGGGCCTGTTCTGTCATTGGTCATGGTTCCACCTACTTTGCAGGCACGTGGGGCAGCTGTCTCCCTCCGCAGGTTGCTGGGCCTGACCTGCAAATGGGTCACAGGTCTGGCTACCTTGCAGACACAGGGTGGGGGGTGGCTCTGCCACTCTGCGGATTGCTGGGCCTGTTCTGCTGGTGGGTCGCGGGTCCGCCTACCTTGCAGGTGCCCAGCGGCTCTGGCCCTCCCCCAACCGGGGCGATGTGTCTGGCGGGCCCCTGGGCCTGTTCTGTCGGTGGTCATGGCTCTGCCTACCATGCAGGCGCATGGGCAGCTGTGCCCTTCCGTGGGTTCCTGGTCCTGACCTGCAGATGGGTCGCAGGTCCGCCTACCTTGCAGGTGGGGGTGGGGGGTGGCTCGGCCGCTCTGCGGATTGCTGAGCGTCATCTAGTTCCAACTTAAAATAATGGATTGAATTGATATCTGAAAAAATACAGGAAATCTTATATTGATATACATACATTCATTCCAACAAGTTATATATACTATGGTAATATTAGGGTTATGGTTTCTCATGAAGAGTGTGTGAGTTTTGCTTGAAAAGTGATTATGGAAATTGAAAAAAATGTGATTGGAAAGAAGTCTCATTAAAAGACTAGTCAAGAAATATGGAGAAATACCTGTGTTCTGAAGCAGGAAGTAATTGAAAGTAAAACAAATGCCTATAAATTTGCTAAATTGTGGAAGAAATATATACCCTATGATGTGCATAATTTGAAGAAATAATAATGTACCAGTGTTGAATAAAAATTAACATCAAAATATACATCAAGTCCCATAGGAATCTACTTGCATTGATGTTAAACTGGGTCAGTTACTGTAGAAATATTAGGAATTGTATGCACCATTCACTGAAGTTAGTTTTCAGTACTAGGAAACAAATATGTATTTTAGGTGGATGAATATTTCTAAGAATAATCTTGTGAAAAGTTGATTATAAAACTATGTACGTGAACGTGAATGAATTAAGGGAGTGTATATAAGCTACATATATTTCATATTTTGAAAAATATGGAGAGTGTGTGTATATACACACACACACACACACACACATATATATATATATATATATATACACAAAACACACACACAGACACTAAAAATTAGCAATATATATACCAATCAAAATTCATCATTAAATATATGTCATCTACAGATGCATAAACATCTTTTTTTACTGAACATAGATTTATGTACAATAAATCTAGAAAGCTCACCAATAGGTTGAATTTTCAGTTCCAACAGGGTTTAGTAGGAGTGATGTCTTTTCACAATAGGTATCTGACAAGTCAGCCACCTCACAAGAATATACGTGTGATACCAGGTAGGATTCTATATATGCATATAAAAATATAAGTGCTAAATAGGCTACAGAGAAAGAGAGTCAGGAAATCACATGTTTGTTAACTTTAAAAACACATGGAGAACTATTTCAATTGAAAATTGACTAGATTTATAACTCCTACCCTATATTATGCAAAAAGCAACTCCAACTATACACCATACCTCCACTGAACTGGTAGTATTTCTATTCTGTTTGGGTTATTTTTCTCTGTCATATTAGGATTAGTAGTCAGAGTCTAGTAGGGTATGGGTTAGTGTCAGGGATTCAGTATTTCGAATGGAAAATAGGAAATAGAATCCAATGTGTATGCAAATAAATTCTACACAAAAATCTTCCCACTCTCATCCAGAACAATGCCTTGATATTACCTTCGTTCCATGTAAGACATAATTATAGGATAAGAGTTAGAAAATCTGTAAATACATATATGGAATGAAAAATTCTCAGGGGTTCACAACCTTGGAGGTGGTAGAGAGTTTCCAAAAGTAAGGGACATGGTAAACACTCCACAAACATGGAGCTCTGATGGCCTAAAGACTTCTTGAGAAACTGCTTCTGAGGTTGGGCACTTGAAATATATGTTGTTGTCAGGAGCTTTAGCTTCCTTTGTAGTGAGACCATCAAAGCTCTGTCTGTATCTATGTGACATGGAGGACATGTTTTCTTATTTTCCAATGAATATGAGGCAGCAGTGCTAAATTCTCTCTTTGTAGGTAAACTGTAGCCACTGGGGGCTAAGTTTCTTCCCATATGGACTGTGAAGCCATTTGTTTATTCTCCAATTTTCGTTGGATTTCTTGCTGCTGCACGGAGAGTTTGGTATTTGCTTCACCTAATACAGGGAGTTCAACTGGGACACAGTGCTGGAGGGAGTTCTGTCACTTGTGCTGTGTCAGGGTCTGCAGGAGAATGCACAAACAAGGCTTCTATCCTCCAAAGCTTGCCCCCGTGTCCATAGCAACCTCATTCTGAACATTGACCAGAAAAATATCCATATAACAAGATGCCTTTACATAGAAGGGTCTGCTGGCTGCACCATTTCAGTCACACGCCATTTCGAAGCCAATGGAAGATCCACATGGCCCCACCTCAGATGTATTATCACACACCTGTACACCACTGCTATAGGCCCACTCCACAGCAGGATAAAACTTACTGGCATCTCTGTTCTCCACCATTTTCATGAAACCCAGTCAATCAAGGCACTGTCTGCTACACTCATGATCTAGAACAGGACATTCAAAGGTTCTTCAGTGAAACCTGGTCATGGGAATTTCAAAAATATCATGGTAATTATCTAGCCATTTTTCAAGGATGAAGTTGGAGGCATTGTGGGTTTCAATACATTCAGGAACCATTAAATTTTGAGGAAGCTCATTTCCATGAAAACTCTGGAGAACTCTCACGGGCAAAGCTTCCCAAAGAGTGGCCAAAATGTCATATGAATCCAAGCCCATTAAGGTCTACAATGTGAAGTCCATGTGTGTTTTGAATCTCAACTATGGCTGCCAAGTCTTTCAAAATACAATCATGTGATATCCTCGCTGAGATTCCCAGTGCTCTCTGGAAAGCCACCTTGGGCCTAGATCTCAGTTTCCAAGGGCGACTCTCCTGCGTGGCCTCCTAAAATCCCAACACAATTCATGGCAATACTTCCCTGAGATCAGTTCCAGATCACAGTCTCTAAGGGAAATCACACCATGTTCAAGCCCACGTGGATCCAGTCATCTCTTCCAACCGCCACACAAATGACCACTATTAAAACTAAAACAGTCCCACATGGCCCTCATCTTCTTCCATAACCTCTGGCTGGAAGGTTCCATGAGGGGCACAGCCAAAGACAGGGTCCAAAATAAGCTCCCCTACCCCTCATTTGCCTAAACTCAGGGTGACCTTGACACCCTTCCTGTGAACCAGGAGTGATCAAATAGGCCGGCCTTTTATACTGCTTTACTTCTCCAATTTGATGCCTAAAGACTGTGGGGTTTAGATTATTTATGTGAATTGGAGTCATGAGAAAACCCAAGCTCCTTTGGGCTAGCGCCTGTAGGGCTTTGAAGACCTCATTTCACCCAAAAGATCCAGATTCTCACTTGATGGAGGTCAGGAACCTTACACAGGAAGGCAAGAAACTTCATCCAGAATGAGTGTTTTTGGCCATTTTGGTTTTGGATGCACAAATGGGATCATTCTTTTGATCCATCAGGTGCTGAGAATCTAAGCCACAGTCTCAAAGAGGGCCAAGATGCTGATTCAAACACATCCCTTTCCAAAGCAATTAAGCAAGAAGCCACTGGTGATGCACATTGATTTCCATTTTAAAACTGTTTTCAGGCTTCCCAATGGGTTGGCCTCAGGCAAACAAATTCGTGACATTCAGGCAACAGAACAATATGGAAGCAGAAGGCCCAAAGCAGGGATTCTCCACTGAGACTTTCCTGGTCACACTGATATCTCAGTTTTCTGAGATGCTCGCCATTCCCTTCAGCTATCCAGTACATGGCCTTGTCACAGAGCTTGGAGGTGGTACATTTCATGGACGCAAAACCATGAGCCTATTCTGGAGAATGGCCAGATTTCAGGAAGAAAAAAGGAACTTATGAAAATAGCAGGTGTTGCCCATCTATAAGGCAAGCCGCAGTCCTTACATAAATTGCACAGGATGAATGCTGGGAAGCTTTCTACTACAGAGGACACATCCATTGATGCATTCTCTTTTGTAATGTCTACAACCATGAACACAGTGGGATACACAGACATAGAAACTCTCGCAATGTCAAAGGACTTACTAGAATCAGTTCACTAAAAACCAAGGAAACCACCTTGCCTACATATTCTCAGAACATGAGACAAAACCACAAACCCACACCCACACCCGCAAAGGCAACACTTTCCCCCAAATAGGTCTATGACTCTCCGGAGTGTCCTCAGACTGGTGGGCCATACTGTGTTTCCCCGAAATGGCCTGTCCTGTCTCCCATCTGGTCTACTTGGCCAATGCTTTGAAATTGTAAGGAGCCAGAATTGAGCCACTACCTGCTTCATCAGGAAAGGCCCCTCTTCAGAGGTATCCTGGCATTTGGCCATCCTCACATCAGTAGGCACCTCCTTCCCCTAAGTAGGTCTGTGACAATCCGGAGTGTCTTCTGACTGGTGGGCCAATCTATGTACCCACGAAATTGCGTGTCCTGTCTCAAATCTGTTCTACTTCGTCAAATCTGTGAAGTTGTCAGGAGCCAGCATTGAGTCACTACCTGCTTTCTCAGGAAAGTCCCCTCTTCAGAGCTCTCCTGGCATTTGGCCATCCTCACATCAGTAGGTACCAAGAAAGACTGACTCTGTCATTGGTAAATCCAAACATGTGAGCCCACTGGGACAGAGACTGGGACTGGCTCTGTGTGCCAGGCTTCCTGGGTCCCGAATTCAGAGAGTTCCATCACCAAGGAAGTGAGGTAGGTCACTTCCTTTAAGAATTGTATGAGGTCACTGCCTTGGCAACCACTTTGTCCTAACACTTGCTTCCAAGGGTCCCATGAGATGGAGGATGCCCCTACTTCCTGTGACAGTTTCACAAGTTAGAATGATATATCAACCATAGGGATCCAGGAACACCTCTCCACACAGGCCTGGTTTGGTCCATATTCTCTACATTAAGAAGAGAGAGGCTGATTCAGACACATCCCTTCATCCTGACAAATGACCACAATAAAAACCAAAACACTCCCACATGGCCCTCATCTTCTTCAATATAGTCACTCATCATAACCTTTGGCTTGAGGCTTCCATCAATGGCACAGCCCAAGAGAGTGTCCAAAACAAGCTCCCTTGCCCCTCATTTGCCTAAAGTCAGGGTGGCCTAGACACCCTTCCTGTGAACCAGGATTGATCACATAGGTCTGCCATTAATACTGCTCTGCTTCTCCAATTTGAGGCCTACTGACTGTGGGGTTCAGATTCTTTATGTGAATTGGAGTCATGAGAAAACCTAAGCACCTCTGGACTGCCCTCTGCAGGGATTTGAAGACCCCATTTGAGTGGGTGTAGGAGTTGGAACAAAAGTTCTTTAGCAATACGGTTTTGGTGAGAGAGTAAATCTAAATGTCAGCACATTTGAAGGGTCATTCCCAATGATGAACTGGAGAAAAGGTATTTGAAAGCAGATATCAATAGAGACAGTAGGAAATCACGCAAAGTACAAAGTGAGAGGTAGGATATAACATTTTAACAAGGTTGAGGTTGAATATATAATCTTAGGAAGAAACAGATATGTAGTCACCAATATGAATGATATTTGAGAGCATTAGGGAACCAGGACATGGATGTTGTTAGTAATACATGATCACATTTAATTTAGGCTTTGGTACAATCATAAGTGTAATCCTTGCAATTTGTGTCATGAATATTACTGTGATGAAATATATATGTATATCAGGTGACTAGAGTATTTCTTCCACCATTTCTGAAAGCAATATTTTAAAGACTTATAAATTAGTATTGGAGATACATTTAGGTGTACCCTGTGCCTATGAATATAGATATGATGCCTTAATAGACCATACTGTGAATAAATAATATAACTTGTTTCACTTTTAATAATGGATTGAAATGATATCTGAAAATATATAAGAAATTTTTTTCTTGATATACAATCATTCATTCCTACAAGTTATACATCTAATGGTAATAATAGGGTTACCGTTTATCATGATGGGTGTGTGAGTTTGCTTCAAAAGTGATTATGGAAATCGAAAATAATGTGTTTGGAAAAAAGTCTCATGAAAAAAACAGTCAAGAAACATGGAGGAATACATGTGTTCTGAAGAAGGAAGTGATTGAAAGTGAAACAAAGCCTATAAATTTGCTCACTTGTGGAAGAAATATATATCGTATGATGTGCATAAAATGAAGAAATAGTAATGTGCCAGTGTTGAATAAAAATGAACGTCGAAATAGACATCATGGAACATAGGAATCTACTTGCATTTATGTTAAACTCGTAAGTTACTGTAGAAATTTTAGTATTTGTATGCACCATTCACTGAATTTAGTTTTCAGTACTAGGTAACAAATATGTAGTTCAGGTGGATGAATATTTCTGACAATAATTTTGTGAATAGTTGATTAGAAATCCAAATACATGAACATTAATGAATTTAGGGAGTGTATAATAAGACGCATATCTTTCACATTTTGAAAAATCTGTATAGTATATATATATATACACAAAACAGAAAAACCCACACAGTGTCATTAAAAATAAGAAATATATATGCTAATCAAAATTCATCATGTAATATATACAGTCCACAGATCCAAAATATTTTTTTTTTACTGAACATGAATTTATTTATAGTGTTGTTCAACTAGGAAGCTCACCCATAGGTTGAATTTTCAGTTCCAACAGCGTTTAGGAGGAGTGATCTGTTCTCACAATTTGTATCTGCCAAGTTAGACACCCCACAAGTATGTACGTGTGATACCAGGTAGGATTCTATATGTGCAAATAAAATACATGTGCTGAATAGGGTACAGAGAAAGGGAGACAGGAATTCACATATTTGTTAACTTTAAAAACACAGGGAGAACTTCTTCAATTTAAATTGACTAGATTTATAACTCCTACCCTATATTTTGCAAAAGGCAAGCCCAACTATACAGCAACCCTTCTCTGAACTGCTTGTATTTCTATTCTGTTTGAGTTATTTTTCTCCATCATATTAAGATTAGTACTCAGAGTCTTGTAGGGTAGGGGTTAGTGTCAGGGATTCAGTATTTCAAATGGAAAATTGGAAAATGAATCCAATGTGAATGCAAATATGTGCTACACAAAAATCTTCCCACTGTCATCCAGAACAATGCATTGTCATTACCTCTGGCCCAAGTAATACACAATTAGAGGAGAAGAGTTAAAAAATATGTGAATACATATCTGGAATGGAATATGCTCAGGAGTTCACAACCTTGGAGGTGTTAGAGGAGTTTCGCAAAATAAGGGACAGGGTTAACATTCCACAAACATGGAGCTCTGGTGCCCTAAAGACTTCTTGAGAAACTGCCTATGATGTTGGGCACTTGAAATATATGTTGTTGTCAGGAGCTTTTGCTTTTTTTTCTAGTGAGACCATCATAGCTGGGTCTGCATCTATGTGACCTGAAGGACATGGTTTTTATTTTCCAATGAACATGAGGCATCGTGCTGAATTCTCCCTTTGTAGGTAAATTGTGGCCACTTTGGGCTAAGTTTCACCCCATATGGACTGTGAAGCCATTTGGTCATCCTCCAATTTTCATAGTGTTTCTTGCTGCTTCACTGGGAGTTTGGTATTTGCTTCATGAAATAGAAGGAGTTCAACTGGGACACAGTGCTGTAGTGAGTTCTGTCACATGCGGTGGGTTAGGGATCTCATGTGAATGCACCAACCAGGCTTCTATCCCTCATAGTTGTCCCCTTGTCCATAGCAACATGGTTCTAAACATTGCACTGAAACCTCTCCATTTAACAATATGCCTTTACGTAGAACATTCTGCTGGTTGCACCATCTCAGTCACAAGTCATTTGGAGCCAATGGTATATCCACATGGCACCACACAGATGTTTTATCATACACCTTCCCACCTCTGCTCTACGCCCACCACTCAGCAGGCTCCAACTTACTGGTATCTCTTTGCTACACCATTTTCATGAATCCCAGTCAATCAAGGCACTGCCTGATACACTCATTATCAGACGTAAAACATCAAAAGGTTCCCCAGTGCAACCTGGTCTTGGGAAATTCAAAAAATTTATGGTATTTATCTAGCAATTTTTCAAGGATGAAGTTGGAGACACTGTGTGTTTCAACTCATTCTGGAAGCATTAAATGGCGAGGAAGCTCATTTCAATGAAAGCTCTGGAGAACTGTAACAGGAAGTCTTTCTAAAGAGTGACCAAAAGGTCACATGAAGTCAGGATCATTGAGGTCTACAATGTGAGGTCCATGTTTGTTTTGATTCTCAACTATGGCTGCCATGTCTTTAAGAATAGAATCATGTGATATCCTGGCTGAGATTCCCAGTGCTCTGTGGAAAGCCACCCTAGGCCTATATCTCAGTTTCCATGTGTGACTCTCATGCGTGGCCTCCTAAAATCCCAACACAATTCATGGCAATACTTCTCTAAGGTCAGTTTCAGAACTCAGTCTCTAAGGGGTATCACAACAGATTTCAAACCCAGGTGGACCCAGTCATCTCTTCCAACCGCCACACAAATAACCACAATTGAAACCAAAACACTCCCACATGGCCCTCATTTTCTTCCATATAGACACTCTTCATAACCTCTTGCTAGAGGTCTCCATGAGGGGCAAAGTCCAAGACAGTGTCCAAAAAAAGCTCACTTGCCCATCATTTGCCTAAAGTTTGAGTGGCCTGGACACCCTTCCTGTGAACCAGGAGTGATCCAATAGTCCTGCCTGTAATACTGGTCCTCTTCTCCAATTTGAGGCCTACTGACTGGGGGATTAGATTCTTTATGTGTATTGGAGTCATGAGAAAACGCAAGCGTCAATGGACTAGCCTCTGCTGGGCTTTAAAGAACTCATTTGACCCAAAGGATCCCTATTGTCACTTGAAGGAAGTCAGAAACCTTACAGAGGAAGGTGATAGACTGCATCCACAATGACTAGTCTATTGGCCGTTTTGGTTTTAGATGCACATATGGGATCTTTCTTTACATCCATCAGGTGCTGACAATCTAAGCCACAGCCTCAAACAGGGCCAAGCACCTGATTCAGACACATTCCATTTCAAAGCAATTAAGCAAAGACCCACAGGTGATGCCCATTCATTTCCGTTTGAAACTGTTTTCTTCAGGCTTCACAAAGGGGTGCCCTGTGGCAAAGACCTTCCTGACTTTCAGGGAAAAAGAACAATAGGTAAGCAAAAGGTCCAACCAGGGTTCCTCCACTGAGACATTAGTAGTCACACTGATATCTGAGTTTTCTGAGATGCTCGCCATTCCCTTCAGGTATCCAGTACATGGCCATGTGAAAGAGCTTGGAGGTGGTACATATCTTGGAAACAAATCCATGAGCCTATTCTAGAGAGTGGCCAGAATTCAGGAAGAAAACCAGAACTTAAGAAGATAGCAGGTGCTGCCCATTGATAAGGCAAGCCCTTCTCCATTCATTAATTGGGCACGATGAATTCTGGCAAGCTTTCTACTAGACAGGACACATCCATTGATGCATTCTTTTTTCTAATGTCTACAACCACGGACACAGTGAGATACACAGACATAGAAACACACGCCTTGTGAAACGACTTAGTAGAAACATTACACTCCAAACCAAGAAACCGTCTTTCCTACCTATTCTCAGATCATGACACAAAACCACAAACTCACACCCACACCCACAAATGCACCTCCTTTCCCCAAGTAGGTCTGTGACTATCCCGAGTGTCCTCTGACTGCTGTGCCATACTAAGTTCCCACAAAATGGCCTTTCCTGTCTCAGATCAGGTCTCCTTGGCCAACTCTGTGAAGTTGTCAGGAGCGAGCGGTGAGACACTACCTGTTTTCTCAGGAAAAGCCCCTCTTCAGAGCTTTCATGGCATTTGGCCATCCTCACATCAGTAGGTACCAAGAAAGACTGACTCTGTACTTGGTAATTCCAAACAAGTGAACACATTAGGAGTGGGACTGGGACTGGCTCTGGATGTCTGGCTTCCTGGATCAAAGTTCAGAGAGTTCCATCACCAAGAAGTGATGTGAGGTAGCTTCCTTCAGGAACTGAATGAGGTCACTGCCTTGGCAAACGCTTTGTCCTAACAGTTGCTTCCAAGGGTTACATGAGATGGTGGCTGCCCCTACTTCCTGTGACACTCTCACAAGTTAGATTGGTATATCAACCATAGGAAGCCGGCAACAGCTCTTCACACAGGCGTGGTTTGGTCCATCTTCTCTGCATTAAGAAGAGAGAAGATGATTGAGACACAACCCTTCATCCTGACCAGTTTGTTTGCCATGGAAAATGACTTTTACTCTCCCAGGTCTTTCATAGCTGCCTACATCTACTCCAGGAATCATTTCTGCATGGATCTTTGAGGTTCTCAGCATGTGGAAGATCCACTACATTCCTGTATTGTAAGACCAACTCTGTCCCTGCTCTTCTGTAACTTTAGATTGAGGGAACAGTGTATGTTTAGGGTTAATAGCATGTTCGATTTGGGTTAGGAATCATTCTGCTGGATGAATAATAGTATTGGGAACCTGAGATATGTATGAGAATATATAGGTGAAATATATGTATGAAAACAGAAATCTAGGTAAGATTTGAAGCACAGAAGAACATTGGGCCCTTGATTGGGATACTTAGCTTTGAATTACGTTCTTCACATATGTGTCAGATTAATCGATATACAATGGCCTAGGACCTTGTACCTTGGGTGATTGAATGTAGAAGAGAACATCCACTCAAATATGGATAGTCCGTAGTGAAAGGTTAACAGAATAGGTACTTGTCACTTTCTGTTTTTCTGTATGCTTAACAAAACACTTTTCAAATCTTGAGAACTCTTTGCTAATCTTGTTCCCAGAATGTGCTGTCCCCAACTGTAAAACTGCAGAATGTACTCCCTCACCCATTTGCATGCAAACTGCCCACTCACCCGGACCCTCAATAAACTTTCCTTCCTGCCCTCTCCAAGGAAATTATTTAAGCACTGCTTAAGCTGTTCTCAGGGCTCTCTGCTCTATTCTCTGAGCCCCAGCATGCTGGATCCCTAATAAACCCTTTGCTGTTGCATGCGACAGTCTTTTTGTGGTCTCTTCCTCCTATGCTCGCCCGACCTTTACATATGGAGGTTCCACTGAGATCCAGCAGTGGCAGACGAGAGACCCCGTGTGTTGTTGCTTTCACTGTTTGTGTATCTTTCATTATGTGACAGAGCACTTCAATGTCTCTCTCCCTGACCCATTATCACTGGACTAAATTTCGCTTAACGGCTCAGGATCTTTCTTTTTCAGTAAAATGCAAGACCTGGCAGACTCTCTGTGCCTCAGAATGGCCCACCTTTGGAGTTGGATGGCCTCTAGAAGGATCTTTCTACTTTCCACTAATTTAAAGAGTCAGAGATATTGTCTTTCAGCCAGGGCCACATAGCCATCTGGATCAACAGCCATATATCTTAACTTGTCAGGACCTCTGCAAATCTTCTCCTCCATGGGTGAAGCCTTTTCTTGCCCCTGCCCCCTCTCCTACTCCTTCCCCCATGATTTCTCAAACCCTCTGCTCTTCTTCCTCCTCCACCCTCTGTTTTTCCTGAGTCACAAAATTCGACTCTATTTAATTCTCCTCCCCCTTCTTATCCCCTGCCTTCATCCCCCAACCCCCATCACTCTCTAAGTGATTCCCCTGCTGCTGACTCAGCCTCTCCACAATTGGAGGAGCACAGTGCCCTCCAGATAGCTCCCCGGTGCCGCACACAGCCTCTCCTTCCCTTGAGGAAGCTGGCCCGGCTAAAGGAACTCGCCAGCAGCGAATGATTGAAAACCCTGGAACTCCCGTGATGCTCCCCCTCTGTCCCTATGGGCCAATGATTGACGATGGTCATGAGGGAAAAATGCAAGCCTACCAGTATTGGCCTTTCTCCGTTTCAGACCTACATAACTGGAAAACAGCAAAAGGAAATCACTGAATGGGTAACAAAAGCCTGTTGGGTCCATCAATTGGTTAATGCTTACCCTTCCAAGCTTCTTTCAGGAAAGCATGTATGAGGAACAAGACCAGGACAATTCTGGGAAGTGAACTTTACTAAAATTAAGCATGCAAGGTATGAACTTAAGTATCTCCTAGTCTTTGTAGATACATTTTCAGGATGGATTGAAGCCTTCCCCACAAAAAAAAAAAGAAAAAGAAACAGCACAAATTGTGGTCAAGAAGATCCTGGAAAATATTTTTCCAACATATGGCCTGCCTAAGGTAACAGCGTCTGATAATGGACCTGCATTCGTGGCCCTGGTACGTTAGTGGTTGGCCAGGACCCTGGGGATTAATTGGAAGTTTCATTGTGCTTATGGACCCCAGAGTTCAGGACAGGTAGAAAGAATGAATAGAACCATTAAAGAGACCTTAATGAAATTAAGCTTAGAGACCACCATAAAAGATTGGACTATGCTCTTGCCTTATGCACAGTTTCATGCAAGAAATTCTCCCTCTGTTTCTTTGTGTAACCTCACCCCCTATGAAATTGTCTATGGTGCCCCTCCTCCAGTAAGGGACCTTACCCCAACTCTAAGACCAAACGATCCCTTACACTCCTCCTTGCTTGACAGTCTTTAAGCTCTTGAAAGACCTCAGCGATACCTGTGAAAACAGCTGGCCACTGCCTACCAAACTGGGGACGAGGGGACTCCACACTGAAATCAAGTAAGACACATCATCTACGTAAGATGTCATCAGGTATCATCCCTTGAACCATGCTGGAAAGGACCATACCAGGTGCTACTTATAACACCTACAGTGGTAAAGGTAGACAGAATCACTTCCTGGATCCAGGCCTCTCATCTCAAGCCTGCGCCCTGTCCAGACTCTGGCTGGAAACTGGGAAAGACTGGTAACCCTTTCAAATTGCATATTCACCATGTGGATAAGGCTATAGACTCTCCCTTTGACCACCAGTAGTCCTAACCCTCATCAGCCCATTCAGCAGCAATGGCTGATCACAAATCCTACTGGACAAGAAGTATAATGTATCTCACATATAGCCCCCTCAGGGACCTGCTGGCCATCTCTCCACCAAGACATTTGTCACCTGGCTATAGGTCTTTCCTATTGGGATATCCCTGATGAAGAGGATACCACTAAAATTCCATTAAATCCCTTCTGAACCATAGATAATGGAAACAAACATTATGGATGTAGGGACAGGCAAGCCAGATACAGGTTGGCTAGCTTAGATTACTATGTTTAACTGGCGGACTATCAAAGCCACAAACAGTCACGGCTGTGTGGGTGAAAAGACGACTTTTTTTGTAAGTCATGGTTATTTGAGCATACAGGGGCTGCCTGATGGAACCCGAACTCCTCATCAAATTCTGTACACAGCATTGGCCATATTACCAATAAGATAACCAAAACCAATGGCCCACAGAGGGGTCTCTTGATGCTCAAATACTGCATGACCTTTTTAACTTCTGCAAGTGCTCAACAGGGTGAAAGGGTATTCCCCTATGTGGAGGCCCTTTCCTTCCTTCACTCACATCCTGTACTATGCTTCTCCAATAGATCCTCACCCTCAGCCTTCTGATCCAGACTATCCTCTTTCACTCTAACCTGAGCAACCTGATTTCTCCCCTCCAAATACTGGATCAAAAACCCCAAATACCACCGGTTCTCAGACCATTGCCCCCTTGCTGAGTAGCAGGTACTGAGGCACCCCTCCACCCACTCACTCCTCTCTTCTCCTGTCAGCGCCCGCACTGGGTCCCACCAGGTCCTCTTACCAGCTAACCCAAAGCTCAAAAAAACTGAGGAGAGCCCTCAGACCCCTATCCAAATGTAATTAAAATGACCTTTAAAGTTGTTTTGTAATCACTGATAACAGGTTAATAAGAATTTAAAGTCCCTCACAAGCTTTTTGGGATACTCACTCCCGTCTTTCCCCTGGTCTACCTGTAAAACTGCTCAAGTTTTGTTGCTAGTAATATACCAAACCCCTTTCCCATTATTCTTTTACAATTCTCAATCTCATTCTCAGATCCACGAAGCTGCTCTCAGCCCTGACCTCCCCGTCTTCCCCCTCTGTACCAGGCCCACATAAAAGTGTTAACTGACCTTCTCCAGAAGTCTTCACCATGGCTGACTTTAGGACTTTCAGCAAAAGAGTCCCTATAATAGATTTCAGTGTAGATGAACTTTCTCTTTTTTGTTGGCCTGTTCCACTTGAACACTGGCTCAAAAAATCAGCACTCCTAAGCTAGACACCCCCTAACTAGTTTTTCACAAGTAATGTGAACAAGGCCTCTGGCCTTGAGCTGGTGCTTCACAGAGATGGCAACATTTCTAAGATAAAGAAGTTACCAACTGGGCTCCATGGTAATAGCTGGCAGGGGGAAAAAGAAAGGGAAGTAAAAGCTCTCTCCCACCCAGTTATCCTTGGAAAGTTAACTTGCCCAGAAGAGAGGAAAAAACAGAAACGGAAACAGCTTTTTGTGAACTTCTGCAGACTGTAAACTTTTGAGCCCCTTCCCTAACATGTTGGGTACAAAATTTTGAAACTACCTAAACTTGGGATTCAGAAGATTAATTGATTACAACTGAAGCAAGGCTCTCTGAATCCGGTTGCAACCAACTAGGACTGTTTACCTGTCTTTGGTGCTATCTTATTTGCCTTGCCTTGTCCGTCCCTACAACAGTATAATTCTATATACTTAAACATTGTTTATGATTTCATGAAATGGACAACGGATGTGATTAATTGTGTAATGGTGCAGATGTTTCCCAGAGTGTTCTATCATGTCACAGGTTCATTTGAAGATCAAATGGGGGGGGGCATACAACCCGGTTTCACTGGGAACATATGGCCCTCACTTTAGCCATTCTATAAGGAATAGGAGTTGCTGCAGGTGTAGGCACAGGAACCACTGCCCTGGTCCATGGGACACAACAATTGACCCAATTAGAAGCAGCAATATACCAAAACTTAAAAATATTAGAAACCTCCATCACAGCTTTGCAGGAATCTTTAACCTCTCTCTCTGAAGTTCTTTTACAGAACAGTTGAGGGTTGGACCTCCTCTTCATGAGAGAAAGGGGCCTTTGTGCTGCATTGAGGGAAGAATGTTGTGTTTATTCCGACCATACTGAAGTTGTAAAAAAAATTATGAGTAAATTAAAAAGACACCTTGAAGAGCATCAATGAGAGAGAGAGAGAGAGCCCCAAAAAGGGTGGTTTGAGTAATGGTTCACATAGTCCCCATGTTTGACTACGTTTTTATCCACCCTGGCCTGTCCAATAATAATCTCCATATTATTGCTAACTATAAAACCCTGTTTTCTCAACCATGTAATTTTTTTTCTCCAAGCTCAAATTGGACAAGTTAAACTTATGGTAATACCCCACTAGCAGACATAGAATGTGACACCCCCCAATGATCACTTTTATGATTAAAAGAGGCCAGAAAAAGAAGTGGGGAATGAAAGGTTAATAAAATAGGTACTTGTCACTTCCTGTTTTTCTGTATGGTTAACAAAACACAGTTTTAATCTTGAGAACTTTTTGCTAAATTGTTCCCAGAATGTCCTCTCCCCAACTGCCAAACTTCAGAATGCACTCCCTCACCTGGTTGCTTGCAACCCGCCCACTCGCCCTGACCCATCAATAAACTTCGCTCCCTGCCCTCCCCAAGGAAAGTATATAAGCTCTGCTTAAGCTCCTCTCAGGGCTTTCTGCACTATTCAAATGAGCTCTGAGCCCACGCATGCTGGACCCCCAATAAACCATTTGCTGTTGCATGAGATAGTCTTTTGGTGGTCTCTTCCTCTGAAGCTCGCCCAATGAGTACTTGGATGATTGAATATAGAAGAGAACATCCAGTAAAAAAGGGATAATCGGTAGGATTAGCAAGATAGTCGTTAGGTTTAGGAAGAAGAATGAGTATAGGTTTTGGAAAAAAATGTTCTTTAACAATAGGGTTTCGTTTAGAGTGTGAATGTAAATGTCAGCCCATGTGAAGAGTAAGTCACAATGGTGAACTGGAGAAAATATGTAGGAAAACAGATATCAATAGGGACATTACGAAATCAGACAAAGTATAAAGTGGGTGATAAGATTAGACATTCTCAACAGGGTTGAGTTTGAATATATAATCTTAGGAATAAAACAATATGTAGTCACCAATTGGATTGATATTTGAGAGTATTAGGAAACCTGGACATGGCTGTGTTTAGTAATCCATGTTCACTTTCAATTTAGGCTTTGGTACAGTCAGAAGTGTGACCTTTGCATTTTGTGTCCAGAATATTACTGTGATAAAATGTATATGTAGATCAGGTGACATGAGTAATTCTTCCACCATTTCTGAAAGCAATATTTTGAAGATGAATAAGTTAGTATTGGGGTTACAAAGAGGTGTACCCTGTGTCTATGAATATAGAGATAATGCATGAATAGACGATACTGTGAATAAATAATATAACTGGTTCCACTTTAAATAATGCATTGGATTCATATCTTAAAATATATAAGAAATGTTATATTGATATACGTACATTCGTTCCAACTAGTTATACATCTAATGGTAAAATTAAGGTTATGGTTTATCATGAAGGGTGTTTGAGTTTTGCTTCAAAAGTGATTATGGAATTCAAAAATAATGTGTTTGGAAAGAAGTCTCATGAAAAGACCCGTCAAGAAACATGGAAAAATACATGTGTTCTGAAGCAGGAAGTGATTGAAAGTGAAACAAATGCCTCTAAATTTGCGAACTTGTAGACGAAATATATATCCTATATTGTGCATTAACTGAAGGAATAGTAATGTACCGGTTTTGAATCAAAATGAACGTCAAAATACAGATCATGTCCCATAGAAATCAATTTGCATTGATGTTAATCTGGGTCAGTTACTGTATTAATATTAGGGTTTGTATGCACCATTCACTGAAGATAGTTTTTAGTACTAGGAAACAAATATGTATTTCAGGTGGATGAATATGTCTGAGGATAATCTTGTGAAAAGTTGATTATAAATCCACATATATGAATATGAATGAATTTAGGGAATGTATAATAAGACACATGTATTTCATATTTTGAAAACTCTGGAGACTTTGTGTGTATATATATATTTATATATATATACACACACACACACACACAGACACTAAAAAGCAGCAATATATATGCCAATCGAAATTCACCATGAAATATATATCATCCACAGATCCAAAAATATTCATTTTGCTGAACAAGGATTTATGTATAATGTTGTTCAATTAGGAATCTCACCCAGAGGTCGAATTTTGACTTACAACAGCGTTTAGGAGAAGTGATCTCTTCTCACAATTTGTTTCTGAAAAGTCAGCAACCTCACAAGAATGTACGTTTGTACATTGTAGGTTTCTATATGTGCATATTAAAATACATGTGCAAATAGGCTACAGAGAAAGTGAGACAGGAATTCACATATTTGTTAACTTTAAAAACACATGGAGGACAATTTCAACAAAAAATTGACTAGATTTATAACTCCTACACTATATAATGCAAAAGGCAAATCCAACTATACAAAATGCCTCCTCTGAACTGCTTGTATTTCTATTCTGTTTCAATTATTCTTCTCCATCATATTAGGATAAGTAGTCAGAGTCTAGAAGGTATGGGTTAGTGTCAGGGATTCAGTATTTCGAATGGAAAATTGGAAAAGTTATCCAATGTTTATGTAAATATGTGCTTCGAAAAATCTTCCCACTCTCATCCAGAACAATGCCTTGACATTACCTTCGCCCCAAGTAAGACACAATTAGAGGAGAAGAGTTCGAAAATCTGTGAAAACACATTAGGAATGGAATCTGCTCACTTGTTCACAAACTTGAAGGTGGTGGAGGACTTTACAGAAGTAAGGGACAGGGTAAACACTCCACAAAAATGGAGCTTTGCTGGCCTAAAGACTTCTTGAGAAACTCCCACTGAGGTTGGGCACTTGAAATATATGTTGTTGTCAGGAGCTTTAGCTTCCTTTGTAGTGAGACCATTAAAGCTGGTTTTGCATCCATTTGACCTGAAGGACATTGTTTCTTATTTTCCAATGAAAATGAGGCAGCAGTGCTGAATTCTCTCTTTGTAGGTATACTGTGGCCACTGGGGGCTAAGTGTCTCCCCCTGTGGACTTTGAGGCCATTTGTTCATCCTCCACTTTTTGTGGTGTTTCTTGCTGCTGCACTGGGAGATTAGAATTTGTTTCATGAAATACAAAGAGTTCAAATGGGACGCAGTGCTAGAGGGACTTGTGTCACGTGTGGTAGGTCAGGGTCTGCAGGAGAATGCACCAACCAGACCTCTATCCCACATAGCTTGCCCCATTGAACATAGCAACCTGATTCTGAACACTGTCCAGAAAACTCTCCATATAACAAGATGCATTTACATAAAAGGGTGTGCTGGCTACACTATGTCAGTCACAAGCCATTTGGAAGTCAATGGCAGATCCACATGACCCCACCACAGATGTTTTATCACACACCTGCACACCACTGCTCTAGGCCCACTACTCAGCAGGCTCCAAATTACTGGCATCACTGTTCTACACCATTTTCATGAAACCCAGTCAATCAAGACACTGTATGATATACTCATCAGCAACAGGACATCCAAAGGTTCTCCAGTGCCACCTGGTCATGAGAATTTCAAAAATTTCATGGTATTTATCTAGCCATTTTTCAAGGATGTAGTTGGAGGAATTGTGGGTTTCAATTCATTCAGGAACCATAAAATGGTGAGGAAGCTCATTTCAATGAAAGCTCTGGAGAACTCTCACAGGTAAAGCTTCCCAAAGAGTGGCCAAAAGGTCACATGAAACCAGGCCCATTGTGGTCTACAATCTGAGGTTCATGTGTGTTTTGACTCTCAACTATGGCTGCAAACTTTTTCAGAATAAAATGATGTGATTTCCTGAATGAGATTCCCAGTGCTCTGTGGAAAACCAACCTGGGCCTAGATCTCAGATTCCAAGAGTGACTCTCATGCGTGGCCTCCTAAAATCCCAACACAATTCATGGTAATTCTTCTCTGAGGTCAGTTCCAAAACTCAGTCTATAAGGGGAAATCACACAAGAGTTAAAGCCCTGGACCCAGGTCATCTCTTCCAACTGGGACACAAATGACCACAATTAAAACCAAAACACTCCCACATGGCCCTCATTTTCTTCCATATAAACACTCATCATAACCTCTGGCTATAGGTTTCCATGAGTGGCACAGCTCAAGAAAGTGTCCAAAATATGCTCCCTTGCACCTCATTTGCCTAAAGTCAGGGTGGCCTGGACACCCTTCCTGTGAACCATGAGTGATCAAATAGGCTTGCCATTAATACTGCTCTGCTTTTAGTATTTGAGGCCTACTGACTGTCAGGTATAGATTCTTTATTTGATTTGGAGTCATGAGAAAACACTAGCACATCTGCAGGGCTTTGAAGAACTCATTTGACCCAAGGGTCCCTATTCACACTTGATGGAGGTCAGAAACCTAACAGAGGAAGGTGAGAGACTTCATCTACAATGACTGATCTTTTTGCATTTTGGTTATGGATGCACACATGGGATCTTTCTTTAGATCCATCAGGTGCTGAGAATCTAAGCCACTGCCTCACACAGGGCCAAGAGGCTGATTCAGACACTTCCCTTTGCAAAGCAATTAAGCAAAGAGCCACAGGTGATGCCCATTCATTTCCATTTGAATAATGATTTACTCAGGCTTCACATGGGGGTGGCCTAAACAAAAGATCTTCTTTACATTCAGGGCTACAGAACAATAGGTTAAGCAAATGGCCCAAAGCAGGGTATCTCCACTGACACTTTCCTGGTCACACTGATATCTGAGTTTTCTGAGATGCTCCCATTCCCTTTAGCTATCCAGTACATGGCCATCTGACAGAGCTTGGAGGTGGTACATATCTTGGACACAAAACCATGAGCCTATTATGGAGAGTTCCAGAATTCAGAAAGAAAACCGGAAACTAGGAAGATAGTATGTTGATAAGGCTAGCTGCAGTCCATTCATAAATTGGCAGGATGAATACTGGGAAGCTTTTTACTAGACAGGACACATCCATTGATGCATTCTCTTTTCTAATACTACAACCATGGACAGAGTGGGATACACAGACATAGAAGCACTCACCTTGTCAAAGAACATACTAGAAACAGTCCACTCCAAACGAAACAAATCGCCTTTCCTACCTATTCTCAGAACATGAGACAAAACCACAAATTCATATCCACACCCACAAAGGCACCTCCTTTCCCCATGTAGGTCTGTGACTATCCGGAGTGTCCAATGACTGGTGGGCCATAGTATTTTTCCACGAGATGGACTTTGCTGTCTCAATTCTGGTCTCTTTGGCCAACTCTGTGAAGTTGTCAGAAGCCAGTGGTGAGCCACTACCTGCTTTCTCAGGAAAGGCCCGTCCTCAGAGCTTTCCTGGCATTTGGCCATCCTCATATCAGTAGGGACTAAGAAAGACTGACTCTTCCCTTGGTAAATCCAAACAAGTGAGACCACTGGGACTGGGACTGGGACTGGCTGTTGTTGCCTTTCTTCATGAATCCCAAGTTTATAGAGTTCCATTACTAAGGAAGTTATGTGAGGTAACTTCCTTCAGGAAGTGAATGAAGTCACTGCCTTGGCAACCACTTTGTCCTAACAGTTGCTTCCAAGGGTCCAATGAGATGGAGGGTGCCCCTATTCCTGTGACATTTTCACAAGTTAGAATGGTATATCAACCATAGGCTCCCGGGAAGAGCTCGCCACACAGGCCTGGTTTGGTCCATCTTCTCTACATTAAGATGACAGAGGCTGATTCAGACACATTCCTTCATCCTGACCATGTTGTTTACCATCTAAGTTGACTTTTCCTCCCTCAGGTCCTTCATTGGTGCCTACAACTTCTCCAGGGATTATTTCGGCATGGACCATTGAGGTTCTCAAAATGTGGATGATCCCCTACACTCCTGTATTGTAAGACCAAATCTGTCCCTTCTTTTCTGTAAAGTTAGATTGCGGGAACAGTGTATGGTTAGGGTAATAACAGGTTCGATTTGGGTTAGGAATCATTCTGTGAGATGAATAATGGTATTTGGAACCTGTGACAGTTACAAGAATATACAGGTGAAATGTAAGTATGAAAACAGAAATCTAGGTAAGATTTGAAGCCCAGAAGAGCATTGGGCACTTGATTGGTATACTTAGCTTTGAAATACCTTCTGCACAGATGTCTCAGATAAATTGATATACAATGGCATAGGACCTTGTAAATTGAATGATTGAATGTAGAAGAAAACATCCAGTCAAAAAGGCATAGTCGGTAGGATTTGGAAGATAGTCAGTATGTTTCGGAAGAAGAGGGAGTATAGGATTTGGACAAAAAGTTCTTTAGCAATAGGGTTTCCGGTAGAGAGTGAATGTAAATGTCAGCACATGTGAAGAGTCAGACACAATGATGAACTGGGCAAAATATATAGGGAAGCAGATATCATTAGAGACATTAAGAAATCAGGCAATGTATAATTTGACTGATAGGATTAGACATTTTCAACAGGGTACAGGTTCAATATACAATCTTAGTAAGAAACAAATATTTAGTCACCAATAGGATTGACATTTGAGAGCATTAGGCAATCTGGACTTGTATGTTTTTAGTAATCCATGTTCACTTTCCATTTAGGCTTTGGTACAATCATAAGTGTGAACTTTGCATTTTGTGTCCAGAATATTACTGTGATAAAGTGTATATGTAGATCAGGTGACATGAGTGTTTCGTCCACCATTTCTGTTGGCAATATTTTGAAGATGTATAAATTAGTATTTGGTGTACAAATAGGTGTACCCTTTGTCTATGAATATAGATATAATGAATGAATATAACATACTGTGAATAAATAATATAACTTGTTCCAACTTTAAATACTGGATTGAATTGATATCTGAAAATATGCAGGAAATCTTATATTGATATACATACATTCATTACAACCATTTATACATCTAATGGTAATATTAGGGTTATGGTTTATCATGAAGTGTGTGTGAGTTTTGCTTCAAAAGTGATTATTGAAATCAAAAAATAAAAAGAAGTCTCATGAAAAGACCAGTCAAAAAACATGGAGGAATACTTGTGTACTGAAGCAGGAAGTGATTGAAAGTAAAACAAAGGCCTATAAATTTGTGAACTTGTGAATGAAATATATATTCTATGATGTGCATAAACTGAAGAAATAGTCATGTAACAGTGTTGAATAAAAATGAACGTAAAAATACACATCATGTCCCACAGGAATCTACTTGCATCGATGTTAAAGTGGGTTAGTTACTGTAGAAAAATTAGGATTTCTATGCACCATTCACTGAATTTAGATTTCAGTACTAGGAAACAGTATGTATTTAAGGTGGATGAATATTTCTGAGAATAATTTTGTGAACATTTGATTATAAATCCATATACATGAATATGAATGCATTTAGGGATTGTATAATAAGACACATATATTTTATATTTTGAAAAATCTGGAGAGTATATATATATATATATATATATATATATATATATATATATATATAAATATATATACACATGCACACGCACAGACATTAAAAGGTTGCAATATATATGCCAATCGAAATTCATCATGAAATATATATCATCCAGAGATCCAAATATGTTCATTTTAGTGAACATGGATTTATGTATTATGTTGTTCAACTAGGAAGCTCACCCATAGTTTTAATTTTCAGTTCCAACAACGTTTAGGAGGAGTGATCTCTTTTCACAATTTGTATCTGCCAAGTCAGCCACCTCACAAGAATGTACGTGTGACACCAGGTAGGATTCTATATGTGCATACAAAATACATGTGCTGAATGGGCTACGGATAAAGGGAGACAAGAATTCATATATTTGTTAACTTTAAAACACATGGAGAACTATTTCAATTTAAAATTGACTAGATTTATAACACCTACCCTTCATCACCCAAAAGGTATATTGAACTATACACCATGCCTCCTCTGAACTGCTTGTATTTCTATTGTGTTTGGAATATTTTTCTCTATCACATTAGGATTGCCGCAGTCTGACTGGGCACAATTCAGGAGCCACTTGTCAAAAGAAACTAACTTTATTTTTAGAACCACACACCCCAAAATAATACCTCCTCGGGAAAAACCCTCACAGCCCAACTGCCACCCCCGGCTTCCCACAAGCCTCTCAACCTCCCCACTCCTCCTGCTCTTGAGGTCGATTGGCTGGGTCATGTGGGCAGAGCCAAAAAAGTCACCCAATGAGGAACTCCATAGTCTGAAAGGGTGGGGAAACAGCCCAATGAGCATCACCGCAGAAGAGCCATCAGCTAGATGTTGCTGGGGCTTCTGTGAGCCAATCATCAGCTTGCAGTCTTAAAGGGCGGGGAAACAGCTTAATGAGCATCTTCAATGAGCATCACCCCAGAGGAGCCAATCAGCTAGATGTTGCTGGGTCCGCTGTGAGCCAATCTTCAGCTGGTAGTCTGAAAGTTTGCTTTGGCCCCTTTGGATGTGGCTCTCAACATCTCCCCCTCTCTGTTTAAACACCAAGCATGTGGCTTAGGGATTGTGCCTGCCTTAGGTTGTCCAATAGTACATATGGTCCTTACCCATTATCGAATGAGCTGACCTTTAGGTGTAAGCCTCCTGTCTTAGGTTGGTACCATTGCAATTGGTTCTTACCTGTCACTGACTACAGGTCCAGTATACAGCCACACCTGTGGAGAGGTCTTTGTACCAGCGGGTGGGTGAGGTTCTTTGCCTCCCCTCTGTTGGCCCCCAAATTTTAGCTCAATGACCATGACAAGCAGAAGGGAGGAGGATACACCAAGCCAATTAACGGCTCCTTTTAAAAAATTGTACCACCGATAACATCATCAGCAAAAATACCCCAACACTACCACAAGTTGCTGCACCAACAGATAGTTCACAATGCATGCAGGTGAGTTCACAATGCATACAAGTGATACATAGTCCAGGCAATTTCTATAAGCAGTTCAGTGATGGCTATTGCAGAAGCTGTAGATTGGTTTTATCTTTGTCTTCACAGGCACTGAAATGAAGATAGGAATTCTGGCAATAATGCCAAAAGAAAATATTATGTAACATTCCAGAAGGCACTAAAAGGAAACAATTTTCTTAACAATTTACATTGTATTGAAGAAAATTATTAAATATAATGAAAAGGAAAGGTGAAAGTAAACAAACAGATCTGTTAAGCTCCTTTATTGTTCACATTTTAAAACAGTCCTCAACTAGTGTTTACCCAATTTAAATTAAAACATTTACATCACGTGAATAAAAAAAAATATTTGGATCAATAATAAAATAATAAAATAGATATTGAAAAAAGCATCCTGGTCCTGTCACAGATGCAAGAATAGCCAAATTGGAGTTCTGGATATCAGCTGTTATGTATTTGAGCCAAATCATCTTCTTTTTGGTCTGTAGACATCTCTTTTGTTAATCTCTCTGGAATCCAAATCTGCTGCTGTTCTCCCTGTGGAAACACACAAACAGACCCCAGACTGCAGACAATCACTGGGTCAGGACCTTAGTTAATCTCTCTGGAATCCAAATCGGCTGCTGTTCTCCATGTGGAAACACACAAACAGACCCCCGACTCCAGACAATTACTGTGTCAGGACCTTTCCATTGTTCTGTTAGAATATCCTTCCAAAGTACCTTGGGCTTATGTACATTTTTAGGGCACATATGCCTTTCCGCATCACTAAGCCCTGATGAATCCAAATTTTAAAACTTTAGTGTAAAAAGGCTTATTTTAAGTTTATCTTTGGGGAATATATACCCCTTTCCAATTCCTTCTTTTTGCTTTAATAAGTACGTTTTAATAGTTCGATGAGCTCTTTCAACTATGCCTTGTCCCTGCGGATTGTATGGGATTCCTGTTATATGAGTAATGCCAAATGATGAGCAAAATTGTTTAAAAGGGGTAGAAGTATAACTGGGGGCATTATCTGTTTTTAACTGTTTTTGAATGCCCACAGTAGCAAAATTTTGTAAGCAATGAGCTATAACATCTTTAGTTTTTTCTCCAGCATGAAGGGAGCCCATCAAAAATCCAGAAGAAGTATCAACTGTAACATGCAAATATTTTAATTTTCCAAATTCTGGCAAGTGTGTGACGTCCATCTGCCAAATATGGTTTGGTATCAATCCTCTAGGATTGACTCCAAGATTAACTTGTGGTAAAAAGGTCACACAGTTTTGTCATTGTTTTATTATTTGTCTAGCTTGTTCCTTAGTTATTTTAAAACTCTTTTGTAAAGTATTAGCATTTACGTGGAAATTTTTATTAAAATTTATAGCTTCTTCTAATTTAGAGAAAATATGTATGTATGTCATGTGTAGATTTATCTGCTAAATCATTGCCCAAACTAAGGGCTCCAGGCAATCCTGTATGTGTCCTGATATGTCCTATAAAGAACGGATCTTTTCTGTCCCAGATTAGACTTTAGATAGTGGAAATCAAAGAGAAAACAGTAGAGGAAGGGGAAATCCTACCACCATCTTCAAGTGATACTATAGCACTAACTATATACTGATTATCTGAAAATAAATTAAATACAGATGCTTTAAGCATCACAAAAGCTTGTAATACTGCATTAAGCTCTACATTCTGAGCTAATTGTTTGGGTACTAAAAATGTAAAAGTTTGATCAGGTGTAACTATTGCTGCTGTACCATTATTTGACCCATCAGTGAATATATTTGGAGCAATTATAATAGGTGTTTTTCTTGTCATTTTTGGAAAAATTACATGATGCGATGACCAAAAAGACAATAAAGGATTAGATGGTAAGTGGTTATCAAATGAAACATTAGATTTGCACATGATTATTGCCCAAGTATTTAACTCATTATCTAACTCATCAATTTGATTCATAGTATATGGAGTAATACTTTTATTGAGAGAAATTCCAAACACTCTCTTTTCTTCTTTTATTCCTTTGAGCATTAATTGTCCTATAGCCTCAGTATACCTAGTAAGAATAATTTTAGGAGAATAAGATAAATGTATCTATAATAATGGACCTTCTTGCCAAAAATACTTCTGTAGGAATATTTTTTTGTTGGTAGTACAATAAATAATAAAGCAAACTTACATCAATTCTATCCAAATGAATATTTTCCATAAATGTTTCAATGATTTTTAATGCCTTTCTTGCTTCAGGTGTTAACATTCGGTGTGCATTTGGATCTGATGGACCTTTTAGGATATCAAATATAGGTTCCACCTTTCCTGTTGGTATACCTAGATAAGGCCTTATCCAATTTATGTCTGCTAATAACTTTTGAAAGTCATTAAGTGATTTGAGTTGATCTGTTCGTATTTGAATTTTTGGTGAATGGACCATGGTTGAGGATAATAGAACTCCTAAATAATTACCTGAAAAATTTAATTGTACTTTATCTATTGCTATCTCTAGTTTATAATTTTTTAATAAGTTTGTAAGTGTGGCATAACATTCTAGCAATGTGTTTTTAGCTTTCTGTGCTAATAATACACCATCCATATAGTGAAATATTTGTAATTCAGGATTTTGATTTCTAAGTGGCTGGATTAATTTGTTAACATAAATTTGACAGATAGTTGGGCTGTTAGCCATCCCTTGAGGGAGTACTTTCCATTAGGATCTCCTACCAGGACCTTCATGATTCAGTGCAGGGATAGTAAATGCAAAACGTGGACTATCCTCAGGATGAATTGCAATTGAATAAGAACAAACTTTAATATCTATAACTAAAACATACCAGGTTTTTGGCAAAGCAGAACATTGAGGAATGCACAATTGAGCAGGTCCCATAATAACCATCTCATTTTTAATGGCTCTTAAATCTTGCAATAATCTCCATTTATCAGATTTCTTTTTGAGGACAAAAATGGGAGTATTATGGGGAGATACAGACGGCTGTATATGTCCTTCCGCTAATTTTTGTTTTACCAGGTCATGGGTTGCTTTTACCTTTTCTTTAGTCAGGGGCCACTGAGGAACCCATACTGGTCTTTCTGATTTCCAAGTAATTTTTATTGTCTCAGTGGCCCTTTCTTAAAATCAAACCCATGTTTGTCTGTTCCTTGATATATTTGTATTGGTGCTGCTATAACTTGTTCTTGTTTTTCTAATCTTTTTCCTTTCCTAAAACCTTGTCTAGTCATAATAGTGGGTGCATTTTGATTGATGTTATTTGTTAATGTCAAACGTAATTGATCTATGACATCTCATTCCCATAAAGTTACGGGAAGATGATCCAATACATATGGCTGTATAGTTCCTTCACATCCTTCAGGATCCTTCCAATCTAATACCATTGCACTTTTATGGGGATTAGTCGCCACTCCTTGGCCTTGAAGCATTTGAGTGGTTTGTTGAAATGGCCAAAGTTTTGGCCATTCTTGAAGAGATGATGCTAAGTTCTGCACCTATATCCAGTAGCCCATTACATTCATGTTCTTGAATATTTAGTTTTAGCCATGGGGCGAGATTCTAAATTTAAAGAAAGCATATCCCAATCTATACCTGTGGAGCCTAATCACTTGGCACCTCTTTCTACAGCATGACTGGAAAATTTATCATGTAGGCTTGGTATTATTAGTAACTGTGCTATTCTATCTCCTGGTGAAATTACTGATATACCCTTTGGAGAACTGGCTATAATTTTCATTTCACCTTCATTTCACCCAGGTCTTATCATAAGTCCTTTTAGAGTAGAAGAGCTCTTTCCCAATAATAAGCATACTGTTCCTTGGGGAAGAGGTCCTTTTACTCCTGAGGGAATGATTTGAACTCCCATCTCTGGAGTTAGTACTGCTCTGGCAGAGGTGCAGATGTCCAACCCTGCACTCCCTCTGGTTTGTCTGATGAGGTATCTGATGGACAATGTGTACTGGGCACTACCCTGATTGGGTTGCTGGGTTCCTTCTGTGCTCCATATATTTGTGGTTTTGGGCCCCGGAGCATTGGGCCTCCCTGTCCATTTTTTGGCTCAGTAGCCAGATGCCTTTTTCCATGATATCATGCTGCTGTTCCTCATAAGGTCCCTTTCCTAAAAACATATCAAGGTTTCTCTGAGGACAACCAGCTTTTGCATTTCGCCTAGCCGTCTCCTTGCAAAATTCCTCATTGGCAACCTTCCATAATAGGTATTGTCCTCCATTTAGCACAGCTTTACACATATTAGCCCAATCTGTTGGCGTCATTTTCAAGTTGTTAATGTATTTGACCATGCTTACAGTGAAGGGTGCTTGAGGACCATAGGTTGTTACAGCCTCTTTTAGCTGCTTCACTGTTTTTAAATTTAAAGCACGGTGAACTCGCTGCACTCCTGCATCAAATACAGGGCATGTTAATATTTGATATCTTGTCTCAGGATCCCAACAATCAACTGCCAGGGTTGGGGGCCTCCCAGTGTATGGAGGTGGCCTTGTTAGTTGGACACTTACGTCCTTTGGAGATAGAAAGTTGTTAGTAGCAGTTTCTTCAGAGCTGGTGCTGTTGGCTGGACACTTACACCCTCTGGTGATAGAAAGGTGATAGTAGCAGTCTCCTGTTGTAACTTTCCCCCTGATGGCTTTTTCTGCTTTACACTTTCTTTCTCTGTCTCGCTAGCTTGAGAGGCCTTCTCTTTTACTTGAATTTTTTCCTCTGTCTGACTAGTTCGAGTAAGCTTCTCTTTTAATTGAATTTTTCTTCTGTCTGACTAGTTCAAGAGACTTTCTCTTTTACTTTATTTTTTCCTCTGTCTGGGTAGTTCGAGAGACCTTCTTTTTTACTTGAATTTTTATCTCTGTCTGACTAGCTCGAGAGATTTTCTCTTTTACTTGAATATTTCTACTATAACAATAATACAACCCAAGAAGATAACGCCAAACAAAACTGAACCAGAATAAAACAAATGTGGAACAACAGGAAATCATTATAATAGCTTTTCTATCCTCCTGAAATGTCCACCTCTCCTTTCTCCCTATCTGTTCCTCAGAAGTGAGCGGTTTTTCTTTCATCTTACCCATCTCCAGGGACAGGCAACTTAAAACAAAAGTGAAGCAAAACAAAAGAGGAATCTTAAAATTGCTACCCATCCTCTCGCCCTGCCTTCAGGGGTTAGCAGTTTACGTTATCACTTACCCTCACTCATTCCCCTTGCGGCCCACCAAATGCCACAGTCTGTCTGGGCACAAATCAGGAGCCACTTGACAAAAGAAACAAACGTTATTTTAAGAACCACACGCCAAAAAAACAGCTCCTCAGGAAAACTTTTAGAACCCAACTGCCACCACTGGCTTCACACAAGCCAGCAGTGACCTACCTCACTTACTTGTTGATGGAACTCTCTGAACTGGAAGCCAGGCACACAGAGCCAGTTCCAGTCCCAGTCCCAGTGAACTCATTGTTTGCATTTACTAAGGACAGTGTCAGTTTTTCTTGGTACATACTGATATGAGGATGGCCAAATGCCAGGAGAGCTCTGAAGTGGAGCCTTTCTGAGAAAGCAGGTAATGGCCTCAAATTGAAGAAGCAGAGCCGTATTAGAGGCAGGCCTATTTTATCACACCTGGTTCACAGGAAGGGTGTCCAGGCCACCATGACTTTAAGCAAATGAGGGGCAAGGGAGCTAATTTCAGACACTGTTTTGGAATTTGCCGCTCATGGAAAGCTCCAGACAGAGCTTAGGATGCGTGTATATATGGAAGAAGATGAGGGCCATGTGGGAGTGTTTTGGTTTTAATTGTGGTCATTTGTGTGGTAGTTGGAAGACATGACTGGGTCCACCTATGATAAAACCTGGTGTGATTCCCCTTAGAGACTGAGTTCTGGAATGAACCTCAGAAATATTACCGTGAATTGTGTTAAGATTTTAGTTAGCCACGCATGAGAGCCACCCTTGGAAATCGATCTAGGCCCAAGGTTGCTTTCCACAGAGCACTGGGAATCTCAGCCTGGATATCACATGGTTTTATTCTGAAAGACATGGCAGCCATAATTGAGAGTCAAAACACACATGGACCTCACATTGTAGACCTCAATAGGCCTGGCTTCATATGACCTTTTGGCCACTCTTTGGGAAGACTTGCCTGTGAGAGTTCGCCAGAGCTTTCAATTCAATAAGCTTCCCCACCATTTAATGGTTACAGAATGAATTGAAATCCACAGTGCCTCCAACTACATCCGTGAAAAATGGCTAGATAAATACCATGACAATTTTGAATTTCCCATGACCAGATGGCAATGGAGAACATTTGAATGTCTTGTTGCTGATCATGATTGTACCAGACAGTGCCTTGATTGACTTGGTATCATGAAAATGGTGTAGAACAGAGATGCCAGTAAGTTGGAGACTGGTGAGTAGTGGGCCTAAAGCAGTGGTGTGCAGGTGTGTGATAAAATATCTGATGTGGGGCCCTGTGGATCTGCCATTGATTTCCAAATGGATTGTGACTGACATGGTGCAGCCAGCAGACCCTTATATGTAAAGGCATCTTGTTATATGGAGAGGTTTCAGGGCAATGTTCAGATTCAGGTTACCATGGACAAGGGGGCAAGCTATGTGAGATAGAAGCCTGGTTGGTGCATTCTCCTGCAGACACTGACACAGAAGACGTGACAGAAATCTCTCCAGGACTGTGTCCCATTTGAACTCATTGTATTTTGTGAAGCAAATGCCAAACTCCCAGTGCAGCAGCAAAATCACCACGAAAATTGGAGAATAACCAAATATCTTCACAGTGAACATGGGGAGACACTTAGCCACATGAGGCCACAGTTTACCAACAAAGAGAGAATTCAACACTGCTGCCTCATGTTCATTAGAAAATCAGAAACCATGTCCTCCAGGTCACATAGAAACAGACCCAGCTTTGATGGTCTCACTAAAAAGGAAGCCAAATTTATGGCAACAACATATATTTCAAGTGCCCAACCTCTGAGGCAGTTACTCAAGAAGTTTTTGGCCCACAGAGCTCCATGTTTGTAGAGTGTTTACCTTGTTCTTTACTTTTGGATACTCCTCTACCACCTCCAAGGTTGTGAACTCCTGAGCATATTCCATTCCAGATATGTATTCACAGATTTTCTAACTCTTCTCCTCTAATTGTATCTTACTTGGGGCGAAGGTAATGTCAAGGCATTGTTCTGGATGAGAGTGGGAAGATTTTTGTGCACCACATATTTGTATACACATCAGATACATTTTCCAATTTTCCATTCAAAATACTGAATCCCTGACAATAACTTATAAACTACTAGACTCTGACTACTAATTCTAATATGATGGAGAAAAATAACCCAAACAGATTAGAAATACAAGCTGTTCAGACGAGGCATGCTGTATAGTTGGACTTGATTTTGAATGATAAAGGGTAGGTATTATTAATCTATTCAATTTTTAATTGAAATAGTTATCCATGTGTTTTTAAAGGTAACAAATATGTAAATTCCTGTCTCCCATTCTCTGTAGCCTATTCAGCACATGTATTTTAATATTCACATATAGAATTCTACCTGGTATCACAAGAACATTTTTGTGAGGTGGCTGACTTGGAAGATACAAATTGTGAGAAGAGATCACTCTTCCTAAAAGCTGTTAGAATTGAAAATTCAACTTATGTGTGAGCTTCCTAGTTGAACAACATTATACATAAACAACTGATCGATCTAAAGAAATATTCCATGTGTGCATTCCAAACTAAAATGGCAAGATAGCAGTTATTGTGAATTAAGTCTCTCGCCATTCTCTGTCAGTTTTTTGACCTCCAAAAAGTAAAAATAGGGATCCTTTGTCTCAAATGAGTTCTGAAACGCCCTGCAGATACTAGCCCACAGGTGCTTGGGTTTTCTCATGACTCCAATTCACATAAAAAATCTAAACCCCACAGTCAGTAGGCCTCAAATTAGAGAAACGGAGCAGTACTAAGGGCAGGCCTATTTGATCACTCCTGGTTCACAGGAAGGGTGTCCAGGCCACCCTGACTTTAGGCAAATGAGGAGCAATGGAGCTTGTTTTGGACACTGTCTTGGGCTTCGTCCCTCATGATAACCTCAAGCCAGAGGTTATGATGTGTGTCTTTATGGAAGAACATGAGTGCCATGTGGGAGTGTTTTAATTTTAATTTTGGTCATTTCTGTGGCGTTTGAAAGAGATGACTGGATCCACCTGGGCTTGAACTCTGGTGTGATTGCCCTTAGAGACTGAGTTCTCATACTGTCCTCAGAGAAGTATTGCCATGAATTGTGTTGGGATATTAAGATGCCATTCATGAGAGTGGCCCTTGGAAACTGAGGTCTAGGTCCAGGGTGGCTTTCCACAGAGCACTGGGAATCTCAGTCAGGATATCACATGATTTTATTCTGAAAAACTTGGCAGCCATAGTTGAGAGTCAAAACACACATGGACCACACATTGTAGACCTCATGGGCCAGGCTTCATGTGACTTTGTGGCCACATTTTGGGGATCCTTTCCTGTGAGAGTTTTCCAGAGCTTTTATTGAAATGAGCTTCCTCAATATTTAATTGTTCCTGAATGAATTTAAACCCACAGTGCCTCCAACATCATCCTTGAAAAATTTCTAGATAAATACCATGGAATTTTTGAAATTCCCATGACCTGGTGGCACGGGACAAGCTTGGATGTCCTGTTGCCCATCAGGAGTATACCAGACAGTGCCTTGCTTGGTAATGGTGTAGAAAAGAGATGCCCAGTAAGTTGGAGCCTGATGAGTAGTGGGACTAGAGAAGTGGTGTGCAGGGGTGTGATAAAATATCTGTGGTGGGGCCATGGGGATGTGCCATTGGCTTCCAAATGGCTTGTGACTGACATGATGCAGCCAGCAGACACTTATATGTAAAGGCATCTGGTTATATGGAGAGGTTTCAGGGCAATGTTCAGAATCATGTTGCTATGGTCAAGGGTGCAAGCTATGAGGGATTCAAGCCTGGTTGGTGCATTATCCTGCAGACCTGACAAAAAACACGTGACAGAACTCCATCCATCACTGTGACCAGTTGAACTACTTGTATTTGGTGAAGGAAATACCAAACTCACACTGCAGCAGCAAGAAACACTACGACCATTGGAGGATGACTGAATGGCTTCACAGTCCACACGGAGAGAGACTTAGCCCTCAGTGGCCACAGTTTACCTACAAAGAGAGAATTCAGCACTGCTGCCTCATGTTCTTAGAAAATAAGAAACCATGTTCTCCAGGTCACTTAGATACATACCGAGCTTTGATGGGCTCTCTACAAAAGAAGCTAAAGCTCCTGACAACAACAAATATTTCAAGTGCCCAAACTCAGAGGCAGTTACTCAAGAAGTCTTTAGTCCAGCAGAGCTCCATGTTTGTAGAATATTAACCCTTCCCTTACTTTTGGAAACTCCTCTACCACCTTCAAGGTTTTGAACTCTTGAGCATATTCCTTTGAAGATATGTATTCACAGATTTTCTAACTCTTCCATTCTAATTGTATTTTACTTGGGGCGAAGGTAAAGTTAAGGCATTGTTCTGGATGAGAGTGGGAAGATTTTTGTGTAGCACATATTTACATCACATTGGATTCATTTTCCTATTTTCCATTCAAAATACTGAATCCCTGACACTAACCCATACCCTACTAGACTCTGACTACTAATTCTAATATGATGGAGAAAAATAACCCATGCAGAATAGAAATACAAGCAGTTCAGAGGAGGCATGGTGTAGAGTTGGTCTTGCCTTTTGCATTATATAGGGTAGGAGTTATAAATCTAGTCAATTTTTTGTTGAAATAGTTCTCCATGTGTTTTTAAAGTTAACAAATATGTCAATTCCTCTCTCCCTTTCTTTGTAGCCAATTCAGCACATGTATTTTCATATGCACATATAGAATCTTACCTGTTATCACATGTACATTCCTGTGAGGTGGCTGACTTGGCAGATGCAAATTGGGAGAAGAGATCACTCCTCCTAAACCCTGTTGGAACTGAAAATTCAACCTGTGGGTGAGCTTCATAGATGAACAACATGATAAATAAATCCATGTTCAGTAAAATGAATATTTTTGGATCAGTGTAAGATATACATTTCATGATGAATTTCGATTGGCATATATATTCCTAATTTTTAATGTCTCTGTGTGTGTGTGTATATAAATAGATATACACTCTCCAGATTTTTCAAAATATGAAATATATGTGTCTTATTGTACAATCCCTAAATTTATTCATATTCATGTATGCGGATTTATAATCTAATTTTCAAAATATTATTCTCAGAATTATTCATCCACCTGAAACACATATTTGTTTCCAAGAACTGAAAACTAACTTCAGTAAATGGTGCATACGAATCCTAATATTTCTACAGTAACTGACCCACTAACATCAATGCAAGTAGATTCCTATGGAACATGATGTGTATTTTGATTTTGATTTTTAGTCAACAGTGGTACATTATTTTTTCTTCAGTTTATGGTCAACGTAAGATATATATTTCATCCACAAGTTAGCAAATTTAAAGGCATTTGTTTCACTTTAAATCACTTCCTGCTTCAGAACACATGTATTCCTCCATGTTTCTTGACTGGTCTTTTCATGAGACTTCTTTCTAAACACATTATTTTCGATTTCCATAATCACTTTTGAAGCAAAACTCACACACTCTTCATGATAAAGTATACCCCTAATATTACCAATAGAAGTATACCTGTTTGGAATGAATGATTGTATATCAATATAAGATTTTCTGTATATTTTCAGATATCAATTCAATCAGTTATTTAAAGCAGAACAAGTTATATTATTTATTCACAGTATGGTCTATTCTTGCATTATCTCTATATTCTTAGACAGATGGTCCACCTCTTTGTACCCCCAATACTCATTTATAGGTCTTCAAAATATTGCTCCCAGAAATGGTGGAAGAAATACTCATGTCACCTGATCTACATATACATTTTATTACAGTAATATTCTGGAAAATAAAGCAAAGGTCACACTTATGATTGTACCAAAGCCTTAAAGTGAGCATGGATTTCTAAAAACATCCATGTCCAGGTTGCCTAATGCTCTCAAATGTCAATCCAATTGGTGACTACATATTTGTTTCATTCTAAGATTATATTTTCAAACTCAACCCTGTTGAAAATGTATAATCCTATCACTCACTTTATACTTTGCCTGATTTCCTAATGTTTCTATCGATATCAGCTTCCTACATTATTTCCCCAGTTCATCATTTTGACTGACTGTTCATATGTGCTGACATTTACATTCACTATCTACCTGAAACCAAATTGCTAGAGAACTTTTGGTCCAAATCCTATACTCACTCTTCTTTCTGAATCTACCGACTATCTCCCAAAACCTACTGACAATCCTTTTTTGAATGGATGTTCTCTTCGACATTCAAACATCCAAGGTACAAGGTCTGATGCCATTGTATATTGCTTTATCTGAGACATCTGTGCAGGACATAATTCAAAGCTAAGTCTTCCAATCAAGGGGACAATCCCTTTCTGGCCTTCAAATCTTACGTGGATTTCTGTTTTCATACATATATTTCACCTCTATATTCTTATAAATATCGCAGGTTCCCAATACCATTATTCATCAAGCAAAATGATTCCTCACCCAAATCGAACATGTAATTAATCCAAACCATATACTCTTCCCTCATTCTAACTTTATCGAAGAGCAGGGACAGGGTTGATCTTACAATACAGAAATGTAGGGGATCTATCACCTGCTGAGAACCTCAAAGGTACATGCAGAAATGATCCCTGGAAAAGATGTAGGCAGCTATGAAGGACCTGAGAGAGGAAAAGTCATCTTCCATGGCAAACAACCTGGTCTGGATGAGAGGTTGTGTCTGAATCAGGCTTTCTGTTCCTAATGTACAGAAGATGGACCAAACCAGGCCTGTGTGGAGAGCTGTTTCCGGGTGCCTATGGGTGATATACCATTCTAACTTTTGAAAGTGTCACAGGAAATAGGGGCAGCATCCATCTAATGGGACCCTTGGAAGCAACTGTTAGGATAAAGTGGTTGCAATGGCAGTGACCTCATTCAGTTCCAGAATGAAGTGACCTCATCTGAATTCCTTGGTTATGGAACTCTCTGAACTTGCAATCTAGGGATCCAGGCATCCAGAGCCAGTCCCAGGCCCCGTCCTAGTGGGCTCACTTGTTTGGATATTCCAAGGACAGAATCAGTCTTTCTTGGTATCTACTGATGTGAGGATGGCCAAATTCCAGCATAGCTTTGAAGACTGGCCTTTCCAGAGAAAGCAAGTATTGGCTCCCGAGGGCTCCTGACGACTTCACAGAGTTGGCCAAGGAGACCAGATCTGGTACAGGACAGGCCATTTCATAGTAACATAGTAAGGCTCACAGGTGAGAGTACACTCCGGATAGTCACAGACCTACTTGGGGGAAGGAGATGCCTTTGTAGGTGTAGTTGTGTGTTTGTGTTTTTTTCTCATGTTCTGAGAAAAGGTAGGAAAGGAGGTTTGTTTGGTTTGGAGTGGACTGTTTCTACTAAGTTGTTTGACAAGGCAAGTGTTTTTAGGTCTGTGTATCCCAGTGTGTCTGTGGTTGTAGACATTAGAAAAGAGAATGCATCAATGGATATGTCCTGTCTAGTAGAAAACTTCCCAGCATTCATTCTGCCCAATTTATCAATGGACTGCGGCTTGCCTTATCGAAGGGCAACACCTTAAACCTTCTTAAGTTCCTGTTTTCTTCCTGAACTCTGGCCACTCTCCAGAATAGGCTCATGGTTTTGTTTCCATTATATGTACCACCTCCAAGCTATGTGACATGGCCATGCACTGCATAGCTGAAATGAATGGCGAGTATATCAGAAAACTCAGATATCAGTGTGAGCAGTAAACTCTCAGTAGAGAAACCCTCCTTTGGGCCTTTTGCTAACCAATTGTTCTGTTTCCCTGAATGTCAGGAAGATCTCTGCCTCAGGCCAAACATTTGGGAAGCCTGAAGAAAACGGTTTTCAAATGGAAATAATTTGGTATCACATGTGCCTCTTTGCTTACTTGCTTTGGAAAGGGATATATCTGAATCAGCCTTTTGGTCCTGTGTGAGACTGTGGCTTAGATCTCAACACCTGATGGATCTAAAGAAAGATCCCATGTGTGCATCCAAAAGCTAATTGACAAAAGAGCAGTCATTGTGGATGGAGTCTCTCGCCTTCCTGTGTAAAAATTCTGACCTCCATCAAGTGAGAATAGGGATCCTTTTGGTAAAATGAGTTCTTCAGAGCCCTGCAGAGTCTAGCCCCTATGTGCTTGGGTTTCTCATGACTTCAATTCACATAAAGAATCTAAATCCCACAGTCAGAAGGCGTAAAATTGGAAAAGCGAAGCAGTATTTACGGCAGGCCTATTTGATCACTCCTGGTTCACAGAATGGTGTCCAGGCCACCATGAATTCATGCAAATGAGGGGCAACGGAGCTTATTTTGGAAACTCTCTTGGGCTGCAACCCTCATGGAAACCTCCAGCCAGAGGTTATGATGAGTGATTATATGGAAGATGATGAGGGCCATGTGGGAGTGTTTTGGTTTTAATTGTGATCATTTATGTGGTTGGAAGAGATGACTGGGTCCAACTGGGCTTGCACATTTGTGTGGTTTCTTTAGAGACTGACTTCTGGAACTGACCTCAGAGAAGTATTGCCAAGAATTGTGTTGGGATTTTAAGAGTCCATGCATGAGAGTCACTCTTGGAAACTGAGATCTACTCCCAGGGTTGCTTTCCACAGAGCACTGGGCATCTCAGCTAGGATATCACATGATTGTATTCTGAAAGACTTGGCAGCCATTGTTGAGAGTCAAAACACACATGGACCTCACATTGTGGACCTCAATGGGCCTGGCTTCATGTGACCTTTTAGCCACCATTTAGAAAGGCTTGCCTATGAGAGTTCCCCAGAGGTTTCATTGAAATGAGCTTCCTCAACATTTAATACTTCCTGAATGAATTGAAACCCCCAGTGCCTCCAACTTCATCCTTGATAAGTGGCTAGATAAATACCATAAAATTTCTGAAATTCCCATGACCAGGTGGCACTGGAGAACCTTTGGATGTCCTGTTGCTGATCATGAGTATACCAGACAGTGCGTGGATTTCCTGGGTTTCATGAAAATGGTGTAGAACAGAGATGCCAGTAATTTGGAGCTTGCTGATTATTGGGCCTAGAGCAGTGGTGTGCAGGTTTGTGATAAAACATCTGTATTGGAGCCTTGTGGATCTTCCATTGGCATCCAAATGGCTTATGACTGACATAGTGTAGCCAGCAGAACCTTATATGTAAAGGCATCTTGTTATATGGAGAGTTTTTAGGGCAATGTTCAGAATCAGGTTGCTATGGACAAGGGGGCAAGCTATGTGAGATAGAAGCCAGGTTGGTGCATTCTCCTGCCGACCCTGACCCACCACACATGACAGAACTCCTTCCTCAACTGTTTTCCAGTTGAACTCCATTTATTTCGTGAAGCATATACCAAATTTCCAGTGCACTAGCAAGAAACACCATGGAAAGTGGAGGATGACCAAATGGCTTCACAGTCCACACAGGGAGACACTTAGCCTTCAGTGGCCACAGTTTACCTGCAACGAGAGAATTCAGCACTGCTGCCTAATGTTCATTGTAAAATAAGAAACCATATCCTCCAGGTCACATTGATGCAGAACCAGCATTGATGGTCTCACTACAAAGGAAGGTAAACTCCTGACAAAAACATATATTTCAAGTGCCCAACCTCAGAGGCAGTTTCTCAAGAAGGCTTTAGTCCAGCAGAGCTCCTTGTTTGTGAAGTGTTTACCCTGTCCCTTACTTTTGGAAACTCCTCTACCATATCCAAAGTTGTAAAGTCTTGAGCATATTCCATTTCAGATATGTATTCACAGATTTTTTAACTCTTCTCGTATAATTATGTATTACTTAAGGTGAGCGTAATATCAAGGCATTGTTCAGGATGAGAGTGGGAAGATTTTTGTGTATCACAATTTTGCATACACATTGGATTCATTTTCCTAGTTGAACAACATTATACATAAATCCATGTTCAGTAAAATATATATTTTTGCATCCATGAATGATATATATTTCACTATGAATTTCAATTGGCATATATATTGCTACTTTTTAATGTCTTTGTGTGTTTTGTGTATATATATATATATATATATATATATATATATATATATATATACTATCCAGAGTTTTCAAAAAATGAAATATATGTTTTATCATACACTCTCTGAATTCTATAAGTTCATATATGTGGATTTATAATCAACTTTTCACAAGATTATATTCAGAAATATTTATCCACCTGAAATACATATTTGTTTCCTAATACGGAAAACTAACTTCAGTGAATGGTGCATACAAATCCTAATATTTCTACAATAACGGACTCAGTTTTACATCAATGCAAGTAGATTCCTATGGGGCATGATATGTATTTTGATGTTCATTTTTATTCAACACTGATACGTTGATATTTCTTCAGTTTATGCACATTATACGATATATATTTCATCTACAAGTTAGCATATATATAGGCATTTGTTGCACTTTCAATCACTTCCTGCTTCAGAACACATGTATTCCTCCATGTTTCATGACTGGTCTTTCCATGAGACTTCTTTCCAAACACATGATTTTTGATTTACATAATCACTTTTGAAGCAAAACTCACACCCTTCATCATAAACCATAACCCTAATATTAACATTAGATGTATAATTATTTGGAATAAATGATAGTATATCAATATAAGATTTCTTATATATTTTAAGATATCAATTCAATCCATTATTTAAAGTGGAACTAGTTATATTATTTATTCACAGTGTGGTGTACTCATGCATTATCTGTATATTAATAGACACAGGGTACATCTCTTTGTACTCCCAATACTAATATATACGTATTCAAAATATTGCTCTGGGAAATGGTGGAAGAATTACTCATGTAACCTAATCTATATGTACATTTTATCACAGTAATATTCTGAACACTAAACGCAAGGGTCACACTTATTTTGTACCAAAGCCTAAATGGAAAGTGAACATGGATTACTAAAAACATCCATGTCCATGTGGCATAATGCTCACAAATATCAATCCTTTTGGTGACTACATATTTGTTTCTTCCTAAGATTATTTATTCAAACTCCACCCTTTTGGAAATGTCTAATCCTATCACTCACTTTATACTTTTCCTGATTTCCTAATGTCTCTTTTGATATCTGCTTTCCTACATATTTTCCCCAGTTCATCATTGTGACTGACTCTTCACATGTGCTGACATTTACATTGACTCCCTAACCGAAACCCTATTACTAAAGAAATTTGTTTCAAATCCTATACTCACTCTTCTTCCCAAACCTACCTACTCTCCCAGTTTGAGTGGATGTTCTCTTGTACATTCAATTATCCAATGTACAAAGTCCTGTGCCATTCTATATCGAATTATCTGAGACAAATCTGCAGAAAGTAATTCAAAGTTAAGTATCCCAATCAAGGGCAAAATGCCCTTCTGGGCTTCAAATCTTACCTAGATTTCTCTTTTCATACTTATATTTCACCAATATATTCTTATAAATATTGCATGTTCCAATAACATTATTCATCCCACAGAATGATTCCTAACCCAATTGGAACATGTTATTAACCCTAACCATGCACTGTTCCATCAATCTAATTTTACAGAAGAGCAGGAACAAAGTTTGTCTTACAATACAGGAATGTAGGGGAACTTCCACCTGCTGAGAACATCAAATGTCCATGCAGAAATGATCCCTGAAGAAGATGTAGACAGCTATGAAAGACCTGAGAGAGGAAAAGTCATCTTCCATGGCAAACATCCTGGTCAGGATGAAGGGTTTTGTCTGAATCAGCCTCTCTCTTCTTAATGTAGAGAAGATGGACCAAACCAGGCCTGTGTGGAGAGCTATTCCCGGGTGCCTATGGTTGATATACCATTCTAACTTGTGAAAATTTCAAAGTAAGTAGGGGCAGCCTCCATCTCATGGGACTATTGAAAGCAACTGTTACGACAAAGTGGATGCCAAGGCAGTGACCTCATTCAGTTCCTGAAGGAAATGACCTCACCTCACATTTTTGGTGATGGAACACTTTGAACTTGGGATTCAGGAAGCCAGGAACTCAGAGTCAGTCCCAGTCCCAGTCACAGTGGGCTCAATTGTTTTGATTTAACAAGAACAGAGTCATTATTTTTTGGTCCTACTGATGTGAGGATGACCAAATGCCAGGAAAGCTCTGAAAACTGGCCTTTCCAGAGAACGCAGGGAGTGGCTCACCGCGGACTCCTGACAACTTCACAGAGTTGGCCAAGGATACCAGATCTGAGACAGGACAGGCATGTTGCAGGAATATATTATGGCCCACCAGTCAGACCACCCTCTGGATAGTCACAGACGTACTTGGGGGAAGGAGGTGCCTTTGTGGTTGTGGGTGTTAGTTTGTGGTTTTGTCTCATGTTCTGAGAATAGGTAGAAAAGGTGGTTTGTTTTGTTTGGTATGGACTCATTCTAGTAAGTCATGTGACAAGGCGAGTGTTTCTATGTCTGTGTATCCTACTGTGTCCGTGGTTGTAGACATTAGAAAAGAGAATGCATCAATGGATGTGTCCTGTCTAGTAGAAAGCTTCGCAGCTTTCATCCTGCCCAATTTATGATTAGATGGCAGATTGCCTTATGGATGGGAAACACCTGCTAATTTTAAGTTGCTGTTTTCTTCCTGAATTCTGGCCACTCTCCAGAATAGGCTCGTGGTTTGTGTCCAAGATATGTACCACGTCCAAGCTCTGTGATATGGCCATGTACTGGACAGCTGAAGGGAATGGCAAGCATCTCAGAAAACTCAGATATCAGTGTGACCAGGAAAGTCTCAGTGGAGAATCCCTGCTTTGGGCCTTTTGCTTACCTATTGTTCTTTTGCCCTGAATGTCAGGAAGGTCTTTGCCTCAGGTCACCCCTTTGTGAAGCCTGAAGAAACAGTTTTCAAATGGAAATGAATGGGCATCACCTGTGTCTCTTTGTTTAATTGCTTTAGAAAGGGATGTGTCTGAATCAGCCTCTTGGCCCTGTGTCAGGCTCTAGCTTAGATTCCCAACACCTGAGGTATCTAAAGAAAGATCCTATGTGTGCATTCAAAATCAAAATGGCAAAAATTGCAGGCATTGTGGATGAAGTCACTCGCCTTCCTCTGTAAGGTTCCTGACCACCATCAAGTGAGAGTAGGGATCCTTTGGGTCAAATGAATTCTTCAAAGCCCTGCAGAGGCTATCCCATAGGTGCTTGGGTTTTCTCATGACTCCAGTTCACTTAAAGAATCTAAACCCCAGAGTCAGAAGGTCTCAAATGGTAGAAGTGGAAAAGTATTAATGGCAGGCCTATTTGATTATTCCTGGTTCACAGGAAGTGTGTCCAGGCCACCTTGACTTTATGCAAATGAGGGGTAAGGGAGCTTATTTTGGACACTGTTTGGCTGAGCCCCTAATGGAAAGCTCCTGCCAACGGTTTTGATGAGTGTCTATATGGAAGAAGATGAGGGCCCTTTGGGCGTGTTTAGGTTTTAATTGTATTCATTTGTGTGGTGGTTGGAAGAGATGACTGGCTCCACCTGGGCTTGAACTCTGGTGTGATTCCCCTTGAAGACAGAGTTCTGGTATTGACCTTAGAGAAGTATTGCCATGAACTGTGTTGGGATTTAGGAGGCCACACATGAGAGTTGCCCTTGTAAACTGAGATCTACGCCCAGGTTGGCTTTCAACAGATCACTAGGAATCTCAGCCAGGATATCACATGATTTTATTCTGAAAGACTTTGCAACCATAGTTGAGAGTCAAAACACACATGGACCTCACATTGCAGACCTCAAAAGGCCTGGTTTGATGTGACCTTTTCACCACTCTTTGGGAAGCCTTGCCTGTGAGAGTCTACTGAGCTTTCATTGAAATGAGCTTCCTTACCATTTAACGTTTCCTGAATAATTGAAACCCACAGTGCCTCCAACATTATCCTTGAAAATTGGCTAAATAAATACCATGAAATTTTGAAATTCCCAATGCCAGGTGGCACTGCAGAACCTTTGGATGTCCTTTTGATGATCATGAGCATGTCAGACAGTGCCTTGATTGACTGGGTTTCATGAAAATGGTGTAGAACAGAGATGCCAGTAAGTTGAAGCCTGCTGAGTAGTGGTCCTAAAACAGTGCTGGGCAGGTGTGTGATAAAACATGTGGTGGGGCAATGTGGATCTGCCTTTGGCTTCCAAATGGCTTGTTACTGACATGGTTCAGCCAGCAGACCCGTCTGTGAACAGGCATCTTGTTATATGGAGAGGTTTCAGGGCAATGTTCAGAATCAGGTTGCTATGGTCAAGGGGGCAAGCTATGTGGGATAGAAGCCTGGTTGGTGCATTCTCCTGAAGACCCTGACCCATCACTCATGACAGAACTTCCTCCAGCACTGTGACCCAGTTGAACTCCCAGTTGAATTTCATGAAGCAAATACTAAACTCCCAGTGCAGCAGCAAGAAACACCACGAAAATTGGAGGATGGCTTCACACTCCACACGTGGAGACACTTAACCCCCAGGATCCACAGGTTACCTACAAAGAGAGAATTCAGCACTGCTGCCTCATTTTAATTGAAAAATAAGAAACCATGTCCTCCAGGTCACATAGATGCAGACGCAGCTTTGATGGTCTCACTACAAAGGAAATTAAACTACTGACAAAAACATATATCTCAAGTTCCCAACCTCAGAGTCAGTTTCTCAAGAAGTTTTAGGCCAGCAGAGCTCCATGTTTGTGGAGTGTTTACCCTGTCCCTTTCTTTTGGAAACTCCTCTACCACCTCCACGGTTTCAAAACACGGAGAATCCTACCTGGGACCTCACGTACATTCTTTTGAGGTGGCTGACTTGGGAGATACAAATTGTGATGGATCACTTCTCCTAAACGATGTTGGAACTGAAAATTCAAATTATGGGTGAGCTTTCTACTTGAACAATATTATTCATAAATCCATGTTCACTAAAATAAATATTTTTGAATCTGTCGATGATATATATTTCATGTTGAATTTCGATTGGCATATATATTGCTATTTTTAATGTCTGTGTGTGTGTGTGTGTATATTTATATATATATATATATATATATATATATATATATATATATATATACACTCTCCACATTTTTCAAAATGTGAAATATGTGTCTTATTTTACACTCACCAAATTCATTCATATTCATATATGTGTATTTATAATCAACTTTTCACAAGATTATTCTTAGAAATATTCATTCACCTGAAATACATATTTGTTTCCTAGTACTAAAAAGTAACTTCAGTGGATCGTGCATACAAATCCTAATATGTTTACAGTAACTGACCCAGTTTAACATCAAGGCAAGTAGATTCCAATCGGACATGATGTGTATTTTGACGTTCATTTTTATTCAACACTGGTAGATTACTATTTCTTCAATTTATGCACATCATTCGATATATATTTCATCCACAAATAAGGAAATTTATATGCATTTGTTTCACTATCAATCACTTCCTACTTCAGAACACATGTATTCCTCCATGTTTCTTGACTGGTCTTTTCATGAGAATAGGGACGGACAAGGCAAGGCAAGGCACCTAAGATAGCACCGAAGACACGGAAACAATCCTATTTGGTTGCAAACGGATTTAGAGGGCATTGCTTCTGTTGTAATCAATTAATCCCCTGAAACCTAAGTTTAGAATGTTTCAGAATTTTGTGCCCAACATTTAAGGGAGGGGCTCAGAATTTCACAGTCTGCAGAAGTTCACAAAAAGCAGTTGTAGTTTCTTTTTTTTCTCTGTTCTGCGAAAGTTAACATTTTAAGAACACCTGGAAGGGGGAGAGCTTTTTTCTTCTCTTTTTTTCTCCCTGCCAGCTGTTACCATGGAGCTCAGTTGGTAACTTCTTTATCTTAGAAATGCAGCCATCTCTGTGAAGCCCCAGCTCAAAGCCAGAGGCCTTGTTCACATATTGCCAGCATTTTGACTGACTCATTCCAAACACATTATTTTCGAATACCATAATCACTTTTGTAGCAAAACTAACATATCTTCATGAAAAACCATAACCCTAATATTAGTATTAGATGTATAACTGGTTAGAATGAATGATTGTATATCAATATAAGATTTCTTATATATTTTCAGATATCAATTCAATCCATTATTTAATGTGGACCCAGTTATATTATTTATTCATTGTATGCTCTATTCATGCATTATCTCTATATTCATAGAAACAGGGTACACCACTTTGTACCCCCAATACCCATTTATATGTCTTCAAAATATTGCTCCCAGTAATGATGGAAGAAAGAGTCATGTCACTTGATCTACATATACATTTTATCACAGTAATATTCTGGACACAAATGCAAAGGTCACACTTATGATTGTACCAAAGCCTAAAAGGAAAGTGAGCATGGATTACAAAAACATCCATGTCAAGGTTGCCTAATGCTCTCAAATGTCAATTCTATTGGTGAATACATATTTGTTTCCTCCTAAGATTATATATTCTAACTCAACCCTATTGAAAATGTCTAATCCTATCACTCACTTTATACTTTGCCTGATTTTGTAATGTCTTTATTGATATCTGCTATCCTACATATTTTCTATAGTTCATTATTTTGACTGTTCACATGTGCTGACATTTACATTCACTCTCTAACCGAACCCCTATTGCTAAAGAACTTTTGTTCCAAATCCTATACCCACTCTTCTTCCTAAACCTACCGAATATCTTCTTAATCCTACCGACTATCCCTTTATGACTGGATTTTCTCTTCTATATTCTATCATCCAAGTAATGTTCATGTGAGCGTTGGAGGAAGAGACCATGAAGAGACTGTCTCATGCAACAGCAAAGGGTTTATTTGGAGTCCAGCATGCTGGGGCTCAGAGCTCACATGAATAGAGCAGAGAGCCCTGAGAACAGCTTTAGCAGATCTTATATACTTTCCTTGGAGAGGGCAGGGACGGAAGTTTATTGATGGGTCAGGGCGAGTGGGTGGTTTGCGTGTAACTGGGTGAGGGAATACATTCTGAAATTTTGCAGTTGGGGACAGCACATTCAGGGAACAAGATTAGCAAACAGTTCTCAATATTACAACAGTGTTTTGTTAAGCATATAGAAGAACAGGAAGTTACAAGTACCTATTTTATTAACATTTCATTCCCCAATTGTTCTTCTGGCTAGTTTTAATCATAAAAGTGATCATTGGGGGGTGTCACATCCTATGTCTGCAAGTGGGGTATTACCATAAGTTTAACTTGGCCAATTTGAGCTTGGAGAAATGAAACTACACGGTGATACGGAAGGGATTTAATGGAATTTTAGTGGGATCCTCTTCATCAGGGATATCCCAATAGGATAGACCTATAGCCAGCTGACAAATGTCTGGGTGAAGAGATGGCCACCAGGTCCCTAAGGGGGCTGTATGTGAGATAGACCATACTTCTTGTCTAGTAGGATTTGTGATCAGCCATCGCTGCTGAACGAGCTGATAAGCGTTAGGTCTACTGGTGGCCAAGGGTAGAGTCTATAGCCTTATCCACATGGCGAATATGCAATTTTAAAGGGTTACCAGTCTTTTCCAGTTTCCAGCCAGAGTCTGGACAGGGCGCAGGCTTGCGATGGGAGGCATGGATCCAGGAAGTGATTCGATCTACTTTTACCGCTGTAGGTGTTATAAGTAGCACCTAGTATGGTCCTTTCCAGTGGCGTTCCAGGGATGACACCTGATGTCATCTGATGTAGATGAAGTCTTTTACTTGATTTTGGTGTGGAGTCCCCTCGTTCCCAGGTTGGAAGGCAGTGGCAAGCTGTTTCCACAGGTATCGCTGAGTTCTTTCAAGATCTTTAAGTCGGTCAAGCATGGGGGTGTGGAAGGGATAGTTAGGTCTTAGAGTGGGGTTATGTCCCATACTGGAGGAGGGGCACCATAGAGAATGTCATAGGGGGTGAGGTTACACAAAGAAACAGAGTGAGTATTTCTTGCATGAAACAGTGCATAAGGCAGGAGCATAGTCTAATCTTTTATGCCGGTCTCTAAGCTTAATTTTGTTAAGGTCTCTTTATTGGTTCTATTTATTTTTTTTACCTGTACTGAGATCTGATGTCTATAAGCACAATTTAACTTCCAATTAATCCCCATGGTCCTGGCTAACCCCTGACTTACCTGGCTCATGAACGCCATTCAATTATCAGACCCTATTACCTTAGGCAGGCTGTGTCTTGGAAAAATATCTTTCAGGATCGTCTTGAGCATATTTGCACTGTTTTTTTTTTTTTTTTTTTTTTGTGTGTGTGTGTGTTTGTGTGGGAAAGGCTTCAATCCATCCTGAAAATGTATCTACAAAGACTAAGAGATATTTAAGTCCATACCTGGCTTGCTTAATTTCAGTAAAGTCCACTTCCCAGAATTGTCCTGGTCTGGTTCCTTGTAGGTGCTTACCTGCAGGAAGCTTGGAAGGGTAAGCATTAACCAATTGACAGAACCGACAGGTTTTTGTTACCCGTTCAGTTATTTCCTTTTGCTGTGAGTGAGTTATTCGAAAACTCTGTTCTTGATCCTTCAGGAATGCCTGCAGTTTCTTTGAACCAAGGTGAGTGAGTTGATGTACATTTTTAACGTAGTGTAGGGCTTTCTGAGATTGAAAGCTGGGCTCAGTGAAGTTGAGGGGTTCAGTGTCAGTGTTCTTAGATGTTATCAAAAGCTTGCTGGGTCCATTGAAATTGGTCATACCCATTTAACAGCGGGTATAAAGGAGCAGCTAAGAACACAAACCCAGGTATCCATAACCTGCAAAAGCCAGCAGTCCCAAGAAAATCTCTGTGTTGTCTCCTGTTAGATGGGGGTGGTATCTGCACAACAGTTTGTTTTCTGGGCTCAGTGAGCCATCATTTACCGCCCCTAAGGGAATAGCCCAAGAAGATTACTTCTTGCTGGCAAATTTTGGCCTTTTTGGCCGAAGCTCTATACCCAATTTGAGAAAGCTCAGATAATAGTGCTTGGGTCACAGACTCACAGTTTTCCTTTGTGTTGGCTGCCATTATTAGGACATAAACATATTTAAGCAGGGTGACTTCAGGGTGTGTAGTTCTGAAGTTGTTGAGATCTCTGTGGAGGGCTTCATCAAAGAGAGTGGGGGAGTTTTTGAACCCCTGTGGGAGTCTACTCCAAGTTAGTTGACCAGACGTTCCAGTTTCTGGGTCTACCCACTCGAAAGCAAAGAACAACTGAGTATCTTTATGCAGAGACAAGCAAAAGAAAGCACCTTTTAATACAGAACAGTATACCATTTTCACTCAGCAACAGCAAAGGGTTTATTGGGGGTCCAGCATGTTGGGGCTCAGAGCTCACTTGAATAGAGCAGAGAGCCCTGAGAACAGCTTTAACAGAGCTTATGTACATTCCTTTGAGAGGGAAGAGAGGGAAATTTATGGATGGTTCTGGGCGAGTGGGCAGTTTGCGTGCAACCGGGTGAGGGAGTACATTCTGTAGTTTGGCAGTTGGTGACAGCACATTCTGGGAACAAAATTAGCAAACAGTTTTCAAGATTTCAACAGTGTTTTGTTAAGCATACAGAAAAACAGGAAGTGACCAGTACCTATTTTATTAACCTTTCATTCCCCTATACTCACTCTTTTTTGTAAACCTACTGACAATCTTCCTAATCCTACCGACTATTCCTTTTTGACTGGATGTTCTCTTGGACATTAAATCATCCAAGGAACAAGGTCCTATGCCATTGTATATTGATTTAACTGAGAAATCTGTGTAGAACATAATTCAAAGCTAAGTATCCCACTAAAGGGCCCAATGCCCTTCTGGGCTTCAAATCGTACCTAGATTTCTGGTTTCATACTTATATTTCACCGATATATTCTTGTGAATATTGCAGTTTCCCAATACCATTATTTATCCAGAAGAATGATTCCTAAGCCAAATAGAATATGTTATTAACCCTAACCATAAATGTTCCCTCAATCTAACTTTACAGAAGAGCAGGGACAGAGTTGGTCTTACAATACAGGAATGTAGGGGATCTTCCACCTGCTGAGAACCTCAAAGGTTGATGCAGAAATGATCCCTGGAGAAGATGTAGGCAGCTATGAAGGACCCGAGAGAGCAAAAGTCATCTTCCATGGCTAACATCGTGGTCAGGATGAAGGGATGTGTCTTAATCAGCCTCTCTCCCCTTTATATAAAGAAGATGGACCAAACAAACCCTGTGTGGAGAGCTTCTTCTGGGTGCCTATGGTTCATATACCATTCTAACTTGTGAAAGTGTCACAGGAAGTAGAGGCAGCCTCCATCTCATGGGACACTTGGAAGCAACTGTTAAGACAAAGTGGTTGCCAAAACAGTGACCTCATTCAGTTCCTGAAGGAATAGACCTGCCTCACTTCTTTGGTGACGGTAATCTCTGAATTTGGGATCCAGGAAGCCAGGCATACAGAGCCTGTCCCACTACCAGTCCCAGTGGGCTCACTTGTTTGGATTTACCAAGGACAGAGTCTGTCTTTCTTGGTACCTACTGATGTGATGATGGCCAAATGCGAGAAGAGCTCTGAAGACTGGCCTTCCATTGGAAAGCAGGTAGCGGTCAGTACAGGCTCCTGATAACTTGACAGAGATGGAAAAGGAGACCTGATCTGAGACAAACAGGCCATTTTGGGGGAACATAGTATGGCCCACTACTCAGAGGACACTCTGGATTGTCACAGACTTACTTGGGTAAGGAGGTCCCTTTTTGAGTGTGGGTGTGAGTTGTGGTTTTGTCTCAAGTTCTGAGAATAGGTAGGAAAGGCGGTTTGTTTGCTTTGGAGTGGACTGTTTCTAAAAAGTCTTTTTACAAGGCGAGTGTTTCTGTGTCTGTGTATCCCACTGTGTCCGTGGTTGTAGACTTTAGAAAAGTGAATTCATCAATGGATGTGTCCTGTCTAGTAGAATGCTTCCCAGCATTCATCCTGCCCATTTTAGGAATTAACTGCAGGTTGCCTTTTCGATGGGAAACACCTACTATCTTCCTAAGCTCCTGTTTTGTTCCTGAATTCTGGGCATTCTCCAGAATAGGCTCATAGATTTGTGTCCAAGATATGTACCACCTCCAAGCTCTGTGACATGGCAAGGTACTGGATAGCTGAAGGGAATGGCAAGCATCTCAGAAAACTCAGATATCAGTGTGACCAGGAAAGTCTCAGTGGAAAAACCCTGCTTTGGGCCTTTTGCTAACTTATTGTTCTGTTGCCCTGAATGTCAGGAAGGTCTTTTCCTCAGGCCACCCCTTTGTGAATTGTGAAGAAAACAGGTTTCAAATGGAAATGAATGGGCATCACCTGTGACTCTTTGCTTAATTGCTTTGGAAAGATACGTGTCTGAATCAGCCTCATGGCCCTGTGTGAGGCTGTGACTTAGATTATCAGTGCCTGATGGATCTAAAGAAAGACCCCAAGTGTGCATCCAAAACCAAAATGGCAAAAATATCAGTCATTGTGGATGAAGTCTTTCGCCTTCCTCTGTTAGGTTCCTGACCTCCATCAAGTGAGAATAGGGATCCTTTGGGTCAAATGAGTTCATCCAAGCCCTGAAGAGGTGCTTTGGTTTCCTCATTACTCCAAATCACATAAGAAATCTGTTCCTGACAGTCAGTAGGCCTCAAATTGGAGAAGCAGAGCAGTATTAATGGCAGACCTTTGCGATCAATCCTGGTTCACAGGAAGGGTGTCCAGGCCACCCTGAGGTTAGGCGAATGAGGGGCAAAGGATCTTATTTTGGACACTCCCTTGGGCTGCGCCATTCATGGAAACCTCCAGTCAGAGGTTATGATGAATGTATATATGTAAAAAGATGAGTGCCATGTGGGAGTGTTTTGGTTTTAATTGTGGTCATTTGTGTGGCAGTTGGAAGAGTTGACTGGGTCTACCTGGACTTGAACACTGGTGTGATTCCCCTCAGAGACTGAGTTCTGTTACTGACCTCAGATAAATAATTGCTTTCGAAAGGAATGTGTCTTAATCAGCCTCTTGGCACTGTGTGAGGCTTTGGCTTAGATTATCAGCAACAGATGGATCTGAATAAAGATACCATGCGTGCATCCAAAATCAAAATGGCCAAAAGAGCAGTCATTGTGGATGAAGTTTCTGGCTTTCTTTTGTAAGGTTCTGAAAGAATAAAAGAAATTGAAATTGAAACGTAAAGAATCAGGTTTTGTAAAGTTTACAAGCTGCACTCATAACCTGAAATTCCAGTGGCGTTTAAGACAATTCCCGGATCTGCCCATTAGATGTGTGTTGAAATCTTCCCTGACCACCTAGGTATTTAACAACCCCTTCCCAGAAATCGTGCAGATCAGCACGTATATTTCTCAGAGTTTCAACCAATCAGTTTAAATGTATACCCCTTCTCAGGGCTGACCAATCACTCCCTGCCCGACCTGTTCTCGCCAATGAATGTGCTAATCATGTTTTAGAGTTGTTATTTGATTTTGCCGTGATACATGATGATTTGCTAAAGGAGGCTATGATGTATGTAAAGTCCCTGCCCTCTCTAAAGAATGTATATAAACTCTGCCCAAGTTGTTCTCGGGGCTCTTTGTTCTTTGCTCCTCTGAAGTGATCTCTGAGCCCCAGCATGCTGGACTCCCAATAAACCCTTTGCTGTTGCATGAGAAAGTCTCTTGGAGGTCTTTTACTCCGACGTTCACCCCACATTTTCATCTGGAGGCCCCAGGTGGGATATCCGGCAGCGGTGGACAAAAGACCCCAACGGACTCTTCTCAGGGTAAGTAAGGTGCCTCTTTCTGGTTTCGGGTTTCAGGTTAAGGCTTGGCTAAGTGGCTGTCGGTGAAGAGCTTTAGATCTCTCCGACGGTGGCTGACAGACGTGTCACAGAACCACTGGCCACGTCCCTGGGGGACACTCCAGAGAACTCGGGAATTCGAGGAATAGTAGTTTCCTCAACTCGGTTATATTTTGCTTCAGGATTCGGTTTGCCAGCCCATCAGGTTTTGCCGGCTACTCAGTTTTGTTCATTGTCCGGAACTCATGTTGAGTTTACTGTCTGTCTTTATTGTCTAACCCACCAGGTTTTGCAGTTACTCAGTTCTAATCTTTGTCTTGGACTCATGTTAAACGTTTACTGTTTGTCTTTGTCTGTGTCGTGTTTGTGTCTTCACTGTCCCTGTTTGAGTAACTCCCATTATGGGACAAAGCACTTCCACGCCTCTGTCCCTTACCCTTGATCATTGGACTGATGTCCGCTCAAGGGCCCAGAATCTCTTTTTCAGTAAAATGCCATACCTGGAAGACTCTCTGTGCTTCAGAATGGCCCATCCTCAGAGTCGGATGGCCCCCAGAAGGATCCTCCACTTCCCTCTATTGCGAAAAGTCAGAGATATTGTCTTTCAGCTGGGGCCACGTGGCGACCCACCTCAACAGCCATATACCCCTTCCCCCAGAATCCTATCATTAAAACATTCCGCTCCTCCCCCTCTTCCCTCCATTCTCCCTGAGTTACAAGACTGGACACTTCTCCCCCTCCTTATCCTCTACCCTCCTTCCCCCAACACCCAACATGTTCCTGATGATCCTCCCACAGCTGACTCAGCCTCTCCGCCACTAGAGGCAACTGGGCCAGACCCAAGCCCTCCAGGGGACTTCCCCACAGCCTTAGCAGCCCCTCCTCCCCTGGAGGAAGCTGGGCCACCTAAAGGAACCCACTGGCGACAGATAATAAAAAACTCAGAAGCCCCTGTGATGTTCTCTCTTCGTATCTATGGGCCCATGAACTGACGCAACTGGGACCCCAACACCTTTGAAGGTAAGTAGCATCTGTCCACTTATCGCCGGGCTCTAATAGCGGGTCTCCGAGCGGCCGCCAGAGGGCCGCCTTATTTGTTCAAGGTAAGAGAGACTATCCAAGGGCCTAATGAGTCTCCCTCTATATTTCTGGAGAGAATTATGGAAGCATATAGGAAATATACTCTTTTTGATCCTCAGGCATGGGACCAAAAGGCATCTGTTGCAATGGCCTCAATCGAGCAGACTGCCCTAGATGTTAAGAGAAAGTTACAATGTCTAGATGGATTACAAGGTATGACCTTAAGAGATTTAGTCAGAGAAGATGAGAAAGATTATTATAAGAGAGAAACTGAGGAGAGGGAACAGAGGAGAGAGAAGGAAAGGGAACAAAAGTAGGATGAAAGGAGCAAAAGGCAGAGTAAAGCATTGGCTAAGGTTTTGTTCACAGCAGCAAATAGGACAGAAGTTAAAAAGCAGGGAGACAGGAAGGGATACCTGGGCCCACACGAAAGCCTGACCCTGGCCTCAGATTAATGTGCCTATTGTAAAGAAAAAGGACACTGGGCCAAAGAGTGCCCCCAAAAGAAACAGCCATGCCAGCCTGCCGTGCTGACTTTAGAAGAGGACTAGGAATATCGGGGCTCGGATCATCTCCCCGAACTCAGGGTAACATTTGAAGTGGAGAGGACTCCAGTGAACTTTGAAGTGGATACAGGAGCAGTATACTCAGCCCTTAAACCCCACTGGGCCCCCTATAAAATAAATGGTCCCTATTGCAAGGGGCTAATGGCAGTAGATATCGGGTTGGACAACTAAGAGGAATATGGACCTAGGAAAGGAAAAATTCCACCACTCTTTCCTAGTAATGCCAGAATGCCCAGCCCCATTGATGGGTAGGGATCTGCTTACCAAACTCTGGCCTAGAATAACCTTTAACCATGATGGTCCCCAAGTGGAGTTTCTAAAGCCTTAAGTAAAATCTCCCATAGTCAAGGCTTTGACTATGTCCGTAGAAGATGAAGGTCAACTCTTCGCGCCCCCTAGGACTAATCAAACAGGCAAACTACCACAGAAATGGATAAACGATTATCCTAATGCCTGGGCAGAAACTGCTGGGTTAGGTCTAGCCATAAAACAACCTCCAACAGTAGTAGAATTAAAAGCTTCTGCCTCTCCAATCAGTGTTAAACAATATCCTCTAAGCAAAGAAGCTAAGGATGGGATAAGGTCCCATATTCATAAATACCTCGCTCTTGGGGTCCTAAAGCCCTGTCAATCAGCCTGGAATACCCCCATGCTACCAGTAAGAAAGCCAGGAACTGGGGACTATGGTCCTGTTCAAGACCTAAGAGATCAAAAACAGAGTGCAGGACATTCACCCCACAGTACCCAATCCATATAATTTGCTTAGCACTCTGAATCCAGAGCGGGAATGGTACACACTGCTGGACTTAAAAGATGCTTACTTCTGCTTGACCCTACATAAGGACAGTAAGTTTCTGTTTGCTTTCGAGTGGATAGACCCAGAACCTGGAACATCTGGCCAACTAACCTGGACTAGACTCCCACAGGGGTTCAAAAACTCCCCCACTCTTTTTGATGAAGCCCTCCACAGGGACCTCAATGACTTCAGAACTGCACACCCCGAAGTCATCCTACTCCAATATGTGCATGATCTGCTACTGGCAGCCGACACCAAGGAGAACTATGAGTCTGGGACCCAAGCACTATTACCCAAGCTTGCTCGGCTTGGATATAGGGCTTCTGCCAAAAGGCCCACATTTGTCAGCAAGAAGTAATCTTCCTGGATTATTCTCTTAGGGGTGGCAAACGATGGCTCACTGAGCACAGAAAATAAACCGTTGTGCAGATACCGCCCCCATCTAATAAGAGACAACTCAGAGAGTTTTTTGGGACTGGCAGCTTTTGCAGGTTATGGATTCCTGGGTTCGCATCTCTGGCTGCCTCTTTATACCCGCTGATAAAGGGGGATGCCCACTTCCAATGGATCCCTGAGCACCAACAAGCTTTTGATAATGTCAAAAAAAGGCACTGCTATCTGCTCCGGCCTTAGCACTCCCAGATGTAGAAAAACCCTTGACTCTCTACATCAAGGAAAAGAAAGGAATAGCACGGGGAGTGCCCACTCAGACTTTGGAACCTTGGAAAAGGCCGGTAGCATTCTTGTAACAAAAACTGGACCCAGTGGCTAGCGGATGGCCCCATTGCTTAAGAGCTATTGCAGCGTCAGCCATTCTAATAAAAGATGCTCATAATTGAACGTTGGGACAGAAGCTAACCATTATAGCTCCCCATGCCCTGCAGAGCATCATCTGTCAGCCTCCAGAGAGATGGCTATCAAACTCCAGAATAACCCACTACCAGAGCCTCTTGCTTGACAAAGACAGAATAACGCTGGGACCCCCTGCTCCATTCAACCCAGGTACACTGCTGCCAGAAAAACCATCAGGACCCGTCGCTCATGAGTGTCAACACATACTGGCAGAGGAAATCAGTATACGACGAGATTTAAAGGATCTGCCACTGCCTCGCCCTGAAGTCTTATGGTTTACGAAGGGCAGCAGCTTCCTCCAAGATGGTAAGTGGAGGGCTGGAGCAGCAGTAGTTAGAAAAACTAATGCCATCTGGTCCTCTGGTCTCCCAGAAAGGACATCAGTCCAAAAAGCAGAACTGATTGCCCTTACAAAAGCATTGGAAATAGCAACAGGCAAAAGGGCCACCATATACACTGATAGCCGCTATGCATTTGCCACTGTTCATGTGCACAGGGCTATTTACCAACAAAGGGGTCTATTAACCTCTTCCGGGAAAGAAATAAAGAATTAAGATGAGATCCTCCACCTTCTCTCAGCAGTGCAGGGGCCTAAGGAACTAGCTATAGGGCACTGTCCAGGGCACCAGAAGGGAACCGACCCTGTGGCAGTTGGAAACAGAAGGGCAGATGAGGAAGCTTAATTGGCAGCCCTAAATGGAGTGACTCTGTTAACTTTTTCCACACCGGGGGGAACAAAAATCAGGAGACTTGGCCGAACCAGAACATTCAGGTAACTTATCATTTGAGGAGACAGATACAGAACTCTGGGACCCTACAGAGCCAATTTTACAATTTCAAAAAACCCACCTTTATGTCAAAGACATACACCAGCTCATCCACTTAGGCTCAAAAAAGTTATAGGCACTCTTAAAGGACCGAAGAAAGGACTTATTATTAACTGACTCACAGAGGAAAGAAATAGCTGAGCAGGTGACTAGAGCTTGTCAAGTCTGCCAATTATATAATACTTACCCATCCAAGCTTCCTGCAGGGAAGCACTTACGAGGAACCAGACGAGGACAATTCTGGGAAGTGGACTTTACTGAAATTAAGCCAGCAAGTTATGGACGTAAATATCTCCTAGTCATTGTAGATACTTTTTCAGGATGGGTCGAAGCCTTCCCCATGAAAAAAGAAACGGCTCAGATGGTGGTCTAAAAGTTTCTAGAAGACATTTTCCAAGGTTCTGCCTGCCTAAGGTAATAGGGTCAGATAACGGGCCGGCATTCGTGGCCCAGGTATGTCAGGGATTCGCCAGGACCCTGGGGATTAATTGGAAGTTACATTGTGCTTATAGACCCCAGAGCTCAGGACTGGTAGAAAGGATGAATAGAAACATCAAATAGACCTTAACGAAATTAAGCTTGGAGACCAGATTATAAAATTGGACTATGCTCCTACTTTATGCACTGTTTCGTGCAAGAAATACCCCCTCTGCCTTTTTGTGTAATCTCACCCCTTATGAAATTCTCTATGGTGCCCCTCCTCCAGTAAGGGAACTAACCCCAACTCTGAGACTTAATGATTCCTTTCACACCCCCTTGCTTGACAGACTTAAGGCCCTTGAACAAACCCAGCACCCAGCGATATCTGTGGAAACAGTTGGCCACTGCTTATCAGCCTGGAGACGAGGGAACCACACATCGATATCAAGTGGGAGACTTCATCTACGTGAGATGGCATCAGGTGTCATCCCTGGAACCCTGCTGGAAAGGACCATACCAGGTGCTGCTTATAACACCTACAGTGGAGAAAGTGGATGGGATCACTTCCTGGATCCAAACCTCCCATCTCAAGCCTGCGCACTGTCCAGACTCCGGGTGGAAACTGGAACAGACTGGTAACCCTCTCAAGTTGCATGTCTGTTGTGTGGGTAGGGCTGCGGATTCTTCCCCTGACCACCAGCAGTCCTAATCCCAATCAGCCTGTTCAGCAACAATGGCAAGTTATAAATCCTACTGGGCAAGTAGTGTGGTCTATTTCACATACAGCCCCCTTATGGACTTGGTGGCCATCTCTCCACCCGGCCATTTGTCAGCTTGCCATAGGCCTCTCTGACTGGGATCTCCCTGACATAGAGGACCCCACACAGATCCCACTCAAACCCAAACCAGGGCAACACAGACGACGTTACCCCATGAATTATGGATGTCATTTTTCCCAGCTCAGGTGTAAACTAGCCAGTATTGATTTTTATGTGTGCCCAGCTGATTTCCGAAGTCGCAAACAGGCCCAAACCTGTGGAAGACCCAGTGACTTTTATTGTAGATCTTGGGGTTGTGAACACACGGGAGCTGCATGGTGGAACCCAAACTCCCCAGACAGTACGATTCAGGTAGGATGAAATGACACCTGGATTGATCCCAAGAAATGTGCCGCTAGCCAAGTGGTGTCAAAAACTCGCTGTGGAAAGAATAGTCTATGTTACCTCCTCAATATAACTTTCACTTCTAAAGGAAGGGGGTATCTCAGAACAACATGGCCTATGGGAAATACTTGGGGAATGCAATTCTATATTTATGGCCCTGGTAATGACTTTGGGCTCTGGTTCATCATCCGGCTAAAAAAAGAAGAAAATCCCACAGCAATAGGGCCCAGTTTCCTCAAGCCAGGAATTAAGCCTCCTAAACCTCTCATGCCTAGATGTACCAGAACCCCTCTACCATCTCATACTTCCCGGTTTCCGTCTTTGCCTACTTCCCCAGTCCAGAGTACAGCTGACTCCTCCCCCTGGGAACTAATTAAAGGGACCTTTATGGTACTGAACTCCACACAGTCAGAACTCCTGCATTTCAGCTCAGGTATTGGACAGCTCTGTAAATTATTGTTTAATGGTGCAGATACTCCCCAGGGTGCTCTATCATGATGCAGAATCATTTCAACGTCTACTAGGGGGACAAACAACCCAATTTTGCCGGGAGCCAGTGTCCCTTACTCTAGCCATCCTATTAGGGATAGGAGCTGCTGCAGGAGTGGGTACAGGAACAGCTGCGATGATCCGTGGGTCACAAAAAATGGCTCAATTAGAAACAGCAATAGATCAAGACTTGAAGACGTTAGAGACCTTTATCACAGTTTTGCATGAATCCTTAACCTCTCTCTCTGAATTTGTTTTACAGAACAGGTGAGGATTAGATCTCCTCTTCATGAGGGAGGGGGGCCTCTGTGCTGCACTGAGAGAAGAATGTTGTTTTTATGCTGACCATACTAGAGTTGTAAAAGAATCCATGAGTAAATTGAGAAAATGCCTTGAAGAGCGCCAGAGAGAAAGGGAGATAAAACAAGGGTGGTTTGAATCATGGTTTACCCAGTCCCCCTGGATAACTACACTCCTATCAGACTTAGTTGGACCCCTTATCATACTTATGGTGTTGCTAACTGTGGGACCTTGTTTGCTTAACCACATAGTTTCCTTTCTCCAGGCTCAGAGTGGGCAGGAAAACTCATGGTAATCAGACAGAAATATGCTCCACTGGCAGCAATAGAATGTGAGACCCCCGCAATAATTATGATTCATTACTTTTAAGATTAAAAGTAGTCAGAAAAAGGAGTGGGGAATGAAAGAATAAAAGAAATTTAAACTGAAATGTAAAGAATCAGGTTTTGTAAAGTTTACAAGCTGCACTCAGCACCTGAAATTCCTGTGGCAGTTAAGACAATTCCCGGAACTGCCAATTAGCTGTGTGTTAAAATCTTCCCTGACCACCTAGTTACTAAACAACCCCTTCCCAGAAACTGTGCAGCTCAGCCTGAATACATCTCAGGGCTTCAACCAATCAATTTAAATGTATACCCCTTCTCAGGGCTGACCAATCACCCGCTTCCCGACCTGTTTCCACCAATAAATGTGCTAATCATGTTTTAGAGTTGTTATTTGATTTTCCCGTGATACATGATGATTTGCTAAACTAGGCTATGAGGTATGTAAAGTCCCTGGCCTCTAAAGAATGTATATAAAGTTTGCTCAAGTTGTTCTCGGGGCTCTTTTTTCTTTGCTCCTCTGAAGTGAGCTATGAGCCCCAGCATGCTGGACCCCCTATAAACCCTTTGCTGTGGCATGAGACAGTCTCTTGGTGGTTTTTTCCTCTGACGTTAGACAGACCTTTTCACCTATGAAGGACCTGGGAAAGCAAAAGTCAACTCCATGTCAATTTCCATGTCAAACAACCTGGTCAGAATGAAGGGATGTGTCTGAATCAGCCTCTCTCTTCTTAATGTAGATTAAATGGACCAAACCAGGCCTGTGTGGAGAGCTGTTCCTGGGTCACTATGGTTGATATACCATTCTAACTTGTGAAAGTGTCACAGAAAGTAGGGGCAGCCTCCATCTCATGGGACCCTTGGAAGCAACTGTTAGGACAAAGTGGTTCCCAAGGCAGTGACCTCATTCAGTTCCTGAAGGAAGTGACCTACCACACTTCCTTGGTGATGGAACTCTCTGATCTTGGGATACAGGACGACAGGCACCCAGAGCATGTCCCAGTCCCAGTCCCAGTGGTCTCAATTGTTTGGATTCACCAAGTACAGAGTCAGTCTTTCTTGGTACGTACTTATGTGATGATGGCCAAATGCCAGGAGAGCTCTGAAGAGGGGCCTTTTCTGAGAAAGCAGGTAGTGGCTCAACCATGGTTCCTGACAACTTCAAAGAGTTGGCAAAGAAGACCAGATCTGAGACAGGACAGGCCATTTCGGGGTAACATAGTATGCCCCACCAGTCAGAGGACATACTTGAGGGAAGGAGGTGCTGTTGTGGGTATTGGTGTGAGTTTGTGGTTTTGTCTCATGTTCTGAGAATAGTTAGGAAAGGCGGTTTGTTTGTTTCGACTGGAATGTTTCTAGAAAGTCTTTTGACAATGCGAGTGTTTCTATGCCTGTGTATCCCACTGTATCCGTGGTTGTAAACATTTGAAATGTGAATGCATCAATGGTTGTGTCCTGTCTAGTAAAAAGCTTCCCAGCATTCATCCTGCCCAATTTAAGATTCGAGAGCGGCTTGCCTTATGGATGGGCAACACCTACAATCTTCCTAAGTTCCACTTTTCTTCCTGAACACTGGCAACTCTCCAGAATAGCCTCATGGTTTTGTTTTCAAGATATGTACCACCTCCAATCTCTGTGACAGGGCCATGAACTGGATAGCTGAAGGGAATGGGAGCATCTCAGAAAACTCACATATCAGTGTGACCAGTAAAGTCTCAGTGGAGAAACACTGCTTTGGGTTTTTTCTTACCTATTTTTCTGTTGTTCTGAATGTTAAGAAGGTCTTTGCCTCAGGCCACCCCTTTGTGAAGCCTCAAGAAAACAGTTTTCAAATGGAAATGAATGGGCATCACCTGTGGCTCCTTGCTTAATTGCTTTGGAAAAGGATGTGGCTGAATCAGCCTCTTGGCCCTGTGCCAGGCAGTGGCTTAGATTCTCAGCACCTGATGGATCTAAAGAAAGTTTCCAAGTTTGCATCTAAAACCAAAATGGCCAAAAGAGCAGTCATTGTAGATGAAGTCTCTCGCCTTCCTCTGTAAGCTTCCTGATATCCATCAAGAGAGAATAGGGATCATTTGGGTCAAATCAGTTCTTTAAAGCCCTGTAGAGGCTAGCCAATAGGTGCTTGGGTTTTCTCATGACACCAATTCACATAAAGAATCTATACCAGACAGTCAGTAGGCCTCAAATTGGAGAAGCGGACCAGTTATAGAGCATGCCTACTTGATCACTCTTGGTTCAGAGGAAGCGTGTCCAGGCTACCCTGACTTTAGGCAAATGAGGGGCAAGAGAGCTTATTTTGAACAGTGTCTTGGGCTGCGCCCCTAATGGAAACCTCCAGTCAGAATTTATGATGAGTGTCTATGTTGAAGAAGATGAGTGCCATATGCAAGTGTTTTTGTTTTAATTGTGGTCATTTGTGTGGTGGTTGGAAGAGATGCCTGGGTCCACCTGGGCTTGAAGTCTGGTGTGATTCCCGTTGGTGACTGAGTTCTGGAACTGACCTCAGAGAAGTATTGCCATGAATTGTGTTGGGATTTTAGGAGGCCACACATGAGAGTCGCCCTTGGAAACTGAGATCTAAGCCCAGGGTGAATTTCCACAGAGCACTTTCAATTTCAGCCAGGATATCACATGATATAATTCTGAAAGACTTGGCAGCCATAGTTGAGAGTCAAAACCCACATGGACCTCACATTGGAGACCTCAATGGGCCTGGCTTCATGTGTCCTTTTGGCCACTCTTTGAGAAGCCTTGCCTCTGAGAGTTCTCCAGAGCATTCCTTGAAATGTGCTTCCTCAAAATTTAATGGTTCCTGAATGATTTTAATCCCACAGTTTCTCCAAGTTCCTCCTTGAAAAATGGCTAGATTAATTTCATGAAATTTTTGAAATTCCCATGACCAGTTAGCACTGGAAAATCTTTGGATGTCCTGTTTATGATCATCAGTACACCAGAGAGTTCCTTGATTGACTGGGTTTCATGAAAATGGTGTAGAACAGAGATGCCAGTATGTTGGAGCCTGCTGAGTAGTGGGCCCAGAGCTGTGGTGTGCAGGTGTCTGATAAAACATCTGTGGTAGGTCCATGTGGATCTGCCATGGACTTCCAAATGGCTTGTGGCTGACATGGTGCAGACTGGAATCACTTATATGTCTGAAACGTCTCCATAAAAGGCATCTTCTTATATGTAGATATTTCAGGGCAATGTTCAGAATCAGGTTGCTATGGTCAAGGGGGCAAGCCATGTTGGATAGAAGCCTGGTTGGTGCATTCTCCTGCAGACCCTGACCCACCACACGTGACAGGACTCCCTCCAACACTGTGTTCCAGTTGCACTCCTTGTATTTCGTGTAGCAACAACCAAACTCCTAGTGCAGCAGCATGAAACACCATGAAAAGTGGAGCATGACCAAATGGCTTCACGGTCCACATGCAGAGACACTTAGCTTTCAGTGGCCACAGTTTACCTACACAGAGAGAAATCAGCACTGCTGCCTCATGTTCTTTGGAAAATAAGAAACAATGTACTCCAGGTCACATAGATTCAGACCCAACTTTGATGGTCTCATTAGAATGGAAGCTAAAGCTCCTGACAACAACATATATGTCAAGCGCCCATCCTCAGAGGCAGTTTCTCAAGAAGTCATTAGGCCGGCAGAGTTCCATGTTGGTGGAGTGTTTACCTTTTACACCGAGATGCAATAAAAACCACTGACTTCAATTAAAATTAAATTAAAGCAAGGTTATTATTTCCATCACCCCAGCTGCCTCTCACTCCTAAAACGGCGGGAACAAGACAGCAACCCCACTTTTCCTACAGTCCAGCTTTATAGCCCACAAAGTTACACAAAAGTGGGATTACAGATAATAGAACTATGACAAGCATCACACTAATGGTAGTTTACATTTTTTTTTTTTGCTGGCCCCAACATCAGAATTTATGAGGACCATTAGAGCCTCACAGAGGGTCGTTGTCTGGCCAGGGAAGGCCAATATTCATGAGATGTTAACAAAGTTTCAGAGAGGGCTGTTATATGGTCAGAGAGCCAGGCATGGGTGAGTTCAAGGCACAGGAAGGCATTCCAAGCAGGTTCAGAATTTGCTGTAATTAATAGTTAAGCCAAAATTATCTTTTCATGATTGTGGCATGATGTCTCTCAATTTTAATTAAAGATCAGGTGGGGTCTATCATTCCCCCCTTTTCTAATGTTTCCCTTTCAAATCTTTGATAGGGTAGGGGAAGAGCACTGAGGGAATTTTAATCCCTCAGGTCACAGTCTCCCTATTTTTGAACTCACCCAAAACTGGACTCCCTGATTTTTCCTGACTTAATTAATTAATTATATTGATAGTCTATTTATTTTTGGCTCCATTGTTGTAAGAAGAGAGGCGTCACTCATTTTAGCTTCTTCTGAGCTGAGAGAGGGTGAAGTGAGGGGGCACAGCATGAGGGACATGAGTTGCCTTTTAGAAGTCAGTTCGGTTTGAAGTCGGGTTGAGGAAGAACAGGTTGTTAAGTCATCTGGGGATGGGTTCTTCTATGAGAGAAACAAAAACACATGAATACTGAATAAATGTTGCAGCAGCTGGAACATGTCACTGTATAGAAGTTCCCTCACCAGTCTTTAATATCCCCAGTTATCAGGACTGTCAACTTAATATTTAACTTTTAGTGTTACAGTTTTCCCTCCCCATAAGATACAGTTTAATTATTTAATGTCATCTGATCTTGCAAAATCCTTTTTCTAGTATGAACTCTGTGTCTAATAGAGAAACCTTTAATTCTGTTACTCAGGGATGGATAATCGTACTAGCAAACACCAAGCCTACCTGTGTAGGTTAGGAATATCTGTAGGCCTTAAACTAATAACTACTTCTTCTGGCAGCTCCTCTTGATAGTCTCTTTTTATACTCATCAGGCATTCTTGTCTGAGAATCCTTCTTTGTAGCCTCTAGTCTTACTTATTTTGGGAGGCTAACATAAACTGTATACCTTAAAATATTATTATTACTCTTATTATTTGAAATGCCCAGGAATGGCGGTATTTTGGTTTTCACTGTCTTTTCTAAGTGTTTAAGATGAAGCAGTCAAACTGACTTTTGTTTCTATCTATTGTTAACAATCATCTGAGCTTTTATGGGAGTCATTCCTGTGGAAAGTTGAGAGCAGCTTCTCAGTTCTGCTAGTGCCATTTGCACTAGGTGGGTCCACGTCTTGCTTGACCATGTGTCTTCCCTCAGAAGCATCAGGGATGTCTCCCTTCTCTGATGACTGTCTTCTTCATAGAAAATACAATGATTGGCTTTCTGTTCTCCAGTAGTCTCATTAATCTCCCTGATTAGGAGGTTATGTGGCTCAGAGTCGCAATGCTTTTTAGAGAAGTGCCCTGTTCCCTGGATACAGACTGACTCAGAGGGCAAGAACCAAATATTGGTTTTTTTGTACCTTTTCATTTTATTTTAATTTTAAATCCTAATCTTAAACATCCAGCAAATAAATTTTAACAGTCTTATATTAAGAGTACTGGGCTTTAATGTCTATTATTTAAAATTATTTATCTTTTTATTAATTTGGATCTGTATTATTCTGTCTGTCTTGTAGGTGATGACTTATTATCTTAAACTAACCCATGTTGTGTTCTTAAAGCAACACTTCTGTAAAACAATAACAGGGAATCTTTAGATCATTTATAAGGAAATTACAAAATAAAATTAACAAGAGTAAATATACTTTGTTCGTGTAATAGCTACCCTGAATTTTTTGGCTGAGTTATACATTTTTTCCCCTGTATGAGATTCTAGTAATCTTGACAGAAAAAAAAAAAAAAAAAAAAAACTTTTGAACGTAACTTTAAATGAAATAACATATGCCCTACTGCTTTCATAGTTATTCTCACATGTAGTAAGATGGGACACAGAGCCGTGTCTCTGGTAAGGCAGGGCTCTTTATAAATTGTAAGTGTTTTAGTTTTTAAGCTAATCTTTGTTTTTTAAAAATCATTTTACAAAGTTTACATATATTGTTTGAGGTCAAATGAACATTAGCTAACAGCATATGATATAACATTTGAAACATGAATTAAAGAAAGGCTGAAAGTTTTTAACCTTTACATAGATTAGGCTCTCATTAACTTAAAAATACATTTAAATTGTTCCCCAATGTAAAAAGTAACATAAAAGTTTACATATCTTATTGATAACAGGTAAATAAATCCCCAATATATATATATTTTTTTACCATGCAAGTTCAGAACACCAGCTTGATATAATGCTCTTTTAAAGTTTCTACCTTACAGTCTTGTACACCTGGAAGATATGAGCACATTAATAGCATCGCAATTACATTGATATTTCTACATTAACCAAGTTTAGCTTTTAAAGAAATGGCGGTACAGTGCTCTAAAATAACAGTTCTTATTAATCAGTTGTTTAATTTTTATGGTTGCTTGCTCTAGAAAAATAAAACCTAATAAACACAATGTTATGAGTAAAGTTATGTTTTAAGAAATTTTTGTCTCTTCAACACATGACTGAATTTTACAATCTTATACAGACTTTAGACAAACTTATACAGATCTTAGTAGAACAATCAGATATCTAACAAAAGTACTCATGAATGAGTAATCCCATATCAAATTTACATTACTTATTTATCAAAATATTAGACAAATGTATTGAACAGTGTAAACCATTTTATTTGTTGAAGGAAAAGTCCTAGAACCAAGGCATATTAGACCTTTTGTTGACATTAATATTTTATTAGATTTTTGAACACCTAGAAAAACTTGTAAGCTTAAATTTAAAGACATTTATTTTTATCTGTTTTTCCAATTTAAATAGAACCATTTAAACCTCGTGAATTAAAGATCTTTGGATCCACTTTTTAAAATTTGTTTTTATGAGTGTTTCTTTTTTTATGAGCACACCTTATATATGTTAATTTATGTATCATATATATGATAGACGGATATATGTATATATAGATATACAACACATACCAATGTTTGCACACATAATAATAGTAAAGACCTTGTAGCTTTTTGCAGGTGAAATCTCCATTGTAATGTTTCAAAAACTCCACTGTTGGTGAAAGAGTACTTATCAGAAAAACATTAACCTAGGTCTGTAAGATCAAAATCATGAGCTCAAAAAAATAAGGAAAAAAATAAGAGTCCTAGAAAAAATGACTGGCCAGTAATTAGTAAATACCATTCAATTTACCCTTTCCCCCCCAGGCCTCAGATAAGTCTCCTACTGAGCTTGTAGGCTACTTTCATTTGCATTTCAACCTAAGTCCTGGCTGAGGACTGGAAGGAGCAGGGAAAAACTGCTATTCTCAGCAGACACCTCTGGCCTAAGGCATTTTAACCATAATTTTCAGGTTCCCATGTTGAAAATTATGATACAAGTTTAAGACACAATTCACAAAAATTTATATCTTTACATCTTGTTTTGTCAAATATACCATACTATGATTTACTATCCTTGTCCAAATTAATGCACTGGTACACACTGTGATATTGTCCCAGTCAACCCAATTCAAAATTGGTGAAAAATAAGACTGAATGTTTGGGAAGATACTTGCCAACTTGGAAGTAGAGTTCTTTAGTTTTCCATCCTAAGTATTTAATTTCTCTGGCATGAATTATCTGAAATCATAAACTAAACAATTACCTAAACCCGACTTTTAACTGCAAGATTGTGCAATGCTTCAAAAACCCATTCAGATACCAGATTATTACAATAAAACATCATCATTTAAACACACATTCAGCTAAGATCATTCCCAAGAAACAATTTATAAAATCAACACATTATTGCACAAGTCTTAAAGGGCCAGAAAAAAAGACACAAGACAGACAGAAAGGAGCTCCAGACTATGGCTGACAGACAGAAGCCTTTAAAACAGAGCAGATAAGAGAACAATCTCCTACACCAGTGGCACCATAGATATCCCCACAAGGGGACCAGATGTTTTCACAGAGAGGCAACCTGAAATGTAATATCAAGGGTCTCCATGGTGACTTTACTACCTTTAGTGTCCCCTTTTACTTTTTCTTTTTTTTTTTAAGAAGACAGAGGTGGCATAATCCTTACAGTGCAGGGAAGGAAGGAGGAAATTCCCTGAAGCAACAGGGCTTTGGCAGCTGCTCAGAGTCCCTCAGTTCCTCTTTTTACTTACAGGATTAGTTCCTCTGGTTTGGTTCCACCCCAAGTATGCTCCATCTCCTAACATTTCAGTAGTGAGCTCTCAAAAAGCTCCAGGGTCGGGGGGCGTATCAAAATTTGTAACTTAAATTTCTGTTCCTGACCTTGAAGCCAATTAATACCAATTTAATAATGAGGACAGGGTTTGAGAAAAATTAAAATGGACGTTTACTGCTTTGCTAACAAAGGAGAGACACAGGCGACTCTGTCCATTGTGGTGACTCTCTTGATCTGGAGGGACAAGGGGTTTTAAAAGAGTTTCACTTGTTAACCTGAGAGATACTCAGTTCTTAGGTTGCCAGCAGTCATTGCCCTCTGCAGTGGGTGTGCCCCAGGCAGCCCGCTAGGGGATTCTCTCATCCTGCTTAACAAAGGGGGGTAAAGTTCATCACAGTTCCTTAAAACACAGTCCAAAATGGTGTCAGGCTTACTTGCTTTATTACACATTTTTACGTCCAATATCCTTAAGTTTTTACCACAGAAATCACACAAAAAAACGCACAAAAATAAACAAACAAACAAAAATACAGAACACAGAACAAAACACAAAGAAACAGAAACCCGGTGCCGAAACAGAAAAACAGAGGAGCAATGCAATGTTTTGATAAAGCTCTGGGGTAGTAGCTCCTGCATGCCCGTTGGCACCTTTCTACCCTTTCAGAGGAATTCCTTACGGAACAGAACAGAGGACAGAATGATTCTTGTTACTGTCCCAGGCAGTAGTATATGTGAGCCTCCCCAGGCCACCTCTCAGTCATCACAAGAGTTTTCTCTTAACCAGATATCAGATATCAGATGTTATAAGTGTGCCACTTAACTATAGAGGCCTCCTCCACCAGAAGCTCGCTAATAGTTTTAGTGCGATGGTTCACTGCAGTGCTCCCCCCAGAATGAAGGCTCAATCCAAGGCCTTGGAACTTGGCTCTACAGCCTGGAGGAAAAGCCAGCTTCAGAATTTCCAGCAGTCTGGTCTTGTGATCTGGTCAGATCATCTCGCTGGGGAAATCCAAAATGTTAGACCAGGATGCAAGAAAAGACCACTGACTCCAATTAAAATCAAATTAAGGCAAGCTTATTATTTCAACCGGCCTGGCTGCCTCTCCCTCTCAAAATGGCGGGAACAAGACAGCATCCTCACATTTCCTACAGCCCAGCTTTATAGAAAGAAAGTTACACAAAAGGGGGGTTACAGAAAACAGTACTTTGACAAGCATCACACTAATTGTAGTTTACATTTTTTTGCTGGCCCCAGCATCAGAAATTATGAGGACCATTAGAGCCTCAGAGAGGGTCGTTGTCTGGCCAGAAGAAGGAAAAAATATATGAGGTGTCAGCAAACTTTCAGAGAGGGCTGGGATCTGGTCAGAAAGCCAGGAATGGGTGAGTTCAAGGCATGGGCAGGCATTACAAGCAGGTTCAGAATTTGAAGTAATATATAGTAAAGAAAAATTATCTTTTTATGGCTTTGTGGCAAGATGGCTCCCAATTTTAATGAAAGATCAGGTTGGGTGATCAACCCTGTCCCTTACTTTTGGAAAATCCTCTACCACCTCCAAGGTTGTGAACTCCTGAGCATTTTCCATTCCAGATATGTATTTACAGAATTTCTAACTCTTCTCCTCTAATTGTGTCTTACTTGGGGCGAAGGTAATGTAAAGGCATTGTTCTGGATGAGAGTGGGAAGATAATTGTATACCACATATTTGCATACACATTGGATTCATTTTCAAATTTTTTATTCAAAATACTAAATCCCTCACAATAACCCATACCCTACTAGACTCTAACTACTAATACTAACATGATGGAGAAAAATAACCCAAAGAGAATTGAAATACAAGAGTTAAGTGGAGGCATAGTGAATATTGGATTTGCCCTTTGCAAGATAAAGGGTAGGTGTTATAAATCTAGTCAATTTCTTTTTTGAAATAGTTCTCCATGTGTTTTTAAATTTAACAAATATGTGAATTCCTGTCTCCCTTTCTCTGTAGCCTATTCAGCACATGTATTTTTATATGCACATATAGACTCCAATCTGATATCACACGTATATTTTTGTGAGGTGCCTGACTTGGCAAATACAAATTGTGAGAAGAGATCACTCCTCCTAAACTCTGTTGGAACTGAAAATTCAAACTAAGGGAAGCTTCCTAGTTGAACAACATTATACATAAATCCATGTTCAGTAAAATGAATGTTTTTGGATCTGTGGATGATATATATTCCATGGTGAAATTCGATTGGCATATATGTAGAGACTTCTTAATGTCTGTGTTTTTTTTTTTTTGTGTGTATATATATATATATATATATATATATATATATTATCCAGATTTTTCAAATTATGAAATATGTGTTTAATATACACTCCCTAAATTCATTAATATTCATGTATGTGGATTAATAATCAACATTTCACAAATTATTCACATAAATATTCATCCACCTGAAATACATATTTGTTTCCTGGTACTGAAAACTAACTTCAGTGAAAGATGCATACAAATCCTAATATTTCTAGAGTAACTGACTCAGTTTAACATCAATGCAAGTAGATTCCTATTGGAAATGATGTGTATTTTGACATTCATTTTTATTCAACACTGGTACATTACCATTTCTGCAGTTTATGCACATCATAGGTTATATATTTCATCCACTAATTAGCGAATTTATAGGCATTTGTTTCACTTTCAGTCACTTCCTGCTCCAGAACACATGTATTTCTCTCTGTTTCTTGACTGGTCTTTTCATGAAACTTCTTGCCAAATACATTATTTTCGAATTCCATAATCACTTTTGAAACGGAACTCACACACCCTTCATGATATACCATAACCATAAGATGACCATTAGATATATAACTGGTTGGAATGAATGATTGTATATCAATATAATATTTCTTATATATTTTCAGATATATATTTAATCCATTATTTAAAGTGGATCCAGTTATATTATTTATTCAGAATATGGTCTATTCATGCCTTATCTCTATATTCACAGACACAGGGTACACCAATTTGTACCCCCATACTAATTTATATGTCTTTAAAATATTGCTCCCAGAAATGGTGGAAGAAATACTTATGTCACCTGATCTACATATATATTTTATCACAGAAGTATTCTGGACACAAAAAGCAAAAGTCACACTTACAATTGTACCAAAAACTAATTTGAAAGTGATCATGGATTACTAAAATCATCCATGTACAGGTTGCCTAATGCTCTCAAATGTCAATCCTATTGGTGACTACATATTTGTTTCTTCCTAAGATTATATATTCAACCTCAAGCCTGTTGAAAATGTCTAATCCTATCACTCTCTTTATACTTTGCTTGATTTCCTAATATCTCTATTGATGTCTGCTTTCCTACATGTTTTCCCCAGTTCATCATTGTGACTGAATCTTCACATTTGCTGACATTTACATTCACTCTCTACCTGAAACCCTACTGCTAAAGAACTTTTAGTCCAAATCCTATATTCACTCTTCTTTCTAAGCCAACGGACTACCTTTCTAATCCTACCCACCATCGCTTTTTACTGGGTGTTCTCTTCATCATTCAATCATCCAAGGTACAAGGTCCTATACCATTGTATATTGATTTATCTGAGACAACTGTGCAGCACATAATTCAAAGCTAATTATCCCACTCAAGTGCCCAATGCCCTTCTGGGCTTCAAATCTTACCTAAATTTCTGCTTTCATACTTATATTTCACCTGTATACTCTTATAAATATCGCAAGTTTCCAATACCATTATTCATCCCACAGAATAAATCCTAACCCAAATTGAAGCTGTTATTAAACCTAACCATACACTCTTCCCTTAATATAACTTGCAGAAGAGCTGGTACAGAGTTGGTCTTACAATATAGGAATGTAGGTGATCTCCCACCTGCTGAGAACGTCAAAGATCCATGGAGAAGTGATCCTTGGAGAAGATGTAGGCAGCTATGTAGGACCTGAGGGAGCAATAGTCATCTTCCATGCCAAACATCCTGGTCAGGATGAATTGATGTGTCTAAATCAGCCTCTCTCTTCTTATTGTAGAAAATATGGACCAAACCAGGCCTGTCTGGAGAGCAGTTCCCGAGTGCCTATGGTTGATATACAATTCTTTATGATGTTGGATATATTCTATATATGTTGGTTAAGTCTAGGTTATTGATTGTGCTATTGAGTTCTATAGTTTCTTTAACCAGCTTTTCTCTAGACGATCTGTCTAATGGCAAGAGTTGTGTGTTGAAGTCACCCTTAATTATTGTGTTATAGCCTATTTGACTCTTGAACTTGAGGAGAGTTTGTTTTATGACATTGCAGCAAAATTGTTTGGTGCATACAAATTGATAATTGTTATGTCCTGTTGGTGAATGGTACCTTTTAACAGTATATAGTGTCCTTCTTTATCACTTTTGATTAACTTAGGTTTGAAGTTGATTTTATTTGATATGAGTATGGCCACTCCTGCTTGCTTCCGAGGGACAACTATGGCTGCCAAATCTTTCAGAATAAAATCATGTGATTTACTGGCTGAGATTCCCATTGCTCTGTGGAAAGCCACCTTGGACCTAGATCTCAGTTTCAAAGGGCGACTCTCATGCATGGCCTCCTAAAAACCAACACAATTCATTTCAGTACTTCTATGAGGTAAGTTCCAGAACTCAGGCTGTAGGGTGAATCACACCAGAGTTCAAGCCCAGGTGGACACAGTCATCTCTTCCAACCCCCACACAAATGACTACAATAAAACGAAAAACCTCTGACATGGCCCTCATCTTCGTCCATAAAAACACTCATAAAAAGTTCTAGATGGAGGTTACCATGAGGGTCGCAATCAAACACAGTGTCCAGAATAAGCTCCCTTGCCTCTAATTTGCCTAAAATCAGGGTGGCCTGGACACCCTTCCTGTGAACCAGGAGTGATCAAAAAGGCCTGCCATCAATTCTGCTCTGTTTCTATAATTTGAGGCCGAGTGAAAGTCAGGTATAGATTTTTTATGCGATTTGGAGTCATGAGAAAACCCAAGCACATCTGCAGAGCATTCAAGAATTCATTGACTCGAAGGATCCCTATTCTCACTTGAAGGAGGTCAGGAACCTAACAAAGGAAGGCAAGAATCTTCATCCACAATGACTGCTCTTTTTGCCATTTTGGTTTTGAATGCACACATGGGATCTTTCTTTAGATCCATCAGGTGCTGAGAATCTAGCCACAGCCATACACAGGGCCAAGAGGCAGATTCAGACAAATGCCCTTCCAAAGCAATTAAGCAAAGAGCCACAGGTTTTGCCCATTTATTTCCATTGAAAACTTTTTTTCTTCAGGCTTCACAAAGGGGTGGCCTGAGGCAAAGACCTTCTTGACATTCAGGGCAACAGAACAATACATAAACAAAAAGGCCCAAAGCAGGGTTTCTCCACTGAGACTTTCTTGGTCACACTGATATCTGAGTTTTCTGATATACTCGCATTTTCCTTCAGTATCCCCAAGTACATGACCATGTCACAGAGCTTCGAGGTGGTACATATGTTGGACACAAAACCATGAGCGTAATCTGGAGAGTGACCAGAATTCAGGAAGAAAACAGGAACTTAGAAAGATGGCAGGTGTTTTTCATTCATAAGGCAAGCTGTAGTCCATTCATAAATTGTGCAGGATGAACGCTGAGAAGCTTTCTGGTAGACAGGACACATGCATTGATGCATTCTCTTTTCTAATGTCTACAACCATGAACACAGTGGGATATGTAGACACAGAAACACTCGCCTTATCAAATGACTTACTAGAAACAGTCCACTCCAACCAACAAAACTACCTTTCCTACCTATTCTGAGAACATGAGACAAAACAACAAACACACAACTGCACCCACAATGGCACCTCCTTCCCCAGTAGGTCTGTGACTATCCGGAGTGTCCTCTGACTGGTGGGCCATAATATATTCCCCAATAATGGGATGTCCTGTCTCAGATCTGGTCTTTGTGGACAACTCTGTGATGCTGTCAGGACCCAGCGGTGAGCCACTACCTGCTTTCTCAGGAAAGGCCACTCTTCAGACCTTCCTGGCATTTGGCCATCCTCACAACAATAGGTACCAAGAAAGACTGACTCTGTTCTTGGTAAATCCAAACAAGTTTCACCACTGGGACTTGGACTGGGACTGGCTTTGGGTGCCTGGCTTCCTGGGATTCCAAGTTCAGAGAGTTCCATCACCAAGAAAGTGAGTTGAGGTCACTTCCTTCAGGAACTGAATGAGGTCACTACCTTGACAACCACTTTGTCCTAACAGTTTCTTCCAAGCTTCCATGATATGGAGGCTGCACCTACTTGCTCTGACATTTTCACAAGTTAGAATGGTATATCAACCATAGGGACCCGGATCAGCTCTCCACACAGGCCTGGTTTGGTCCATCTTCTCTATATTAAGAAGAGAGAGGCTGATTCAGAAACATCTTTCATCCTGACCGGGTTGTTTGCCATGGAAGATGACTTTTGCTCACTCAGATCCTTCATACCTGCCTACACCTTCTCCAGGGATTATTTCTGCAGGGACTTTTGAGGTTCTCAGCTGGTGGATGATACCATACCTTCCTGGGATTTTAAGACCAACTCTGTTCCTGCTCTTCTGTAAAGTGAGATTGAGGGAACAGTGTATGGTTAGTGTTAATAGCATGTTCGATTTGGGTTAGGAGTCATTCTGCTGGATGAGTTATGGTATCGGGAACCTGTGATATTTATAAGAATATAAACGTGAAACATATGTATGAGAAAAGAGATCTAGGAAAGATTTGAAGGCCAGAAAGGCATTGGGCCCTTGATTGGTATACTAGCTTGAATTATGTTCTGCCCAAGGTCTCAGATAAATCGATATACAATGGCATAGACCCTATACGTCGGATGATTGAAAGTAGAAGAGAACATCCAGTCAAAAAGGGATAGTCTGTAGGATTAGGAAGATAGTCAGTAGGTTTAGGAAGAATAGTGAGTCTAGGAGTTGGACCAAAAGTTCTTTAGCAATTGTGTTTCAGTTAGAGGGTGAATGTAAATGTCAGCACATGTGAAGAGACAGTCACAATGATGAACTGGGAAAAATATGTAGGAAAGCAGATATCAATAGGGACATTAGGAAATCAGCCAAAGTATAAACTGAGTGATAGGATTAGATATTTTCAACAGGCTTGAGGTTAAATATATAATCTTAGAAAGAACAAATATGTAGTAACCAATAGGATTGACATTTGAGAGCAGTAGGCACCCTGGACATAGATGCTTTTAGTAATCCATGGTCACTTCCCATTTAGCTTTGGTACAATCATATGTGTGACCTTTGCATTTTGTGTCCAGAATACTACTGTGGTAAAATGTATATGTAGATCAGGTGACATGAGTATTTCTTCCACCATAATGGGGAGTAATATTCTGAAAACTTATAAATTAGTACTGGGGATAAAAATAGGTGTACCTTGTGTTGATGATTATTGAGATGATGCATGAATAGACCATATTGTGAATTAAGTATATAACTGGATCCAAGATTAAATAATGGATTGAGTTTGCATCTGAAAATATATTTGAAATCTTATATTGATATATATATATATATCATCATTCCAACGAGTTATATATGCAATGGTATTATTAGGGTGACGGTTTATCGTGAAGAGTGAGTTTTGCTTCAAAAATGATTATGGAATCGAAAATAATGTGTTTAGAAAGAAGTCTAGTGAAAAGACCAGTAAAGAAACATGGAGCAATACATGTGTTCTGAAGTAGTATGTAATTGAAAGTGAACCAAATGCCAAAAAAAATTTGTGAAGTTGTGGATGAAAAAATACATCCTATGATGTCCATGAACTGAAGAAATAGTAATGTATCAGTGTTGAGTAAAAATGAACTTCAAATTACACATCATGTCCCATAGCAATCTACTTGCATTGATGTTAAACTGGGTCAGTTACTGTAGAAATATTAGGATTTTTAAGCACCATCCACTGAACGTAGTTTTCAGTAGTAGGAAACCAAAATATATTTCAGGTGCATGAATATTACTGAGAATAATCATGTGAAAATTTGAATTTAAATGAACATAAATAAATATGAATGAATTTAGGGAGTGTATAATAAGACACATATTTTTCATATTTTTTTTAAAATCTGGAGAATACACACACACACACACACACGCACGCACACACACACACACACATTAATATTTAGCAATATATATGCCAATCGATATTCATCATGAAATATAATTCATTCACAAATCCAAAAATATTCATTTTACTGAACATGGATTTATGTATAGTGTTTTTCACTAGGAAGCTCACCCATAGGTGGAATTTTCAGTTCCATCATTATTTAGGGAGAGTCATCTCTTCTCACAATTTTTATATTCCAAAGTCAGTGATCTTACAAGAATGTACGTGTGATACCAGGTAGGATATTGTATATGCATAAAAAAATACATGTGCTGAATAGGATACAGAGAAACGGAGACAGGAATTTACATATGCGATAACTTTAAAAAATCATGGAGAAATATTAAAATGAAAAGTTTACTAAATTTAAAACACATACTCTTGATAAAGCAGAAGGCAAATACAAATATACACCATGCTTCCTATGAAAGGACTGTATTTCTACTCAGTTAGGTTTTTTTTCTCCATGATATTAGGATTAGTAGTCAGAGTCTAGTAGGGTATGGGATAGTGTCAGGGATTCAGTATTTCAAATGGAAAATAGAAAAATGAATCTAATGTGTATGCAAACATGTGATACACAAAAATCTTCCCTCTCTCATCCAGAACAATGCCTTGACATAACCATCGCTAAAAGTAAGACACAATTAGAGGAGAGGAGTTAGAAAACCTGTGAATACATATGTGGAATGAAAAATGCTCAGGAGTTCAAAACACTGGGGGTGGTAAAACAGTTTCCAAAAGTATGGGAGATGGTAAACACTCCAGAAACATGGTGCTATGCTGACCTAAAGATTTATTGAGAAACTTCCTCTGAGGTTAGGCACAAGAAATATATGTAATTGTCAGGAGATTTAGCTTCGTTTGTAGTGACACCAAAAAATCTGGGTCTGCATCTATGTGACCTGGAGGACATGGTTCCTTATTTTGTAATGAACATGAGGCAGCAGGTCTGAAATCTCCCTTTGTAGGTAAACTGTTGCCACTGGGAGCTAAGTGTCTTTCCGTGTGGTCTGTGAAGCCATTTTGTCATCCTCCACTTTTCAGGGTGTTTCTTACTGCTGCACTGGGAATATGGTATTTGTTTCATGAAATACAATAAGTTCAACTGGGACACAATGCTGGAGGGAGTTCTGTCATGTGTGGTTGGTCAGGGTCGGCAAGAGAATGTACGAACCAGGCTTCTATCCCACATAGCTTTCCAATTGACTATAGCAACCTGATTCTGAACATTGCCCTGAAACCTCTCCATATAACAAAATGCCTTTACATATAAAGGCCTGCTGCCTGCACCATGTCAGTCGCAAGTTTTGGAAGCCAATGGAAGATCCAGGTGGTCCTACCAAAAATATTTATTTACACACCTACAGTCCACTGCTCTACGCCCACTACTCAGCAGACTCCAACTTATTGGCATCTCTGTTCTACACCATTTTCACGAAACTCAGTCAATCAAGGCACTGTTTGTTATACTCATGATCAGCAACAGGATATCTAAAGGTATTCCAGTGCCACCTGGTCATGGGGATTTCAAAAATTTCATGGTATTAATCTAGTCATTTTTCAAGGATGAAGTTGGAGGCACTGTGGGTTTCATTTAATTCAGGAACCATTAAATGGTGAGGAAGTTCATTTCAATGAAAGCTCTGGAGAACACTAACAGGCAAGCCTTCCCAAAGAGTGGCCAAAATGACACATGAATCGAGGCCCATTGAGGTATACAATGTGAGGTCCATGTGTGTTTGGACTCTCAACAATGGCTACCAAGTCATTAAGAATTGAATCATGTGATATCCTGGCTCAGAATCCCCGAGCTCTGTGGAAAGCCATCCTGGGCCTAGATCTCAGTTTCCAAAAGCGATTCTCATGCGTGGTCTCCTAAAATCCCAACACTATTCATGGCGATACTTCTCTGAGGTCAGTTCCAGAACTCAGTCTCTAAGGGGAATCACACCAGAGTTCAAGCCCAGGTGGACCCAGTCATCTCTTCCAACTACCACACAAATTACCACAATTAAAACAAGAACCCTCCCATATGGCCCTCATCTTCTTTCATATAGACACTCATCATAATCTGGCTGGAGGTTTCCATGAGGGGAGCAGACCAAGATAGTGTCCAAAATAAGCTCTTTTGCCCCTCATTTGCTTAAAGTCAAGGTGGCCTGGACACCCATCCTGTGAACCAAAAGTGATCAAATAGGACTGCCGTTAATACCGCTCCAATTTGAGGACTACTGTCTGTGGGGTTTAGATTCTTTATGTGAATTTTAGTCATGAGAAAACCCATGCAAAATGGACTAGCCTCTGCAGGTTTTGAAGAACTCTTTTTACCCAAAGGATCCCATTCTCACTTGGTGGAGGTCAGGAACCTTACAGAGTAAGTCGAGAGACTTCATCCCAATGATTGCACTTTTGGCGATTTTTCTTTTGGATGCACACCTGGAAACTTTCTTTAGATCCATCAGGTGCTGAGAATCTAAGCCACAGCCACACACAGGGCCAAGGGGCTGATTCAGACACATCCCTTTCCAAAGCAATTAAGGAAAGTGCCACAGGTATGCCCATTCATTTCCATTTGAAAACTGTTTTCTTCAGGCTTCACAAAGGGGTGGCCTGAGGCAAAGACCTTCCTGACATTCAGGGCAACAGAACAATAGGTAAGCAAAAGGCCCAAAGCAGGGTTCTCCTATGAGACTTTCCTGGTCACTCTGATATCTGAGTTTTCTGAGATGCTCTCCATTCCCTACAGCTATCCAGTACATGGCCATGTCACAGAGCTTGGAGGTGGTACATATCTTGGACACAACACCATGGGCCTATTCTTGAGATTGGCCGGAATTCAGGACAAAAATAGGAACTCAGGAAGGTAGCAGGTGTTGCCCATCGATAAGGCCAGCTACAGTCCATTCATAAATGGGGCAATATGAATGCTGAGAAGGTTTCTACTAGACATGATACATCCATTGATGAATTCTCTTTTCTAATGTCTACAACCATGGAAACAGCAGAATACACAGACATAGAAACACTCGCCATGTGAAAAGACTTACTAGAAACAGTCCACTTCAAATGAAACAAACCGACTGTCCTACCTATTCTCAGAAAATGAGACAAAACCACAAACCCACAACCACACCCACAAAGGCACCTCCTTCCCCTAAGTAGGTCTGTGACTATCCAGAGTGTCCTCTGACTTGTGTGCATAATATGTTTCCCCCAAAATGGCCTTTCCTGTCTCAGATCTTGTCTCCTTGGCCAACTCTGTGAACTTCTTAGGAGTCAACGGTGAGCCACTGCCTGCTTTCTCATGAAAAGCCCTGCATCCGAGCTTTCCTGGCATTTGGCCTTCCTCACATCTGTAGGTACCAAAAGAGACTGACCCTGTCCTTGGTAAATCCAAACAAGTGAGACCACTGGGACTGGGACTGGGACTGGCTCTGTGTGCCTGGCTTCCTGGATCCCATGTTCAGAGAGTTCCATAACCAAGAAAGTGAGGTGAGGTCACTTCCTTCCTGAACTGAATGAGGGCACTGTCTTGGCAACCACTTTGTCCTAACTGTTGCTTCCAAAGGGTCCCAAGAGATTGAGGCTGCCCCTACTTCCTGTGACACTTTCACAAGTTAGAATGGTATATCAACCATAGGCACCCAGAATAGATCTCCACACAGGCCTGGTTTGGTCCATGATCTCTACATTAAAAGAGAATCTGATTCAGACACAACCTTTTATCCTGACCGGCTTGTTTGCCATGGAAGAAGACTTTTGGTCTCCCAGGTCCTTTATTGCTTCCTACATCTTCTCCAGGGATCATTTCTGCATGGACCTTTGAGGTTCTCAGCAGGTGGAAGTTTTTCTACATTTCTGTATTGTAATATCAACTCCTTCCCTGCTCTTCTGTAAAGTTAGATTGAGGGAACAGTGTCCGGTTATGGTTAAAAACATGCTCGATTTGGGTTAGAAATCATTTTGCTGGATGAATAATGGTATTGGGAACTTGCTATGTGTAGAAGAATATATAGGTGAAATATATGTATGAAAAAAGCAATCTCAGTCTGATTTGAAGCCCAGAAGGGCATTGGGCCCTTGATAGGGATACGTGGCGTTGAATTACGTTCTGCAGAGTTGTCTCAGATAAATTGATATACAATGGCATAGTACCTTGTACGTTGCATGAATTAATGTAGAAGGAACATCAAGTCAAAAAGGCATAGTCGGTAGTGAAAGGTTAATAAAATTAATAAAATAGGTACTTGTCACTTCCTGTTTTTCTGTATGCTTAACAAAACACTGTTGAAATCTTGAGAAATGTTTGCTAATCTTGTTCTAGAATGTACTGTTCCCAACCGCCCAACTGCAGAATGTACTCCCTCACTCGGTGTCATGCAAATCGCCCACTCACCCTTACCCATCACTAAACTTCCCTCTCTTCCCTCTCCAAGGAAAGTATATAAGCTCTGCTTAAGCTGTTCTCAGGGGTCTCTGCTCTATTTAATTTAGCTCTGAGCTTCAGCATGTTGGACCACAAATAAACCCTTTGCTGTTGCATGAGACAGTCTCTTGGAATTATCTTCCTCCGACACTCGCCTGACCTTTACATATTGAGGTTCCACCGAGTTCCAGCAGTGGCGGACAAGAGACCCCAACGGGCTCCTCTCGGAGCAAGTAAGGCGCCTCTTTCTGGTTTCAGGTTTCTTGTTAGGGCTTGGCAAAATTGCTGGCGATGAAGAGCCTGGGCTCTTTCCGACGGTGGCTGAGAGACGTGTCACAGAGACACAGGGCACCTCCCTGGAGGACCCCGCAGAGAACTCAGGAAATCAAGGAACAATAGTCTTCTCGACTCAGTGATATTTTCTTTTAGATTCATTATTGCCATCCCATTGGGTTTTGCCGGCTACTCATTCCTGGTCTCAGTGTTGGACGTTCACTGCCTGTCTTTATGGTCTTGTCTTATCTGTGTCGTGTGTCGTTGCTTTTAATGTTTGTGTAACTTTCATTATGGAACAGAGCAGTTCAATGCCTCTGTCCCTGACCCTTGATCACTGGACCAAAGTCCGCTTAAGGGCTCAGAATCTTTCTTTTTTTAGTAAAACGCTGGACATGGCAGAATCTCTGTGCCTCAGAATGGCCCATCTTTGGAGTCGTATGGCCCCTAGAAGGATCTTTCTACTACCCACTAATTTAAAAAGTCAGAGGTATTGTCTTTCAGCCAGCGCCACGTAGCCATCCGGATCGACAGCCATATATCTTAACTTGGCAGGACCTCTGCAAATCTCCTCCTCCATGGGTGAAGCCTTTCCTTGCCCCTACCTCTGCTCCTACTCCTTCCCCCATGATCACTCAAACCCTCACCTCCTCCTTCTCCTCCACCCTCTGTTCTCCCTGTGTCACAAGATTTGACTCTACTGGACTCTTCTCCCCCTCCTTATCCCCTGCCCTCGTCCCCTAACACACAACACACTCTAAGTGATTCCGCTGCTGCTGACTAAGCCTCTCTACCATTGGAGGAAGGTAAGCCAGTAATAGGATCTGATAATGGACCGATGTTCATGGCCCAGGTAATTCAGGGGTTAGCCAGGAACCTGGGGATTAATTGGAAGTTAAATTGTGCTTATAGACCCCAGAGTTCAAGACAAGTAGAAAGAATGAATAGAACCATTAAAGAGACCTTAACGAAATTAAGCTTAGAGACCAGCATAAAAGATTGGACTATGCTCCTGCCTTATGCAATGTTTCATGCAAGAAAAAATCCCTTTGTTTCTTTGAGTAACCTTACCACGTGTGAAATTCTTTATGGTGGCCCTCCTCCAGTAGGGGACCTAAGCCCAACTGTAAGACCTAAAGATCCTTTCCACACCCCCTTGCTTGACAGACTTAAAGATCTTGAAAGAACTCAGTGATACCTGTGAAAACAGCTGGCCACTGCCTACCCAACTTGGAACTAGGGGATTCCACATCCATATCAAGTAAGAGATTTCATCTATGTAAGATGACATCAGGTGTCATCCCTGGAACCCCGCTGAAAATTACCATACCAGGTGCTATTATAACACCTACAGTGGTAAACGTAAACAGAATCACTTCCTGGATCCATGCCTCTCATCTCAAGCCTGCTCCCTGTACAGAATATTTCTGGAAACTGAAAAAGACTGGTAACAGTTTCAAATTGTGTATTCGCCATGTGAATAAGGTTATATACTCTCCCCTTGGCCACAAGTAGTCCTAACCCTCATCAGCCCATTAAGCAGTGATGGCTGATCACAAATCCTACTGGAAAAGAAGTATAATCTATCTCGCATACAGCCCCCTTAGGGACCTGGTGGCCGTCTCTCCACCCAGACATTTGTCAGCTGGCTATAGGTATTTCCTATTGGGATATCCCTGATGAAGAGGATCCCACTAAAATACCATTAAATCCCTTCTGTACCATAGATAATGGAAACAAACATTATGGATGAAGGGACACGCGAACCAGATGCAGGTTGGCTAGTCTAGATTACTAAGTTTGCCTGGCAGACTATCAAAACCACAAACAGTAACGGCTGTGTGGGGGAAAAGCCGACTTTTTCTGTATGTCATGGGAATGTGTGCATACAGGGGCTGCCTGATGGAACCCCAATTCTTCATCAAATTCAGTACACAGTATTGGACACATTACCAATTAGACAACCAAAAACTATGGCACCCAGAGGGGTCTCTAGATCCTCAAATTTTGCGTGACCTTTTTAACTTCTGCAAGTGCTCAAAAGAGTGAAAGGAGATTCCCCTATGTGGAAGCCTTTTCCCTCCTTCACTCACATCCTGAAGTATGCTTCTCCAATAGATCTTTATCCTCAGCCTTCTGCTCCAGACCCTCTGCTGTCACTCCCACCTCAGCAACTTGATTTCTCCCCTCCAATTACTAGATCAGAAACCCAAAGCTCCACCAGTTCTCAGACCATCGCGCCCTTGCTGAGGTAGCAGGTACATAGGTACCCCTCCACCGACACATTCCTCTCATCTCCTGTCAGTGCCCTCACCGGGTCCCACCAGGTCCTCTTACCAGCTAACCCAATGCTCAAACGAGCTGAGGAGAGCCCTGAGACCCTTATCCAAGATGTAATATAATTGGCCTTTAAAGTTGCTTTGTCATCACTGAAAACAGGTTACTAAAATTTAAAGTCCCTCACAGGATTTTGGGATCCTCACTCCCATCTTTCACTCTGCTCTACCTGATCTACTGCTCAAGTTTTGCTGCTAGGAAATTCCCAATACCCTTTCCCATTATTCTTTTACATCTCTCTTTTCCCTCATTCTCAGATCCTCGGAGGTGCTCTCAGCCCCACCTTCCCCGTCTTCCCCCCTCTGTACCAGGCCCACAGAAAAGTCTTAAATGACCTTCTTCAGAAGTCTTCACCATGGCTGAGTTTTGAACTTTCAGCAAAACAGTCCCAATGAAGACTTTAATGTAGATAAACTTTCTCTTTTCGTATTGACCTGTTCTACTTGGCCACTGGCTGAAAATCTCAGTACTTCTAAGCTAGACAACCCCTAACTAGTTTTTCACAAAATATGTGAACAAGTCCTCTGGCCTTCAGCTGGGGCTTCACAGAGATGGCTACATTTCTAAGATAAAGAAATTACTAACTGGGCTCCATGGTAACAGCTGGCAGGGGGAAAATAAGAAAGGGAAGAAAAAGCTCTCATCCTCCCAAGTGTCCTTGAAAAGTTAACTTGCCCAGAACAGAAGAAAAAACAGACACAAATACTGCTTTTTTGAACTTCTGAAGACTGTGAACTTCTGAGCCCCATCCCTTATATGTTGCGTACAAAATTCTGAAACTACATAAACTTGAGTTTGAGGGAACTAATTGATTACAATAGAAGCAATGCCCTCTGAATCCGGTTGCAATCAAGTAGGACTGTTTCCCTCTCTTGAGTGCTATCTTAGGTGCCTTGCTTTGTCAGTGCCTACAACAGCATAATTCTATATACTTAAACATTGTTTATGTTTTCTTGAAATGGTCAAGATATGTGATAAATTGTGTAATGTTGCAGATGTTTCCAGAGTGCTCTATCATGACACAGGTTTATTTGAAGATCAGATGGGGGGGGGCATACAACTGGTTCCACTGGGAACATATATCCCTCACTTTAGCCATCCTATTAAGAATAGAAGTTGCTGCACAGGTGGGCAGAGAAACCAGTGACATTGTCCATGGGACACAAAATATGACCCAATTAGAAGCAGGAATAGAGCAAAAGTAAGATATTAGAAACCTCATTCAGAGCTTTGCATGAAACTTTAACCTCTCTCTCTGAAGTTTTTTTACAGAACAATTGAGGGTTGGATCTCCTCTTCATTAGAGAAGGGGGCCTTTGTGCTGCATTGAGGGAAGAATGTTGTTTTTATGCTGACTATACTGGAGTTGTAATAAAATCTATAAGTAAATTTAAAAGACACCTTGAAGAGCATCAACAAGAGAGAGAGGCCCAAAAAGGGTGGCTTGAGTCTTGGTTCACACAGTCCCCCTGGTTAACTACGTTTTGATCAACCCTGGCCGGTCCAATAATAATCCTCATATTATTGCTAACTATAAAACCCTGTTTGCTCAACCGTGTAATTTCTTTTCTCCAGGCTCAAATTGGACGAGTTAAACTTATGGTAATACCCCACTAGCAGACATTGAATGTGACACCCTCCAATGATCATTTTTATGATTAAAAGTAGCCAGAAGAAGAAGTGAGGAATGAAATGTTAATAAAATAGGTACTTGTCACTTCTTGTTTTTTTGTATGCTTAACAGAACACTGTTGAAATCTTGAGAAATGCTTGCAAATCTTGTTCCCAGAATATTCAATCCCCAGCTGCCAAACTGCAGAATGTACTCCCTCTCACAGTTGCATGAAAACCGCCCACTCGCCCTTACCCATCAATACAATTCCCTCCCATCCCTCTCCAGGGAAAGTATATAAGCTCTACTTCAGCTATTCTCAGGGCTATCTGCTCTATTCAGGTGAGCTCTGAACCCCAGCACGCTGGACACCCAATAAACCCTTTGATGTTGCATGAGATAGTCTGTTGGTAGTCTCCTCCTCTGAAGCTCGCCCCACATTTACTTGGATGATTGAATGTAGAAGAGAACATCCAGTCAAAAAGGGATAGTCTGTAGCATTAGGAAGATAGTCGTTAAGTTTAGGAAGAAGGGTGAGTATAAGATTTGGAACAAAAGTTTCTTAGCAATAGGATTTCAATTAGAGAGTGAATGTAAATGTCAGCACAGGTGAAGAGTCAGTCACAATGATGAACTGGGGAAAATATATAGGAAAGCATATATCAATAGAGACATTACAAAATCAGGCAAAGTATAAAGTGAGTGATAGGATTAGACATTTTGAACAGGGTTGAGTTTAAATATATAATCTTAGGAAGAAACAAATATGTAGTCACAAATAGGATAGACATTTGAGAGCATTGGGCAAATTTCAGGTTTATGAATATTTCTGAGAATAATCTTGTGAATAGTTGATTATAAATCCACATACATGAACATGAATGAATTTAGGGAGGGAATATAAGACACATATATTTCATATTTTGAAAAATATGGAGAGTATATATGTATGTATATATATATATATATATATATATATATATATATATATATATATACACACAAAACACACACACAGACAAAAAAGTAGCAATATATATGTCAATCAAAATTCATTATAAAATATATACCATCCACAGATCTAAAACTATTCATTTTACCGAACATGAATTTATGTATAATGCTGTTCAACTAGCAAGCTCACCCATAGGTTGAATATTCAGTTCCAACAGGAACTAAACAGTAGGAGTGATCTCTTCTAACAATTTGTATCTGCCAAGTCAGCCACCTCACAAGAATGTACGTGTGGTACCAGATAGGAATCTATATGTGCATATAAGAATACAGAGAAAGGGAGACAGGAATTCACATGTTTGTTAACCTTAAAAATACAAGGACAACTATTTAAACAAACAATTGACTAGATTTATAACTCCAACTCTGTATCATGCAAAAGGCAATTCAACTACACACCATGCCTACTCTGAACTGCTTGTATTTCTATTCTTTATGGGTTATTTTTCTCCATCATATTAGGATTAGTAGTCAGAGTCTGGTACGGTATGGGTTAGAGTCAGGAATTCAGTATTTTGAATTGAAAATAGGACACTGAATCCAATGTGTATGCAAATATATGCTACAGAAAAATCTTTCCACTCTCCTCCAGAACAATGCCTTGACATTACCTTCACCCCAAGTAAGACACAATTAGAGGAGAAGAGTTAGAAAATCTATGAATACATATCTAGAATGGAAAATGCTCCAGATTTCACATCTTTTGAGGTGGTAGAGGAGTTTCCAAAAGTAAGGGACAGGGTAAACACTCCAAAAACATGGAGCTCTGCTGGCCAAAAGACTTTTTGAGAATCTGCCTCTGAGGTTGGGCACTTGAAATATATGTTGTTGTCAGGAGCTTTAGCTTTATTTGTAGTGAAACCATCAAAGCTGGATCTGCATCTATGTGACCTGGAGGACATGGTTACTTATTTTCAAATAAAAATGGGGCAGCAGTGCTGAATTCTCTTTTTGTAGGTAAACTGTGGCCACTGAGGGCTAAGTGTCTTCCCCTGTGGACTGTGAAACCAATGGTCATCCTCTAATTTTCGTGGTGTTTCTTGCTGCTGCACTGGGAGTTTGGTATTTGCTTCATGAAATACAACGAGTTCAAATGGGACACAGTACTGAAGGGAGTTCTGTCAGGTGTGGTTGGCAGGGTCTCCAGGAGAATGCACCAACCAGGGTTCTATCTCATGTAGCTTGCCCCCTTGACAATAGCAACATGATACTGAACATTGCCCTGTAACCTCTCCATATAAAAATATGCCTTTACATATATGGGTCTGATGGTTGCACCATGTCATTCACAGCCATTTGGAAGCCAATGGAAGATCCACATGGCCCCACCACAGATGTTTTATCACACATTTGCATAACACAGCTCTAGGCCCACTACTCACCAGGCTCCAACTTATTGGCATCTCTGTTCTACACCATTTTCATGAAACCCAGTCAATCAAGGCCCTGTCTGGTATACTCATGATCATCAACAGGACATCCAAGGTCCTCCAGTGCCAGCTGGTCATCGGAATTTTTAAAATTTCATGGTAATTATCTAGCATTTTTTCACACATGCGTTTGGAGGCAATATGGGTTTCAATTCATTCAGGAACCATTAAATGGTGAGGAAGCTAATTTCAGGGAAATCTCTGGAGCACTCTCACAGGCAAGGATACCCAAAGAGTGGCCAAAAAGTCACATGAAGCCAGGCCCATTGAGGTCTACAAAGCGAGGTCCAAGTGTGTTTTGAATCTCAATTATGCCTGCCAAGTATTTCAGAATAAAATCATGTAATATCCTGGCTGAGATTCCCAGTGTTCTGTGGAAAGCCACTCTGGGCCTTGATCCCAGGTTCCAATGGCAACTCTCATTCCTGGCCTCCTAAAATCCCAACACAATTCATGTCAATACTTCTCTGAGGTCAGTTCAAGAACTCAGTCTCTAAGGGGAATCACAGCAGAATTCAAGCCCAGGTGGACCCAGTCATCTCTTCCAACTGCCACACAAATGACCACAATTATAACCAAAACACTCCTACATGGCCCTCATCTTCTACCATAAAGATACTCATCAAAACATCTGGATGGAGGTTTCCATGAGGGGCACATCCCAAGACAGTGTCCAAAATAAGCTCCCTTGCGCCTCATTTGCCGAAAGTCAAGGTGGCTTGGACACCCTTTCTGTGAACCAGGAGTGATCAAATAGGCCTGCCCTTAATACTGCTTTGCTTCTCCAATTTGAGGCTCTCTGACTGTGGGGTCTAGATTTTTTTGTGAATTGGAGTCATGAGAAAAGCCAAGCACCTCTGCAGAGATTTGAAGTACTCATTTCACCCAAAGGATCCCTATTCTGACATGATGGATTTCAGAAACCTAACAAAGGAAGGCAATAGAATTCATGCACATTGACTGAACGTTTTTCCATTTTGCTTTAGATGCACATATGGGATCTTTCTTTACATCGATCAGGTGCTGAGAATCTAATCCAGAGCCTAAAACAGGGCAAAGGGCCTGAATCAGACACATCCTTTTCCAAGGCAATTAAGCAAAGAGCCAGAGGTGATGCACATTCATTTCCATTTGAAAACTGTTTTCTTCAGGCTTAACAAAGGGGTTGCATGAGACAAAGACCTTCCTGATATTCAGGGCAACAGAACAATAGGTGAGCAAAAGGCCCAAAGCAGGATATCTCCACTGAAACTTTCCTGGTCACACTGATATCTGAGTTTTCTGAGATGCTGGCCATTCCATTCAGGTATCCAGTACATGGCCATGTCAAAGACCTTGGATTTGGTACATATCTTGGACACATAACCATGAGCCGATTCTAGAGAGTGACCAGAATTCAGGAAGAAAACAGGTACTTAGGAAGGTATTAGGTGTTGCCCGTGCATAAGGCAAGCCGCACTCCATTCATTAATTGGGCAGGATGAATGCTGGGAAGCTTTATACTAGACATGACACATCCATTGCTGCATTCTCTTTTCTCATGTCTACTACCACAGACACAGTGGGATACACAGACATGGAAACACTCACCTCGTCAAACGACTTACCAGAAACAGTTCACTCCAAAACAAACAAACCACCATTCCTACCTATTCTCAGAACATGAGACAAACCACAAACCCACAACCACTCCCAAAAAGGCACCTCCTTTCCCAAGTAGGTCTGTGACTAACCAGAGTGTCCTCTGACTGGTGGCCATACTCTGTTCTTCCGAAATGACCTGTCCTCTCTCAGATCTGTTTTCCTTGGCCAACTCTGTAAAGTTGTAAGGAAAAAGTGGTGAGGCACTACCTGCTTTCTCAGGAAAGGTCCCTCTTCAGAGCTCTCCAGGCATTTGGTAATCCTCACTTCAGTAGGTACCAAGAATGACTGACTCTATCCTTGGTAAATACAAACAAGTGAGCCCACTGGGACAGGGATTGGTGCATGGCTCCTTGGATACAAAGTTTAGAGAGTCCCATCACCAAGGAAATGAGGTATGTCACTTTCTTTGAAACTGAATGGGTCACTGCCTTGGCAACCACTTTGTCCTAACAGTTGCTTCCAAGGGTCCCATGAGATGGAGGCTTTCCCTATTTCCTGTGACACTCTCAAAAATTAGAATGGCATATCAACCATAGTCACCTACAAAGAGCTCTCCAAACAGGCCTACATCTCAGTTTCCAAGGGCGATTTTCATGTATGGCATCCTAAAATCACAAAAAAATTCATGGCAATGCTTCTCTGAGTTCAGTTCCACAACTCAGTCTCTAAGTCTCTAAGGGGAATCACACCAGAGTTCAAGCCCACGTGGACTCAGTCTTTTTTTCCAATGCCACACAAATGACCAAAATTAAAACCAAAACACTCGCACATGGCCCTCATCTTATTCCAGATAGTCAATCATCTTAACCTCTGGCTGGAGGTTTCCATGAGGGGCGCAGCCCAAGACAGTGTCCAAAATCAGCTCGTTTGCCCCTCATTTGCCTAAAGTCAGGGTAGCCTGGACACCGTTTCTGTGAACCTGGAGTGAACAAATAAGCCTGCCGTTAATACTTCTGTGTTTCTCCAATTTGAGGCCTACTGATTTTAGGTATCGATTCTTTAGGTGATTTAGAGTCATGCAAAAACACAAGAACCTCTGCAGGGCTTTGAAGAACTCATTTGACCCAAACAATCCCTATTCTCATTTGATGGAATGCAGGAACCTAACAGAGGGAGGCAAAAGACTTCATCCACAATGAATGATATTTTTTGCCATTTTGGTTTTGGAAGCTCACATGGGATCATTCTTAAGATCCATCAGGTGCTGAGAATCTAAGTCACAGCCACACACAGGTCCAAGAGGCTGATTCAGCCACATCCCTTTCCAAAGCAATTAAGCAAAGAGCCACAGGTGAGGCCCATTCATTTCCATTTGAAAACTGTTTTCTTCAGGCTTCACAAAGGGGTGGCCTGAGGCAAAGACCTTCCTGACATTCAGTGCAACACAACAATAAGTAAGCAAAAGGCCCAAAGCAGGGTTTCTGAACTGAGACTTTCCAGGTCACACTGATATCTGAGTTTTCTGAGATGCTCGCCATTCTCTTCAGCTATCCAGTACATGGCCATGTCACAGAGCTTGGAGGTGGTACATATTTTGGACACAAATCCATGAGCCTATTCTGGAGAGTGGCCAGAATTCAGGAAGAAAACAACAACTTAGAAAGTTAGCAGGTGTTGCACATCGATAAGACAAGCTGCAGTCTATTCATATATTGGGCAGGATGAATTATGGGAAGATTTATACTAGACAGGACACATCCATTAATGCATTCTTTTTTCCAATGTCTACAACAACGGACACAATGGGATACACAGAAACAGAAACAGTCGCCGTGTTAAATGACTTACTAGAAACTGTGCACTCCAAACCAAACAAACCGCCTTTCCTATCTATTCTCAGAATATGAGACAAAACAACAAACCCACGCCCACTACCACAAAGGCACCTCCTTCCCCCAAGTAGGTCTGTGACTATCTGGAGTGTCCTCTGACTGGTGGGCCATACTATGTTCCTCCGAAATGGCCTGTCTTCCTTCAGATCTTGTTTCCTTGACCAACTCTGTGAAGATGTCAGGAAAAAGTGTTTAGCCACTACCTGTTTTCTCAGGAAAGGTCCATCTTCAGAGCTCTCCTGGCATTTGGACATCCTCACATCATTAGGTACCAAGAAAACTGACTCTGTCCTTGGTAAATCCAAACAAGTGAGCCCACTGGGACTGGGACTGGGACTGCCTGTGGGTGCCTGGCTTCTTGGATACCAAGTTCAGAGAGTTCCATCACCAAGGAAATGAGGTATGTCACATTCTTTGGAACTGAATGAGGTCACTGCCTTGGCAACCACTTTTTCCTAACAGTTGCTTCCAAGGGTAACATAAGATGGAGGTTGCCCCTACTTCCTGTGACACTTTCATAAGGTAGAATGTATATCAACCATTGGCACCCGGGAACAGCTCTCCACTCAGGCCTGGTTTGGTCCATCTTCTCTACAATAAGAAGAGAGAGGCAGATTCAGACACATCCCTTCATCCTGACCAGGTTGTTTGCCATGGAAGATGACTTTTGCTCTCTCAGGTGCTTCATACCTGCCTACAACTTCTCCAGGTATCATTTGTGCATGGACATTTGAGGTTCTCATCAGGTGGAAGGTGCCCAACTTTCCTGTATTGTAAGAACCACTATGTCCCTGCTCTTCTGTAAAATGATTGAGGGAACAGTGTATACTTGGGGTTAAAAACAGGTTTGATTTGAGTTACGAATGATTCTGTGCGATGAATAATGGTATTGGGAACCTGCAATATTTACAAGAATATAGAGGTGAAATATAAGTATGAAAACAGAAATCTAGGTATGATTTGAAGCCCAGAAGGGTTTTGCCCTTGATTGGGATACTTAGCTTTGAATTATGTTCTGCAAAGATGTCTCAGATAATTCGCTATACAATGGCATAGGACCCTGTACATTGGATGATTGAATTTAGAAGAGAACATCCAGTCAAAAAGGGATATTCAGTAGGATTTGAAAGATAGTCGGTAGGTTTAGGAAGAAGAGTGAGTATAAGATTTGGACCAAAAGTTCTTTAGCAATAGACTTTTGGTTATAGAGTGAATGTAAATGGCAGCACATATGAAGAGTCAGTCACTATGTTGACCTGGGGAAAATATGTAGAAAAGCAGATATCAATAGAAACATTACGAAATCAGGCAAAGCATAAAGTGAGTGATAGAATTAGACATTTTCATCAGGGTTGAGTTTGAATATATAAATTAGGAAAAAACAAATATGTAGTCACCAATAGGATTGACAATTGACAGCATTAGGCAACCTGGACATGGATGTTTTTAGAAATCCATGTTCACTTTCCATTTAGGCTTTGGTACAATCATAAGTGTGACCTTTCCATTTTTTTCTCCAGAATATTACTGTGATAATGAGGTGACATGAGTATTTCTTTCACCATTTCTGGGAGCAATATATTGAAGATTTAAAATTATAATCGGGGGTACAAAGAGGTGTACCCTGTTTCTATGAACATAGAGAAAAAGCATGAATAGACCATACTGTGAATAAATAATATAACTTTTTTGAACTTTAAATAATGAATTAAATTGATATCTGAAAAATTACAGGAAATCGTATATTGATATACAATCATTCATTCTAACCAGTTATATATCTAATGGAAATATTAGTGTTTTGGTTTATCATGAAGAGTGTGTGAGTTTTGCTTTAAAATGATTATGGAAATTCAAAATAATGTGTTTGGAAAGAAGTCTCATGAAAAGACCATTCAAGAAACCCTGACAATACATGTGTTCTGAAGCAAGAAGTGATAAAGTTGAAACAAATGCCTATAAATTTGTGAACTTGTGGATGATGTTTATAACTTAAAATGTGGAAAAACTGAAGAAATAATAATGTACCAGTGTTGAATACATATGAACGTCAAATTACATATCATGTCCCATAGGAATCTACTTGCATTGATGTTAGACTGGGTCAGTTACTGTAGAATAATTAGGATTTGTATGCACCATTCACTGAAGTTAGTTTTCAGTACTAGGAAACAAATATGTATTTCAGGTGGATGAATATTTCTGATTATAATCTTGTGAAAAGTTGATTATAAATCCACATACATGAACATGAATGAATTTAGAGAGTTTACATTAGACACATATATTTCATATTTTGAAAAATCTGCAGAGTGTACAGATATATTATACACACACACACACACACACACACACAAAACACTCACAGACATTTAAAAGTAGCAATATAAATGCCAATCGAAATTCATCAGTAAATATATATCATCCACAGATGCAAAAATAATTATTTTACTGAACATGAATTTATGTGTAATCTTCTTCTACTAGGAATCTCCCCTATAGGTTGAATTTTCAGCTCCAACAGCATTTAGGAGGCGTGAACTCTTCTCACAGTTTGTATATGCCAAGTCAGCCACCTCAAAAATGTACGTGTGATACCTGGTAGGATTCTATATGTGCATATAAATATACAAGTGTGAGTAGGCTAAAGAGAAAGGGAAACAAGAATTCTCATATTTTTTAAGTTTAAAAACTCATGGAGAACTTCTTCGATTAAAAATTGACTAGATTTATAACTTTTACCTTATATAATGCAAAAGGCAAGGCCAACTATACAACATGCCTCCAATGAACTGCTTGTATTTCTATAGGTTTGGGTTATTTTTCTCTATCATATTAGGAAGAGTTGTCTGAGTCTAGTAGGTATGGATTAGTGTCAGGGATTCAATATTTCAAAATGAAAATTGGAAAATGAATCCAATTTGTATGCATATATATATATGCTGCACAAATATCCTCCCACTCTCATCCAGAACAATGCCTTGACATTACCTTCACCCCAAGTAAGACACAATTAGAGGAGAAGAGTTAGAAAATCAGTGAACACATATCTGGAATGGAAAATGCTCAGGAGTTCACAACCTTGGAGGTTGTAGAGGAGTTTCCAAAAGCAAGGGACAGGGTAAACACTCCACAAACATGGAGCTCTGCTGGCCTAAAAACTTTTTGAGAAACTGCCTCTGAGATAGGGCACTTGAAATATATGTTGTTGTCAGGAGATTTGGCTTCCTTTGTAGTGAGACCATCAAAGCTGGGTCTGCATCTATGAGACCTGGAGGACATTGTTTCTGATTTTTCAATGAACATGAGGCAGCAGTGCTGATTTTTTTCTTTTTAGGTAAACTGTGGCCTCTGGGGTCTAAGTGTCTCCCCGTTGAACTGTGAAGCCATTTGGCCCTCCTACACTTTTTGTGGGGTTTTTGCTGCTGCACTGGTAGTTTGGTATTTGCTTCATAAAATAGAAGGAGTTCAACTGAGACACAGTGCTGGAGGGAGTTCTGTCATGTGTGGTGGGTCAGGGTCTGCAGGAAAATGTACCAACCAATCTTCTATCCCTCAAAGCTTGCCTCATTGCATCCTTGTCCAGAGCAACCTGATTCTGAACATTGCCCTGAATCCTCTCCATATAACAAGATGCCTTTACTTATAAGGATCTGCTCGCTGCACCATGTAAGCCACAAGCCATTTGTAAGCCAATGGAAGATCCAAATTGCTGCAACACAGAAGTTTTATCACACTCCTGCCCACCACAACTCTAGGCCCACTTCTCAGCAGGCTGCAACTTACTGGGACGTCTGTTCTACACCATTTTCATAAAACCCAGTCAAGCAAGGCACTGTCAGGTACATCCATGATCAGCAGCAGGACATCCAAAGGTTCTCTAGTGCAACCTCGTCATGGGAATTTCAAAAATTTCATGGTATTTATCTAGACATTTTTCAAGGATGAATTTGGAGGCACTGTGGGTTTCAATTTATTCAGGAACCATTAAATGGTGAGGAAGATTATTTCAATGAAAGCTCTGGAGAACCCTCACAGGCAAGGCTTCTCAAAGAGTGGACAAAAGGTCACATTAAGCCAGGCCCATTGAGGTCTACAATGTGAGGTCCATGTGTGTTTTGACTCTCAAATATGGCTGCCAAGTCTTTCGAATAAAATCATGTGATACCTTGGCTGAGATTCCCAGTGCGCTGTGCAAAGCCACACCGGGGCTAGATCTCAGTTTCCAAGGGTGACTCTCATACATGGCCTCTTTAATCCCAACATAATACATGGCAATACTTTTCTGAGGTCAGTTTCTGAACTCAGTATCTAAGGGGAATCACACCAAAGTTCAAGACCAGGTAGACCCAGTTATGTCTTCCAACTGCCACACAAATATCCACAATTAAATTCAAAACACTCCCACATGTCACTCATCTTTTCTATATATACACTCATCATAACCTCTGCCTGGAGGATTCCATGAGGGGTGCGACCCAAGACAGTGTCCAAAATAACCACCCTTGCCCCTCATTTGCCTAAAATCAGGGTGGCCTGGACATCCTTCCAGTGAACCAGGAGTGATCAAATTGGCCGGCCATTAAGATGGCACTGCTTCTCCAATTTGAGGCCTACTGACTGTGGGGTTTAGAGTCTTTATGTGATTTGGAGTCATGAGAAAAATCAAGCACTTATGGGCTATCCTCTGCAGGGTTTTGAGGAACACATTTGAACCAAATGATCACTATTCTCACTTGATGAAGGTCAGGAACCTTAAAGAGGAATGCGAGAGACTTCATCCAAAATAAATGCTCTTTTGTCCATTTTGGTTTTGAATGCACAGATGGGATCTTTCTTTAGATCCATCAGGTGCTAAGAATCTAAGCCACAGCCTCACACAGGGCCAAAAAGCTGATTCAGACACATCCCTTTCCAAAGCAATTAAGCAAAGAGCCACAGGTGATGCCCTTTCATTTCTATTTGAAAACTATTTCTTTTGGCTCTACAAAGGTGTAGCCTGAGGCAAAGATGTTCTGGACATTCAGGGCAACAGAACAATTGGTAAGCAAAAGGCCCAAAGCAGGGTTTCTCCATTAGAATTTTCTAGATGCTCCCATTCCTTTCAGCTATCCAGTACATGGCCAAGTCTCAGAGGTTGGAAGTGGTACATATTTTGGACACAAAACAATGAGCCTATTCTGGAAATTGGCCAGAATTCAGGAAGAAAACAGGAAATTAGCAAGATTGTGGGAGTTGCCCACCCATAAGTCAAGCCACAGTCCATTCATAAATTGGGCAAGATGAATCTTGGGAAGCTTTCTACTAGTCAGGACACATTCAATGATTCATTCTCTTTTCTAATGTCTAAAACCACGGACACAGTGGGATACACAGACAAAGAGACACTGGCCTTGTCAAACGACTTACCAGAAACAGTTCACTCCAAAACAAACAAACCGCCTTTCCTACCTATTCTCAGAACATGAGACAAAACCTCAAACCCACACCCACACACACAAAGGCAGCTCCTTCCCCCAAGTAGGTCTGTGACTATCAGGAGTGTCCTCTGACTGGTGGGCCATACTATGTTCTGATGAAATAGCCTCTCCTGTGTCAGATATGGTCTCATTGGCCCAATCTGTGAAGTTGTCACTAGCCAGCTGTGAGCCACTACCTGCTTTCTCAGGAAAGGCCTCTCTTCAGAGCTTTCCTGACATTTGTCCATCCTCACATAAGTAGGTACCAAGAAAGACTGACTCTGTCCTTGTTAAATCCAAACAAGTGAGACCACTGGGACTGGGAATGGGACTGGCTCTGCGTGCCTGGCTTCCCGGATCCCAAGTTCAGAGAGTTTCATCACCAAGGAAGTGAGGTGAGATTACTTTCTTCAGGAATTTAATGAGGTCACTGCCTTGGCAACCACTTTGTCCTAACAGTTGCTTCCAATAGTCCTATGAGATGGAGGCAGCCCTTACTTCCTGTGACACTTTCACAAGTTAGAATGGTATATCAACCATAGGCACCCAGGAACAGCTCTCCACACATGCCTGGTATGGTCCATCTTCTCTACATTAAGAAGAGAGAGGCTTATTCAGACAAAACCCTTCATCCTGGAAAGGTTGTTTGCAATGGAAGATGACTTTTGCTCTCTCAGGTCCTTCATAGCTACCTAATCTTCTCCAGGGATCAAATCTACATGGACCTTTGAGGTTCTCAGCAGGAGGTAGATCCCCTACACTCCTGTATTGTAAGACGAACTCTGTCCCTGCTCTTCTGTAAAGTTAGATTGAGGGAAGAGTGTATGGTTAGGGTTATTAACATGTTCGATTTGGATTACGAATCATTCTGCAGGATGATTAATAGTATTGGGAACCTGCGATATTTATAAGATTATAGTGGTGAAATATAAGTATGAAAACAGAAATGTTGGTAAGATTTGAAGCCCAGAAGGGCATTAGGCCATTGATTGGGATACTTAGCTTTTAATTACGTTCTACACAGATGTCTCAGATAAATTGATAATCAATGGCATAGGAACTTATACCTTGGATGTTTGATTTTAGAAGAGAACATCCACTCAAATTGAGATAGTCGGTGGGATTAGGAAGATAGTCGGTAGGTTTATAAAAAAGAGTGAGTATAAAATTTGGACAAAAAGTTCTGTATCAATAGGGTTTCGGTTATAGAGTGAATGTGAATGTCAGCACATGTGAAGAGTCAGTCACAATGATTAACTGGGGAAAATATGTAGGAAGGAAAATATCAATAGAGACATTACGAAATGAGGCATTTATATAGTGAGTGATAGGATTAGACATTTTCAACAGGGTTAAGATTTAATACATAATCTTAGGAAGAAACAAATATGTAGTCACCAATACGAATGACATTTGAAAGCATTAGGCAACCTGGACATGGATGTTTTTAGTAAGCCATGTTCACTTTCCATTTAGGATTTGGTACAATCATAAGTGTGACCTTTGCATTTTTTGCCCAGAAAATTATTGTGATCAAATATATATGTAGATCATATGATATGTGTATTTCTTCCAGCATTTCTGGGAGCAATATTTGAGGACACATAAATTAGTATTGTGGGTACCAAGTGGTGGACCCTGTGTCTATGAATATAGAGATAATGCATGAATAGACCATAGTGTGAATAAATAATATAACGTTTTTCACTTTGAATAATGAATTGATATCTTAAAATATATAGGAAATCAAATATTGACATACAATCATTCACTCCAACCAGTTACATATATAATGGTAATCTTAGGGTTATTGTTTATCATGAAGTGTCTGTGTGTTTTGTTTCAAAAGTGTTTATGGAAATCGAAAATAATGTGTTTGGAAAGAAGTCTCATGAAAAGACCAGTCAAGAAATATGGAGGAATCCATGTGTTCTGAAGAAGGAATTGATTGAAAGTGAAACAAATGCCTATAACTTTGCTAAATTGTGGATGAAATATATATCCTGTGATGTGCATAAACTGATGAAATAGTAATGTACCAGTGTTGAATAAAAATGAAGGTCAATGTACACATCACGTCCCATAGGAATCAACTTGCATTGATGTTAAACTGGGTCAGTTACTGTAGAAATATTAGGATTGCATGCATTATTCACTGTAGTTAGTTTTATTTTTTTCATTTTTATTTATGGTTGTTCAAAACATTACATAGTTGTTGTTATAACATATTTCACACTTTGATTCAAGTGCGTTATGAACTCCCATTTTTACCCCGTGTACAGATTACGGAATCACATCAGTTACACATCCATTGATTCACATATTGCCATACAAGTGTCTATTGAATTCTGCTGCCTTTCCTATCCTCTACTATCCCCCCTCCCCTCCCCGCCCCTCCCCTCTTCTCTCTCTACCCCCTCTACTGTAATAAATTTGTCCCCCTTGTATTATTTTTCCCTTTCCCCTCACTTTCTCTTGTATGTAATTTTGTATAACCCTGAGGTCTCCTTCCAATTCCATGCAATTTTCCTTCTCTCTCCCTTTCCTTTCCACCTCTCAACCCGGTTTAATGTTAATCATCTTGTCAGGCTCTTCGTCTCTCCTCTGTTCTTAGTTACTCTCTGTATATCAAAGATGACATTTGGCATTTGTTTTTTAAGGATTGGGTAGCTTCACTTAGCATAATCTGCTCTAATGCCATCCATTTCCCTCCAAATTCTATGATTGTTTTTCATTTTTCAATGCAGAGTAATACTCCATTGTGTATAAATGCCACAGTTTTTTATCCATTCTTTTATTGAAGGGCATCTAAGTTGGTTTCACAGTCTTGCTGCTGTGAATTGTTCTGCTATGAACATCGATGTAGCAGTGTCCCTGTAGCATGCTCTTTTTAGGTCTTTAGTGAATAGACTGAGTAGGGGAATAGCTGGGTCAAATGGTGGTTCCATTCCCAGCTTTCCAAGAAATCTCCATACTGCTTTCCAAATTGGCTGCACCAATTTGCAGAACCACCAGCAATGTACAAGTGTACCTGTTTCCCCACATCCTTGCCAGAACTTGTTGTTGTTTGACTTCATAATGGCTGCCAATCTTACTGGAGTGAGATGGTATCTTAGGGTGGTTTCGATTTGCATTTCTCTGACTGCTGGAGATGGTGAACATTTTTTCATGTACTTGTTGATTGATTGTAAGTCCTCATCTGATAAGTGTCTGTTGAGGTCCTCAGCCCATTTGTTGATTGGGTTATTTGTTATCTTATTGTCTAATTTTTTGAGTTTTTTGTATACTCTGGATATTAGGGCTCTATCTGAAGTGTGAGGAGTAAAGATTTCTTCCCAGGATGTGGGCTCCCTATTTACCTCTCTTATTGTTTCTTTTGCTGAGAAAAAACTTTTTAGTTTGAGTAAGTCCCATTTTTTGATTCTAGTTATTAACTCTTGTGCTATGGGTGTCCTATTGAGGAATTTGGAGCACGACCCCACAGTATGTACATCGTAAGCAAATTTTTCTTCTATCAGACGCTGTGTCTCTGATTTGATATCAAGCTCCTTGATCAATTTTTAGTTAACTTTTGTGCATGGCAAGAGAAAGGGATTCAGTTTCAATTTGTTACATATGGATTTCCAGTTTTCCCAACACCATTTGTTGAAGATGCTAACCTTCCTCCATTGCATGCTTTTAGCCCCTTTATCAAGTATAAGATAGTTGTAGTTTTGTGGATTGGTTTCTGTGTCCTCTATTCAGTACCATTGGTCCATCCGCCTGTTTTGGTACAAGTACCATGCTATTGTTGTTACTATTGCTCTGTAGTATAGTTTGAAGTCTGGTATCGCTCTACCGCCTGATTCACACTTCCTGCCTAGCATTGTTTTTGCTATTCTGGGACTTTTATTTTTCCATATGTATTTCATGATTGCTTTCTTTATTTCCAGAAGAAATGCCTTTGGGGTTTTGATTGGCATTGCATTAAACCTATAGATAAATTTTGGTAATATCGCCATTTTGATGATGTTAGTTCTGCCTATCTATGAACAGGGTATATTTTTGCATCTTCTAAGATCTTCTTATATTTCTCTCTTAAGGGTTCTGTAGTTTTCATTGTATAAGACTTTCACCTCTTTTGTTAGGTTGATTCCCATCTTTTTTTTTTTTTTTTTTTTTTTTTTTTTAGGATATTGTGAATGGAGTGGTTGTTCTCATTTCCATTTCAGAGGACTTGTCGTTGATCTAGAGGAATGCCTTTGATTTATGCGTGTTGATTTTATATCCTGCCACTTTGCTGAATTCATTTATTAGCTCTATTAGTTTCTTTGTAGACCCTTTTGGGTCTGCTAGGTATTGAATCATGTCATCTGCAATAGTAATAATTTAAGTTTTTCTTTTCCTATTTTTATGCTTTTAATTTCTTCTGTCTGTTTAATTGCTCTGGCCAGTGTTTCGAGAACTGTATTGAACAGAATTGGTGAGAGAGGGCATCCCATTCTTGTTCCAGATTTTAGAGGGAATGCCTTCAATTTTTCTAGATTCAGAATGATGCTAGCTTGAGGATTAACATAGATTGCTTTTACAATATTGAGGTATGATCCTGTTATTCCTAGTTTTTCTAGAGTTTTGAAGATAAAGGGATGCTGTACTTTGTCGAATGCTTTTTGTGCATCTATCGAGATGATCATATGGTTCTTATTTTTAAGTCTATTGATGTGGTGAATAACATTTATTGATTTTCATATATTGAACAAGCCTTGCATTCCACGGATGAATCCTTCTTGATCATGGTGCACAATTTTTTTAATATGTTTTTGTATCTGATTCGCCAGAATTTAATTGGGGATTTTTGCTTTTAGGTTCATTAGAGATATTGGTCTGTAGTTTTCTTTCTTTGAAGTGTTTATGTCTGATGTAGAAATCAGGGTGATATTGGCCTGGTAGAATGAATTTGGAAGATCTCCCTCTTTTTCAATTTCCTGAAATAGCTTGAAAAGTATTGGTATTAGTTCATATTTAAAGGGTTTGTAAAACTCTGCTGTATACCCATACTATCCTGGTCTTTTCTTAGTTGGTAATCTTTGGATGGTTTCTTCTATTTCCTCAATTGATATTGGTCTGTTTAGGTTGTCTATATCCTCCTGACTCAATCTGGACAGATCATATGACATAAGAAATTTTTTGATGCCTTCACTATCTTCTATTATATTGGAGTATAACGAATCAAATTAATTTCTGATTATCTTCTGTATTTCAGAAATATCTGCTGTGATTGCCAGGGGGTGACAAATAACTTGTGTAGATTGATACAGCAGGAGTGGAAGCCGTTTATTGTAGCATCTGAGCGATATTTATACATTTTACATAGCTTATCTAATTAGCATAAAATAGATACAGCAGTCAACCAATAAGGAATCTCCACACTTAATGGCTTGCTTTTGTTACTTCACAAACCACGCCCTATGGCATTTGGCCAGGCGCCATCCAGACTTGTTTACAGACCCTAACATTTCTCTGGCAAAATACCAGGTGCCATCCTGAGTTTTTTTATAGACCTTAACATGTGATATTGCCTTTTTCATCCCGTATGCTAGTAATTTGAGTTTTCTCTCTTGTTTTCTTCATTAGCATGGCTAAGGGTCTGTCGATTTTATTTATTTTTTCAAAGAACCAACTTTTAGTTTTCTCAATTTTTTCAATTGTTTCTTTTGTTTCGATTTCATTAATTTCAGCTTTGATTTTAATTAAATCTTACCTTCTACTTATTTTGCTGTTCTTTTCCTCATCTTTTTCTAGGATTCTGAGATGAAGTATGAGATCATTTATTTGTTGTTTTTTTTTTTCTTTTTTAAGGAATGAAATCCAAGCAATTAATTTTCCTCTTAGAACGGATTTCAATGTGTCCCATGGATTCTGATATGTTGTGCCTGTGTTTTCATTTATCTCGAAGATTTTTTTAATTTCCTCCTTGATGTCTTCTATAACCCATTGATCATTCAGTAACCTATTGTTCATTCTCCAAGTGATGCATGATTTTTCCTTCCTTCTTTTATCATTGATTTTTAGTTTCATTCCTTTATGATCAGATAAGATGCATGGTATTATCTCTACTCCTTTATATTGTCTAAGAATTGCCCTGTGACATAATATATGATCTATTTTTGAGAAGGATCCATGTGCTGCTGAGGAAAAATGTAATTGCTTGATGTTGTGGAGTATATTCTATATATGTCAATTAAGTCTATGTTATTAATTGTGCTATTGAGTTCTATAGTTTTCTATTTCAACTTTTGTTTGGAAGACCTGTCCAGTGGAGAGAGAGGTGTGTTGAAGTCTCCCTTGATTATTGTATGGTGGTCTATTAGACTCTTGATCTTGAGAAAAGTTTGTTTGATGGACATAGCTGCAGCATTGTTTGGGGCATATATATTTATAATGGTTATGTCTTGTTGGTGTATGGTTCTCTTGAGCAGTATGTAGTGTCCCTCTTTATCCCTTTTGATTAACTTTGGCTTGAAATCTATTTTATTTGATATGAGTATGGACACTCCTGCTTGTTTCCGAAGTCCATATAAGTGATATGATTTTTCCCAACCTTTCACCTTCAGTCTATGTATGTCTTTTCCTATCAAATGCGTCTCCTGTAGGCAGCATATTATTGGGTCTTGTTTTGTGATCCATTCTACTAGCCTGTGTCTCTTAATTGGTGAGTTTAAGCCATTAACATTTATGGTTATTATTGAGATAATGGTTATTTTTCCAGCCCTATTTGTTTATTTATGTTATTAAACATGGATTGTTTTCTTCTTTGATTATTCCCCCCCTTACTGTACTACCTCCCACTGTTGGTTTTTATTGTTATTTTCCATTTCCTCTTCCTGTAATATTTTGCCAATGATGTTTTGAAGAGATGGTTTTCTAGCTAAGAATTATTTTAACTTTTTTTATCATGGAAGGTTATAATTTTATCTTCCATCCTGAAGCTTAATTTCACTGGATACACAATTCTTGGTTGGAATCCATTTTCTTTCAGTGTTTGAAAAATGTTATTCCAGGATCTTCTAGCTTTCAGAGTCTGTGTTGAAAGATCAGCTGTTATCCTGATTGGTTTACCCCTAAATGTAATCTGCTTTTTTTCTCTTGTAGCATTTAAAATTCTCTCCTTATTGTGTATGTTGGGCATCTTCATTATAATGTGTCTAGGTGTGGATCTCTTATGATTTTGCACATTCGGCGTCCTGTAGGCTTCTAGGACTTTGGAGTCAGTCTGATTCTTCAAGTCTGGGAAGTTTTCTCGTATTATTTCATTGAATACATTGCTCATTACTTTGGTTTGGACCTCTATACCTTCCTGTATTCCAATGACTCTGAAGTTTGGTCTCTTTATGTTATGCCATATTTTTTGGATATTCTGTTCATGGTTTCTTAACAGTCTTGCTGAGCTGTCTATGTTCTTTTCAAGTTGGAAAACTTTGTCTTCATTGTCTGATGTTCTATCTTCTAAGTGTTCTGCTCTGCTGGTAGTATTCTCAATTGAGTTTTTAAGTTGGTTTATTGCTTTCTGCATTTCTAGGATTTCTGTTTGTTATTTTTTACAACCTCTATCTCCCTGTAGAGCTGATCTTTTGCTTCTTGGATTTGTTTATGTAATTCATTGTCGAAGTGATCTTTCATTGTCTGATTTTGCTGTCTAATGTCTTCCTTGAGACTCCAGATCATCTGAACCATGTATATCCTGAGTTCTTTATCTGACATTCCATCTGTTGCAGCTATTGCCTCTTCTAAAGTTGTGTTGACCTGCATTGCTTGTGGTCCTTTTTTCCTTGTCTTATCATACTGCTCGCTTTTCTTTCTGCTTGGTGAAACAGTTGTAATTTTGAAATTTTCCTTCTATATATTTATATTGCCCTTGTATATTTGGAAAGTCTCCCTTGCATGGGCGCGGGGGGGCTGTGCTGCTCCTCCAATTAGGGTGATCTAACTACCTTGCTGACGGGCCACTGGGCTTGTTTTCGTGATCGGTTGCAGGTCTGCCTACCATGCAGGCGCGGGAGGCAGCTCTGCTCTGCCCCTCCTCCAATTGGTGTGACGTGTCTACCAGGCCCGTGGACCCCTGGGGTGTTCTGCTGATCGGTCGCAGGTCTGCCTACCTTGTAGGTGCTGGCGGCGGCTCTACTCTGCCCCTACTCCAATTGGGGTGACGTGACTACCATGCAGGTGTGTTGCTGGGCCTGTTCTGCCAGTCTGTCGCAGGTCTCCCTACCTTGCGGGCATGGGCAACGGATCTGCTCTGCTTCTATTTCAAATGGGGTGATGTGTCTGCCGTGCCGGCAGGGCGATGGGCCTCTTCTGCCAGTTGGGTGCAGGTGTGCCTACCTTGCGGGCACGGGTGATGGCTCTGCTCTGCCCCTACCCCAATTGGGGGGTCGTGACTACCATGCCGGCAGGTTGCTGGGCCTGTTCTGGGTGCGGGCGAAGGTTCTGCTCTGCCCCTACTATTATTGGTTTGACCTGACTACCATGCCGATGGACCACTGGGATTGTACTAGGTGCGGAAGAAGGCTCTGCTCTGCAACTACTCCAATTCGGGTGATGTGACTACCACGCCTGCGGGTCGCTGGGCCTGTTCTGGGCAAGGGCGGCGGCTCTGCTCTGCCTCTATTCCAATTGGGGTGACGTGACTACCATGCAGGTGTGTCGCAGGGCCTGTTTCAGGCATGGGCGGTGGCTCTGCTCTGCCCCTCTGGCTTGATGACAAAGTGAGAGAGACCCGGGTGTTTGTGACTCACTTTCTTTACCAGGAGACCAACTGTTTCTGTCACCTCTGGTATCAATGAAGTTATCTCCTCTGCTGCTTACTGATGACATCAGATCTCTGCCATGTTGGTATCCCATGCAAAAGGCAGCATTTCGTTCCCTTTGCTGGGTGACTAAAGCAATGGGTGACCGGCACTCACAAGCCCCGTCTCAATCCTGTTGACACTGCTTATGAAGACTCGGTTGATATTTACCTCCATAGTATTCAGCAAGACCCGGACCGAGAAGCAGTTTCTGCGCGTTCTTTAGCCCTGGGCCAGATCAGTTCCGGGAGGCGGAATTCGGCTGCTCTGGGCTCGGTGTATGTTCTAATAGAAGCAGGCTCCTAGACGCAGTTTCTCCGGGTTCTTTAGCACTGAGCCTGAGTAATTTGTCTACAAGACAAAGGTGAATGGCATCCTAAAATTACCTGTTCTATAGCTGAATAAGCTGCGATCAGTCGAAAACAGGGATGGTGACGTCACCTCTCCAAGTTGGTGGCCGCTGGGTTCCTCTGTTGTCTGACCGGTGTGGAGAAACGAATTGGACTGCATGCTTCCCCGTGTCAAACCCAGAATTTAGCACTGAGCACAGTGATTGCATACCTGGCAGGAGCCCACAGTATCTGAACCACTGTATATTTGCGTTGCTATCTCGTCGTTTCCCAGCACGCGCCACAGACTCTAGCCGCGGAGGGATTTCCTGAATAAGCCGCATGACCTCCTGTGAAGACAAATCACTCGCGTTTGAGCCCCTGTAGCTGATCCTCGTGAGATGGAAATATGTACACTAGGTTTTGGAGAACCACAATTTTGCTGGAAATTCCTAACAAGATAGGTTTTAGCCATTCTAATTCATCATTTTCCCGCACAGTGACACAGTACATGGGGGTGATGCACTCACTTCGCAGCCATCATATGATTCCCTGAAGTTAGTTTTCAGTACTAGGAAACAAATAAGTATTTCAGGTGGATGAATATTTCTGAGAATAATCTTTTGAAAAGTTGATTATAAATCCACATACATGAATATGAATGAATTTAGGGAGTGTAAAATAAGAAAAATACACTTCATATTTTGAAAAATCTGCAGAGTGAAAATATATATATATATATGTATATATATACATACACACAGAGACATTAAAAAGTAGCATTATGTATGCCAATCGAAATTCACCATGAAAGATATATCATCCACAGATCCAAAAATATTCATTTTAATGAACATGGATTTATGTCGTTCAACTATGAAGCTCACCCGTATGTTGAATTTTCAGTTCCAACAGCATTAAGTAGGAGTGATCTCTTCTCACAATTTGTATCTGCCAAGCCAGACACCTCACAAAATGTACGAGTGATACCAGGTAGAATTCGATTTGTGCATATAAAAATACATGTGATGAATAGGCTACAGAGAAAGGGAGACAGTTATTCACATATTTGTTAAATTTTAAAACACATGGAGAACTATTTCAATTAAAATTCGCTAGATTTATAACACCTACCATTTATCATACGAAAGGCAAGTCCAACTATACACCATGCCTCTTGTGAACCTCTTGTATTTCTATTCTGTTTGGGTTATTTTTCTCCATAATATTAGGATTAGAAGTCAAAGTCTATTAGGGCATGTGTTAGTGTCAGGGATTCAGTATTTCGAATGGAAAATTTGAAAATGTATCCAATGTGTATGCAAATATGTGCTACACAAAAAACTTCCCACTCTCATTCAGAACAATGCCTTGACATTACCTTCACCCCACATAAGACACAATTAGAGGAGAGGAGTTAGAAAATCTGTGAATACATATGTGGAATGGAAAATGCTCAGGAGTTCACAAATTTGGAAGTGGTAGAGGAGTTTCCAAAAGTAAGGGAAAGGGTAAACACTCCACAAACATGAAGTTCTGCCAGCCTGACATCTGGAGAAACTGCCTCTGAGGTTGGGCAATGAAATATATGCTGTTGTCAGGAGCATTAGCTTCATTTGGAGTGAGACCATCAAAGCTGGGTCTTCATCTATGTGACATGGATGACATTGTTTCTTATTTTCCAATGAACATGAGGCAGCAGTGCTGAATTTTCTATTTGTCTGTAACTTGTGGCCACTGGTGTCTAAGTGTCTCCCCGTGTGGACTGTAAATCCATTTGGTCATCCTCCACTATTCATGGTCTTTCTTGCTGCTGCACTGGGAGTTTGGAATTTGCTTCATGAAATACAAGGAGTTCAACAGGGACACAGTGCTGAAGTGAGTTCTGTCAATTGTGGTGGGTCGGGTTCTGCAAGAGAATGCACCAACCAGGCTTCTATCCCACATTGCTTGTCCCATTGACCATAGCAACCTGATTCTCAACATTGCCCTGAAACCTCTCCATATAACAATATGCTTTTACATATAAGAGTCTACTGGCTGCAAAATGTCAGTCACAATCCATTTGCAAGCCAATGGCAGATCCGCATGGCCCAACACAGATGTTTTATCACACACCTGCCAACCACTGCTCTAGGACAACTACTCAGCAGGATCCAACTTACTGGCATCTCTGTTCTACACCATTTTCATGAAACCAAGTCAATCAAGGCACTGTCTTACATACTCATGATCAGCAACAGGACATCCAAATGTTCTCCAGTGCCACCCGGTCATGGGAATTTCAAAAATTTTTGTGGTATTTATCTAGCCAATTTTCAAGGAAGAAGTTGGAGGCACTGTGGGTTTCAATTTATTCAGGAACCATTAAATGGTGAGTAAGCTCATTTCAATGAAAACTCTGGAGAATTCTCAAAGGCAAGGCTTCCCAAAGAGTGGCCAAAATCTCAGATTAAGCCAGGCCCATTGAGGTCTACAATGTGAGGTCCATGTGTGTTTTGACTCTCAAAAATGGCTGCCAAGTCTTTAAGAATAAAATTATGTGATATCCTCCCTGAGATTCCCTGTGATCTGTGGAAAGTCAACTTGGGCCTAGATGTCACTTTCCAATTGCAACTCTCATGCATGGCCATCTAAAATCCCAACACAATTCATGGCAATACTTCTCTGAGATCAGTACCAGAACTCAGTCTCTAAGGGGAATCACACCAGAGTGCAAGCCCAGGTGGACCCAGTCATCTCTTCCAACCACCATTGTAATGTCCACAATTAAAACCAAAACACTCCCACATGGCCCAAATCTTTTTCCATATAGACACTCATCATAACCTGTGGCTGGAGGTTTCCATGAGGGGAGAAGCCCACGTCAGTGTCCAAAATAAGCTTCCTTCCCCTCGTTTGGCTAAAGTCAGGGTGGCCTGGACACCCTTCCTGTAAACCAGGAGTGATCAAATAGGCCTTCCTTTAATACTGCTTGGCTTCTCCAACTTGAGGCCTACTGACTTTGAGGTTTAGAATCTTTAAGTGAATTGGAGTCATGAGAAAAAACAAGCACCTATGGGCTAGCCTCTGCTTGGTTTTGAAGAACTCATTTGACCCAAAGGATCCCTGTTCTCACTTGATGGATGTCAGGAACCTACCAGAGGAAGGCAAGAGAGTTAATCAACAATATCTGATCTTTTTGGAATTTTGGTTTTGGATGCATGCATGGGATCTATCTTTAGATCCATCAGGTGCTGAGAATCTAAGCCACAGCCTCACACAGGGCCAAGAGACTGATTCAGACATATTCCTTTTCAAAGCAATTAAGCATGGATCCACAGGTAATGCCCATTCATTTGAATTTGAAAACTGTTTTCTTCAGGCTTCACAAAGTGGTGGCTTGAGGCAAAGATCTTCCTGACATTCAGGGCAACAGAACAGTAGGTAAGCAAAAGGACCAAAGCAGGGTTTCTCCACTGAGACTTTCCTGGTCAACTGATATCTGAGATTTCTGAGATGCTAGCCATTCCCTTCAACTATCTAGTACATGGCCATGTCACAGATATTGGAGGTGGTACATATCTTGGACACAAAACCATGATACTATTCTGGAGAGTTGCCAGATTTGAAGGAGAAAACAGAAAATTATGAAGCTAGTAGGTGTTGCCCATCCATAAGGCAAGCCTGAGTCCATTCATATATTGGGCACAATGAATGCTGGCAAGCTTTCTAGTAGACAGGAAACATCCATTGATGCATTCTCTCTTCTCTTGTCTACAATCATGAACACAGTGGGATACACAGACACTCGCCTTGTCAAAGGACTTACTAGAAATAGTCCACTCCAAACCAAACAAACCGCCGTTCCTACCTATTCTGAGAACATGAGACGAAACCACAAAATCACACCAACACCCACAAAGGCACCTCCTTCCCCCAAGTAGGTCCGTGACTCTCCAGAGTGTCCTCTGACTGGTGGGCCATACTATGTTTCCCCGAAATGACCTCTCCTGTCTCATTTCTGGTCTGCTTGGCCAACTCTGTGAAGTTGTCAAGAGCCAGTGGTGAGACACTACCTGCTTTCTGAGGAAAAGCCCCTCTTCAAAGGTTTCCTGGCATTTGGCCATCCTCACATCTGTAGGTTCCAAGAAAGACTGACTCTGTCCTTGGTAAATCCAAACATGTGAGACCACTGGGACTGGGACAGGGACTGTCTCTGGGTGCCTGGCTTCCTGGATCCCAAGTTCAGAGAGTTTCATCATCAAGGAAGTGAGGTGAGGTCACTTCCTTCATTATCTGAATTTTGTCACTGCCTTGGCAACCACTTTGCCCTAACATTTGCTTCCAAAAGTCCCATGAGGTGGAGGCTGCCCTGGTTTTCCTGTAACACTTTCACAAGTTAGAATGTTATATCAATCATAAGCACCCCGGAACAGCTCTCCACACAGAACTGGTTTGGTCCATCTTGTATACATTAAGAAGAGAGAGAATGATTCAGACACAACCCTTCAACCCGACCAGGATGATTGCCATGGAAGATGACTTTTGCTTTCTGAGGTCTTTCATAGCTGCCTTCATCTTCACCAGGGATCATTTCTGCATGAACATTTGAGGTTCTCAGCAGGTGAAGATACCCTACATTCCTGTATTTTAATACCAACTCTGTCCCTGCTCTTCGGTAAAGTTAGTGTATGGTTAGGGTTAATTATATGTTCGATTTGGGTTAGGAATCATTCTGCAGGATGAATAAAGGGATTGGGTACCTGCCACATTTATAAGAATATATAAGTGAAATATATGTATGAAAACGGAAATCTAAGAAAGATTTGAAGCCCAGAAGGGCATTGGGCCCTTGATTGGGATACATAGTGTTGAATTACGTTCTGTACAATTGTCTCAGTTAAATCGATATACAATGGCATAGGACCTTGTACCTTGGATGATTGAATGTAGAAGAGAACATCCAGTCAAAAAGGAATAGTCGGTAGGATTAGAAAGATAGTCGGTAGGTTTAGGAAGAAGAGTGAGAATATGATTTGGAATAAAAAGCTTCTTTAGCAATAGGGTTTCATTTAGAGAGTGAATGTAAATGTCAGTACATGTGAAGAGTCATTCACAATGATGAACTGGGGAAATTATGTAGAAAAGCAGGTATCGATAGAGACATAACGAAATCAGGCAAAGTATAAATGAGTGATAGGATTAGACATTTTCAACAGGGTTGAGTTTGAATATATAATCATAGGAAAAAACAAATATGTTGTCACCAATGGGATTGACATTTGACAGCATTTGGCAACCTGGACACGGATGTTATTAGTTATCCATGTTCACTTTCCTTTTAGGCTTTGGTACAATCATAAGTGTGACCTTTACATTTTTTTTTGTTCAGAATATTACTGTGGTAAAATGTATATGTAGATCAGGTAACATGAGAATTTCTTTCACCATGTCTGGGAGCAATATTTTGAAGACATATACATTAGTATTAGGGGTACAAAGAGGTGTACCCTGTGTCTATGAATATAGAGATCATGCATGAATAGATGATAATATGAATAAATAATGTAACTGGTTCAACTTTAAATAATGGATTGAATTGAAATCTGAAAATATATAAAAAATCTTATATTGATATATAATCATTCATTCCAACCAGTTATATATCTAATGGTAATATTAGGATTATGGTTTATCATGAAGGGTGTTTGTGTTTTGCTTTATAAGTGATGATGTTAAACGAAAATAATGTGTTTGGAAAGAAGTCTCATGAAAAGACCAGTCAAGAAACATAGAAGAATCATGTGTTCTGAATCAGGAAGTGATTGATCGTGAAACAAATACCTATAAATTTTCTAACTTGTGAATGAAGTATATATCCTATGATGTGCATAAACTGACGACATCATAACGTATAAGTGTTGAATAAAAATAAAAATCAAAATACACATCATGTCCCCTAAGAATATACTTGCATTGATGTTAAACTGGCTCAGTAACTGTGGAAATATAAGGGTTTGTTTGCACCTTTCACTGAATTTAGTTTTCAGTACTAGAAAACAAATATGTATTTCAGGTGGATGATTATTTCTGAGAATAATCTTGTGGAAAGTTGATTATAAATACACATATATGAATATGAATGAATTTAGGGAGTGTATAATAAGACACATATATTTCATATTTTAAAAAATCTGAAGAGTTGTTCTTACAATACAGGAAAGTAGGGGACATTCAACCTGCTGAGAACCTCAAAGGTCCATGCAGAAATGATACCTGGAGAAGTTGTAGGCAGGTATGAAGGACCTAAGAGAGCAAAGGCCAATTTGCATGGCAAACAACCTGGTCAGGATGTATCTTAACAATTTACATTGTCTCGAAGAGAATTATTAAATATAATGCAAAGAAAAGGTGGATCCAACATGGCGGCGGGCAGAGAGGCTGCGCTTTTAATGCACTCACAGTGATGGGGTCATAAAGTCGCAAGGATAACTCTTGGATTCTACCAACGGAGATTCTCCTAGCAAAATTCCACTGAAGGGAGACCGCCCGGGAGCTACTAGAATTTTTTTGAAGCGTCTGTGTGACCCGGACGAGCGGGACCCTGCCACTAGACGCGGAGTTCGAGATTCACCAGCCACAGTCCGCGCACCGTGGGCACAGCTGAAGATCCATCCACCCGCCCGCAGGCAAAGTGACTGGGTCCTGCTAGACGCTGAGACACAGCTTGGCAGGAAGAAGTCTTTAGCCAAGCCTCCACGCGCCAGGAGCTGAGGCGAACCAGGCCGGGCCAGTCCCACCCCTCCCCTCGGTCAATCCGGCAAGAAGCCTGGGGCCCGCCATAGCAGAGAGTTGACGTCATCGGAGTTCGGCTGGCGAAATTCCTTCCCAGCAGAATCCACTTTAGCAGGTGCGTGACTCCCCATACTGATACAAGCAGCCAGGAAACTTCATTGACTTCTCAGGGGTCATGTCCTTAGGGAAGCAGAGGGGAGCCCAGACCCCAAGGCCCCCATATCACCAGTGGTGACCCCTAAGGTCTTAGCCGCCAGTTTACCACAGCACTGAGGCTTAAAAGGGACGCTCGGTGGGGCTGCAAGTGTAACTAGATCTCTGGAGAATCACTTCTGGGAAACAGGACCTGGCTGGCAGGCTGACAGGAGGAAGGGGGTTAAGAGCTGGAGAAGTGAAATGGCTCTGGACTGACAAGTCTGAGAAACCCCCAGAAGACACAGTACAGGGATAGCTCTCGGCAGGTAGAGAGCAGACACTCCGCTTGGAAGGCACAGCTCTGCCTACTGGAAGAGAAGAAGGTGGATCTCTAAGACTTTAATTTTTTTGTTGTTGTTGTTGTTGCTGTTGTTGATATTTTTTTCTCTCCTTCTTCTCTCCCTGTTCCTTTCCCCACTTTTCCTTCTCTCTTTCAATCCCATTTCAAGTTTTATTGTTCTTTTCATTCCCCTCTAATCTATCTCTCCCTCTATCATTTTTTCTTTTTAAGAGCACCTTCATTCTCCTACCGCCCAACTCTCATCCCAAGCATTACATCTTCCATTGTGTGTAATTGTCTAAATGCAAATAGGTGAATGTCTCGAGGCTGTCTATAAGACTCCTAAATACCTAGCTACTACCAACACCCTGATCCAATTGCCTGGTAGTATCCACCTTCAGTGGAGCAATCTTCTAAAGTAGCCAAGTCATACTAACCATTGTACCACCAGAGCACCCAACCTAAACATATAGTCCTAAGAACAAACAGCAAATCATTATATGCATACAGAACCTAGAATTCATTCACAATGACTGAACATTTTGCCATTTTGGTTTTGGATGCACACATGGAATCTTTCTTTAGATCCATCAGGTGCTGAGAATATAAGCCACAGCCTCACACAGGGTCAAGAGGCTGATTCAGACACATCCTATTCCAATGAAATTAAGCAAAGAATCCAAGGTGATGCCCATTCATTTACATTTGAAAACTGTTTTCTTCAGGGTTCATAAAGGGGTGGCCTGAGGCAAAGACGTTCCTGAAATTCAGGGCAACAGAACAATAGGTTAGCAAATGACCCAAAGCAGGGTTTCTCCACTGAGAGTTTCCTGGTCACACTGATATCTGAGATTTCTGAGATACTGGCCATTCCATTCAGCTATCCAGTACAAGGCCATGTCACAGACGTTGGAGTTGGCACCTATCTTGGACACAAATCCATGATCCTATTCTGGAGAGTGGCCAGAATTCAGGAAGAAAAAATGGGACTTAGGAAGGTAGTAGGTTTTGCCCATCCATAAGGAAAGCCACACTCCATTCATAAGTTAGACAGGATGAATTCTGGGAAGTTTTCTAGTAGACAGGACACATCCATTGTTGCATTGTCTTTTCTCGTGTCTACAACCACGGACACAGTGGGATACACAGACATAGAAACACTCACCTTGTCAAACGACTTACTAGAAACAGTTCACTCCAAACAAACAAACAAACAAACAAACAACAACAACAAAAAAAACGCCTTTCCTACCTATTCTCAGAACATGAGAGAAAACAACAAACCCACACTCACAAAGGCACCTCCTTCCCCCAAGTAAGTCTTTGACTATCCGGTGTGTCCTCTGACTGGTGGGCCATACTATGTTCCCCCGAAATGGCCTGTACCCTCTCTTGTTTCCTTGGCCAACACTGTGAAGTTGTCAGGAAAAAGTGGTGAGCCACTACCTGCTTTATCAGGAAAGGTCCCTCTTAAGAGCTCTCCTGGCATTTTGCCATCCTCACATCAGTAGGTACCAAGAATGACTAACTGTCCTTGGTAAATCCACACAAGTGAGCCCACTGGGACTGGGACTTGGAATGCATCTGGGTGCCTGGCTTCTTGGATACCAAGTTCAGAGAGTTCCATCACCAAGGAAATGAGGTACATCACTTTCTTTGGAACTGAATGAGGTCACTGCCTTGGCAACCCCTTTGTCCTAACAATTGCTTCCAAAGGTCCAGTGAGATGGTGGCTGTCCCTACTTTCTCTGACACTTTCACAAGTTAGAATGGTATATCAATCATAGGCACCCGGGAACAGCTCTCCACACAGACCTGGTTTGGTCCATCTTCTCCACAATAAGAAGAGAGAGCCTGATTCAGAAACATCCTTTCATCCATACACACTCACATGCACAGATATAAAAAAGTAGCAATACAGGAGATCCATCATGAAGGCAGACATGGAAAAATCAAGTCTCTGACCTCTTCAGCTGCGCAGGCATAGGGAGTCGTAAACTGTCTAAATGCTGTTTGCTCAGAATCACTAGGCAATGTTGAGATGATGTGGATCTGGGGCGAACAGTCTGGGCCCCTCAGAACACACACCGAGCCTGGATCGGCTGCATTCAACCTCCGGTTTGCCTGGTTCTCGTGACTCAGCACTAAGATCCTGCTGAAATAACTGTTCGGCCCTTCTGAACTTTCAGAGGTAAAAGCCAACCAAGCCTTCAAAGGCAGTGACCACAGGATTGAAACGGCGCTTGTGAGAGACAGTCAGGACCCACCCGTTGCGTTGGTTACCTTGCAAAGAGAACAAACGGTCACCAATTGCATGGGATACCACCATAGCATAGAAATGACGTCACGGGCAGAGAAGATAACTTCATTGAAACCAGCGTGACAGGTGTGTAATCCCCTAGCCATCTCTTTCAACACAGCGGGGAAACCTTAAGGGCCCCTCCCAGCTCTGCCGTAAGGGCCTCTCCCAGCTCTCCCGTGAGCACGATAGCCAGACCTAGGGAATCAGGATTGGCTCGGACCTAGCGGCGTGGAATTCCCGGATCCTGATCCCACAAGTGCTGACAATTGAGGTCTCTTACACCACGTACTGGGGGCATGGCTCCCAGAGGGCAAGAAAATTCGCTGGGGGTCCTCAGACCCAAGCTCTACAAACTTAGGGTCTGAGGGAGGCAAACAGGGAGAGAGTGCCCAGGCGTTCATGAAAACAGGGCTGCCAGGAGTAGAGTTCTTGCTTGTAACCACTATTGTGGTGAGCGTCACAGGTGAGCAGGGCATGGCTTGAGGAAGCACAAGAGAAGGCCCTAGGCACTCAGGATTGGAGATCCGCCAAGTCTGGGAGGAAGAGCTGCTGCACAGTGATTGGTTCCCACTTATTCAGAGGAGAAGCTTGGCCCAGTGCACACAGCTCCACCTACTGAAAGAGAAGTTAATTGAACTCTATGACTGTGAAACCGCTGTTGACCAGTGACGAGTTCTTGCTTCCCCAATGTTGAAGAATAACACCAGAAAGCACACGCCGAGGCAAGGTCAGAGTAGAAATTAGAAATTTATTAAAGGACAGCAGAAAAGACTTCTCCCGGAGGAAGAAGGGGACCCAAGAGGTGGAATCCGTGAAAGTGCGGTTGTTTCCTCTTTTTATAGTTTTGGTGATGGAATGTAGGTTGGAAAAGGGGTGGGACACAGGTGGGCCAAAGAAGTAATCTGGTCAGGATTCTGAGTCAGCACCTTCAAGTTTGCTGGGGGCTGTTTCCTGGGCTCCATTAATATTTCTTTGAGGTGGACTTTGGCCTAGGGCCTTTTCAGGACTTCATTAACATTCCATGAGTTGTCCTGAGTTTTCCCTAAGTCATTCCCAGCATGGCCTCCATTTTAGATTTCACTCGATATTAGACCCAATTTACCTAACTACACTGACTACCTAACTTTAAATCTGGCTTCATTCCCCCCTCTAATTTGGGAACTCCTTACTGCTGTAAGGAAGGGGGGCGAAGAAAATCTTTCTGGCTTCTTCAGGCTGAAAAGGGACGGTGTGGGGCAAGCAGTTTGGAGTCCCCTTTAAAAATCGGGTTTATCGAGTGGGTCCATGATTGAAGTCTGATTGAGAAGTAATAGAGTGGAGGGCCATTTGCGTGATGGGTGGTCTATAAGAGAAACAAGAATTCATTAGTACTGGAACCAGATTGATGCAGCAATAAATCCCATAGCACAGGAATATGCCAATGAGTATGATGGCAAAGACAAAGACTAAAAATGTTTTCCACCAGGAAGTACCAAGAACCAGGATCTAAGATATTGTTTCCATGACAAAATTGCTGAGGACATGGCTTCTATCTGAGCATGTAAATCTTTAAGGATATTTGTCACATTGCCAGAATTGTCAGGGATGTAAACACAACATTTAACTTTTAGGGTTACAGATGTCCTTTCCTTAAGATAAAGTTAATAACTTAATGCCATCTGAGCTTGCAAAATCCTTTTAATAGTATGACCTCTGTATCTAATAGAGAAATCTTTAATTCTGTAACTTAGGGCTGGATAACCATACTAGCAAACACCATGCCTACCTGGGTAGGTTAGAAATAAAAGCCTTAAACTAAAAACTACTCTGGCAGTTCCTTTTGATAGTTATCAGGCATTCCTGTCTGAGAATCTCTTTTGAAGCCTCCAGTTTACTTATTTATGGAAGTTACATTTAACAATTATTTTATTTAAAATGCCCAGGAATAGCTGTGTTTTGGATTTGACTGTCTTTGCTAAGTGTTTAAGATGAAGCAAGTCAAACTGACCTTTGTTTCCATCTATTGTTAACAGTCAGCTGAGTTTCCCTGGGAGTCCTCGGGAACTTTACAGCAGCTTCTCAGATCTGCTAGTGCCATTTGCGCTAGGATGGGTCCAGGCCTTGCTTGACCATGTGGCTTCCCTCGGAAGCATCAGGCATGTTTCCCTTTTCTGATGACCCTCTTCTTCGCAGCAAATGCACTGATTGGCTTTCTGTCCTCCACGGGCCTCATTAATCTCCCTCATGGGGAGGTTATGTGGCCTAGAGTTGCAAAGCTCTTTGGAAAAGTCCCCTATCCCCTGACTGAGACTGACTCAGAGGGCAAGAGTCAAATTTTTAATTTTAAAACTTAATCTTAAACATCCAGCAAATAAGTTTCAACAGCCTTATATTAAGAATACTGAGCTTTAATGTCTATCTCTCTATCCTGTAGGTGATAACTCCTTATCTTACATTAACCCAGGTTGTGAGTTCTTAAATCAGTACCTCTGCAAATCAGGTAATCTTTAGACCATCTAAAAGCAAACTACAAGATAAAATTATCAAGAGTAAAAACATTTTTAGTTCATATAGTAGCTACCTTGAATTTTGGTGGAGTTATAGATTATATCCCCTGTTTGAGATCCTAGTAATCTTGACAAAAAAACAACTTTTGGGCACAACTTTAAATGTACTAAAATCTGGCCTACTTCTTTCATAGTCACTTTCACATGCAGTGGGATGGGACATTGAGCCTTATCTCAAGTAAGGTGGGGCTCTTCATGAATCTTACTATAGTTCTGAAACTGATCTTTGCTTTTTAGACATAATTTTATAAAGCCTACAAAAATTGTTGTGAACTTTAGCAAACACAACATAATATCACATCTAAAACATGAATTAAAGAAAGGCTGAAAGCTTCTAACATTTTGTAGAAAAATAGAAAAGTACTTTTATGTTTTACAATAAAATCTTTACACAGATTAAGCCCTCATTAACTTAAAAATACACTTGTTGTATCTCAGTGTAAAAAGGTAACATGGAACTTTACATAACTTACTGATAACAAGCCCAGTTATAGAACACAAATGATTTAATTATATCTCCAACATGTCTTTCTTTTAAGCCTAAAATTACCATACAACTTTAGAACACAGCTTGATATAATGCTCTTTCTAAGGCTTCTACCTAACAGACTTGTATACCTGGAAGATGTGAACACATTAGTAGCACCAATTACATTGATGTTTTTATATTAACCAAGTTTGGCTTTTAAAGAAATAACCTAGCACAATTCTCTAAAACAGCAGCACTTGTTTAACCAGCTGTTTAATTTCTTTAAGATTACTTGCTCAAAAACTTACACTTATAAGCAACTTACACAGACCTTCTTTATATCATTTACTTAAACTCTTTTAATTACTTAATCATATAGACTCTTATCCAGAAACACATTTTCACTCTATGAAATCCATTCCTAGAACCTTCTAGTTTCTTTTTTATCTGTTAACCTCCTTCTGTTCACATTTTGAAACAATACTTGTAATTTTGAATTTAATCAGATTTTATAGACATCAACATTTTATTAGGCTTTATTTTTGAACACCTAGAAAAACTTATAATAAGCTTAATTTTAAAGACATCTTTACTTTCATCTGTTTACCTAATTTAAATTGAGCCATTTGAATCACGTGAATCAAAGATATTTGGATCCATTTTTTAAAATTTTTCATGAGCGCTCCTCATCTGTCAATTGGCATATCACTGCATGATATAGGGACAAACACACAGACATACTGACATACAACACGTAACACGAGTGTAATACAACACAATAGTAAAGGCCTTGTTGCTTTCTCAGTTGATATCTCATTGCAATGTTTAAAAACTCCATAGTTGATCAAAAATAGAACTTATCAGAAAAACATTAACTTGCCTGAAGGATCAAAATCATGAGCTCAAAAAAAAAAATACAAAATCTAAGGAAAAAGCAAAAATCCTAGAAAAAAATTGACCGGCCTGTATTTACTCTTTGGTTTAATCTAGTTTGAGTTCCCATAAAAAGACACTTTTACCCCTTTTTTTTCTTAGGTCTCAGATCTGTCTCCTACTGAGTGCTCCAGGCTTCTTCTATTTGCATATCAATTTAAGTCCTGGCTGAGGTCTGGGAAAACTGGAATTCTGAGCACAAACCTCATGCCTAAGGCATTTTAACCATTAAGTCATAATTTCCAGGTTTGGATGTTGAAAATTATGATACAAGTTTAAGATACAATTTATAAAATTTCATACCTTTACATCTTTCTACACTAGAAAAACTTGCTCACACAAAACTGAAAATAGGATCTTGCTTAATAATATAAAGCTACCATCAGAAGAGATCCCTTCAGGATCATTAAGCCACTTTCTTTGTTCTGAAGTTTCTAAAGTAGTATTAAGTTACATTAAATCACCTGAAAAAAATTTTAAAAGAGAACTACACACTACCATGTATATCCAAAATTAAGCTTTAAAAATTTCCAAGACTGTTGCTATTCAATGTTATTTCAATAAGCCAGACCAACGTCCCAATCCAACATTTTCTTTTCCTGAATCTTATACACTACGGGGAACAGACACCAAATCATAATTTACTATCCTTGCCCAAATTAATGCACTGGTACACCTAGTGAAATCTTTTCAGGCTACCCAGTTCAAAATTGATGAAAAAATAAAACTGAATGATTGGGAGTTACTTGCCAACTTGGAAGTAGAGTTCTTTTAATTTTCTATCCTGAGTATCTACGTTCTCTGGCATGAATTATCTGAAATCAAACTAAACAATTACCTAACCCTAACTTTTAACTGCAAGATTGTGCAATGCTTCAAACTCATTTAGATACCAGATGTTACAATGAAACATCATCTTTTAGACACACATTTAGCTTTGATAATCCCCAAGAAACAATCAGACAACTAGATAAGAAAATATCTCTCCAGGTTTTGAACTTTCATTTAATTATGACTCCTATCAGTGGCACCATAGATTTCCCCATGAGTGGACCAGATGTTTTCACATAGGGGCAACTATAGGTGTAAAATTAAGGGCCTCAGTGTGACTGACTTTACTGCTCTCAGGTGGAGTAATCCTTGCAGTGCAGGGAAAGAATGAGGAAATTTCCCAGAGCGAAGATGGCTCTGGCAGCTGCTGAGAAATCCTCAGTTTCCCCTTTACTTAAAGGATTAGCACCTTTGGATAGACCCAATCCCAGGCAATCTGGCATATCTCCTAACTTTTCCAGTAGAGTCAGTTTTTATCTGCCTTAGGTCTTGAAGGGGGAAGAGGGTATGTACTTCGATCGGCCCAAATTTTTCTCTTGATTTTTTTCCTCAGTGAGTACAAGATTTTCTCTCTTCAAAGCAGATATCATAGCTAAGTCTACTTTACACTGTTGGCATAATTTAGGATTTTCCCTTAGAGCAACGAAAATCTGAATATACAGCACCTCACACCATTTCCTTTTTGTAAATTTTATCAGACTGTCCCAATTTTTTTAATACGCAGGCTAGTGGTGCACCTGGCGTATTGGAGAAAGAGAAGCTCCCATCTGAGTGAGAAGAAAACAGGACTCAGGCGCCCATGCTGCGCCAGAGAAAACTGTTCTCATTAGGGACGTCTCCCTAGGTTTGAGCTTCCTAAACGGTCCAGAAAACCCGTCTCTCACCTTGCTTTGCCAACGGGTTTCTGGTCCCCTTTAGCAAAGTGCTAGGGTCTCAGTTTGCCCTTTGCCAGAGACCCTGGGAGGATTCAGACTTAAGGGCATTACTGTATGCTCCTGGCCACTAAAAACCCATTGGAAAAGAGAAACATGTTCTCTTTTGTTGACTTTGCTCTGTAGACTAGCAGATTACCTGAGGAGTTGATTCTAAAAATGCCTCTCTAGCAGCTTAAAGAGAACACAGCTCATTTTAAACATTGGGCAGTAAAACAGACTATTGAAAGTTACCTATGCACCTTAGGGAACCTGGGCAGATTTTACTAATTATCTCATGCCTTTCTCAGTCTCAACCCGAATTGCTAACATTTCTGACCTGCGAAGGAAGGGGAGCATCCAGGAGGGATTGGATGCAGGGTTTGGAGTGTTGCGTAGCCCATACGGAGGCAAATGTGATTGGGCCTTTCCCTCAGTGCTATTCATCTACCGATCACCCTAGATACCCCTGGGGGCTGTCGGGAGGAGGCTCAAGAGAAAGGAACCTTAAGAATCATCTGAGAGTAGCCCAGACCAGAATTCCGCAGTTGTTCCAAACTCCTTCCCCCACCTCCACGCATCCGAGGCAGATCGGGATTCGGGACACTGTGTACTCACGCCAATTGCTCTCCGGGCCCAGATAGAAAAGTTGGAAGCGGCTTTGGCAGAACCCAACATGCCTGCTCTGTATTGAACAGGTGATTGAGAGCTGCCTAGGCCAGGAAACCTCTCACCCGAGTCTTGAAGAGTGGTGGCTGCACTAGTTGTGTTTAAGTAGCCATCGGGTTCCCACCTTACCCTCCAGAGAGAAAGAGAGAGAAAGCTGCACCTCAAACAGACATGGGGTGCATGCACTTACCTCGGTGTAGAATCTCCTTATGGGACCTCCAATATGAAATTGCTGTTGACCGGTGACGAGTTCTTGCTTCCCCAATGTTGAAGAATAACACCAGAAAGCACACACCGAGGCAAGGTCAGAGTAGAAATTAGAAATTTATTAAAGGACAGCAGAAAAGACTTCTCCCGGAGGAAGAAGGGGACCCAAGAGTTGGAATCCGTGTAAGTGCGGTTGTTTCCCCTTTTTATAGTTTTGGTGATGGAATGTAGGTTGGAAGAGGGGTGGGACACAGGTGGGCCAAAGAAGTAATCCGGTCAGGAAGGACTTCTGAGTCAGCACCTTCAAGTTTGCTGGGGGCTGTTTTCTGGGCTCCATTAACATTTCTTTGAGGTGGACTTTGGCCTAGGGCCTTTTCTGGACTTCATTAACATTCCATGAGTTGTCCTGAGTTTTCCCTGAGTCATTCCCAGCATGGCCTCCATTTTAGATTTCACTCGATATTAGACCCAATTTACCTAACTACACTGACTACCTAACTTTAAATCTGGCTTCAACTGCATGTATTATTATTATTATTTTTATTTATATTTTTTCTATTTCTTTCATTTTCATTTTTGTTGTTGTTGTTGTTCTTTAACTTTTTTTAATGTTTTTATTTTTTTATTTTTTTATTTTATCATTATTATTATTAATATTATTTTAAATTTTAATTTTCATTTTTTAATTATAATTATTATTTAAATTTTTTCTTTCTTTATTTACTATTATTTTCTTTTGTCTTTTCATTTCTTTTCAATTTTCTTATTCCCCCTTCCTTGAATTCTACCTGCCTACTCTCATTCTCTTTAGTGACTTCTTCCCTTCCCTTCTAATATCTTTCCTCCCAAGCATCAAATAAATTTATAAGAGTAAGCAGTAACTCAGCAGTCAAACAAAACAAGAAGTAACATGAGCAGCATAAAAAAGCAAGGAAGAAAAGGAGTACAAACAATGATGGACAGCCTAAATATTCAGAAGGACCTAGAGTCATCAGAAAAATGGTCATATAAAGAACTCAAGGAATACCTTAGACAGATGGAATGCAACCTTAAAGAGGATACGAGACATCAAAACCAAACAGTGAAAGAACACATTGAAAATGAATTACATAAACAGATACATAGAGATTATAAAAAGAATCAAACAATAATTCTAGAAATGAAGGAAATTATAAACCAAATTAAAAACTCAATTGAGAGTATCACTAACAGAGTGGAGCAAGTAGAAGACAGAATGTCAGATAATGAAGACAAAGTATATCATCTTGAAAAAAGTCTAGCCAACAAAGAAATGCTTGTGAAACGTCATGAGAAAAACATCCAAGAGATATGGGATAACATAAAAAAAAAACTTATGAGTCATCTGGATAGAGGAAGGTACAGAGATTCAAACCAAGGGAATGAGTAACCTGCTGAATGAAATAATTACAGAAAACTTTCCAGAAATAGAAATGGAAACGGATAAAAAAAAATTGTAGATGCTTACAGGACACCGAGCACACAAAATCACAGTAGACCAATGCCAAGACACATTGTTATGAAGATATCCAATATACAGAACAAAGAGAAAATATTAAAAGCTACAAGAGAAAGGAGGCAGATTACAATCAGGGGTAAACCAAAAATGTTAACAACGGATTTTTCATCACAGACGCTGAAAGTGAGAAGATCCTGGAACAACATATTTCAAACACGTAAAAACAATGGATGCCAACCAAGAAATCTGTATTCAGCAAAATTAAGCTTCAGGTAAGAAAACGAAATAAAAATATTTCGTGATAAACAAAAGCTAAAAGAATTTGCAGCCAGAAAACCAGCATTGCAAAGCATCTTAAGGAAAACACTACACGAGGAAAAAATGAATATCATCAACGAAAACCATCAGTGGGAAGTGCCTCAGTAATGACAGAGGGCAGGGGAAAAGCTAATCATGGATAAACAAACTAAATTTAAAAAAAAAAAGATAAATAATCAAAGACGGGTGGCAATACAAACCATATATCAATAGTAACTCTAAACGTTAATGGCTTAAACTCTCCAATAAAGTGACATAGGCTTGTAACGTGGATTAAAAAAAAACAAATCCAACAATATGTTGCTTCCAGGAGACACATCTGAATGGAAAAGACGTACACAGGCTGAAGGTGAAAGGTTGGGAAAATTTATACCATGCACACAGTCCTTGTAAACAAGCAGGGGTGGCCATCCTCATATGGAATAAAATCGACTTCAAGACTAATTTAATCAAAAGGGATAAGGAAGGACATTATATACTGTTAAAAGGAACCATTCACCAACAAGAAATAACAATTATCAATATTTACAAAGCAAATAATGGTGCTGCAACATTTATAAAACAAATTCTCCTCAAGTTCAAGAATCAAATAGACCACAACACAATAATTATGGGAGACTTCAACTCACCTCTCTCACCATTGGACAGATCCTCCAAACAAAAGTTGAATAAAGAAAATATAGAATTCAATATCACAATCAATAACCTAGACTTAACTGACATATATAGAATATATCAACCATCATCAAGTGGATATACTTTTTTCTCACCAGCACATGGATCCTTCTCAAAAATAGACCATATATTATGCCATAGGGCAAACCTCAGTAAATATAAAGGGGTGGAGATAATACCATGAATTTTTTTCTGATCACAATGGAATGAAACTGGAAACCAATCGTAAAAGAAGGAAGGAAAAATCCTACATCACATGGAAAATGAAGAATATGTTACTGAATGATCAATGGGTTACAGAAGACATAAAAGAGGAAATAAAAAAATTCTTAGAGATAAATGAAAATACAGACACAACATATCAGATTCAATGGGACATAATGAAACAAGATTCAAGAGGCAAATTCATCGCCTGGAGGTCATTCCTCAAAAAACGAAAACAAAAAAAACAAAAACAACAAATAAATGAGCTCTCACTTCATCTCAAAGCCCTAAAAAAGGAAGAGCAAAACAACGGCAAATGTAGCAGAAGGCAAGAAATAATTAAAATCAGAGCGTAAATCACGAAATTGAAACAAAAGAAACTATTAAAAAATTAACAAAACTAAAAGTTGGTTTTTCAAAAAAATAAATAAGATGGACAGACCCTTAGCCAATGCTAACGAGGAGAAGAAGAGAGAGAACTCAAAATACTAACATATGGGATGAAAAAGGCAATATCACAACAGATGCTACATAAATACAGAAGACAATTAGAAATTATTTTGAAAACCTATATTCCAATAAAATAGAAAATAGTGAAGACATCGATACATTTGTTAAGTCATATGATTTGCCTAGACTGAGTCAGGAGGATACACACAATTTAAACAGACCAATATCAATCGATGAAATAGAAGAAGCAATCAAACGACTACCAACCAAGAAAAGCCCAGGACCGGATGGGTATACAGCGAAGTTTTACAAAACCTTTAAAGAAGAATTAATACCAATACTTTTCAAGTTATTCAGGAAATAGAAAAACAGGGAGCTCTGCCAAATTCATTCTATGAGGCCAACATCACCCTGATTCTTAAACCAGACAAAGACACCTCAATGAAAGAAAACTACAGACCGATATCTCTGATGAACCTAGATGCAAAAATTTTCATTAAAATTCTGGTGATTTGGATACAATGGCACATGAAAAAAATTGTGCACCATGATCAACTAGGATTCATCCCTGGGATGCAAGGAGGGTTCAATATATGAAAATCAATAAATGTTATTCACAACATCAATAGACTTAAAAATAAGAACCATAAGATCATCTTGATAGATTCAGAAAAAACATTAGACAAAGTAGAGCATTCCTTTATGTTCAAAACATTAGAAAAACTAGGGATAACAGGAACATACCTCGACATTGTAAAAGCTATCTATGTTAAGCCTCAGGCTAGCATCATTCTGAATGGAGAAAAATTGAAGGCATTCGCTCTACAATCTGGAACGAGACAGGGATGTCCTCTATCACCACTTCTATTCAATATAGTTCTCAAAAACCTGGCCAGAGTAATTAGAATGATGAAAGACATTAAAGGCATAAAAATAGGAAAAAAAGAACTTAAATTATCACTATTTGAAGATGACATGATTCTATACATAGAAGACCCAAAAGGGTCTACAGAAAAACTACTAGAACTAATAAATGAATTCAGCAATGTGGCTGGAAATGAAATCAACATGCATAAATCAAAGGCATTTCTGTATATCAGCGACAAAACTTCTGAAAAGAAAATGAGGAAAAACACTGCATTCACAATATACTCATAAAAAATTAAATACTTGGGAATCAACCTAACAAAAGAGGTGAAAGATTTATACAATGCAAACTACAGAACCCTAAAAAGAGAAGTAGAATAAGATCTTAGAAGATGGAAAAATATACCCTGTTCATGGATAGGCAGAACTAACATCATCAAAATGGTGATATTACCAAAAGTTCTCTATAGGTTTAATGAAATGCCAATCTAAATCCCAAAGGAATTTTTGGAGAAATAGATAAACCAATCATGAAATTCATATGGAAAAATAAACGACCCAGAATAGCAAAAGCAAATCTAAGCAGGAAGTGTGAATCAGGAGGTATAGCGATACCAGATTTTAAACTATATTACAGAGCAATAATAACAAAAACAGCATGGTACTGGTACCAAAACAGGCGGGTGGACCAATGGTACAGAATGGAGGACACAGAGACTAATCCAAAAAGCTACAACTATCTTATATTTGATAAAGGAGCGAAAAGCATGCAATGGAGGAAGGATAGCATCTTCAACCAATCGTTTTGGGAAAACTGGAAATCCATATGCAACAAAATGAAACTGAATCCCTTTCTCTCGCCATGCACAAAAGTTAACTCAAAGTGGATCAAGGAGCTAGATTCAAATCAGAGACTCTGCATCTGATAGAAGAAAAAGTTGCTTCCGATCTACATATTGTATGGTCAGGCTCCAAATTCCTTAATAGGACACCCATAGCACAAGAGTTAATAACAAGAATCAACAAATGGGAGTTACTTAAACTGAAATTTTTTTTCTCAGAAAGAGAAACAATAAAAGAGGTAAATATGGAGCCTAGATCATGGGAACAAATTTTTACTCCTCACCCTTCAGATGGAGCCCTAATATCCAGAGTATACAAAGTATACAAAGAACTCAAATAATTAGACAATAAGATAACAAATAACCCAATGGGCCAAGGACCTGAACAGACACTTCTCAGAGGAGGACATAGAATCAATCAACAAGTACATGAAAAAATGCTCTCCATTTCTTGCAGTCAGAGAAATGCAAATCAAAACCACCCTAAAATACCATCTCAATCCAGTGAGATTGGCAGCCATTATGAAGTCAAACAACAACAAGTGCTGGCGAGGATGTGGGGAAAAGGGTACTCTTGTACATTGCTGATGGGACTGAAACTGGTGCAGCCAATTTGGGAAGCAGTATGGAGATTCCTTGGAAAGCCGGGAATGGAAGCACCATTTGACCCAGCTATTGCCTTTCTCGGACTATTCCCTGAAGACCTTAAAAGAGCGTACTACAGGAATACTGCCACATCGATGTTGATAGCAGCACAATTCACAATTGCTATACTGTGGAAGCAACCGAGATTCCCTTCAATAGATGAATGGATAAAAAAAAAAAAAACAAACGTTTTTTTTTTTTTTTATATACTATGGAGGATTACGCAGCACTAAAAAATGACACAATAATGAAATTTGCAGGGAAATGCCTGGCACTAGAGCAGATTATGCTTAGTGAAGCTAGCCAATCCCAAAAAAACACAAATACCAAATGACTTCTTTGATATAATGAGAGCAACTAAGAACAGAGCAGAGAGGAAGAGCATGAAGAAAAGATTAACATTAAGCAGAGACATGAGGTGGGAGGGAAAGGGAGAGAAAAGAGAAATTGCATGGTAATGGAGGGAGACCCTTATTGTTACAAAAAAATTACATATAAGAGGTTGTGAGTGTAATGGGAAAATAAACAATAAGAGAAATGAATTACAGTAGGTAGGGAAGAGAGAGAAGATGAGAAGAGAGGGGAGGGGGGATAGTAGGGCATAGGAAAGGTAGCAGAATACAACAGTAACTAATAAGACATTATGTAAAAATATGGATGTGTAACTGATGTGATTCTGCATTCTGTATTCGGAGTAAAAATGGGAGTTCAAAACCCACTTGAATCTAATGTATAAAATATGAAATGTCAAGAGCTTTGTAATGTTTTGAGCAACCAATAAAAAAAGCAGCAATATATATGCCAATCGAAATTCATCATGAAATATATATAATCCAAAGATCGAAAAATATTCATTTTACTGAACATGGATTTATGTATAATGTTATTCAACTAGGAAGCTCACCTGTAGGTTGAATTTTCAGTTCCAACAACGTTTAGGAGGAGTGATCTCTTCTCACAATTTGCATCTGCCAATTCAGCCACCTCACATGTGTGTACAAGTGATATCAGGTAGGATTCTATATGTGCATATAAAAATACATGTGCTGAATAGGCTACAGAGAAAGGGAGACAGGGATTCACATATTTGTTAATTTTAAAAACACATGTAGAACTATTTCAACAAAATATTGACTAGATTTATAACTCCTACATTATATAACGCAAAAGGCAATTCCAACTATACACCATGCCTCCTCTGAACTGCTTGTATTTCTATTCTTTTTGGGTTATTTTTCACCATCATTTTAGGATTATTAGTCAGAGACTAGTAGGGTACGGGTTAGTGTCAGGGATTAAGTATTTCAAATGGAAAATTGGAAAATGAATCCAATGTGTATGTAAATATGTGCTACACAAAAATCTTCCCACTCACATCCAGAACAATGCCTTGACATTACCTTCGCCCCAAGTAAGACACAATTAGAGTAGAAAAGTGTAAAAATCTAGGAATACATATATGGAATGGAATATGCTCGGGAGTTCACAACCTTGGAGGTGGTAGAGGAGTTTCCAAAAGTAAAGGACAGGGTAAACACTCCACAAACAAGGAGCTCTGCTGGCCTAAGAATTCTTGGGAAATGGCCTCTGAGGTTGGGGTCCTGAAACATATGTTGCTGTCATGAGCTTTAGCTTCCTTTGTAGTGATACCATCAAAGCTGGGTCTGCATCTATGTGACCGGGAAGAGATGGTTTCTTATATTCCAATGAACATGAGGAAGCAGTGCTCAATTCTCTCATTTTAGGTAAACTGTGGCCACTGGAGGCTAAGTGTCTCCCGGTGGGGACTGTGAAGACATTTGGTCATCCTCCACTTTTCATGGTGTTTTTTGCTGCTGCACTGGGAATTTGGTATTTGCTTCACAAAATATAAGAATTTCATCTGGGATACAGTGCTGGAGGGAGTTCTGTCACTTGTGGTGGGTCAGGGTCTCCAGGAGAATGCCCCAACCAGGCTTCTATCCCACAGAGCTTGCCCCAATAACCATAGCAACCTTATTCTGAACATTGCCCTTAAAACTCTCCATATAACAAGATGCCTTTACGTATAAGGGTCTCATGTCTGCACTATATCAGTCACAAGCCATTTGGAAGCCAAGGGCAGATCCACATGGCCCCTCCATGATGTTTTATCACACACCTTCCCACCACTGCTCTAGGCCCACTACTCAGCAGGCTCCAAATTACTGGCATCTCGTGTTCTACACCATTTTCATGAAACCCAGTCAAACAAGGCACTGTCTGGTATACACATGATAAGCAACAGGACATCAAATTTTCTGCAGTTCCACCTGGTCATGGGAATTTCAAAAATTTCATGGTATTTATTTAGCAATTTTTCAAAAATAAAGTTAGAGGCACTGTGGGTCTCAATTCATTCAGGAACCATTAAGTGTTGAGAAAGTTCATTTCAATGAAAGCTCTGGAGAACTCTCACAGTCAAGGCTTCTCAAAAAGTTACCAAATGGTCACATAAAGCCGGGCCAATTGACGTCTACAATGTGAGGTCCATGTGTGTTTTGACTCTCATCTATGGCTGCCAAGTCTTTCAGAATAAAATCATGTGATATCCTGGCTGAGATTCCCAGGCCTCTGTGGAAAGCCACCCTGGGCATAGATCTCAGTTTCCAAGAGTGAGTCTTATGTGTGTCCTCCTAAAATCCCAACACAATTCATGGCAATACTTCTTTGAGGTCAATTCCAGAATGCAGTCGCTAAGGGGAATCACACCAGAGTTCAAGCCCAGGTGTACCCAGTCATCCCTTCCAACCGCCACAAAAATTACCACAATTAAAATCAAAACACTCCCACAGGGCCATCATCTTCTTCCATGTAGACACTCATCATAACCTCTAGCTGGAGGTTTCTATGAGCCCAAGGTAGTGTCCAAAATAAGCTCACTTGCCCCTTATTTGCCTAAAATCATGGTGGCCTGGACACTCTTCCTGTGAACCAGGAGTGATCAAATATTCCTGCTGTTAAAGTGTTCCACTTCTCCAATTTCGGCCTACTGGCTGTAGTGTATAGATTCTTTATGTGATTTGGAGTCATGAGAAAACCCAAGCACATATGGGCTAGCCTCTGCAGGGATTTCAGGAACTCATTTGACCAAAAGGATCCCTATTCTCACTTGATGGAGTTCAGGAACTTAAAACAAGAAGGCAAAAATATTCATCCGAAATGACTGCTTTTTTGGACATTTTAGTTTTGGAAGCACATGGGATCTTTCTTTAGATCCATCAGGTGCTGAGAATTTAAGCCACAACCTCATACAAGGACAAGAGGCTGATTCAAACACATCCCATTCCAAAGCAATTAAGCAAAGAGCCACAGGTGGTGTCCATTCATTTCCACATGAAAACAGTGTTCTTCAGGCTACACAAAGGGGTGACCTGAGGCAAAGACCTTTCTGACATTCAGGGTAATAGAAATAGAATTAAGCAAATGGCCTAAAGAAGGGTTTCTCCACTGAGACTTTACTGGTCACACTGATATCTGAGTTTTCTGAGATGCTCTCATTCCCTTCAGCTATCCAGAACATGGCCATGTCACAGAGCCTTGTGGTGTTACATATCTGGGAAACAAAACCATGAGTCTATTCTGGAGAGTGGCCACAATTCTCGAAGAAAACAGAAACTTTAGAAGATAGTAGATGTTGCCCATCCATAAGGCAAGCTGCAGTCCATTCATCAATTGCACAGTATGAATCGCGGAAGCTTTTAACTAGAGACAACACATCCATTGATGCATTCTCTTTTCTAATGTCTACAACCATGGATACAGTGGGATACACAGACATAGAAACACTCACAATGTCAAACGACTTACTAGAAACAGTCCACTCCAAACCAAACAAACCACCTTTCCTACCTATTCTCAGAACATGAGAAAAAACCACAAACTCACACCTACAATGGCAAAGCCACTTCCTTCCCCCAAATAGGTCTGTGACTATCCGGAGTGTCTTCTGACAGGTGGGCCATATTATGTTCCCCCAAAATGGCCTGTCCTGTTTCAGATCTGGTCTCCTTGTCCAACTCTGAAGTTGTAAGGAGCCAGCTGTGAGCCACTACCTGCTTTCTCAGGAAAGGCCCCTCTTCAGGGCTCTGCTGGCATTTGGACATCCTCACATCAGTAGGTACCAAGAAAGACTGACTATGTCTTTGGGAAAAGCAATCAAGTTAGCCCACTGGGTCTGGAGTGGGACTGGCTCTGGGTGCCTGACTTCCTGGATCCCAAGTTCAGAGAATTCCATCACCAAGGAAGTGAAGTGAGGTCACTTCTTTCAGGAACTGAATATGGTCACTGCCTTGGTAACCACTTTGTCCTAACAGTTGCTTCCAAGGTTCCCATGAGATAGAGGCTGCCCCAACATCCTGTGACACATTCAGAAGTTAGAATGGTATATCAACTATAGGCACCCTGGAACAGCTCTCCACAGAGACCTGGTTTGGTCCATCTTCTCTACATTAAGAAGAGAGAGGCTGATTCAGACTCATCAATTCATCCTGACCAGGTTGTTTGTCATGGAAGATGACTATTGCTCTCTCAGGTCCTACATAGCTGCCTACATCTTCTCCAAGGATCATTTCTCCATGGATCTTTGAGGTTCTCAGCAGGTGGAAGATATTCTACATTCCTATATTGTAAGACCCACTCTGTCACTGCTATTACGTTAGTTATATTGAGGGAACAGTGTATGGTTAGGGTTAATAACATGTTCAGTTTGGGTTACGAATCATTCTGCGGGATGAATAATGGTATTGGCAACCTGCGATATTTACAAGAGTATACATGTGAAATATAAGTATGAAAGCAGAAATCTAGGTAAGATTTGAAGCCCAGAAGGGCATTGGGGACTTGAGTGGGATACTTATCTTTGAGTAATGCGCTGCACAGATGTCTCAGATAAATCAATATACACTGGCATCGAACCTTGTTCCTTGGATGATTGAATGTTGAAGAGAACATCCAGTCAAAAACCGATAGTCGGTAGGGTTAGGAAGGTAGTTGGTAGGTTTAGAAAGAAGAGTGAGTATAGGATTTGGACCAAAAGTTCTTCAGCAATAGGGTTTCAGGTAGAGAGTGTATGTAAATGTCAGCACATGTGAAGAGTCAGTCACAATGATGAACTGGGGAAAACATGTAGGAAAGCAGATATCAATAGAGACATTAGGAAATCAAGCAAAGTATAAAGTGTGTGATAGGGTTAGACATTTTCAACAGGTTTGAAGTTGAATATATAATCTTAGGAAGAAACAAATATGTAGTCACGAATAGGATTGATATTTGAGAGCATTAGGCAGCCTGGACATGGATGTTTTTAGTAATGCATGCTATCTTTCCGTTTAGTCTTTGGTACAATTGTAAGTGTGACCTTTGCTTTTTGTGACCGGAATATTTCTGTGATAAAATGTGTATGTAGATCAGGTGACATGAGTATTTCTTCCACCATTTCTGGGAGCAATATTTTGAAGGTTTATAAATTAGTATGGGGGTACAAATAGGTGTACCCTGTTTCTATTAATATAGACATAATGCATGAATAGACCATACTGTGAATAAATAATATAACTGGATCCACTTTAAATAATGGATTGAATGGATATCTGAAAATATATAAGAAATGTTATATTGATATACAATCATTAATTCCAACCAGTGATATATCTAATGATTATCTTATGGTTGTGGTTAATCATGAAGGGTGTGTGAGATTCTCTTCAAAATTGATTATGGAAATCGAAAACAATATATTTGGAAAAAAAGTCTCATGAATAGACCAGTCAAGAAACATAGAGAAATACATGTGTTCTGGAGCAGGAAGTGATTGAAAGTGAAACAAATGCGTCTAAATTTGCTAACTAGTGAATGAAATATATATCCTATGATGTGCATAAACTGAAGAAATAGTAATGTACCAGTGTGGAATAAAAATTAACGTCAAAATACACATTGTGTCCCATAGGAACCAACATGCATTGATGTTAAACTGGGTCAGTTAATGTAGACATATTAGAATTTGTATGCACCTTTCACTGAAGTTAGTTTTCAGTACTAGGAAACAAATATGTATTTCAGGTGTATGAGTATTTCTAAGAATAATCTTGTGAAAAGTTGATTATTAATCCACATACATGAACATGAATGAATTTAGGGAGTGTATATAAGACACATATCTTTCATATTTTTAAAAATCTGGAGAGTGTATATATATATATATATATATATATATATATATATATATATACACACACACACACACACACACACACACACACACAAACACAGAAATTAAAAAGTAGCAATATATATGCCAATCGAAATTCATCATGAAATATATGTCATAAAGATGCAAAAACATTCATTTTACTGAACATGGGTTTATGTATAATGTTGTTCCACTGGGAAGCTCACCCATAGGTTGAATTTTCAGTTCTAACAGCGTTTAGGATGAGTGATCACTTCTCACAATTTGTATCTGCCAAGTCATGTAACTCAAAAGAATGTACGTGTGATACCATGTAGGATTCTATTTGTGCATATAAAAATACATGTGCTGAATAGGCTCCAGAAAATGGGAGACAGTAATTCACATATTTGTTAACTTGAAAAACACATGGAGTACTATTTCAATTGAAAATTGACTAGATTCATAATACCTACCCTTTATCTTGCAAAAGGCAAGTCCAACCCTGAACTGCATGCATTTACGTACTGTTTGGGTTATTTTTCTCCATCATATTAGGATTAGTAGTCAGAGTCTATTAGAATATGAGTTAGTGTCAGGGATTCAGAATTTCGAATGGAAAAATAGGAAAATTAATCCAATGTGTATGCAAATATGTGCTAAAACAAATCTTCCGACTCTCATCCAGAACAATGTCTTGAAATTATCTTCGCCCAAAGTAAGACACAATTAGAGAAGAAAAGTTGCAAAATCTGTGATTACATTTCTGGAATGGAAAATGCTCAGGAGTGCACAAACTTGGAGATGGAATAGGAGTTTCCAAAAGTAAGGACAGGGTACACACTCCACAAACATGGAGTTCTGCATGCCTAAAACTTTTTGAGAAACTGCCACTGAGGTTGGGCACTGATATATAGGTTTTTGTCAGGAGTTAAGCTTCCTTTGTAGTCATACCCTCAAAGCTGGGTCTGCATCTATGTGACCTGGAGGACAACATTTCTTATTTTCCAATGAACACGAGGCAGCAGTGCTGAATTCTCTCTTTGTAGATAAATTGTGGCCCCTGGGGGTTTATTTTCTCCCCGTGTGGACTGTGAAACCATTTGGTCATCCTCCAATTTTCGTGGTATTTCTTGCTGCTGCAGTTGGAGTTTGGTAAATGCTTCACGAAATACAAGGAGTTCATCTGGGAAACAGTGCTGGAGAGAGTTCTGTCACGTGTGGTGGGTTACGGTTTGCAAGAAAATGCACAAACCAGGCTTCAATCTCTCAAAGATTGCCCCCTTGTCCATAGCAACCTGATTCTGAACATTGCCCTGAAACCTCGCCATATAACAAGATGCCTTTACATATAAGGGTCTGAAGTCTGCACTATGTCAGTAACAAGCCATTTGGAAGCCAATGGCAGATCCACACGGACCCACCATGATATTTTATCACACACCTGCCCACCACTGCTCTACGCCCACTACTCAGCAGGCTACAAATTACTGGCATCTCTGTTGTAAACAATTTTCAGAAAACCCTGTCAATCAAGGCACTGTCTGGTACACTCATGATAAGCAATAGGACATCCAATGTTTCTGGAGTGCCACCTGGTCATGGGAATTTCAAAAATTTCATGGTATTTATCTAGCCATTTTTCAAGGATGACGTTGGATGCACTGTGAATTTCAATTATTCAGGAACCATTAAATGTTGAGAAAGCTCAATTCAAAGAAAATTCTGGAGAACTCTCACAAGCAAGGCTTTCCAAAGAGTGGACAAAAGGTCACTTGAAACCAGAACCATTGAGGTCTACAATGTGAGGTCCTATGTGTTTTGACTCTCAACTATGGCTGCCACGTCTTTCAGAATAAAATCATGTGATATCCAGGCTGAGATTCCCAGTTCTTTGTGGAAAGCCACCCTGGTCCTAGATCTCAGGTTCCAAGGGCGACTCTCATGCGTGGCCATCTAAAATCCCAACACAATTCATGGCAATACTTCTCTGAGGTCAGTTTCAGAACTCAGTCTCTAAGGGGAAACACACAGAGTTCAATCCCTGGTGACCCAGTCATCTCTTCCAACCGCCACACAAATGACCAGAATTAAAACCAAAACACTCACACATGCCCCTCATCCTCTTCCATACAGACACTAATCATAACCTTGGCTGGAAGTTTCCATGAGGGACAAAGCCCAAGACTGTCAAAATAAGCTCCCTTGCCCTTCATTTGTTTAAAGTCAGTGTTTCTGGACACCGTTCCTGTGAACCCGGGCTGATCCAAGATGCCTGCCATTAATACTGTTCCACTTCTCCAATTTGAGGCATACTGACTGTCAGGTATAGTTTCTTTATGTGATTTGGAGTCATGAGAAAACCCAAGCACCTATGGGCTAGCCTCTGCAGGGCTTGAAGAACTCAGTTGACCCAAAGGATCCCTCTTCTCACTTGATGGAGATCAGGAACCTTACAGAGGAAAGCAAGAGACTTCAACCACAATGATTGCTCTTTTGGCCATTTTGGAATTGGATGCACACATGGGATCTTTCTTTAGATAGATCAGGTGCTGAGAATCTGAGCCATGGACTCACACTGCACTAAGAGGCGGATTCAGACATATCCCTTTGCAAAGCAATTAAGCAAAGATCCACAGGTGATGCCCACTTATTTCCATTTTAAAACTGATATTTTCAGGTTTTCGAAAGGTGTGGCCTTAGGCAAAGACCTTCCTTACATTCAGGGCAACAGAACAATAGGAAAGCACATTCCCAAAGCAGAGTTTCTCCACTGATACTTTCCTGTTCACACTGATATCTGAGTTTTCTGAGATACTCACCATTCTCTTCAGCTATCCAGTACATGGCCATGTCCCAGATTGTGGAGGAGATACATATCTTGAACACAAAACCATGAGCCTATGGGAGAGTGGCCAGAATTTAGGAAGAAATCAGGAATGTATAAAGGTAGTAGGTGTTGCCCATCTATAAGGTAAGCTGCACTCCATTCATAAATTGGACAAGATGAATGCTGCAAAGATTTCTACTAGACAGGAAACATCCATTGATGCATTCTCTTTTCTAATTTCTACAACCACAGACACAGTGGGATACACAGAAATAGAAACACTCGCCTTGTCAAATGACTTACCAGAAACAGTTCACACCAAACCAAACCAACTGCCTTTCCTACCTATTCTCAGAACATGAGACTAAACCAAAAACACACACCCACACCCAGAAAGGCACCTCTTTCCCACAAGGAGGTCTGTGACTATCCAGAGTGTTCTCTGACTGGTGGGCCATTCTATGTTGCACCGAATTGGACTATCTTGTATCAGATCTAGTCTCCTTGGCCAACTCTGTGAAGCTGACAGGAGCCAGAAGTGAGCCATTACCTGCTTTCTCAGGAAAGGCCCCTCTTCTGATCTCTTCTGGCATTTGGCCATCCTCACATTAGTAGGTACCAAAAAAGACTGATTCTCTCCTTGGTAAATCCAAACAAGTGAGACCACTGGAAGTGGGACTGCGACTGGCTCTGGGTGCCTGCCTTCCTGGATCCCAAGTTCAGAGACTTCCAAAATCAAGGAAGTTAGGTGAGGTCACTTTCTCCTGAAATGAATGAGGTCACTGACTTGGCAACCACTTTTTGCTAACAGTTTCTTCTTATGGTCCCTTTAGATGGAGGCTGCCCCTACTTCATGTGACACTTTCACAAGTTAGAATGGTATATAAACCATAGGCACCTGGGAACAGCTCTCCACAAAGGCCTGGTTTGGTCCATCTTCTCTACATTAAAAAGAGAGAGGCTGATTCAGACACAAACCTGTATCCTGACCAGGTTGTTTGCTATGGAAGATTACTTTTACTCTCAAAAGTCCTTCATAGCTGCATACATCTTCTCCAGGGATTATTTCTGCATGTATCTTTGAGGTTCTCAGCAGGTGGAAGATCCCCTACATTCCTGTATTGTAAGACCGACACTTTCCCTGCTCTTCTGCAATGTTAGATTGAGGGAACAGTGTATGGTTAGGGTTAATAACATGTTCGATTTGTGTTAGGAATAATTCTGCGGGATGATTAATGGTATTGGAAACCTGCGATATTTACAAGAATATATAGGTGAAATATAAGTATGAAAACAGGAATCCTGGTAAGATTTGAAGCTCAGAAGGGCATTGGGCCCTTGATTGGGAGACTTAGTTTTGCATTATGTTCTGCACACATGCCTCAGATGAATCAATTTAAAATTACATAGGACCTTTTTCCTTGGATGATTGAATGTCGAAGAGAACATCCAGTCAAAAAGGGACAGTAGGCAGGATTAAGAAGATAGTCAGTAGGTTTAGAAAAAAGTGTGAGTATAGGATTCGGACCAAAATTTTTTTAGCAATAGGGTTTCGGTTAGAGAGTGAATGTCAATTTCAGCACATGTAAAGAATGAGTCACAATAATGAGCTGGGGAAAATATGTAGGAAAACAGATATCAATAGAGACATTACAAAATGAGACAAAGTATAAAGTGAGTAATAGGATTAGACATTTTCAACAGGCTTGAGTTTGAATATATAATCTTAGGAAAAAACAAATATGTAATCACCAATAGGATTTTCATTTGAGCACATTAGGCAACCTGGACATGGATGTTTTTAGTAATCCATGTTCAATTTCCGTTTAGGTTTGGTACAATCATAAGTGTGACGTTTGTTTTGTGTGTCCTGAATATTACTGTGATAAAATGTATATGTAGATCAGGTGACATGGATATTTCTTCCACCATTTCTGGGAGCAATATTTTGAAGACGTATTAATTAGTACTGGAGTTCAATGAGGTGTATCCTGTGTCTATGAATATAGAGATAATGCATGAATAGACGATACTGTGAATAAATAATATAACTGATTCCTCTTTAAATAATGGATTGAATTAATATCTGAAAATATATAGGAAATCTTATATTGATAAACAATCATTCATTCCAACCGGTTATACCTCTAATTTTAATATTAGTTTTATGGTTTATCATGAAGAGTGTGTGGGCTTTGTTTCAAAATTGATTATGGAAATCAAATATAATGTGTTTGGAAAGAAGTCTCATGAAAAGACCAGTTAAGAAACCTGGAAGAATACATGTGTTTTGAAGCAGTAAGTGATTGAAAGTGAAACAAATGCCTATAAATTTGTGAACTTGTGGATGAAATATATATCCTATGATGTGCATAAACTGAAGAAATAATAATGTACCAGTGTTGTAAAAAAATGAACATCAAAGTACACATTATGTCCCATACGAATCTACAGGCAATGATGTTTAAGTGGGTCAGTTACTGTAGAAATATTAGGATTTGTATGCAACATTAACTGAAGTTAGTTTTCAGTACTAGGAAACAAATATGTATTTCAGGTGGATGAATATTTCTGAGAATAATCTTGTAAAGAGTTGATTATAAATCCATGTACATGAACATGAATGAATTCAGGGAGTGAATATAAGACACATATATTTCATATTTTGAAAAATCTGGAGAGTGTGTGTATATATATATATATATATATATATATATATATATATATATATATATATTAACACACAGACATTAAAATGTAGCAATATTTATGCCTATCGAAATTCATCATTAAATATATATCATCAACAGATGCAAAAGTATTTATTTTAGTAAACATGGATTTATGTATAATGTTTTTCAACGAGGAAGCTCACCCATAGTTTGAATTTTCAGTTCCAAAATCGTTTTGGAGGAGTGATCTCTTCTCAAAATTTGTATCTTCCTAGTCACTGTAACCTCAAAAGAATGTATGTGTGATACCAGGTAGGAATCTATATGTGCATATAAAATTACATGTGCTGAATAGGCTACAGAGAAAGGGAGACAGGAATTCACATGTTTGTTTAATTTAAAACACATTGAGAACTATTTAAACAAAAAATTTACTGGATTTATAACAAGAACCCTTTATCATCCAAAAGACCAGTCCAACTATACACCATTCATCCTCTGAACTGCTTGTATTTCTATTCTTTTGGGTTATTTTTCTCCATCATAATGGATTAGTAGTCAGAGTCTAGTCAGCTATTGGTTAGTGTCAGAGATTCAGTATTTCGAATGGAAAATTAGATAATGAATTCAATGTGTATGCAAATATGTGGTACACAAAATTTTTCCACTCTCATTCAGAATAATGCCTTCACATTACTTTGGCCCCAAGTAAGACACAATTAGAGGAGAAGAGTTAGAAAATCTGTGAATACCTATCAGGAATGCAAAATCCTCAGGAGTTCACAACCTTGGAGGTGGTAGGGGAGTTTCCAAAAGTAAGGGACAGGGTAGATAAATCCAAGCTGATCTTTCATTAAAATTGGGGGCCATCTTGCCACAAAGCCATGAAAAGATAATTTAGGCTTTACTATAAATTAGGGCAAATTCTGAACCTGCTTGGAATGCCTACCAGTGCCTTGAACTCACCCATGTCTGGATCTCTGACCAGATAGCAGTGCTCTCTGAAACTTTAGTGATACCTCATAAATATTTTTCTTTCCCTGGCCAGACAACGTGTCTCTGAGGCTCTAATGGTCCTCATAAATTCTGATGTTAGGGCCAGCAAAAAAAATGTAAAATACCATTAGTGTGATGCTTGTCAAAGTTCTCTTATCTGTAACCCCCCTTTTGTGTATCTTTCTGGGCTACATATCTGGGCTGTAGAAAAGTTGGGTTGCTGTCTTGTTCCCGCCATTTTGGGAGGGAGAGGCAGCCTGGCAGGTTGAAATAATAAGCTTGCCTTAGTTTGATTTTAATTGGAGTCAGTGGTCTTTTCTTGCATCCTGGTCTAACATTTTGGAGTTCCAAAGCGAGATGACCCTGCCCGACCAGATCACAAGACCAGACTGTGGAAATTCTGAAGCTGGCCTTCCCTCCAGGGCTCCACACTGGAGAGCCACTCTAGGGGGTGTGCAGCTTGAGACGTTCCAAGGCCTTGGATTGAGCCTTCAGTCCGTGGAGCACTGCAGAGAACCAAAGCACTAAAACTATTAGCAAGCTCCTGGTAGAGGAGGCCTCCATAGGTAAGTGACGCCTATATAACATCTGATATCCAGTTAAGGGAGAGTACTTCTGATGACAGGGAGGTGGCCTGGGTAGGCTAACATATATCCCTCTCCGGGACAGTAATGAGAATGTTTCTGTCCTCTGTTCTGTTCTGTAGGGAATTGCTCTTTAAATTTAAGCTCACAAGATTTTCTAGGTGTTCAAAAATCTAATTAAATATTAATGTCTACAAAAGGTCTAATATGCCTTTGTACAAGGACTTTTCCTCCAACAACAAAAAAATGGTTTACAATTTTTAATACAATTGTCTAATATTTTAATAAATAAGTAAAGTAAATTTCATATGGGATTACTCATTCATTAGTAGTTTTGTTTGATATCTGATTGATTTACTAAGGTCTGTATAAGTTTGTACTAAAGTCTGTATAAGATTGTAAAATTCAGTCATGTGTTAAAGAGACAAAAATTTCTGAAAACATAAGTTTACCCATAACACTGTGTTTATTAATTTTTATTTTTTCTAGAGCACACAACCATAAAAATTAAACAACTGATTAAATAAGAACTGTTATTTTAGAGAACTGTACTGCCATTTCTTTAAAAGCTAAACTTGGTTAATGTATAAACATCAATGTAATTGTGATGCTATCAATGTGCTCATGTCTTCCAGGTATACAAGTCTGTAAGGTAGAAACTTGAAAAGAGCATTATATCAATCTGGTGTTCTAAAGTTATATGGTAAAAAATATATTGGGGATTTATTTACCTGTTATCAATAAGATATGTAAAGTTTTATGTTACTTTTTACATTGGGGAAACATTTAAATGTATTTTTAAGTTATTGAGAGCCTAATCTATGTAAAGGTTAAAAACTTTCAGCCGTTCTTTAATTCATGTTTTAAATCTGATATCATATGGTGTTAGCAAATGTTCATGTGACCTGACACAATTTATGTAAACGTTGTAAAATGATATTTAAAAAACAAAGATCAGCTTTAGATCTAAATCACTTAAGATTCATATAGAGCCCTGCCTTAACTGAGATAAGGCTGTGTGTCCCATCTTACAACATGTGAGAATGACTACAAAAGCAGTAGGTCAGATTTTATTTCATTTAAAGTTATGTTCAAAAGTTTCTTTGGTTTTTGTTTTCTGTCAAGATTACTAGGATTTAAACAGGGGATATAATGTATAACTCAGCCAAAAAATTTAGGGTAGCTGTTACACGAACTAAGTATTTTTACTCTTGTTAAAAATTTTTATTTTGTAATTTCCTTATAAGTGATCTAAATATTCCCTGTTAGTGTTTTACAGAAGTGTTGCTTTAAGAACACAACATGGGTTAATTTAAGATAATAAGTCATCACCTATAAGACAGAATAATACAGATCCCAATTAATAAAAAGAAAAATAATTATAAAGTTATAGACATTAAAGCCAAGTACTTGTAATATAAGGCTGCTAAAATTTATTTGCTGGATGTTTCAGATTAGGATTTAATTAAAGTTAAATGAAAAGGGCCAAGAAAACCAATATTTGGCTTTTGCCCTCTGAGTCAGTCTGAATCCAGGGAACAGGGGACTTCTCTAAAGAGCTTTGCAACTCTGGGCCAAATTACCTCCAGATCAGGGAAAATAATGAGACCACTGGAGAACATAAAGCCAATGAGTGCATTTGCCATGAAGAGGAGAGTCATCAGAGAAGGGAGACATCCTTATGCTTCTGAGGGAAACCACATGGTCAAGCAAGACCTGGACCCACCTAGCGAAAATGGCACTATCAGAACTGAGAAGCTTCTCTCAAATTTCCCCAGAATTGACTCCCATAAAAGCTCAGTTGACTGTGAAAAATAGATAGAAACAAAAGTCAGTTTCACTGTTTCATCTTAAACAGTTAACAAAGACAGTTAAAACGAAAATACAGCCATTCCTGGGCATTTTAATTAATAATAATAATAATAATAATAATAATAATAATAATAATAATAATATTTTAAGGTATAAAATTTATGTTAGCCTCCCAAAATAAGTAAGACTGGAAGCTAAAAGAAGGATTCTCAGACAGGAATGCCTGATAACTATAAAAAGAGACTATCAAGAGGAGCTGCCAGAGGCAGATTTTTTAGGTTAAGACCTACTGATATTCCTAACCTAAACAGGTAGTCTTCATGTCTGCTAGTACGATTATCCAGCCCTGAGTAACAGAATTAAAGGTTTCTCTATTAGACACAGAGGTCATACTAGTAAAAGGATTTTGCAAGGTCAGATGACATGAAATTATTACACTGTATCTTATGGGGAAGGACAACTGTAACACTAAAATTAAAAGGTTACGTTGACAGTCCAGATAACTGGGGAAACTAAAGTCTGGTGAGGGAACTTCAATACAGCAACATGTTCCAACTGCTGCAACATTTATTCAGTACTCATGGTTTTTGTTTCTCTCAACTTTCAGGGCAGCTGAACAATAGGTAATCAAAAGGCCCAAAGCAGGGTTTCTCCACTGAGACTTTCATGGTCACACTGATATCTGAGTTTTCTGACATGGTCGCCATTCCTTTCAGCTATTCAGTACATGGCCATGTCACAGAGATTGGAGGTGGTACATACCTTGAACACAAAACTATGAGCCTATTTAGAGAGTGGCCAGAATTCAGAAAGAAAACAGGAACTTAGGAAGATAGCAGGTGTTGCCCATCGATAAGGCAAGCTGCAGTACATTCTTAAATTGGGCAGCATGAATGCTGGGAAGATTCCTACTAGACAGGACACATCCAATGATGCATCCTCTTTTCTAGTATCTACAACCACGGACACAGTGGGATACACAGATATAGAAACACTCGCCTTGTCAAATTACTTAGTAAAAACTGTTCACTCCAAACCAAGTAAACTGCCTTTCCTACCTATTCTCAGAATATGAGACAAAACCACAAACCCACACCCACACCCACAAAGACACCTCCTTCCCCCAAGTAGGTCTGTGACTATCCGGAGTTTCCTCTGAGTGGTGGATCTTGCTATGTTCACCAGAAATGGCCTGTCCTATCTCAGATCTGGTCTCTTTGGCCACCTCTCTGAAATTGTCAGAAGTGAGCGCTGAGCCACTACCTGCTTTCTCAGAAAAGGCCCCTCTTCAGAGCTTTCCTGGCATTTGGCCATCCTCACATCAGTAGGTACCAAGAAAGACTGACCCTGTCATTGGTAAATCCAAACAAGTGAGACCACTGGGACTGGGACTGCCTCTGGGTGCCTGGCTTCCCGAATCCCAAGTTCAGAGAATTCCATCACCAAGGAAGTGAGGTGAGGTAACTTCCTTCCTCAAATGAATGAGGTCACTGCCTTGGCAACCAGTTTGTCCTAACAGTTGCTTCCAAGGGTCCCATGAGATGGAGGCTTCCCCTACTCTCTGTGACACTTTCACAAGTTAGAATGATAAATCAAACATAGGCACCCAGGAACAGATCTCCACAATTGCCTGGTTTGGTCCATCTTTTCTACATTAAGATCAGAGAGGATGATTCAGACACAACCCTTCATCCTGACCAGGTTGCTTTCCATGGTAGATGACTTTTGCTCTCTCAGGTCCTTCATAGATGCCTACATCTTCTCCAGGGATCATTTCTGCAAGGACCTTTGTGGTTATTAGCAGGTTAAAGATCCCCTACATTCCTGTATTTTAAGACCAACTCTGTCCCTGCTCTTCTGTAATGTAAGGTTGAGGGAAGTGTATGGTTAGGGTTAATAACAAATTCGATTTTGGTTAGGAATCATTCTAAGGGATGAATAAAGGTATTGGGATCCTGCAATATTTACAACAATATATAGGTGAAATATAATTATGAAAACAGAAATCTAAGTAAGATTTGAAGCCCAGAAGGTCATTGGGCCCTTGATTGGTATACTTAGCTTTGAATTACTTTCTGCACAGATGTCTCAGATAAATCAATATGCAATGGCATAGTATCTTGTACCTGGGATGATTGAATGTAGAAGAGAACATACAGTCAAAAAGTGATAGAAGTTAGGATTAGGAAGATATTTGGTAGGTTTAGGAAGAGAGTGAATATAGGATTTGGAACAAATGTTCTTTAGCAATAGGGTTTCGGTTAGAGGGTGAATGTAAGTGTAACCACATGTGAAGATTCAGTCACAATGATGAACTGGGGAAAATATCTAGTAAAGAAGATATCAATTGAGACATTACAAAATCAGGCAAAGTAAAAAGTGAGTGACAGGATTAGATTTTTCAAAATGGTTGAGTTTGATTATATAATCTTTGGAAGAAACAAATATGTAGTCACCAATAGGATTTCATTTGAGAGAATTAGGCAACCTGGACATGGATGTTTTAGTAATCCGTGTTCAGTTTCCGTTTAGGTTTGGTATAATCATAAGTGTGACATTTGCTTTTTGTGTCTGGAATATTACTGTGATAAAATGTATATGTAGATCAGGTGACATGGGTAATTCTTCCACCATTTCTGGGAGCAATATTTTGAATACATACAAATTAGTATTGGGGTTCAATAAGGTGGACCCTGTGTCTATGAATATAGAGATAATGCATGAATAGACGATACTGTGAATAAATAATATAACTGATTCCACTTTAAATAATGGATTGAATTGCTATCTGAAAATATACACGAAATCTTATATTGATATACATTCATTCATTTCAACCAGTTGTACATCTAATGTTAACATTAGGGTTATGGATTATCATGAAGGGTGTGTGAGTTTTACTTCAAAAGTGATTATGGAAATCGAAAATAAAATGTTTGGAAAGAAGTCTCACTGAAAGACCCGTCAAGAAACCTGGAAGAATACATGTGTTCTAAAACAGGAAGTGATTGAAAGTGAAACAAATGCCTATAATTTGCAATCTTGTGGATGAAATATATATCCTATGATGTGCATAAACTGAAGAAATTGTAAAGTACCAGTGTTGAATAAAAATGAATGTCAAAAGTCACATCATATCCCATAGGATTCTACTTGCATTGATGTTAAAAAGGATTACTTACTGTAGAAATATTAGGATTTGTATGCACCATTCACTGAAGTTAGTTGTCAGTACTAGGAAACAATATGTATTTCGGGTGGATGAATATTTTTGAGAATAATCTTGTGAAATATTGATTATAAATCCACATACATGAGCATCAATGAATTTATAGAGTGTATAATAAGACACATATATTTCATATTTTGAAAAATCTGGAGTGTGTGTGTGTGTGTGTGTATATATATATATATATATATATACATACACATATACATATAACACAGAGACATTAAAAAGTAGCAATATATATGACAATCGAAATTTGTTGTGAAATATATATCATCCACATATATTTGGATATACATATAACACACAGACATTAAAAAGTAGCAATATATATGACAATCGAAATTTGTTGTGAAATATATATCATCCACAGGTCCAAATATATTTATTTTACTCAACATGATTTATGTATAATGTTGTTCAACTAGGAAATTCACGAATAGTTTGAATTTTCATTTCCAACAGCGTTTAATAGGAGTGATCTCTGCTAACAATTTGTATTTGCCAAATCAGCCATCTCAAAAGAATATACATGTGATACCAGGTAGGAATCTATATGTGCATATGAAATTACATGTGCTGAATAGGCTACAGAGAAAGGGAGACAGGAATTTTTTTTATTTGTTAAATTAAAAACACATGGAGAACTATTTCAACAAAAAATCGACAAGATTTATAACAGCTACACTTTATCATGCAAAAGGTAATTCCAACTGTACACGATGCCTCTTCTGAACTGCTTGCATTTCCAATCTGTTTGGGTTATTTTTCTCCATCATATTAGAATTAGTAGTCAGAGTCTAGTAGGGTATGGGGTAGTGTCAGGGATAAAGTATTTCCAAAGGAATATTAGAAAAAGAATTCAATGAGTAGGCAAATATGTGCTACAAAAAATCCTCCCACACTCATCCAGAACAATGCCTTGACATAACCATTACCCCAAGTATGACACAATTAGAAGAGAAGAGTTTGAAAATCCGTGATTATATATCTGGAATGGAACATGCTCAGGAGTTCACAAACTTGGAGGTGGTAGAGGAGATTCCAAAAGTAAGGGACAGGGTAAACACGCCACAAACATGGAGCTCTGGTGGAATAAAGACTTATTTAGAAACAGCCTATGAGTTTGGACACATGAAATATATGTTGTTGTCAGGAGCTTTAGCTTCCTTTGTAGTGAGACCATCCACACTGGGTCTGCATCTATGTGACCTGGATGAAGTGGTTTCTTATTTTCCAATGACCATGAGGCAGCAGTGCTGAATTCTATCTTTTTAGGTCAACTGTGGCCATTGGGGTCAAAGTGTCTCCCCCCCTGTGGACCGTGAAGTCATTTGGTCATCCTCCATTTTTCCTGGTGTTTCTTGCAGCTGCACTGGGAGTTTGGTATTTGCTTCACGAAATACAAGGAATTCAACTGGGACACAGTGCTGGAGGGAGTTTTGTCACGTGTGGTGAAACAGGGTCGGCAAGAGAATGCACCAACTGGGCTTCTATCCCATATAGCTTGCCCCCTTGACTATAGCAACCTGATTCTGAACATTGCCCTGAAACCTCTCCATATAACAAAATGCCTTTACTTATAAGGGTCTGCTGGCTGCACCATGTCAGTCACAAGCCATTTTGAAGACAATGGCAGATCCACATGGCCCCACCGCAGATGTTTTATCGCACTCCTGCCCACCACTCCTCTAAGCCCACTACTCAGCAGGCACCAAGTTACTGGCATCTCTGTTCTACACCATTTTCATGGAACCCAGTCAATCAAGGCACTGTGTGGTACACTCATGATCAGAAACAAGACATCCAAAGATTCTCCAGTGCCACCTGTTCATGGGAATTTCAATAATTTCATGGTATTCATCAGGAAACATTAAATGGTGAGGAAGCTCATTTCATAGAAAGCTGTGGAGAATTATCACAGGCAAGACTTCCCAAAGAGTGGCCAAAATGTCACATTAAGCCATGCCCATTGAGGTTTACAATGTGAGGTCCATGTGTGTTTTGCCTCTCAACTCTGGCTGTCAAGTTTTTCAGAATAAAATCATGTGATATCCTAGCTGAAATTCCCAGTGCTCTGTGGAAAGCAAACCTGGCCCTAGATCAGTTTGCAAGGGCAACTCTTATCCGTGGCCTCCTAAAATCCCAAAACAATTCATGGCAATATTTCTCTGATGTCAGTTCCAGAACTCAGTATCTAAGGGGAATCACACCAGAGTTCAAGCCAAGGTGGACCCAGTCATCTCTTCCAACTGCCACACGAATAAGCAAAATTAAAACCAAAACACTCCCACATGGCCCTCATCTTCTTCCATATAGGCACTCATCATAAACTCCGGTTGGTGGTTTCCATAAGGGACGCAGCTCAAGACAGTGTCAAAAATATGCTCCCTTGCCACTCATTTGCCTAAAGTCAGAGTGGCCTGGACACACTTCCGGTGAACCAGGAGTGATCAAATATGACTGCAATTAATACTGGTCTGCTTCTCCAGTTTGAGGCCTACTGACTGTCAGGTATAGATTCTTTATGCGATTTGGAGTAATGAGAAAACCCAAGAACTTCTGCATGGCTTTGAAGAACTCATTTGACCCGAAGGATCCCTATTCTCACTTGATAGAAGTCAGGAACCTAACAGAGGAAGGCAAGAGACTTCATCCACAATGACTGATCTTTTTGCCATTTTTGTTTTGGATGCACATATGGGATCTTTCTTTAGATAAATTAGGTGCTGAGAATCTAAGCCACAGCCTCACACAGGGTGAAGAGGCTGATTCAGACACAACCTTTTCCAAAGCATTTAAGCAAAGAAACACAGGTGATGCCTATTCATTTCCATTTGAAAACTGTTTTCTTCAGGCTTCAAAAAAGGGTGGCCTGAGGCAAAGACCTTCCTGACATTCAGGGCAACAGAACATTAGGTAAGCAAAAGGCCTAAAGCAGAGTGGCCAGAATTCAGGAAGAAAACAGGAACTTAGGAAGGTAGCAGGTGATGCACATCAATAAGGCTAGCCACACTCTATTCATAAATTGGGCAGGATGAACGCTGGAAAGCTGTCTACTAGACAGGAAACAATCATTGATGCATTCTCTTTTTTAGTGTCTACATCCACAGACACAGTGTGATACACAGATATAGAAACACTCCCCTTGTCAAATGACATTCTAAAAGCAGTTCAGTCCAAACCAAACAAACCACCTTTCCTACCTATTCTCAGACCATGAGACATAACCACAAACACACACCCACACCCACAAAGGCACCTCCTTCCACCAAGTAGGTCTGTGACTAACTGGAGTGTCCTCTGACTGACTGACTTTCCCTGAAATGGCCTGTCCTATCTCAGATCTGGTTTTTTGGGCAACTCTCCGAGGTTGTCAGTAGCCAGTGCTGAGCCACTACCTTCTTTTTCAGGACAGGCCCCTCTTCAGAGCTTTCATGGCATTTACCGATCCTCACATTAGTAGGTACCAAGAATGACTGACCCTATCCTTGTTAATTCCAATCAAGTGAGCACACTGAAACTGGGACTGACTCTGGATGCCTGGCTTCCTGGATCCCATGTTCAGAGAGTTAAATCAACAAGAAAATGAGGTGAGGTCACTTCTTTCAGGAACTGAATGAGATCACTGCTTTGGTAACCATATATCCTTACAGTTGATTCCAAGAGTCCCATGCGATGGAGGCTGCCCCTATTTCCTGTGACACTTTCACAAGTTAGAATGGTATATCAACCATAGGCACCGTGGAAGAGCTCTCAACACAGGCCTGGATTGGTCCACCTTCTCTACATTGAGAAGAGAGTGCCTCATTCAGACTATCCAGATCAAGTTGTTTGCCATGGATGATGACTTTTGCCCTCTCATTTCCTTCATAGCTGAATACATCTTCTCCAGGGATCATTTCTGCATGGACCTATGAGGATCTCAGCAGGTGGAAGATCCCCTACATTCCTGTATTTTAAGACCAACTCTGTCCCTGCTCTTTTGTAAAGTTAGATTGAGGAAACAGTGTATGGTTAGTATTAATAACATGTTCAATTTGGGTTAGGAATCATTCTGCTGGATTAATAATAGTATAGGGAACCTGCAATATTTATAAGAATATAGAGGTGAAATATACGTATGAAAACAGAAATCTAGGTACGATTTGAAGCCCAGAAGGGCATTGGGCCCTTGATGGGGATACTTAGCTTTGAATTACGTTCTGCACAGTTGTCTCAGATAAATCGACATACAATGGTATAGGACCATTTACCTTGGATGATTGAATGTAGCAGAGAACATCCAGTCAAACAGGAAGAGTCAGCAGGATTAGGAAGGTAATCGGTATATTTTGAAAGAAGAGTGAGTATAGGATTTGGACCAAAAGTTCTTTAGAAATAGGGTTTCTGGTAGAGAATGACTGTAAATGTCAGCACATGTGAAGAGTCAGTCACAATGATGAACTGGTGAAAATATGTAGGAAAGCAGATATCAATAGAGACATTAGGAAATCAGGCAAAGTATAAAGTGAGTGATTGGATTAGACAATTTCAACATGCTTGAGAGAATATATAATCTTAGGAAGAAACAAATATGTAGTCACCAATAGGATTGACATTAGAGAGCATTAGGCAAACTGAACGTGGATGTTTTTAGTAATCCCTGCTCATTTTCCATTTAGATTTTGGTAGAAGCATAAGTGTGACCTTTGGTTTTTGTGTCCAGAATATTACTGTGATAAAATATATTTTTAGATAAGGTGACATGAGTATTTCTTCCACCAGTTCTCGGAGCAATATTTTGAAGACTTATAAATTAGTATTGGGGATACAAATAAGTTTACCCTGTGTCTATGAATACAGAGATAATGCATTAATAGATCATAATGTGAATAAATAATATAACTGGTTCCAATTTTAAATAATGGATTGAATTGATATCTGAAAATGTACAGGAAATCTTATATTGATATACATACATTCATTCCAACGAGTTAAACATCTAATGGTAATATTATGGTTATGGTTTATCAGGAAGAGTGTGTGAGTTTTGCTATTGTGGGTGAAGGGAAACGCGAGCCAGATGCAGGTTGGCTAGCCTAGATTACTATGTTTACCTGGAAGTTATCAAAGCCACAAAAGCCAAGGCTGTGTGAGGGAAAAACCAACTTCTTCTGTGAGTCATGGGGATGTGAGCATATAGGGGCTGCCTAGTGGAACCCAAACTTTTCATCAAATTCAGTACACAGCATTGGCCATTTTACCAATTAACAACCAAAACCGATGGCCCCCAGGGGGGTCTCTAGAACCTCAAATTCTGTGTGACCTTTTTAACTGCGGCAAGTGCTCAATAGCGTGGAAGGAAATTCCCCTATGTGGTGGCCTTTTTCCTCCTTCACTCAAATCCTGAACTATGCTTCTCCAATAGATCCTCACCCTCTGCCTTTTACTCCAAATGCTCTGCTGTCAATCCCACCTCAGCAACCTGATTTCTCCCCTCCAATTACTAGATCAAATACCCAAACCACCGCTGGTTCTCAGACAATTGCCCCCTTGCTGAGGTAGCAGTTACTGAGGTACCCCTCTACCCACTCACTCCTCTCTTCTCCTGTCAGTGTCCGCACCGGGTCCCAACAGGTCCTTTTACCAGCTAACCCAAAGCTCAAACAGGCTGAGGAGAGTCCTCAGACACCTATCCAAGATGTAATGAAAATGGCCTTTAAAGTTGCTTTGTCAACACTGAAAACAGGTTACTAAGAATTTGAATTCCCTCACAGGCTTTTTGAAAAACTCACTCCCATCTTCCCCTCTGGTCTGTCTGTTCTACTGCTCAACTTTTTGTTGCTAGGAAAATCCCAAACCCCTTTCCCATTATTCTTTTACATCTCTTCTTCCTCATTCTCAGATCCACGGAGCTGCTCTCACCAACCGCCTTTCACGTCTTCCCCCTCTGTACCAGGACCACAGAAAATTCTTAACTGACCTTTTCCAGAAGTCTTCACCATGGCTGACTTTAGGACTTTTAGCAAAAGAGTCCCTATGAAGGAGTTCAATGTAGATAAACTTCCTCTTGTCTTGTTGCCCTGTTCTACTTGCCATGTGCTGGAAAAATCAGCTCTGCTATGCTAGACACCCCTTTACTAGTTTTTCACAAAATATGTGAACAAGGCCTCTGGCCTTGAGCTGGGGCTTCACAGAGATGACTACATTTTTAAGATAAAGAAGTTACCAACTGGGCTCCATGGTAATAGCTGGCAGGGAGAAAAAAAAGAGAAGACAAAAGCTCTCCCCCTCCCAAGTGTCCTTAAAAAGTAAACTTGCATAGAACAGAGGAAATAAAACAGAAACAAAAACAGCTTTTTGTGAACTTCTGCACACTGTGAACTTCTGAGCTACTTTCCCTACATGTTGGGTACAAAATTCTGAAACTACCTAAACTTGGGGTTCAGCAGATTAATTGATTACAACAGAAGCAATGCCCTCTAAATCCGTTTGCAACCAAATAGGACTGTTTCCCTAGCTTCGGTGCTATCTTAGGTGCCTTGCCTTGTCTGTCCCTACAAAAGTTTAATTCTATATACTTAAACATTATTAATGGGTTCATAAAATGATCAACAGATGTGATTAATTATGTAATGGTGCAGATGATTCCCAGAGTGCTCTATCATGAAACAGGTTCATTTAAAAATCAAATAGGGGGGCAAAAAACTCGGTTCTGCCGTGAAGCTGTATCCCTCACTTTAGCCATCCTATTCGGAATAGGAGTTGCTGCAGGGGTGGGCACAGGAACCACTGCCCTAGTCCATGGGACACAACAAATAACCCAATGAGAAGTACCAATAGACAAAAACTTAAAGATATTAAAAACCTCCATCGCAGCTTTACAGCAATCTTTAACCTCGCTCTCTGAAGTAGTTTTACAGAACAGGCGACGTTTGGAATTTCTCTTCATGAGAGAAGGGGCCTTTGTGCTGCATTGAGGGAAGAATGTTGTTTTTATGGTGACGATACTGGAGTTGTGAAAGAATCTATGAGTAAATTAAAAAAAAAAAAACGCCTTGAAGAGTGTCAACGAGAGACAGAGGCCCAAAAAGGGTGGTTTGAGTCTTGGTTCACACAGTCCCCGTGGGTAACTACACTTTTATCAGCCTTGGCCAGTCCTTTAATAATCTTCATATTATTGCTAACTGTAGGTCCCTGTATGCTCAACCGTGTAGTTTCCTTTCTCCAAGCTCAAATTGGACAAGTTAAAATTATGGTAATCAGACAACAATATTCCCGACTAGCAGACATAAATTGTGACACCCCCCAAGGAACATTTTTATGATTAAAAGTAACCAGAACAAGAAGTGGGGAATGAAAGGATAATAAAATAGGTACTTGTCAATTTCTGTTTTTCTGTATGCTTAACAAAACACTGTTGAAATCTTGAGAACTGTTTGCTTATCTTGTTCCCCGAATGTACTGTCCCCAATTGCCAAACTGCAGAATGTACTCCCTCACACATTTGCAAACAAACCGCCCACTTGCCATGACCCATCAATAAATTTCACTCCCCACCCTCTCTAAGAAAAGTATATAAGCTCTGCTTAAGCTGTTCTCAGTGCTCTCTGCTAAATTCAAGTGAGCTCTGAGCCACAGCATGCTGGACCCCCAATAAACACTTTGCTGTTGCATGTGACAGTCTCTTGGTGGTCTCTTACTCCAACGCTCGACCAACATTTACATTGGTACAATCATAAGTGTGACCTTTGCTTTTTGTGTCCAGAATATTACTGTGATAAAATGTATACGTAGGTCAGGTGACATGAGTATTTCTTCCACCATTTCAAGGAGGAATATTTTGAAGACATGTAAATTAGTATTGGGGGTATAAAGAGGTGTACCCTGTGTCTATGAATATAGAGATAATGCATGAATAGACAATATTGTGTATAAATAATATAACTGGTTCCACTTTAAATAATGAATTGAATTGATATGTGAAAATATATAAGAAATCATATATTGATATACAATCATTCATTCTAACCACTTATACATCTAATGGTAATATTAGGGTTATGGTTCATCAGGTAGGGTGTGTGAGATTTGCTTCAAAAGTACTTATGTATATCAAAAATAATGTGTTTGGAAAGAAGTCTCATGAAAAGACCAGTCAAGAAACATGAAGGAATATATGTGTTCTGAAGTAGAAAGTGATTGAAAGTGAAACAAATGCCTATAAATTTGCGAACTTGTGGATTAAATATATATCCAATGATGTGCATAAACTAAAGAAATTGTAATGCACCAGTGTTGAAAAAAATTAACTTCAAAATACACATCATGTCCCATAGGAGACTACTTGCATTGATGTTAAACTTGGTCAGTTACTGTAGAAATATCAGGATTTGTATACAGCATTCACTTAAGTTAGTTTTCAGTAGTAGGAAACAAATATGTATTTGAGGTGGATGAATATTTCTGAGAATAATCTTGTGAAAAGATGATTATAAATCCACATACCTGAATATGAATGAGTTTAGGAAATGTATAATAAGACAGATATATTTCATATTTTGAAAAATCTGGAGAGTGTGTATATACACACACAGATATTAAAAAGTAGCACTATATGCCAATTGAAATTCACCATGAAATATATATCATTCACAGATCAAAAATATTCATTTTACTGAACATGGATTTATATATAATGTTGTTCAGCTAGGAAACTCACCCATAGGTTGAATTTTCAGTTCCATTAGCATTTAGGAAGAGTGATCTCTTCTCACAATTTGTATCTGCCATGTCAGCCACCACAAAATAGTGTACATGTGGTACCAGGTAGGATTGTATATGTGCTTATAAAAATACATATGCTGAATAGGCTACAGCGAAAGGGAGACAGGAATTCACATATTTGTTAACTTTAAAAACAACTGGAGAACTATTTCAACAAAAAATTGACTAGATTTATAACTCCTACCCTATACAGTGCATAAGGCAAGTCCAACTATACATCATGCCTCTTTTGAAATGCTTGTATTTCAATTTTTTGGGGTTATTTCTCTCCATCATATTAGGATTAGTACACAGAGTCTAGTAGGGTAGGGGTAGTGTCAGGGATTCAGTATTTCAATTGGAAAATGGGAAAATGAATCCAATGTGTATGCAAACATGTGCTACACAAAAATCCTTCCACTCTCATCCAAAACAATTCCTTGACATTACCTTCGCCCCAAGTAAGACACAATTTGAGGAGAAGAGTTATAAAATCTGTGAATACATATCTGGAATGGAAATTGCTCAGGAGTTCAGAACTTTGAAGGTGGTAGACGAGTTTCCAAAAGTAAGGGACAGTGTAAACTCCACAATCATGGAGCTCTTCTGGCCTAAAGACTTCTTCAGAAACTGCCTCTGAGGTTGGGCACTTGAAATATATGTTGTTGTCAGGAGCTTTAGCTTTCTTTGTAGTGAGACCATCAAAGCTGGGTCTGCATCTATGTGACCTGGAGAACATGGTCTCTTATATTCCAATGAACATTAGGCAGCAGTGCTGAATTCTCTCTTTGTAGATAATTGTGGCCACTGGGGGCTAAGTGTCTCCCCATGTGAACTGTGAAGCTATTTGGTCACCTTCCACTTTTTGTGGTGTTTCTTGGCGCTGCACTGGGAGTTTGGTATTTGCTTCACGAAATACAAAAAGTTCAACAAGGACAAACTGCTGGAGGGAGTTCTGTCACGTGTCGTGGGTCAGGGTCTACAGGAGAATACACCAATCTGGCTTCTATCCCACATAGCTTGCCCCCTTGACCATAGCAACCTGATTCTGAACATTGCCCTGAAACTTCTCCATATAACAAGATGCCTTTACATACAAGGTTCTGCTGGCTGCTCCATGTCAGTCACAACCCATTTGAAAGCCAATGACAGATCCACATGGCCGCACCACAGATTTTTTAACACACACGTGCACAACACTGCTCCACGACCACTAATCAGCAGGCTCCAACTTACTGACATCTCGGTTCTACATCATTATCATGAAACCCTGTCAATCAAGGCAGTGTCTGGTACACTCAAATCAGCAACAGGACATTCATGGTTGTCCAGTGCCACCTGGTCATGGGAATTTCAAAAATGTCATGGTATTTATGTAGCCATTTTTCAAGGATGAATTTGGAGGCACTGTGGGTTTCAATTCATTGAGGTACCGTTAAATGGTGAGGAAGCTCATTTCAATGAATGCTCTAGAGAACTCTCACAGGCAAGGCTTCCAAAAGAGTGGCCAAAAAGTTACATGAAGCCAGGCCCATAGAGGTCTACAATGTGAGGTCCATGTTTGTTTTGACTCTCAACTAAGGCTGCCAAGACTTTCAGAATAAAATCATATGATATCATTGCTGAGATTCCCTGTGCTGTGTGGATAGTCACCCTTGGTCTAGATCTCAGTTTCCAAGGGTGACTCTCATGTGTGGCCTCCAAAAATCCCAACACATTTTATGGCAATAATTCTCTGAGTTCAGTTCCACAACACAGTCTCTAAGGGGAATCACACCAGAGTTTAAACCCCGGTGGACCCAGTCATCTCCCAACCGCCACACAAATGACCAGAATTAAAACCAAAACACTCCCACATAGCCCTCATATTCTTCCATATATACACTCATCATAACCTGTGGCTGGATATTTCCATGAGGGGCACATCCAAAGACAGTGTTCAAAAAAAGCTCCCTTGCCCCTCATTTGCCTAAAGTCATTGTGGCCTGGACACCCTTCCTGTGAACCAGGAGTGATCAAGTAGGCCTGCTCTTAATATTGCTCTGCTTCTCCAATTTGAGGCCTACTGACTGTCAGGTATAGACTCTTCATGTGATTTGGAGTCATGAGGAAACCCAAGCACCTCTGCATGGCTTTGAAGAACTCATTTGACCCAAAGGATCCCTATTCTCACTTGATGAAGGTCATGAAACTAAGAGAAAGGCAAGAAACTTCATCCACAAAAACTGAACTTTTTGCCATTTTTGTTTTGGATGCACACATGGGATCTTTCTTTAGATACATCTGGTGCTGAGAATTTAAGCCACAGCCTCATACAGGGCCAAGATGCTGATTCAGACGCATCCCTTTACAAAGCAATTAAGCAAAGAGCCACAGGTGATGCCCATTCTTTTCCATATGAAAATTATTTTCTTCAGGCTTCACAAAGTGTGGCCTGAGGCAAAAACCTTCCTGACATTAAGGGTAACAGTACAATAGGCAAGCAAAAGGCCCAAAGTAGGGTTTCTCCTCTGAGACTTTTCTGGTCACACTGATATCTGAGTTTTCTGAGATGCTCCCATTCCCTTCAGCAATTCAGTACATGGGCATTTCACAGAGAGTGGAAGTGGTTTATTTCTTGGACACAAAACAATGAGCCTGTTCTAGAAATTTGCCAGAATTCAGGAAGACAACTGGAACTTGGGAAGATAATAGGTTTTGCCCATCTATAAGGCAAGCTCAAGTCCATTCATAAATTGGGCCGGATGAATGATGGGAGCTTTCTATTAGACAGGACACATCCATTGATGCATTGTCTTTTCTAATGTCTACAACCACGGACACAGTAGGATACACAGATATAGAAACACTTGCCTTGTCAAATGACATACAAGAAACAGTCCACTCCAAACCAAACAAACCAACTTTCCTATCTATTCTCAGAACATGAGACAAAACCACATACTCACACCCATACTCAAACGGCACCTCCTTCTCCCAAGTAGGTGTGTGAATATATGGAGTGTCCTCTGACTGGTGGGCCATACTCTGTTGCCTGAAATGCCCTGTACGGTCTCAGATCTTGTTTCCTCTTCCAACACTGTGAAGTTGCCAGGAGCCATTGGTGAGCAACTATCTGCTTTCCCTGGAAAGGCCCCTCTTCAGAGCTCTCCTGGCATTTGGCCATCCTCACATCAGTAGGTACCAAGAAAGACTGACCCTGTCTTTGGTAAATCCAAACAAGTGAACCCAATGTGACTGGGACTGGGCCTGGCTCTGGATGCCTTGCTTCCTGGATCCCAAGTTCAGAGAGTTCCATCACCAAGGAAGTTAGGTAGGTCAATTCCTTCAGGAACTTAATGAGGTCACTGCCTTGACAACCACATTGTCCTAACAGTTGTTTCATAGGGTCCCATAAAATGGAGGCTGCCCCTACTTCCTGTGACACTTTCAAAAGTAAGAATGTTATTTCAACCATAGGCACCTGGGAACAGCTCTCCACACAGGCCTGGTTTCGTCCATCTTCTCTATATTAAGAAGAAAGCGGCTGTTTCAGACACATCCCTTCGTACTGACCAGGGTTTTTGCCATGGAAGATGATTTTTGCTCTCTTAGGTCTTCCATAGCTGCCTACATCTTATCCAGGGATCATTTCTGCATGGACCTTTGAGGTTCTCAGCAGGTGGAAGATCCCTTACATTCTTGTATTGTAAGACCAACTCTGTACCTGCTCTTCTGTAAAGTGAGATTGAGTGAACAGTGTATGTTTAGGGTTAATAACAGGTTTGATTTGGGTTAGGAATCCTTCTGCGAGATGAATAATGGTATTGGAACCAACAGAAATCTATGTAAGATTTGAAGCCCAGTAAGGCATTAGGCCCTCGAGTGGGATACTTAGTTTTGAATTATATTCTGCACAGATGTCTCAGATGAATTGATATACAATGGCATAGGACCTTTTATCTTCGATGATTGAATGTCGAAGAGAACATCCAGTCAAAAACGGATAGTAAGTAGGATTAGGATGATAGTTTGTAGGTTTAGAAACAAGAGTGAGTATAGGAGTGGGATCAAAATTTCTTTAGCAATAGGCTTTTGGGTAGAGATTGAATGTAAATGTCAGCACATGTGAAGAGTCAATCACAATAATGAACTGGGATAACATCCTCACTCCATGGGTGCATCCTCCCCCAAGTGGAGGGGCCCATGGGGGACGAACCCTTATGGCAAGGACAGAAGATGGTTGGTCAGAGCTGTTACTCATACTTTTATATAAGAAAGAGAGATCTGTGGGGATGTAAACTTAAGAAATAAGCCTGTGAGAGGGGAAGAACATCCTTTTAAATGTTGGCAGAATGGTCTTCCATCTCCAGACGATGATGGGCCTTAATGGGCTTAGAGGCCAAAATATTAATCTGTTCTTTAATAAATTGTACCAGCCTGTTTATAATGCAGGGTCCTATGGACACAATTATAAGTAAACCCAACAAAGGGCCTAATAGGGGAAGAAGGTAGGGTAGAAATCCATTAAGCCCAGTCCAGAGGGGATTTTCAAATAGTTCGCGTCATCTCTTTCTAGATCTTATTGAAGGTGCTTAATTTTAGTGCATACTATGCCTGAATTATTGGCATAAAAGCAGCATCGTTCCCCTAAGCCCAAACAAATACATCCCTGGTTATCTGTCAGCAAATCTAAGCCTCGTGTTTTTGAAGGAACACTTCTGCCTGGGAGTCTATTTGGTCCTGCAGATCTTTAATGGTTCCTGATAGAGTTTGTACATCATTTATAAGTTGTTGAGACAGGCGATGGTAAGAGTGTATAGCTGTGCCTAAGCCAGTGTACCTGTGCCCACAGCAGCTGTTATTTCAAGGCTGGCAATGAGTGGTAAGGCCTGTATTGCCCGCCTGTGTCTTTTGACTAAGGTGTCTAGGCTAGGAATGGGTAGAGGATCGTCTCCTGGGACTATACTTATATCAGGGAGTAATAAGGCAAGAACAGAGCCACCGGTCGAATTCGCTGGAAGCCTGGGGAAGGCCAAGTTTCCTCCACACATTAAAACTCTGCCATTGGGGGGACAAAGAGTTGGGGTGGGTGAGGAATAATTTTGTATATTGAGCAATTTTCAAAGAAAGTAACTCCAACATCAATATCATAGGTGTTATTCTGCATTGCGCCTAAAAGACATAATGTAATAGTGCCTATAGGTTGTACTTAAAAAGGAAATCCGGGTTGGCATGTATTATCATTGTCTATGATAGAATTAATAGGAACTGCCATAGTCATGATTGCCCCTGTTGTCATGCAGAGCCAGCAATCACCAGCAAGAGTGTGGTTGGAATTATTAAGCAAGGATAAGGTAGTTTCCAAAATATCTAATGTATTGGTATCTAAACCTGGGAGCTGGGATTTAGGCTACATTAAGGCATGATATGTGAGCTCAGGGATTTGGGGTTGCAAAAGTTTGATTATCTGAAGATACTTGACAGCATCAGTGGTTCTTCCACCGTCAGTGACCCCTGTAGGGGCCTTAATGGGCCAGCAGGAGGGTTTACCGACAGGGCCTTGGCAACCAGCTGACTGTAGCTTGGTGTATTTGCCTTCTCCTCCCTGGTCAAATAGAACGGGGGTATAATGAAGAGTGGTCCCCCCTGCTGCATGAGTTTTATTTTGGGAGGCTTCAAAAAATTGTTCTCCCTGCTTGTTAACACAAATTGAGGGTGACACATAACAAGAGTCATGCCTCGCCTGGGTATGCGAACAGGTTGCAGAAGAATTTTGGAGAGCTTTACTTTTACTAGGGGGAATAAACTTTGGCTTGTTAACACATACCCATTTAGGCTGATGAACTCCTCCAAGTTTATGGTCAACCTCGGCATGGAGGTAAGCCACCTTAGTCACGCAGTCAGCAGTCTGGGTCCAACTAGTGGGAGCCTGAGTCCAAGATCATCCCTTGCATTCACAGGGGGGCCCAAAAACTTACTTCATGATGTTGGAACATGGAGGGCCAAGGCCTCCATGTACAAACCTGTTAAGCAGAAGTACCTAAAGCAGGATCCTCACACAGATTGTTGGCTGCATCTGAAAAATAACACAATTTGTCCTCAGGGGGAGGGCCTCCATCCCTGTGTTGAGGTAAGTCATTAACTTGTTTAACCAGGCATTCTGGTAACCATCTTGGCGCTGATTGCTCTTGGTCCAAAAGACAAGCTGAGCCTCGTCCCCAGATGAGGACAGGATCTGGACCTTTCCATTTATTTGTAAGGGAATTGCACCACATAAGAGGTGGGCAAACAGAATTGGACAAGGGATGCCAGTTTCTGTCTGTGGCCGAATGGCCTTCACTGTCTAGGGTGAGAAAAATAAGGGCAAATAAGGCATGATTAAGGCGATGCCTGGGAGTGGTAAATACAAGGGCGGAAGCCTTATGGAGGGTTATCCAAGTCTATAAGGTAAGGTGGGCACGTTCCACAGCGCCTTGGCCCTGAGGGTTGTATGGAATTCCAGTAGTATGACGAATTTGCAAGGTAGCACAAAACTATTTAAACTTGGCACAGGTATATGCAGGATAATTATCTGTTTTAATATGTATTGGTTTACCCATTATGGAAAAGGCTGAAACAAGAGGAGAAAGGACATATTTGGTAGACTCTCCTGAATGTGGTGATGCAAAAATAAAGTCACTGAAGGTATCTATAGAAACGTGTATATATTTGGTAATTCCAAATTCAGGAAAATGAGTAACATCCATTTGCCAAAACTGATTGGGCAGTAATCCTCGGTGGTTAACTCTCATGTGTTGAATGGGGATGGAGACAGTGCAACCTAGGCATGCTTTTACTATTTCTCGTGCCTGTAGCCTGGTAATTTTACAAAGTAATCAAAGGCTCTTGGAATTTAGATGGTGAAGATTGTGGAACTCCGTGACCTTTTGAATGGAGCCAACAAAAATTGAAAAGATGGAACGAGTTGCTGCATCAGCTTGGGCATTACCTTGTGTTAGAGGCCTGGGATAATCAGAGTGTGCCCTGATGTGTTCTAAGAAAAATGGGTGTTGTCTGGCCTGAATTAGCTGCTGAAGCTGGTGAAACAGAAAGGCCACATTGGAAGAAGCCTTAATGGTGGGTGAAATCTCCAGCAGGAACACAGAATGAGCATAAATATAACAGGATTATATAAATATATAAAAATTGTATAAATATTAACAGGATTATAAAAAATATTATAAAAACTTGTGTTATGGCAAACAATTCCACAAACTGTGCTGACTGATACATAGTATCAAAGGTGGTAGGGTGGTTATTGACAACAAAGAGCGCTCAGCCATTACTGGAACCGTCTGTAAAGACATTAAGGGCTTGAGGAATGGGAGCCTTTTGAGTAATTTTGGGAAAAATAAATGGATGTAACTGGACAAAATGTAAAAGGGGGTCATTGGGGAGGTGGTTATCAATTGTTCCCCAAAAGCCTGATAGGGCAATACCCCATTCATCCCCTGTCTGTAGTAAAAATTCGGTTTGGTCCTTCGTATATGGAATTAAATTTTTATGAGGTTCTTTGCCAAAATGTTGTCGAGAAACAAACGACCTTTAATAATAATAGAAGCTACCTGAGCAAGATTAACAGTTATAACCTTGGAGGATGTGGTGGGTAAATGGACCCAAAGCAAGGGGCAGCCTTTATTTTTAAAATGTGGATCTCGCTGCCAAAATATTCCTGTGGGTGTATGAGGAGTTTGTAAAATAACCAGAACCAGAGGAAGGTTATAAGAAATTTGTGTAACAAACTCTTGGGCAATGGCTTCTGTGACTTGGTTTAATGCCAGTAATGCCTCAGGTGTAAGCTTTTGAGAGGAGGAGGGGTGGGAATCACCTCTCAAAATATCATTAAGGGACAAGAGTACACAAGTGGGTAATTTTAAATATGTTCTTAGCCATTAAATATCCCCCAGTAATTTTTGAAAATCATAAAGAGTGTGAAGATGGTCCACACATAGTTGTATTTTAGGAATTTGAATCTGATTATCTTGAAGTTTAAGGCCCAAATAGGTATAAGGGTCCTGTGTTTGAACCTTATCAGAAGCTATCTGTAGTCCCAAGGTAGTGAGGGTTTTGTAAAGGTCCAGGATTAATAACGTCATGGATATTAGGTGCAGCAATTGACAGATCATCCAATTCTTGTAAAATATAAATTTGTGGACATTACTCTCTCACAGGGTCTACTGCTTGAGCAACGTATTTTTGGCAAAGACTAGGGCTGTTGGCCATACCTTGGGGAAGAACCTTCCATTGAAATCTCTGCATAAGGCCCTGAAAATTAATGTGAGGGAGACTAAAGGCAAAATAGGGTCTATCCTCAGGATGTAAAGCAATGGTAAAAAAAGCAATCTTTTAAGTCAATAACCATTTTACAATAGTTTTTGGGAATAGCCACTGGTGTGGGAAGGCCTGGCTGTAGTGCTCCCATCAGGCATATAACTTTATTAATGACACACAAATCTTGTAAAAGGCGCCACTTGCCTGATTTTTTCTTGATAACAAAAATAGAATTATTCCATGGTGAGCTTGATGGCTCTATATAGCCGGCTGCCAGCTGTTCCTGCACTAACATGGAGGCAGCCTCCAATTTTTCTTGGGTAAGGGGCCACTGATCCACCCACACAGGAGTCTGAGTCTCCCAAATAATTTTATCTGCATGGGGTACAGGAGGGTCAGGGACCAACACTAAAAATCCAAATACCCAAGTCTATATGTATTTGTTTTTTGTATGGGTTGTATAGGCTCAACCAGTCCTTGTCTCAGTCTCCCCAGGCCTGTACCAGGGACAAAATTCATATGAAGCATTTGATGAGTCACCATGGAATTGGGACTGAAAAGAATAACTTACATTTGACTCAAAATATCTTGGACGTATAATTTAACAGGGAGGTCAGGAACAAAGAAAGGAGTGACAGTTCCCTTATTACACTCTTTATCAGTCCAGCTAAGAGCCCTAGAGCTGACCAGAGGATTTTTGACTGTCCTATCCCTTTAAGGTCTGTCAAGGATGGGGTGAGGGGCCAACCTGTTGGCCAGTATTTTGGAGAAATAATTGTGGCATCAGCTTCAGTATCAAGAATTCCTTGGAATTCCTTTCCTTCAATAAGTAAGATTAGGGTGGGTCTATTGTGAGAAATGGGCTGAACCCAATATACATCAGAGGAGCCCAAGGAGGTAGCCCCCTCGGTAGGTTTTAGTGGTGGAATTGCCTCCTGAATCCGAGGGAAGGAGTATTAATTGTGCAAGTCTTGTTCCTGCTGGGATGGCCGCAACTCCATTAATAGCTGTGGCCAGTATTTTTATTTCTCCAGTGAAATCATTATCATTAATGCCAGGGAAGACCTGAACACCTTGTAAGGTAGTAGAGGCTCTTCCAAGAATAAGGGCACACGTATGAGATGGAGTGGGACACATAATTCCAGTGGGTATTATCTGGGGCCCTTGCATTGAGTCTAATATTGTATGGGTGGCGGCAAAAAGGTCCAATCCTGCGCTGCCTGGCGTGGCTAATTGGAATGAGGCAATTGTGGAGAAGGATTTTGAGATAGGCTGCTGAGGGCATTTGTCTTAGATCTACACTCACTGGCCCAGTGATGACCTTTACCACATCTAGGGCAAAGGGTAGCTGGGGGCAGTTTAGCCTCAGTTTGAAAAGACACTATTCTTAGGCTTTGTTTGCCTGTCAGACACTCACGTGCAAAATGGCCAGGTTGTTTACAAGTAAAGCAAGTACGTGAGCCAGGATTGTGAAAGGCCTTGGTAAAGGCGGCACAGAGGGCGAGACCCATGGCAAGGGCTACACCCACCCCTGCACAGAGTCTAATAAAGTCAGAAAGTTTCACTTTTTTCTTATGTGGTCGAAGAACATCCTGACATTCCAGGTTGACATTTTCAAAGGCAAGATGTTTTACAAAGGTGCTTTCGCTTTTGCTTGGTCCAAGCAAGAATCCCGCAGCTAGGTTAAGCCGGGGAACAAAGTCGCTATAAGTCTTGTTGGGCCCTTGTCGAATTTTTGCCAGGGAAATGGTAGCGGAGGCCTTTTGAGGGAGGCATCTCCAAGCATTTAAGCCAGCCATCTGAATCTGTGTCAAAAGTCCAGCAGGGAAACGTGCCAGTTAAATTTTAGTGTCAAAAGGCGCATTGCCCGCTAGCTTAAACATAAGTCCAGGAATTAGAGGAGGGCTTAGTTAAATTTTTCTGAGCAGTTTCCTGACAGTGCTCTTTGAAATCTGCATTCCATAACAGGAAGTCTCCGGCATTGAGGGTAGCTTGGTCTAAAAATTTCCAATCATTGGGAGTAAGACATTGTGTCATGTAGCTTTCTAATAAAGCCTACGTGTAGGGTGCAGTGGGTCCATAGTGAGCACAAGACTTTTTAAGTTTTTTCAAGAAAACACAGGCTTAATGTTTTGTAGACACTCTGAGTTCCTTCCTGCCTAGGGATGAAGTCCTCATCCTCTGAGTCCTGATCTCCTTGATCCATTTCCCCCGCTTCCTCCTCTTGATCCTCCTCTAAGTCTTTGACATCAACCTGGGCAGGCTTAACTATCTAACTGAGGGTGACTGAAAGGTGAGAACAGTCCAATGGAGTGGCTTAGCCTTTGTATTAGACCACTTTGGGCCAGCTTGCGTTGACTCCATGCCTAAGGCTAATGAATAAAGCTCAGAGTCAAGGGATCTTAATTCTTTTTAAACTTGGATCTCTTCCAGTCTATGTTGGAGAGACTCTCCCAAGGGAGCCAGGTTAGGCAAGGGAATTGGGGAAAAAATATCTGGTGCGGGGATTTGGCCCCTGAAGGGCCGGAGCACAAAAGGCAGGAGAGATATAGGAGGGAGGTGGATGTGTAAGTCCTATAGGCTGTGGCTTGGTCCTAAGTGGTGGCGGGTCTTCTGAATCATAGGGAGCTGCTTCCTTCTCCAAGTTAGCCTTCTTCCCAGGGGTCAATGTGTCTCCAGGATTTAAAACTGGATAAAGGCGGTTGGTAACCATTGGAGCCCTATTAATTAGGGTGGTATTTTGAGGGGGACCAGGAAGGTTTCCAGGGTCCTGGGGAGACTGAGAATGGTCTATGTCTATACTAACTGATGGGCATGCGAGGGGGGACGAGAGGTCTTTTGCATAGTCTCTTTTCCAATCCTGAAAAGTTTTAAGGTACCATTGTCAAAGGGTGAACTTTTAAGAAATTCATTAATTAATTTCCAGTAAGAAAAGGTGGGAACAGGCAATTTTTCTGTCCAAAGGATTCATAATAATCTTTTAAACAGTCTCCTGCTCTAAGCCATCTTTTACCATTAATGGTCCCTTCAAGGTGAAATCATAGACACAATTCCCCTATGTATGAAAAGAAAAATTTTAAGTCCTTTTTCTTAACACGTGCCCCCCATGTCTTGAAGGACTCCTTGAGGCCCGACAAATACAAACCATGTGACGAAACTGCTTGTCCCATGGTGGGTCACTCCCCGTGCGTCATCCCCACTCTCCTCCTGGATCTGTCTCTCGGTGGTGTCTGCTGAGGCAATTGCGAGCTCCGCTTGACCAAGTTTTCCAGGAGAACGGGGTTCCCTATCACTCAAAGGCTCTAGCCCCAGTCAGTGGGCACCAGATGTCCCGGCTGGCAGGACACATCAACGTGGGCAGCGAACCTAGATAGGGAGGAATGAAGGGACAAGAGACACGAGAGATGACAGCAAGACAGGAGTTCTGATCAACCTTCAAAATACATTGTTCACACAGGGGATTTTATATGCTGGAGATGGGAAAGCACTCTTATCGGCAGTTCCTGGATGTCTACACAAGGTGAGATAACCTCAGGATATTTCAGAAAGACAGATGGCCACAGAATGTCTCAGGGACACAGATGGCTAAATGATGTCTCCAAGAGATGATGTCTCCCTGGGTGTTGTTTCTTGTAAGTGTCAGGCTATTCTTTGAAGGAGAATTCCTTCTACCTCTGACAGTCAGGGATTCAGTATTTCCAATGGAAAACTGAAAAAAGAATGCAATGTGTATGCAAATATGTGCTACTACAAAATCTTCCCACTTTCATTCAGAACAATGCCTTGACATTACCTTCACCCCAAGTAAGACACAATTAGAGAAGATTTGAAAATCTGTGAATACACATCTGGAATGGAAAATGCTCAGGAGTTCACAAACTTGGAGGTGGTAGAGGAGTTTCCAAAAGCAAAGGACAGGGTAAAAACTCCACAAACATGGAGCTCTGCCGGGATAAAAATTTCTTGAGAAACTGCTTCTGAGGTTGGGCACTTGAAATATATGTTGTTTTCAGGAGCTTTAGCTTCCTTTGTAGTGAGACCATCAAATCTGGGTCTGCATCTATGTGACCTGGAGGACATGGTTTCATATTTTCCAATGGATATGAGGCAGCAGTGCTGAATTCTCTCTTTGTAGGTAAACTGTTGCCACTGGGGGCTAAGTGTCTCCCAGGGGGACTGTGAAGCCATTTAATCATCCTCCACTTTTTGTGGTGTTTCTTGTAGCTGCACTGGGAGTTTTGTATTTGCTTCTCGAAATACAAGGAGTTCAACTGGGACACAGTGCTCGAGGGAGTTCTGTCATGTGTGGTGGGTAAGGGTCTGCAAGAGAATGCACCAACCAGGCTTCTATCCCACATAGCTTGCCCCCTTGACCATAGCAATCTGATTCTAAACATTGCACTGAAACCTCTCCATATAACAAGATGACTTTACATATAAGGATCTAGAGGCTGCACTATGTCAGTCACAAACCATTTGGAAGCTAATGCAAATCCAAATGACCCCACCACAGATGTTTTAACACACACCTGCACTCCACTGCACTAGGCCGACTACTCATCAGGTTGCAAATTACTGGCATCTCTCTTCTACACCATTTTCATGAACACCAGTCAATCAAGGCACTGTCTGGTACACTCATGATCATCAATAGCACATACAAAGTTTCTCCAGTGCCACCTGGTCATGGGAATTCAAAAATTTAATGGTATTTATCTAGCCTTTTTCAATGATGACATTGGAGGCACTGTGGGTTTCAATTCATTCAGGAACCATTAAATGGAGAAAAAGCTCATTTCAATGAAAGCTCTAGAAATTATTAACAGGCAAGGCTTCCCAAAGACAGGCCAAAAGGTCACATGAAGCCAGGTCAATTGAGGTCTACAATGTGAGGTCCATGTGTGTTTTGATTTGCAACAATGGCTGCCAAGTTTTTCAGAATAAAATCATGTGATATCCCTCCTTACTGTGAATAAATAATATAACTGGTTCCTCTTTAAATAATAGATTGAATTGATATCTGAAAATATATTAGAAATCCTAAATTGACATAAAATCAGTCATTCCAACCAGTTATGTATCTAATGGTAATCTTAGGGCTATTGTTTATCATGAAGTGTGTGTGAGTTTTGCTTCAAAAGTGATAATGGAAATGGAAAATATTGTGTTTGGTAAGAAGTCTCATGAAAAGACCAGTCAAGAAATATGGAGGAATACATGTGTTCTGAAGCAGGAAGTGATTGAAAGTGAAACAAATGCCTATAAATTTGCTAAATTGTAAGTGAAAGATATATCCTATAATGTGCATAAACTGAGGAAATAGTAGTGTACCAGTGTTGATTAAAAATGAATGTCAAAATATGCGTCATGTACCATAGGAATCTACTTGCATTGATGTTAAACTGGGTCAGTTACTGTAGAAATATTAGGATTCGCGTGCATCATTCACCGAAGTTAGTTTTCTTTTTTTTTTTTTTAATTTTTATTTATGATTGTTCAAAACGTTACATAGTCCTTGATGTATCATATTTCACACTTTGATTCAAGTGGGTTATGAACTCCTATTTTTACCCCATATACAGATTGCAGAATCAAATCAGTTACACATCCATTGATTCACATATTGCCTTACTAGTGTATGTTGTATTCTTCTGCCTTTTCTATCCTCTACTACCCCCTCCCATCCCCTCTCCTCCCCTCTTCTCTCTCTAATCCCGCTACTGTAATAAATTTTTCCCCCTTGTATTATTTTTCCCTTTCCCCTCACTTCCTCTTGTATGTAATTTTGTATAACCCTGAGGGTCTCCTTCCATTTTCATGCAATTTCCCTCCTCTCTCACTTTTCCTCCCACCTCACATCCCTGTTAAATGTTAATTTTCTTCTCATGCTTTTCGTCCCTACTCTGTTCTTAGTTACTTTCCTTATATTAAAGAAGACATTTGGCATTTGGTGCTAGGGTTTGGCTAGCTTCACTTAGCATTATCTCCTCTAATGCCATCCATTTCCCTGCAAATTCTATGATTTTGTCATTTTTTAATGCAGAGTAATACTCCGTTGTGAATAAATGCCACTTTTTTTTTATCCATTCATCTATTGAAGGGCATCTAGGTTGGATGCACAGTCTTGCTATTGTGAATTGTGCTGCTATGAACATCGATGTAGCAGTTTCCCTGTAGCATGCTCTTTTTAGGTCTTTAGGGAATAGAATGAGAAAGGGAATAGCTGGGTCAAATGGTGGTTCCATTCCCAGCTTTCCAAGAAATCTCCATACTGCTTTCCAAATTGGCTACACCAATTTGCAGGACCACCAGTAATGTACAAGTGTACCTCTTTCCCCAAATCCTCCCCAGCACTTGTGGTTGTTTGGCTTCATAAATGCTTCCAATCTTACTGGAGTGAGATGGTATCTTAGGGTGGTTTTGATTTGCATTTCTCTGATTGCTGGAGATGGTGTGCATTTTTTCATGTACTTGTTGATTGATTGTATGTCCTCCTCTGAGAAGTGTCTGTTCAGATCCTTGGCCCATTTGTTGATTGGGTTATTTGTTATCTTATTGTCTAATTTTTTGAGTTCTTTGTATATTCTGGATATTAGGGCTCTATCTGAAGTGTGAGGAATAAAGATTTGTTTCCAGGATGTAGGCTCCCTATTTACCTCTCTTATTGTTTCTCTTGCTGCGAAAAACCTTTTTAGTTTGAGTAAGTCCCATTTGTTGATTCTAGTTATTAACTCTTGTGCTATCGGTGTCCTTTTGAGGAATTTGGAGCCCGACACCACAGTATGTAGATCGTAGCCAATTTTTCTTCTATCAGACGCCATGTCTCTGGTTTGATATAAAGCTCCTTGATCCATTTTGATATAACTTTTGTGCATGGCGAGAGAAAGGGATTCAGTTTCATTTTGTTATGTATGGATTTCCAGTTATCCCAGCACCATTTGTTGAAGATGCTATCCTTTCTCCATTGCATGCTTTTAGCTCCTTTATCAAATATAAGACAGTTGTAGCTTTTTGGATTAGTCTCTGTGTCCTCCATTCTGTACCATTGGTCCACCTGCCTGTTTTGGTACCAGTACCATGCTGTTTTTTTTTTTTTTTTTTTTTTTTACTATTGCTCTGTAATATAGTTTGAAATCTGGTATCGCTATACCGCCTGATTCACACTTCCTGCTTAGAAATGCTTTTGCTATTCTGGGTCTTTTATTTTTCCATATGAATTTCATGATTGCTTTCTCTATTTCTACAAGAAATGCCGTTGGGATTTTGATTGGCCTTGCTTTAAACCTATAGAGAACTTTTGGTAATATCACCATTTTGATGATGTTAGTTCTGCCTGTGCATAAACAGGGTATATTTTTTCCATCTTCTAAGATCTTATTCTACTTCTCTTTTTAGGGTTCTGTAGTTTGGATTGTATAAATCTTTCACCTCTTTTGTTAGGTTGATTCCCAAGTATTTTTTTTTGAGGATATGTGAATGGAGTGTTTTTTCTCATTTCTGTTTTAGAAGTTTTGTCGCTGATATACAGAAATGCTTTTGATTTATGCATGTTGATTTTATATCCTGCCACATTGCTGAATTCATTTATTAGTTCTAGTAGTTTTTTTGTAGAACCTTTTGGGTTTTCTATATATAGAATCATGTCATCTGCAAATAGTGATATTTTAAGTCCTACTTTTCCTATTTTTATGCCTTTAATTTCTTTCATCTGTCTAATTACTCTGGCCAGTGTTTCGAAAACTATGTTGAATAGAAGTGGTGATAGAGGACATCCCTGTCTTGTTCCAGATTTTAGAGGGAATGCCTTCAATTTTTCTCCATTCAGAATGATGCTAGCCTGAGGGTTAGCATAGATAGCTTTTACAGTGTCGAGGTAAGTTCCTGTTATCCCTAGTTTTTCTAATGTTTTGAACATAAAGGGATGCTCTACTTTGTTGAATGATTTTTCTGCATCTATCGAGATGATCATATGGTTCTTATCTTTAAGTATATTTATGTTGTGAATAACATTTATTGATTTCCATATATTGAACCGTCCTTGCATCTCAGGGATGAATCCTACGTGATCATGATGCACAATTTTTTTTGATGTGCCTTTGTATCCAATTCGCCATAATTTAATTGAGGTTTTTTGCATCTACGTTCATCAGAGATATTGGTCTGTAGTTTTCTTTCTTTGAGGTGTCTTTGTCTGGTTTCGGAATCAGAGTGATGTTGGCCTCATAGAATGAATTTGGCAGAGCTCCCTCTTTTTCTATTTCCTGAAATATCTTGAAAATTATTGGTATTAATTCTTTTTTAAAGGTCTTGTAAAACTCCGCTGTATACCCATCTGAACCTGGGCTTTTCTTGGTTGGTAGTCTTTTGATTGCTTCTTCTATTTTATCCATTGATATGGGTCTGTTTAAATTGTGTGTATCCTCATGACTCAGTCTGTGAAAATCATATGACTTAAGAAATTTATCAATGTCTTCACTGTTTTCTATTTTATTGGAATATAGGTTTTCAAAATAATTTCTAATTGTGTTCTGTATTTCTGTAGCATCTGTTGTGATATTGCCATTTCGATCTCATATGTCAGTAATTTGAGTTCTCTCTTTCTTCACTTAAATCCAAAACACTCCCACATGACACTCATCTTCTTCCATATAGACACTCATCATACCCTGTGGCTGGAGGTTTCTATGAGAGGCAAGGCCAAGAAAGTGTCCAAAATAAGCTCACTTGCCCCTCATTTGCCTAAAATCATGGTGGCCTGGGTACTCTTCCTTTGAACCAGTAGTGATCAAATATTCCTGCTGGTAAAGTGTTCCGCTTCTCCAATTTGAGGCCTACTAGCTGTCAGGTATAGATTCTTTATGTGATTTGGAGTTATGAGAAAACCCAAGCACCAATGGGATAGCCTCTGCAGGGATTTGAAGAACGCATTTGACCCAAAGGATCCCTATTCTCACTTGATGTAGGTCAGGAACCCAACCTAAAAAGGCAAAAAAATTCATCCACAATGACTGCTCTTTTGGCCATTTTGGTTTTGGAAGCACATGGGATCTTTATTTAGATCTATCAGGTGCTGAGAATTTAAGCCACAACCTCACACAAGGACAAGAGGCTGATTCAAGCACATCCCATTCCAAAGCAATTAAGCAAAGAACCACAGGTGATGCCCATTCATTTCCATATGAAAACAGTTTTCTTCAGGCTTCACAAAGGGGTGGCCTGAGGTAAAGACCTTCTTGACATTCAGGGTAATAGAAACATAAGTAAGCAAATGGCCCAAAGCAGGGTTTCTCCACTAAGACTTTCCTGGTAACACTGATATCTGAGTTTTCTGAGATGCTCCCATTCCCTTCAGCTATCAGTACATGGCCATGTCACAGAGCCTTGTGGTGGTACATATGTTGGACACAAAACTATGAGCCTATTCAGGAGAGTGGCCAGAATTCACGAAGAAATAGGAACTTAAGAAGATAGTAGGTATTTCCCATCCATAAGGCAAGCCACTCTCCATTCTTAAATTGGGCAGGATGAACGCTGGGATGCTTTATATTAGACAGGACACAACCATTGATGCATTCGCTTATCAAAGGTCTACAACCACGGATACAGTGGGACACACAAACAAAGAAACACTCGCCATGTCAAATGACTTATTAAATATAGTCCACTCCAAACCAAACAAACTGCCTTTCCTACCTATTCTCATAACATGAGACAAAACCAAACTCACATCCACACCCACAAAGGCACCTCCTTTACCCAAGTAGGTCTGTGACTATCCAGAGTGTCCTCAGACTGATTGGCCATACTATGTTCCCACGAAATGGTCTGTCCTGTCTCAGATCTGGTCTTCATTACCAACTCTGTAAAGTTTTCAGGAGCCATAAGGGAGTCACTACCTGCTTTCTCAGGAAGGCCCATCTTCAGAGCTTTCCTGGCATTTAGCCATCCACAGATCAGTATTTACCAAGAAAGACTGACTCTGTCCTTGGTAAATTCAAACAAGTGAACCCAATGGGACTGGGACTGGGACTGGCTCTGGGTGCTTGGCTTCCTGAATCCCGAGTTCAGCGAATTGCATCAACAAAGAAGTGAGGTAGGTCAATTCCTTCAGGAACTGAATGAGGTCACTGCCTTGGTAACCACTTTGTCCTAACAGATGCTTTGAAGGTTCCCATGAGATGGAGGTTACCCCTACATCCTGTGACACATTCAGAAGTTAGAATTGTATATCGACCATAGGCACCCGGGAACTGCTCTCCACACAGGCCTTGTTTGGTCCATCTTCTCTACAATAAGAAGAGAGAGACTGATTCAGACACATCAATTAATCCTGACCAGATTGTTTGCCGTGGAAGATGCTATTGCTCTCTCAGGTCCTACATAGCTGCCTACATCTTCTCCAGGGATCATTTCTTCATGGATCGTTGAGTTTCTCAGCAGGTGAAAGATCAGCTACATTCCTATATTGTAAGACCAACTCTGTCCCTGCTCTTCTGTAAGTTATATTAAGGGAAGAGTGTATGGTTAGGTTCAATAATAGCATCGATTTGGGTTAGGAATCATTCTGCAGGATGAATAATGGTATTGGCAACCTGCGATATTTACAAGAGTATATAGGTGAAATATAAGTATGAAAGCAGAAATTTGGTAAGATTTGAAGCCCAGAAGGGCATTGGGCCCTTGAGTGGGATACTTAGCTTTGAATTATGTCCTGCACAGTTGTCTCAGATAAATCAATATACAATGGCATAGGACCTTGTAACTTGGATGATTGAATGTTGAACAGAACATCCAGTCAAAAAGCAATAGTCAATAGGATTTGGAAGGTATTCAGTAGGCTTAGAAGAAGAGTGAGTATAGGATTTGGACCAAAAGTTCTTAACAATAGGGTTTCTGGTAGAGAGTGAAGGTGAATGTCAGCACATGTGAAGAGTCAGTCGCAATGATGAACTGGGGAAAACATGTATGAAAGCAGATATCAATAGAGACATTAGGAAATCAAGTAAAGTATAAAGTGAGTGATAGGATTACACATTTTGAACAGGCTTGATCTTGAATTTATAATCTTAGGAAGAAACAAATATGTAGTCACAAATAGAATTGATATTTGAGAACATTAGGCAACATGGACATGGATGATTTTAGTAATCCATGTTCACTTCCCATTTAGGCTTTGATACAATTGTACATGTGACCTTTGCTTTTTGTGTCGAGAATATTTCTGTGATAAAATGTATATGCAGATCTTGTGACATGAGTATTTCTTCCACCATTCTTGGGAGCAATATTTTGAAGACGTATAAATTAGTATGGGGGTACAAATAGGTGTACCCTGTGTCTATGAATATAGAGATAATGCAAGAATACACCATTCTGTGAATAAACAATATAACTGGATCCACTTTAAATAATGGATTGAATTGATATCTGAAAATATATAAGAAATCTTATATTGATATACAATCATTTATTCCAACCAGTTATATATCTAATGGTCATCTTAGGGTTATGGTTTATCATGAAGGGTGTGTGAGATTTGTTTCAAAATGATTATGGAAATCGATAATAATGTATTTGGAAAGAAGTCTCATTAAAAGACGTGTCAAGAAACATAGAGAAATACATGTGTTCTGGAGAAGAGAGTGATTAAAAGTGAAACCAATGCCTATAAATTTGGTAACTAGTGGATGAAATATATATCCTATGATGGGCAAAAACTGAAGAAATAGTAAGGCACCACTGTTGAATAAAAATGAACGTCAAAAGATGCATCATGTCCCATAGGAATCTACTTGCATTGATGTTAAACTGGGTCAGTACTGTAGAAATATTAGGATTTCTATGCAACTTTCACTGAAGTTAGTTTTCAGTACTAGGAAACAAATATATATTTCAGGTGGATGAATATTTCTGAGAATAATGTTGTGAAAAGTTGATTATTAATCAACATACATGAACATGAATGAATTTAGGGAGTGTATATAAGACACATACATTTCATATTTTGAAAATTCTGGAGAGTGTGTGTGTGTGTATATATATATATATATATATATATATATATATATATATATATATATATACACACACACACACACACACACACACACACAAACAACCACAGACAATAAACATACCAATACATATGCCAAACGAAATTCACCATGAAATATATATCATCCACAGATCCAAAAACATTCATTTCACTGAACATGGATTTATGTATAATGTTGTTCTACTAGGAAGCTCACCTATAGCTTGAAATTTCAGTTCCAACAGCTTTTAGGAAGAGTGCTCTCTTCTCACAATTTGTAACTGCCAAGTCAGGCACCTCACAAAAATGTACTTGTGATATCACGTAGGATTCTATATGTGCATATAAAAATACATGTGCTGAATAGGCTACAGAGAAAGGGAGACAGGAATACACATAATTTTTAACTTTAAAAACACATGGAGAACTATTTCAATTAAAAATTGACTAGATTAATAACACCTACCATTTATCTTGCAAAAGGCATGTCCAATATACACCATGCCTCCTCTGAACTGCTTGTATTTCAATTTTGTTTCGGTTATTTTTCTCCATCATATGAGTATTAGTAGTTAGAGTCTCGTAGGGTATGGGTTATTGTGAGGGATATAGTATTTTGAATGGAAAATCGGAAAATGAATCCAATTAGTATGCATATATGTGGTATACAATAATTTTCCCACTCTCATCCAGAACAATGCCTTGACATTACCTTCGCCCCAAGTAAGACGCAAATAGAGGAGTAGAGTTAAAAATCTGTGAATACATATGTGGGATAGAAAATGCTCAGGAGTTCACAAACTTGGATGTTGTAGAGGAGTTTCCAAAAGTAAAGGACAGGGTTGATCTCCCAACCTGATCTTTCAATAAAATTGGGAGTCATCTTGCCACACAGCCATGAAATGATAATTTTTTCTTTACTATAAATTAGTGCAAATTCCGAACCTACTTGGAATTCCTGCCCATGCCTTGAACTCACCCATATCTGGCTTTCTGACCATATTGCAGCCCTCTCTGAAACTTTAGTGACACCTCATAAATATTGGCCTTCCCTGGCCAGAAAAAGACCCTCTCTAGGCTCTAATGGTCCTCATAATTTTTGATGCTGGGGCCAGCAAATAAAAAAATGTAAACTACAATTAGTGTGATGCTTGTCAAAGTTCTGTTTTCTGTAACTCCCCTTTTGTGTAACTTTCTGGGGTATAAAGCTGGGCTGCAGGAAAGGTGGGGATGCTGTCTTGTTTCCGCTGTTTGAGAGGGAGAGGCAGCCCACCCGGATGAAATAATAAGCTTGCCTTAATTTGATTTTAATTGGAGTCAGTGGTCTTTTCTTTCATCTTGGTCTAATATTTTAGAGTTCCCCAGTGAGATGACCCGACCAGATCACAAGACCAGACTCCTGGAAATTCTGAAGCTGGTCTTTCCTCCAGGGCTCTGGGCTGGAGAGCCAAGTTCAAAGGCCTTGGAGTGAGCCTTCAGTCCGGGGAGCACTGCAGTGAACCATCGCACTATAACTATTAGCAAGCACCTGGTGGAGGAGGCCTCGATAGGTAAGTGGCATCTTTATAACATCTGATATCCGGTTAAGGGAGATCTCTTCTGATGACAGAGAGGTGGCATGGGGAGGCTCACATATACTCCTGTCCGGGACAGTAACAAGAATCATTCTGTCCTCTGTTCTGTTCTGTAGGGAATTCCTCTGAAAGGGTAGAGAGGTGCCAACAGACACACAGGAGCTCCTTCCCCGGAGCTTTAGCAAGACATTGTATTGCTCCTCTGTTTTTCTGTTTCTTCACCGGTTTTCTGTTTCTTTCTGTTTTTTTCTGTGTTCTGTATGTTTTTGGTTTGTTTGTTTTTGTGCATTTTGTTGTGTGATTTCTGTGGTAAAAACTTAATGATATTGGACGTGAAAATGGGTAATAAAGCAAGTAAGCCTGACACCCCTTTGGACTGTGTTTTAAGGAACTGTGATGAACTTTACCCCCCTTTGTTAAGCAGGATGAGAGAAGCCCCTAGCTGGTTTCCTGGAGCACACCCACTGCAGAGGGAAATGCCTGCTGGTGACCTAAGAACTGAGTATCTCTTAGGTGAAAAAGTGAAACTCCTTTAAAACCTCTTGTCCCTCCAGATCAAGAGAGTCACAACCTTTGGGCAGAGTCCCCTGTGTTTCTCCTTTGGTAGCAAAGCAGTAAACCTTCCTTTTTCTTTTTCTCAAACGCTGTTCTCATTATTAAATTGGTATTAATTGGCTTCAACGTCAGGAACCAAAATTTAAGTTACAAATTTTGATACCCTCCCCCCGACCCCGGGACTTTTTGAGAACTGACTACAGAAATATTAGGAGACGGAGCGTGCTCGGGGTGGAACTGAACCAGAGGAGCTAATCCTGTAAGTAAAAGGAGCGACTGAAGGATTCCCAGCAGCTGCCAAAGCCCTGTTGCTTCAGAGAATTCCCTCCTTCCTTCCCTGCACTGTAAGAATTATGCCACCTCTGTCTTATTAAAAAAGAGAATAAGAAAAAGGGGACACTAAATGCAGTAAAGTCACCATGGAGACCCTTGATTTCACATTTCAGGTTGCTCCTCTGTGAAAACATCTGATCCCCTTGTGGGGACATCTATCCTGCTACAGGTGTAGGAGATTTTTATCTTATCTCTTATGTTTTAAAGGCTTCTGTCTGTCAGCCATAGTCTGGAACTCCTTTCTGTCTGTCTTGTGTCTTTGTTTCTGGCCCTTAAAGACATGTGCAATAATGTGTTCATATTATAAATTGTTTCTTGGGAATGATCTTAGCTCAATGTGTGTCTAAATGATGACGTTTTATTGTAACAATCTGGTATCTTAATGGGTTTTTGAAGCATTGTACAATCTTGCAGTTAAAAGTCAGGTTCAGATAATTGTTTAGTTTATGATATTAGATAATTCATGCCAGAGAACTTAAATACTTAGGATGGAAAACTAAAGAATTCTATTTCCAAGTTGGCAAGTAACTTCCCAAACATTCAGTCTTATTTTTCACCAGTTTTGAATTGGGTAGACTGGGAAAATATCACAGTGTGTACCAGTGCATTAATTTGGAAAAGGATAGTAAATCATAGTATGGTATCTGTTGACAGAACAAGATGTAAAGATATAAAATTTTGTGAATTGTAACTTAAAATTGTACCATAATTTTCAACATCCAAACCTGAAAATTATGGTTAAAACGCCTTAGGCCTGAGGTGTCTGCTCAGAATAGCAGTTTTTCCCAGCTCCTTCCAGACCTCAGCCAGGCCTTATGTTGAAATGCAAATGAAAGAAGCCTACTAGCTCAGTAGGAGACTGATCTGAGGCCTAAGGGGGGGGGGAATTACATTGTATGGTATTTACTAATAACTGCCCAGTCACTTTTTCTAGGACTCTTATTTTTTTCCTTAGATTCTGTATTTTTTTTAACTCATGATTTTGATCCTACAGACCTAGGTTAATGTTTTCCTGATCAGTTCTATCTTTCACCAACAGTGGAGTTTTTGAAACATTGCAATTGAGATTTCACCTGCAAAAAGCTACAAGGCCTTTACTATAATTCTGTGTGCACACCCTTGTTATGTGTTGTATGTGTATATATACATATGTCCGTATATCAGGTATATTATATACAAATTAACATACACAGGAGCGCTCATAAAAAAAAGGAGCACTCACAAAAACAAATTTTAAAAAGCGGATCCAAAGATCTTTAATTCACGTGATTTAAATGGTTCACTTTAAATTGGATAAACAGATAAAAGTAAATGTCTTTAAATTTAAGCTTACATGTTTTTCTAGGTGTTCAAAAATCTAATAAAATATTAATGTTGACAAAAGGCCTAATATTCCTTGTTTCTAGGACTTTTCCTTCAACAAAAAAATGGTCTATACTGTTCAATACTTTTGTCTAATATTTTGATAAATAAGTAAATTAAATTTGATATGGGGATACTCATTCATGAGTACTCTTGTTAGATATCTGATTGATTTACTAAGGTCTGTATAAGTTTGTTCTAAAGTCTGTATAAGATTGTAAAAATCAGTCATGTGTTAAAGAGACAAAAATTTTTTAAAACATAAGTTTACCCATAACATTGTGTTTATTAAGTTTTATTTTTCTAGAGAAAGCAACCATAAAAACACAACAACTGATTAAATACGATCTGTTATTTTAGAGCACTGTACTGCCATTTCTTTAAAAGCTAAACTTGGTCAATGTAGAAACATCAATGCAGTTGTGATGCTATTAATGTGCACATATCTTCCAGGAATACAAGTCTCTAAGGTAGAAACTTTAAAAGAGCATTATGTGAAGCTGGTGTTCTGAAGTTGTATGGTAAGAAAAAATATATTGGGGATTTATTTACCTTTTATCAATAAGATATGTAAATTTTATGTTACTTTTTACATTGGGGAACAATTTAAATGTATTTTTATGTTAATGAGAGCCTTAGCTATGAAAAGGATAAAACTTTCAGCGTTTATTTTATTCATGTTTTAAATGTTATATTATATGGTGTTAGCTAATGTTCATGTGATCTCAAACAATTAATGTTAACTTTGTAAACTGATATTTAAAAACAAAGATCATCTTTAGAAGTAAAACACTTAAGATTTATAAAGAGCCCTTCCTTACTTGAGATAAGGCTCTGTGTCCCAACTTACTACATGTGAGAATGACTACGAAAGCAATGGGTCAGATGTTATTTCATTTAAAGTGATGTTCAAAAGTTCTTTTTTTTCCTATCAAGATTACTAGGATCTCAAACAAGAAATATAATAAATAACTCAGCCTAAAAATTCAGGGTAGCTATTACACGAACTAAGTATATTTACTCTTGTTAATATTATTTTGTAATTTTCTTATAAGTGATCTAAAGATTCCCTGTTAGTGTTTTACAGAAGTGTTGCTTTAAGAACACAACATGGGTTAATTAAAGATAATAAGTCATCACCAAAAGACAAACAGAAAAATACAGATCCCAATTAATAAAAAGATAAATAATTTTAAATTACAGACATTAAAGCCCAGTACTCTTAATATAAGGCTGGTAAAATTTATTTGCTGGATGTTTAAGATTAGGATTTAAAATTAAAGTTAAATGAAAAGGGCCAAGAAAACCAATATTTGATTCCTGCCCTCTGAGTCAGTCTGTATCCAGGGAACAGGGGACTTCTCTAAAGAGCTTTGCAACTCTGAGCCACATAACCTCCTGATTAAGGAGATTAATGAGACCACTGGAGAACAGAAAGCCAATCAGTGCATTTTCGATGAAGAAGACAGTCATCATAGAAGGGAGACATCCCTGATGCTTCCGAGGGAAGCCACATGGTCAAGCAAGACGTGGACCCACCTAGCGAAAATGGCACTAGCAGAACTGAGAAGCTGCTCTCAAGTTTCCCCAGGAATGACTCCCGTAAAAGATCAGCTAACTGTTCACAACAGATAGAAACAAAAGTCAGTTTGACTGCTTCATCTTAAACATTTAGAAAAGACAGTTAAAACCAAAATACAGCCATTCCTGGGCATTTTTAATAATAATAGTAATAATAATATTTTAAGGTATACACTTTATGCTAGCCTCCCAAAATAAATAAGTCTGGAGGCTACAAAGAAGGGTTCTCAGACAGGAATGCCTGATAACTATAAAAAGAGACTATCAAGAGGAGCTGCCAGAGGCAGAAGTTTTTAGTTTAAGGCCTACAGATATTCCTAACCTACACAGGTAACCTTGGTGTTTGCTAGTACAATTATCCAGCCTTGAGTAACAGAATTAAGGGTTTCTCTATTAGACACAGAGGTCATACTAGTAAAAGGATTTTGCAAGATCAGATGATATTAAATAATTAAACTGAATCTTATGGGGAGGGACAACTGTAACCCTAAATGTTAAATATTAAGTTGACAGTCCTGATAACTGGGGATATTTAAGACTGGTGAGGGAACTTCTATACAGTGACATGTTCCAGCTGCTGCAACATTTATTCAGTACTCATGTATTTTGTTTCTCTCATAGAAGAACCCGTCACCAGATGACGTTACAACCTGTACTTCCCCAAACAGACTTCAAACCGAACTGACTTCTAAAAGGCAACTCATGTCTCTCAGGCCGTGCCCCATCAAGTCACCCTCTCTTAGCTCAGAAAAAGCCAAAATGAGTGACGCCTCTCTTCTGACAACAATAGAGCCAAAATTAAATAGACTACCAATATAAGTAATTAATTAAGTCAGGTAAAATCAGGGAGACCGGTTTTGGGTGAGTTCAAAAAATAGAGAGACTGTTACCTGAGGGATTAAATTTCCCTCAGTGCTCTTCCCCTACCCTATCAAAGATTTGAAAGGGACACATTAGAAAATGGGGGAATGATAGACCCAACCTGATCTTTTATTTAAATTGGGAGGCATATTGCCACAAAGCCATGAAAAGATAATTTTGGCTTAACTATAAATTACAGCAAATTCTGAACCTGCTTTGAATGCCTGCCCATGCCTTGAACTCACCCATGCCTGGCTCTCTGACCAGATAACAGCCTTCTCTGAAACTTTATTTACACCTCATAAATATTGGCCTTCCGTGGCCAGACGACACTCTCTGAGGCTCTAATGGTCCTCATAAATTCTGATGTTGGGGCCAGCCAAAAAAAAAAAAATGTAAACTATCATTAGTGTGATGCTTGTCAGAGTTCTGTTATCTGTAACCACCCTTTTGTGTAACATTCTGCGCTATAAAGCCATTCTGTAGGAAAGGTGGGGTTGCTCTCTTGTTCCCGCCGTTTTGGGAGGGAGACACAGCCTGGGCGGTGGAAATAATAAGTTTGCTTTAATTTGATTTTAATTGGAGTCAGTGGTCTTTTCTTGCGACCTGGTCTAAAAGGTAAACACTCCACCAACAAGGAGCTCTGCCCGCCTAAAGACTACTTGAGAAACTGCCTCTGAGGATGGGCACTTGACATATATGTTGTTGTCAGGAGCTTTAGCTTCCATTCTAATGAGACCATCAAAGCTGGGTCTGCATCTATGTGACCTGGAGGACATTGATTATTATTTTCCAAATAACATGAGGCAGCAGTGCTGACTTCTCTCTTTGTAGGTAAACTGTGGCCACTGAAAGCTAAGTGTCTCCGCATGTGGACTGTGAAGCCATTTGGTCATCCTCCACTTTTCATGGTATTTCTTGCTGCTGCACTGGGAGTTTGGTATTTGCTTCAAGAAATACAAGGAGTTCAACTGGGACACAGTGCTGGAGGGAGTCCTGTCACGTGTGGTGGGTCAGGGTCTGCAGGAGAATGCACAAAGCAGGCTTCTATTCCACGTAGCTTGCCCCCTTAACCATAGCAACCTGATTCGGAACATTGCCCTGAAACATCTCCATATAACAAGATGCCTTTTATGGAGAGGATTCAGACATATACGTGATTCCTGTCTGCACCATGTCAGCCACAAGCCATTTGGAAGTCAATGACAGATCCACATGGCTTGACCAGAGATGCTTTATCACACACCTGCACATCACAGCTCTGGGCCCACTACTCAGCAGGCTCCAACATACTGGTATCTCTGTTATACACCATTTTCATGAAACCCAGTCAATCAAGGCACTGTCTGGTATCCTCATGAACAGCAACAGGACATCCAAAGATTCTCCAGGGCCACCTGGTCATGGGAATTTCAAAAATTTCATGGTATTTATCTAGCCATTTTTCAAGGATGAATTTGGAGAAACTGTGGGTTTCAATTCATTCAGGAACCATTAAATTTTGAGGAAGCACATTTCAAGGAAAGCTCTGGTGAACTCTCAGAGGCAAGGCTTCCCAAAGAGTGGCCAAAAGGACACATGAAGCCAGGCCCATTGAGGTCTCCAATGTGAAGTCCATGTATGTTTTGACTCTCAACTATGGCTGCCAAGTCTTTCAGAATAAAATCATGTGATATCCAGGCTGAGTTTGACAGTACTCTTTGGAAAGCCACCCTTTTCTATATCTCAGTTTTCAAGGGTGAATCTCATGCATGGCCACCTAAAATCCCAACACAATTCATGGCAATTCTTCTCTGAGGTCAGTTCCATTACTCAGTCTCTATGGGAAATCACACCATAGTTCAAGGTCAGGTGGACCCAGGCATCTTTACCAACCACCACACAGCTGACCACAATTAAAACCGAAACACTCCCACATGGCCCTCATCTTCTTCCACATATACACTCATCATAACCTCTGGCTGGAGGTTTCCATGAGGGGCGCAGCCCAAGACACTGTCCAAAATAAGCACACTTGCGCCTCATTTGCCTAAAGTCAGGGAGGCCTGGACACCCTTCCTGTGAACAAAGAGTGATCAATTAGTCCTGCTCTATAACTGCTCCGCTTCTCCAATTTGAGGCCTACTGACTGTCTGGTATAGATTCTTCATGAGAATTTGTGTCATGAGAAAACTCAAGCACCTATTGGCTAGCCTCTGCAGGGCTTTGAAGAACTCATTTGACGCAAAGGATCCCTATTTTCACTTGATGGAGGTCAGGAAGGTTACAAAGGATGGTGAGACACTTCATCCACAAAGACTGCTCTTTTGGCCATTTTGGTTTTGATTGCACACTTGGAAACTTTCTTTAGATGCATCAGATGCTGACAATCTAAGCCACTGCCTCACAAAGGGCCAAGAGGCTGATTCAGCCACATCCCTTTCCAAAACAATTAAGCAAAGAGCCACAGGTGATGCTCATTCATTTCCATTTGTATACTGTTTTCTTCAGGCTTCAAAAAGGGGTGGCCTGAGGCAAAGACCTTCCTGACATTCAGGACAACAGAACAATAGGTAAGTAAAAAGCCCAACGTAGTGTTTCTCCACTGAGACTTTATTGGTCACACAGAATTCTGAGTTTTTGAGATGCTCCCATTCCCTTCACCTATTAAGTACATGCCCATGTCAGAGAGCTTGGAGGTGGTGCATATCTTGGAAACAAAACCATGAGGCTATTCTGGAGAGTGGCCCGTATTCAAGAAGAAGAGAGGAACTTAGGAAGGTAGTAGGTGTTGCCCATCCATAAGGCAAGCCACTCTCCATTCTTAAATTGGGCAGGATGCATGCTGGGAAGCTTTCTACTAGACAGGACACAACCATTGATGCATTCTCTTTTCAAATGTCTATAACAATGGATACAGTGGGATACACAGACATAGAAACACTCATGTTGTAAAACAAATTTCTAGAAACATTCCACTCCAAACAAACAAACCGACTTATTCTCAGAACATGAGACTAAACAACAAACTCACAGGGACACTCACAACAGCACCTCCTTCCCCCAAGTATGTCTGTGACTATCCTCAGTGTCCTCTGACTAGTGGGCCATACTATGTTCCCCGAAATGGCCTGTTCTGTCTCAGATCTGGTCTTCTTTGCCAACACTTTGAAGTTATCAGGAGCCATGGTTGAGCCACTACCTGCTTTCTCAGAAAAGGCTTCTATTCAGACCTCTCCTGGCATTTGGCCATCATCACGTAAGTAGGTACCAAGAAAGACTGACTCTGTCCTTGATAAATCCAAACAATTGAGACCACTGGGACTGGGACTGGGACTTCTCTGGGTGCCTGGCAGTCAATCACCAAGGAAGTGTGGTAGGTGACTTCCTTCAGGAACTGAATGAGGTCACTGCCTTGGCAACCACTTTGTACTAACACTTGCTTCCAAGGGTCCCATGAGATGGAGTCTGCCCCTACTTCCTGTGACACTTACAAAAGTTAGAATGGTATATCAACCACAGGCACCCGGGAACAGCTCTCCACACAGGCCTGGTTTAGTCCATTTAATCTACATTAAGAAGAGAGAGGCTGATTCAGTCACATTCCTTCATCCTGACCAGGTTGTTTGACATGGAAGTTGACTTTTGCTCTCTCACATGCTTCATAGGTGCCTACATCTTCTTCAGGGATGATTTCTGCATGGAACTTTGAGGTTCTCAGCAGGTGGAAGATCGCCTACATTCCTGTATTGTAAGATCAACAATTTCCCTGTTCTTCTGTAAAGTTAGATTGAGGGAAGAGTGTATGGTTAAGGTTAATAACAGGTTCGATTTCGATTAGGAATCATTTTGCAGGATAAATAATGGTATTGGAAACCTGTGATATTTACATGAATATGCAGGTGAAATATAAGTATGAAAACAGAAATCTAGGTAAGATTTGAAGTCCATAAGGGCATTGGGTGGCCTGGACACCCATCCTTTGAAGCAGGAATGATGAAATAGCCCTGTTGCTAACACTGCTCTTCTTCTCCAATTTCAGGCCTACTGAATGTCAGGTATATATTCTTAATGTGATTTGGAGTCGTGAGAAAACCCAAGCACCTATGGGCTAGCCTCTTCAGGTCTTTGAAGAACTCATTTGACCCAAAGGATCGCTATTCTCACTTGAAGGTAGTCAGGAACTGAAAAGGTCATCGAACGTTGGAGGAAAAGACCAACAAGAAACTGTCTCATGCCAAAAGAAATGGTTTATTGGGGGTCCAGCATCTGGGGCTCAGAGCTCACTCCAGAGGAGGAAAGAAAAAATAGCCCCGAGAACAACTTGAGCAGAGTTTATATACATTCTTTAGAGAGGGCAGGGATTTTACATACATCATAGCCTCCTTTAGAAAATCATCATACACCGCAGGAAAATCAAATAGCAACTCTAAAACAAGATTCGCACATCCATTGGCGGGAACAGGTTGGGCAGGGGGTGATTGGTTAGCCCTGAGAAGGGGTATACATTTAAACTGGTTGGTTGAAGCCCTGAGATGTATACGTGCTGAGCTGCAGGGTTTCTGGGAAGGGGTTGTTTAGCTACTAGGTGGTCAGGGAAGATTTCAACACACATCTAATGGGCAGTTCTGGGAATTGTCTTAACTGCCACAGAAATTTCAGGTTCTGAGTGCAGCTTGGAAACTTTACAAAACCTGGTTCTTTATGTTTCAATTTAAATTTCTTTTATTCTTTCATTTTCCACTCCTTTTTCTGACTACTTTTAATCTTAAAAGTAATGAATCATAATTATTGCGGGTTCTCAGATTCTATTTCTGCCAGTGGATAGTATTTTTATCTGATTACCATGAGTTTCTTCCTGCCCAATCTGAACCTGGAGAAAGGAAACTATGCCGTTTAGCAAACAAGGTCCCACAGTTAGTAACACCATAAGGATGATCAGGGGTCCAGCTAAGTCTGATAAAAGTTTAGTTAACCAGGGGAACTGGGTAAACCATGACTCAAAACACCCTTGTTGAATCTTCCTTTCTCTCTGGCGCTTTTCAAGGCATTTTCTCAATTTACTCATGGATTCTTTAAAACTCCACGATGGTCAGCATAAAAACAACATTCTTCTCTCAGTGCAGCACAAATGCCCCCCTCCCTCATGAAGAGGAGGTCTAATCCTTGCCTGTTCTGTAAAATAACTTCAGAGAGAGAGGTTAAGGATTCCTGCAAAACTGTGATGGAGGTCTCTAACGTTTTCAAGTCTTGATCTATTGCTGTTTCTAATCGGGCCATTTGTTGTGACCCACGGATCATAGCAGCTGTTCCCGTACCCACTCCTGCAACAACTCCTATCCCCAGTAGGATGGCTAGAGTAAGAGAAACTGGCTCCCGGTGAAATCAGGTTGTTTGTCCCCCTAGTAGACCTTCAAATTATTCTGCATCATCATAGAGCACCCTGGGGAGTATCTGCACCATTACACAATAATTTACAGAGCTATCTAATACCTGGGCTGAAATGCAAGGAGTTCTGATTGTGTGGAGTTCAGTACCATAATGGTTCCTTTTATTAGTTCCCAGGGGGAGGAGTCAGCGGTATTCTGGACTGGGAAAGTAGGCAAAGACCGAAACCAGGAAGTATGAGATGGTAGAGGGGTTCTGGTAGATCTAGGCATGGGAGGTTTAGGAGGCTTAATTCCTGTATTGAGGGGATTGGGCCCTATTGCTGTGGGATTTTCTTCCTTTTTAAGCCGGATGGTGAACCAGAGACCAAAGTCATAACCGGGGCAATAAATATAAAATCACATTCCCCAAGTATTTCCCATAGGCCATGTTGTTCTGAGGTACCCCCTTCCTTTGGAAGTGAAAGTTATATTGAGGGGGTAACATAGACTATTCTTTCCACAGCGAGTTTTTGACACCACTTGGCTAGCGGCACATTTCTTGGGATCAATCCAGGTGTCATTTGGTCCTACCTGAATCATACTGTCTGGAGAGTTTGGGTTCCACCATGCACTCCCGTTTGTTCACATCCCCAAGATCTACAATAAAAGTCAATGGTTCCTCCACAGGTTTGGGCCTGTTTGCAACTTCGGATATCAGCTGGGCACACATAAAAATCAAGACTGGCTAGTTTACACCTGAGCTTGGGGAGATGACATCCATAATTCATGGGGTAAGGTGGTCTATGTTGCCCTGGTTTGGGTTTGAGTGGGATATGTGTGGGATCCTCTATGTCAGGGAGATCCCAGAGAGGCCAGTGGCAAGCTGACAAATGTCTCGGTGGAGAGATGGCCACCTAGTCCATAAGGCGGCTGTATGTGAAATAGACCACACTACTTGCTCAGTAGGATTTATAACTTGCCATTGTTGCTGAACAGGCTGATGGGGATTAGGAATTCTGGTGGCCAGGGGAAGAATCCATAGCCCTATCCACACGACAGACACGCAACTTGAGAGGGTTACCAGTCAGTTTCAGTTTCCAGCCAGAATCTGTACAGGGCACAGGCTTGAGATGTGAGGCATGTATCCAGGAAGTGATCCCATCCACTTTCACCACAGTAGGTGTTATTAGAAGCACCTGGTATGGTCCTTTCCAGCGGGGTTCCAGGGATGACACCTGATGCCGTCTCACGTAGACTGTCTCCCACTTGATAACGATGTGGGGTTCCCTTGTCTCCAGGCTGATAAGCAGTGGCCAACTATTTCCACAGGTATTGCTGGCTGCTGGGTTTGTTCAAGGGCTTTAAGTCTGTCATGCAAGGGTGTGTGAAAGGAATCATTAAGTCTCAGAGTTGGGGTTAGGTCCCTTACTGGAGGAGGGGCACCATAGAGAATTTCATAATTGGTGAGGTTACACAAAGAGGCATAGAGGTTATTTCTTGCAGGAAACAGTGCATAAGGTAAGAGCATAGTCCAATATTTTATGCCGGTCTCCAGGCTTAATTTCGTTAAGGTCTCTTTGATGTTTCTATTCATCCTTTCTACCTGTCCTGAGCTCTGGGGTCTATAAGCACAATGTAACTCCCAATTAATCCCCAGGGTCCTGGCGAATCCCTGACTTACTTGGGCTACAAATGCCGGTCCATTGTGGGACCCTATTACCTTAGGCAGGCCGAACCTTGGAAAAATGTCTTCTAGTATCTTTTTGACCACCATCTGAGCCGTTTTTGCTTCATGGGGAAGGCTTCGACCCATCCTGAAAAAGTATCTACAAAGACTAGGAGATATTTGAGTCAATAACTTGCTGGCTTAATTTTAGTAAAGTCCACTTCCCAGAATCGTCCTGGTCTGGTTCCTCGTAAGTGCTTCCCTGCAGGAAGCTTGGATGGGTAAGTATTAACAAATTGACAGACTTGACAAGCTCTAGTCACCTGCTCAGCTATTTCTTTCCTCTGTGAGTCAGTCAATAATAAGTCCTTTCTTCGGTCCTTTAAGAGTGCCTACAACTTCTTTGAGTCTAAGTGGGTGAGCTAGTGTAAGTCTTTGACATAAAGGTGGGCTTTTTGAAATTGTAAACTTGGCTCTGTAGGGTCCCAGAGTTCTGTATCTGTCTCCTTAGATGATAAGTTGCCTGAAGCTTCCGGAGCTGCTAAGTCTCCTGATTTTTGTTCCCCCCGGTGTGGAAAAAGTTAACAGAGTCACTTCGTTTAGGGCTGCCAATTAAGCTTCCTCATCTGCCCTTCTTTTTCCAACCACCACGGGGTCGTTTCCCTTCTGGTGCCCTGGACAGTGCCCTATAGCTAGTTCTTTAGGGCCCTGCACTGCTGAGAGAAGGTGGAGGATCTCATCTTTATTCTTTCTTTCTTTCCTGGAAGAGGTTAATAGTCTCTTTGCTGGTAAATACCCATGTGCACATGAGCAGTGGCAAATGCATAGCGGCTGTCAGTGTATATGGTGGCTCTTTTGCTTGTTGCTAGTTCCAATGCTTTCGTAAGAGCAATCAGTTCTGCTTTTTGAACTGATGTCCCTTCTGGGAGACCAGAGGACGAGATGACATTAGTTTTGCTAAGTACTGCTTGTGCAGCCTGCCGCTTACCGTCTTGGAGGAAGCTGCTGCCGTCCGTAAACCATACGACTTCAGGGTGAGGCAGTGGCTGATCCTTCAAGTCTTGTCGTATACTGGTTTTCTCTACCAGTATGTTTTGACACTCATGAGCGACGGGTCCTGATGATTCTTCTGGCAGCAGTGTAGCCGGGTTGAGTGGAGCAGGGGGTCCCAGCATTATTCTGTCTTTGTCAAGCAAGAGGCTCTGGAAGTGTTTAATTCTGGAGTTTGATAGCCACCTCTCTGGAGGCTGGCAGATGATGCTCTCCAGGGCATGGGGGACTATAATGGTGAGCTTCTGTCCCAACGTTCATTCATGAGCATCTTTTATTAGAAGGGCTGCCACTGCTATAGCTCTTAAGCAAAGGGACCACACACTAGCCACTGGCTCCAGTTTTTTTTATAAGAATGCTACTGGCCATTTCCAAGGTTCCAAAGTCTGAGTGAGCACTCCCCGTGCTATTCCTTTCTTTTCTTCTATGTAGATATTGAAGGGTTTATCTACATCTGGTAGTGCTAAGGCTGAAGCAGAGAGCAGCGCCTTTTTTTGACATTATCAATAACTTGTTTGTGCTCAGGGGTACATTGGAAGTGGGCATCCCTCTTTATCAGCGGGTATAAAGGTGCAGCCAGAGATGCGAACACAGGAATCCATAACCTGCAAAAGCTGACAGTCCCAAAAAACTCTCTTAGTTTTCTCTTATTAGAAGGGGGAGGTATCTGCACAACGGTTTGTTTTCTGGGCTCAGTGAGCCATCGTTTGCCACCCCTAAGAGAATAACCCAGGAAGATTACTTCTTGCTGACAAAAGTGGGCCTTTTGGCAGAAGCCCTATATCTAAGCCGAGCAAGCTTGTATAATAGTGCTTGGGTCCCAGACTCAGAGTTCTCCTTGGTGTCGGCTGCCAGTAGCAGATCATCCACATATTGGAGTAGGGTGACATCAGGGTGGGCAGTTCTGAAGTCGTTGAAGTCCCTGTGGAGGGCTTCATAAAAGAGAGTGAGGGAGATTTTGCACCCCTGTGGGAATCTAGTCCCGATTAATTGGCCAGATGTTCCAGTTTTTGGGTTTATCCACATGAAAGCAAACAGCAACTGACTGTCCTTATGTAGGGGCAAGCAGAAGTAAGCATCTTTTAAGTCCAGCACAGTGTACCATTCCCGCTCCGGATTCAGAGTGCTAAGCAAATTATATGGATTGGGTACTGTGGGGTGAATGTCCTGCACTCTGTTGTTGATCTCTCTTAGGTCTTGAACAGGACGGTAGTTCCCAGTTCCTGGCTTTCTAACTGGTAGCAGCCGGGTATTCCAGGCTGATTGACAGAGCCTTAAGACCCCAAGAGTCAGGTATTTCTGAATATGGGGCCTTATCCCATCCTTAGCTTCTTTGCTTAGAGGATATTGTTTAACACTGATTGGAGAGGCAGAGGCTTTTAATTATACTACTATTGGAGGTTGTTTAAGGGCTAGGCCTATCCCAGCAGTTTCTGCCCAGGCATTAGGATACTCTTTTATCCATTTCTGTGCGAGTTTGCTTTGTTGATCAGTCCTAGGGGACGCGAAGGGTGATGTTCACCTTCTACGGACATAGTCAAAGCCGTGACTATGGGAGCTTTTACTGAAGGCTTTAGAAACTCCACTTGGGGACCATCAGAGATAAAGGTTATTCTAGCCCAGAGTTTGGTAAGCAGATCCCTGCTCAACAATGGGGCTGGGCATTCTGGGATTACTAGGAAAGAGTGTGGACTTTTCCATTTACTAGGTTCATAATCCTCTTATTTGTCCAAGCCCGATATCTACTGCCATTAGCCCCTTGAACTAGGGACCATTTATTTGATAGGGGGCCCAGTGGGGTCTTAAGGGCTGAGTATACTGCTCCTGTATCCATTTCAAAGTTCACTGGAATCCCCTCCACTTCAAATGTTACCCTGAGATAGGGGAGGGGATCCAAGCCCCGACTTTCTTAGTCCTCTTCTAGAGTCAGCATGGCGGGCTCGTGTGGCTGCTCCTTTTTGGGCCACTCTTTGGCTCAGTGTCCTTTTTCTTTTCAGTAGGCACATTGATCTGATGCCAGGGGCAGCCTTTGGCGTGGGCCCAGGTATCCCTTTCTGTCTCCCTCCATTTAACCTTCTGGGGTATTTGTTGCTGTGAACAAAACCTTAGCCAATGCTTTAGTCTGCCTTTTGCTCCTTTCATCCTTCTTATGTTCCCTTTCCTTCTCTCTCCTCTGTTCCTTCTCCTCCTCAATTTCTTTCTTATAATATACTTTCTCAGCTTCTCTGACTAAATTACTTAACGTCATATCTTGTAATCCATCTAGACATTGTAACTTTCTCTTAATATCTAGGGCAGCCTGCTCAATAAAGGCCATTGCAACAGAAGCCTTTTGGTCCTCTGCCTGAGGATCAAAAGAAGTATATTTCCTTTATGCTTCCATAATTCTCTCCTGAAATATAGAGGGAGACTCATTAGGCCCTTGGATAATCTCTCTTACCTTGGCCAAATTAGTCGGCCCTCTGGCGGTCGCTCGGAGACCCGCTATTAGAGCCCGGCGATAAGTGGACAGATGCTACCTACCTTCAAAATTGTTGGGTTCCCAGTTGGGTCGGTTCATTGGCCCGTAGGGATGGAGAGGGAGCATCACAGGGGATTCTGAGTTTTCAATTATCCATCACCGCCGGGTTCCTTTAGGTGGCCCAGCTTCCTCCAGGGGAGGAGGGGCTGCTGCTGCTGCAGGGAAGTCCCCTGGAGGGCTTGAGTCTGGCCCAATTCCCTCTAGCAGCTGAGAGGCTGGGTCAGCGGCAGGAGGATCATATGGAACGTGTTGGGGGTTGGGGAGCGAGGGTAGAGAATGAGGAGGAGGAAGATTATCCAGTCTTGTGACTCAGGGAGAATGGTGGGAAGAGCGGGAGTTGTGGAAGGTTTGAATGATATAATCGTGAGGAAAGGGGTATATGTTTGTTGATCTGGGTGGCCACGTGGCCCCAGCTAAAAGACTATATCTCTGACTTTTCAGATTAGAGGGAAGTGGAAGGATCCTTCTGGTGGCAATCCGAATCCCAGTATGGGCCATTCTGAAGCACAGAGAGTCTGCCAGGTCTGGCGTTTTACTGAAAAAGAAAGATTCTGGGCCCTTGAGCGGACATCAGTCCAATGATCAAGGGTCAGGGACAGAGGCATGGAAGTGCTTTGTCCCATAATGGAAGTTACTCAAACAGGGACAGTGAAGACACAAACTCGACACGCACAATGACAAACAGTAAACGTTTAACATGAGTCCAAGACAAAGATTAGAACTGAGTAACTGGCAAAACCTGATGTGTTAGACAATAAAGACAGACAGTAAACTCAACCTGAGTTCAGGACAATGAACAAAACTGAGTAGCCGGCAAAACCTTTTGGGCTGGAAAACCGAATCCTGAAGCAAAATATAACCCAGTTGAGGAAACGACTATTCCTTGATTTCCCTAGTCCTCTGGAGTGTCCCCCAGGAACATGACCTTTGGCTCTGTGATACTTCTGTCAGTCAACATAGGAGAGACCTAATGCCCTCACCCACAGCCACTTTGCCACGCCCTAACCTGAAACCCAAAACAAGAAACAGGCACCTTACTTACCATAAGAGAAGTCAATTGGGGTCTTTCTTCCGCTGCTGCCGAATATCTCACCTGGGTCCTCCAGATGAAAACGTGGGCGAAGGTCCGAGAAAAACACCACCAAGAGACTTTCTCATGCAACAGAAAAGGGTTTATTGGGGGTCCAGCATGCTGGGGCTCAGAGCTCACATCAGAAAAGCAAACAACAAAGAGCCCCGAGAACAACTTGAGCAGAGTTTATATACATTCTTTAGAGAGGGCAGGGACTTTACATACATCATAGCCTCTTTTAGCAAATTATCATGTACCGTGGGAAAATCAAATAACAAATTCAAAACATGATTAGCACATTCATTGGCGGGAACAGGTCAGGCAGGGGGTGATTGGTCAGCCCTGTGAAGGGGTACACATTTAAACTGATTGGTTGAAGCCCTGAGATGTATATGTGCTGAGCTGCATGGTTTCTGAGAAGGGGTTGTAAAGTAACAAGGTGGTCAGGGAAGATTTCAACACACATCTAATGGACACATCAAAGAATTGTCTTTACTGACTCAGGAATTTCAGGTTCTCAGTGCAGCTTGTAAACTTTACAAAACCTGGTTCTTTACGTTTCAATTTCAATTTCTTTTATTCTTTCTGAACTTTACAAAGGAAGGCCAGAGACTTCATCCACAATGACTGCTCTTTTTGCCATTTTGGTTTTGGATGCATGCATGGGATCTTTTTTAGATCCATTTGGTGCTGATATTCTAAGCCACAGCCTCACACAGGGTCAAGAGGCTGATTAAGACACATCCCTTTCCAAAGCAATTACTTCTCTGAGGTCAGTTACAGAACTTAGTCTCTGAGCAGAATCACACCAGAGTTCAAGCCCAGATGGACCCAGTCATCTCTTCCAAGCGCCACACAAATGACCACAATTAAAACCAAAACACTCCCCCAAGGCCCTCATCTTTTTCCATATATACACTCATTATAACGTCTGGCTGGAGGTTTCCATGAATGGCGCAGTCCAAGAGAGTGTCCAAAATAAGCTCCCTTGCCCCTCATTTGCCTCACCTCAGGGTAGCCTGGACACCCTTCCAGTGAACCAGAATTGATCACATAGGTCTGCCTTTAATACTGCTCTGGTTCTCCAATTTGATGCCTACTGACTGTCAGGTATATATTCCTTATGTGATTTGGAGTCATGAGAAAACTGAAGCACCTCTGCAGGGCTTGGAAGAACTCATTTGACACAAAAGATCACTATTCTCACTTGATGGACATCAGGAACATAACAGAGGAAGGTGAGAGACTTCATCCACAATGACTGATATTTTTGCCATTTTGGTTTTGGATGCACACATTGGATCTTTCTTTAGATCCATCAGGCACTGAGAATCTAAGCCATAGCCTCACAAAGGGCCAAGAGGCTGATTCAGACACATCCCTTTCCAAAGTAATTAAGCAAAAAGCCACAGGTGATGCCCATTCATTTCCATTTTAAAACTGTTTTCTTAAGGTTTCACAAAGGGTGGCCTGAGGCAAAGACCTTCCTGACATTCAGGACAACAGAACAATAGATTAGCAAAAGGCCCAAAGCATGGTTTCTCCACTGAGACTTTCCTGGTCACACTGATATCTGAGTTTTCTGAGATGCTCGCCATTCCCTTCAGCTAACCAGTACATGGCCATGTCACAGAGCTTGGAGGTGGTACATATCTTTGACACAAAAATATGAGCCTATTCTGGAGAGTGGCCGAAATTCAGGAAGAGAACAGGAAATTAAGAAGGTTGTAGGTGTTGCCTTTCTATAAGGCGAGCCACAGTCCATTCATAAATTGGGAAGAATGAATGCTGGGAAGCTTTCTACTAGACAGGACACATCTATGGATGCATGCTCTTTTCTAATGTCTACAACCACAGACACACTGGGATACACAGACCTAGAAACACTCACCTTGTCAAAGGACTTTCTAGAAACAGTCCACTCCAAACCAAACAAACAGCCTTTCCTACCTATTCTCAGAACATGAGACAAAACCACAAACTCACAGCCACACTCAAAAAGTCACCTCCTTCCCCCAAGTAAGTCTGTGACTATCCAAAGTGTCCTCTGACTGGTGGGCCATACTATGTTTCCCCAAAGTGGCCTGTCCTGTCTCAGATCTGTTCTCCTTGTCCAACTCTGTGAAGTTGTCAGGAGCCTGTGCTGACCACTACCTGCTGTCTCAGGAAAGGCCCATTTTCAGAGGTCTACTTGAATTTGGCCATCCTCAAATCTTTAGGTACCAAGAAAGACAGACTCTGTCCTTGTTAAATCCAAACAAGTAAGCCTACTGGGAATCGGACGGGTACTGGCTGTTTGTGCCTGGCTTCCTGGATCCCAAGTTCAGAGAGTTCCATCACCAAAGAAGTGAGGTAGGTCAATTTCTTCAAGAACGGAATGAGGTCACTGCCTTGGCAACCACTTTGTCCTAACAGTTGCTTTCAAGGGTCCTTTGAGATGGAGGCTGCTACTACTTCCTGTGACACTTTCAGAAGTTAGAATGGTATATCAACCACAGGCACCCAGGAGAAGCTCTCCACACAGGGTTGGTTTGGTCCATCTTCTTTATATCAAGAGGAGAGAGGCTGATTCAGATACATCCCTTCATCCTGATTAGGTTGTTTGCCTTGGAAGATGACTTTTGCTCTCTCTGGTCCTTCATAGTTGCCTAAATCTTCTCCAGGGATCATTTCTGCATCAACCTTTGAGGTTCTCAGAAGGTGGAAGATCCCGTACATTCCTGTATTGTAAGACCAACTCTGTCCCTGCTCTTCTGTAAAGTTAGATTGAGGGAACAGTGTATGGTTAGGGTTAATAACATATTCTTTTTGGGTTAGGAATCATTCTGCGGGACAAATAATGGTATTGGGTGCCTGCGATATTCACAAGAATATATAGGTGAAATATAAGTATGAAACCAAAATTCTAGGTACGATTTGAAGCCAAAAGGACATTGGGCCCTTTAGTGGTATACTTAGCTTTGAATTATGTTCTGCACAGATGTCTCAGTTAAATCAATATGCAATGGCATAGGACCTTGTACCTTAGATGATTGAATGTTCAAGAGAACATCCAGTCAAAAAGGAATAGTCGGTAGGAATAGGAAGATAGTCAGTAGGTTTAGAAAAAAGAGTGAGTATAGGATTTGGACAAAAGGTTCATTAGCAATAGGGTTTTTGGTAGAGAGTGAAAGTAAATATGAGCACATATAAAGAGTCAGTCACAATGATGAACTGGGGAAAAATATGTAGGAAAGCAGATATCAATAGAGACATTAGGAAATCAGACAAAGTATAATGTGAGTGATAGGATTAGGCATTTTCAAAATGTTTGAGGTGGAATATATAATCTTAGGAAGAAAGAAATATGTAGTCACCAATAGGATTGACATTTGAGAGCATTAGGCAACCAGGACATGGTTGTTTTTAGTAATCCATGCTCACTTTTCATTTTGCTTTGGTGAAAGGTTAATAAAATAGGTATTTGCCACTTCCTGTTTTTCTTTATGCTTAACAAAACACTGTTGAAATCTTGAGAACTGTTTGCTAATTTTGTTCCCAGAATGTGCTGTCCCCAACTGCCAAACTGCAGAATGTACTCCCTCACCCGGTTGCAGAAAAACTGCCCACTTGCCCTGATCCATCAATTAATTTCCCTCCCTGCCCTCTCCAAAAAATATATATATAAGCTCTGTTTAAGTTGTTCTCAGGGCTCTCTGCTCTAGTCAAGTGAGCTCTGAGCCCCAGCATGCTGGAACCCCAATAAACACTTTGCTGTTGCTGAGTTAAAATGGTATACTGTTCTGTACTTAAAAGATGCTTTCTTTTGCTTGCCTCTGCATAAAGATAGTCAGTTGCTGTTTGCTTTTGAGTGGGTAGACCCAGATACCGGAACGTCTGGTCAACTAACTTGGACTAGACTCCCACAGGTGTTCAAAATCTTCCCCAGTCTCTTTGATGAAGCCCTCCACAGAGATCTCAACAACTTCAGAATTACGCACCCCAAAGTCACCCTGCTTCAATATGTGGATGTCCTGCTACTGGCAGCTAACAACAAGGAAAACTGTGAGTCTGGGACCCAAGCACTATTATCCGAGCTTGCTCAACTCGGGTAGAGAGCTTCGGACAAAAAGGCCCAAATTTGCCATCAAGAAGTAATCTTCCTGGGTTATTCCCTTAGGGGCAGAAATGATGGCTCACTGAGCCCAGAAAACAAACCGTTGTGCAGATACCACCCCCATCTAACAGGAGACAACACAGAGAGTTTCTTGGGACTGCTGCCTTTTCAGGTTATGGATACCTGGGTTTGTGTTCTTAGCTGCTCCTTTATACCTGTTGTTAAATAAGGATGCCCAATTCCAATGGACCCTTGAGCACCAGCAAGCTTTTGATAACATTTAAGAACACTGACACTGAACTCCTCAACTTCACTGAGCCCATCCTGCAATTTCAGAAAGCCCTACACTACGTTAAAAATGTACATCAACTTACTCACCTTTGTTCAAAGAAACTGCAGGCATTCCTGAAGGATCAGGAACAGAGATTTCGACTAACTTACTCACAGTGAAAAAAAAAACTGAACGGGTAACAAAAGCCTGTCGGTTCTGTCAATTGGTTAATGCTTATCCTTCCAAGCTTCCTGCAGGAAAGCACCTATGATGAACCAGACCAGGACAATTCTGGGAAGTGGACTTTACTGAAATTAAGCCAGCAAGGTATAGACTTAAATATCTCCTAGTCTTTGTAGATATATTTTCAGGATGGATTGAATCCTTTCTCACAAAAAAAAAAAAAATACCAAAAAACAAAAAAAAAAAAAAAAAAAAAAAGGCTCAAACGGTGGTCAAGAAGATCCTGAAAGATATTAAGATATTTTTTCAAGACAAGGCCTGCCTAAGATAATAGGGTCTGATAATTGAATGGTGTTCATGGCCCGGGTAAGTCAGGGCTTTGCCAGGACCCAGGGGATTAATTGGAAGTTACATTGTGCTTCTAGACCCCAGAGCTCAGGACAGGAAAAAAAATAAATTGAACCATTAAAGAGACCTTAACGAAATTAAGCTTAGAGACCGGCATAAAATATTAGACTATGCTCCTGCCTTATGCACTGTTTCATGCAAGAAATACTCCCTGTGTTTCTTTATGTAAACTCACCCACTATGAATTTCTCTATGGTGCCCCTCCTTCAGTAAGGGATCTATCCCCAACTCTAAGACCTAACGATGCCTTCCACACCCCCTTGCTTGACAGACTTAAATCTCTTGAAAGAACTCAACGATACCTGTGAAAACAGCTGACAACTGCCTTCCAACCTGGGGACAAGGGGACTCCACATTGATATCAAGTAAGGGACTTCATCTACATAAGACAACATCAGGTGTCATCCCTGGAACGCTGCTTGAAAGGACCATACCAGGTGCTACTTATAACACCTACAGTGGTAAAAGTAGACAGAAACACTTCCTGGATCCATGCCTCTCATCTCAAGCCTGCGCCCTGTCCAGACTCTGTCTGGAAACTGGGAAAGACTGGTAACTATTTCAAATTGCATATTCGCTATGTGGATAAGGCTATAGACTCTCCCCTTGGCCACCAGTAGACCTAACACTCATCAGCCCATTCAGCAGCGATGACTAATCACAAATCCTACTAGACAAGAAGTATGCTCTAACTCGTATACAGCTCCCTTAGGGTCCTGGTGGCTAGCTCTCCACCCAGACATTTGTCAGCTGGCTATAAGTTTTTTCTATTAGGATATTGCTGATGAAGATCCCACTAAAATTCTATTAAATCCGTTCCGTACCATAGATAATGGAAACAAACATTAGGGATTTAGGGACACGTGAGCCAGATGCAGGTAGGCTAGACTAGATTAGTATGTTTGCTCAGCAGACTATCAAAGCCACAAACAGCCATGGCTGTGTGGGGAAAAAGCCACCTTCTTCTGTAAGTCATGGGGATTTGAGCATACAGGGGCTGCCTGGTGGAACGCAAAATCCTCATCAAATTCAGTACACAGCATTGGCCATATTACCAATTAGACAATCAAAACTGATGGCCCCCAGAGGAGTCTCTAGATTCTCAAATTCTGTGTTACCTTTTTAACTTCTGCAAGTGCTCAAGAGGGTGAAAGGAAATTCACCTATGTGGAGGCCTTTTACCTCCTTCGCTCACTTCCTGAACTATGCATCTCCAATAGATCCTCACTCTCAGGCTTCTGCTCCAGACTCTCTACTGTCAGTCCCACCTCAGCAACCTGATTTCTCTCCTCCAGTTACTAGATCAAAAACCAAAACCTTCGCCAGTTCTCAGACCATTGCCCCCTTGCTGAGGTAGCAGGTACTAAGGTACCCCTCTAAACACTCACTCCTCTCTTCTCCTGTCAGTGCCTACACCAGGTCTCCACAGGTCCTCTTACCAGCTAACCCAAAGCTCAAACCAGCTGAGAAGAGCCCTCAGACCCCTATCCAAGATGTAATAAAAATGGCCTTTAAAGTTGCTTTGTCATCACTAAAAACAGGTTACTAAGGATTTAAAATCCCTCACAGGCTTTCTGGAATACTCACTCCCGTCTTCCCCTCTGCTCTACCTGTTCTACTGCTCAAGATTTTGTTGCTAGGAAAGTCCCAAACCCCTTTCCCATTATGCTTTTACATCTCTCCTTTCTCATTCTCAGATCCCCGGAGCTACTCTCATTCCTCGCCTTCCCCGTCTTTCCCCTCTATACCAGGCCCACAGAAAAATCTTAACTGAACTTCTCCAGAAGTCTTCACCATGGATGACTTTAGAACTTTCAGCAAAAGAGTCCCTATAAAAGAGTTCAGTCTAGATAAACTTCCTCTTTTTCTGTTGCCCTGTTATACTTGGCCACTGCTTGGAAAAATCAGCACTTCTAAGCTAGACAACCCCTTAATAGTTTTTCACACAATATGTGAACAAGGCCTCTGGCCTTGAGCTGGGGCTTCACAGAGATGGCTACATTTCTAAAATAAAAAAAAATACCAACTGGGCTCCATGGTAACAGCTGAAGGAGGATAAAAGAAAAGGAAGAAAAAGCTCTCCCCCTCCCAGGTGTCCTTGAAAAGTTAACTTGCCCAGAACAGAGGAAATAACAGAAAAAAAATCTTTTTGTGAAGTTCTGCAGACTGTGAACTTCTGAGCCTCTTTTCTTTCATGTTGGGTACAAAATTCTGAAACTACCTAAACTTGGGGTTAAGGGCGTTAATTTATTACAACAGAAGCAATGCACTCTGAATCCGGTTGCAAAAAAATAGCACTGTTTCCCTGTTTTCAGTGCTATCTTAGGTGCCTTGCCTTGTCTGTCCCTACAACAGTATAATTCTATATACTTACACATTGTTTATGTTTTCATGAAATGGTCAACAGATGTGATTAATTGTGTAATGGTGCAGATGTTTCCCAGAGTGCTCTATAATGACGCAGGTTCATTTGAAGTTCAAACAGGCGGGCATACAACACGGTTCCGCTGGGAATATATATCCCTAACTTTAGCCATCCTATTAGGAATAGGAGTTGCTGCAGGGGTGGGCACAGAAACCCCTGCCCTAGTCCATGGGACACAACAAATAACCCAATTAGAAGCAGCAATAGAACAAAACTTAAAGATAGTAGAAACCTCCATCACAGCTTTGCAGGAATATTTATCCTCTCTGTCTGAAGTTGTTTTACAGAACAGTCGAGGGTTGGACCGTCCATTCATGAGAGAAGGGGGCCTTTGTGCTGCATTGAGGGAAGAATATTGTTTTTATGCCGACCATACTGGAGTTGTAAAAAAAAATCTATGAGTAAATTAAAAAGACACCTTGAAGAGCGTCACTGAGAGAGGCTCAAAAACGGTGGTTTGATTCTGATCCATACATTCCCTCTGGTTAACTATGTTTTTATCAACAATGGCCGGTCCAATAATAATCCTCATATTACTGCAAAGTATAAAACCCTGTTTGCTCAAACGTGTAATTTCTTTTCTCCAAGCTCAAATTGGACAAGTTAAACTTATGGTAATAACCCACTTGCAGACAAAGAATGTGACACCAGCCTTGATCACTTTTATAATTAAAAGTAGCCAGAAGAAGAAGTGGGGAATGAAAGGTTAACAAAATAGGTACTTGTAACTTCCTATTTTTCTGTATGCTTAACAAAACACTGTTGAAATATTGAGAACTGTTTGCTAATCTTGTTCCCAGAATGTGCTGTCCCCAACTGCCAATTTGCAGAATGTATTCCCTCACCCGTTTACATGCAAACCGCCCACTCGCCGTGACCCATCAATAAACTCCCCTCCCTGCCCTTTCCAAGGAAAGAATATAAGCTCTGCTTAAGCTGTTCTCAGGGCTCTCTGCTCTATTTCTGTGAGCTCTGAGCCCCCACATGCTGGACCTCCAATAAACCCTTTGCTGTTGCATGAGACAGTCTCTTCGTGGTCTCTACCTCTGATGCTCGCACGAACATTACTTGAATGATTGAATGTAGAAGAGAAAATCCAGTCAAAAAGGGATAGCCAGTAGGATTAAGAAGATAGTCGGTAGGTTTGGGACGAAGACCTAGTATAGGATTTGGAACAAAAGTTCTTTAGCAATAGGGGTTCTGTTAGAGAGTGAATATAAATGTCAGCACATGTGAACAGTCACAATAATGAACCGAGGAAAATATGTAGGAAAGCAAATATCAATAAAGAAATTACTAAATCAGGCAAAGTATAAAGTGAGTGATACAATTAGACATTTTCAACGGGGTGAGTTAGGATATATAATCTTAGGAAGAAACAAATATGTAGTCACCAATAGGATTGACATTTGAGAGCATAAGACAACCTTGACATGGATGATTTTTGTAAACCATGCTCACTTTCTATTTAGGCTTTGGTACAATCATAAGTGTGACCTTTGCATTTGTGTCCAGAATTTTACTGTGATAAAATATATATGTAGATCTGGTGACATGAGTATTTCTTCCACCATTTCTGGGAGCAATATTTTGAAGACATATAAATGGGTATGGGGTGTACAAAGAGGTGTACACTGTGTCCATGAATATAGAGATAAGGCATGAATAGACCATACAGTGAATAAATAATATAACTGTTTCCACTTTAAATTATGGATTGAATTGATATTTGAAAATATACAAGAAATCTTATATTGATTTACAATCATTCATTCTAACCAGTTATACATCTAATATTAATATATGGTTATGGTTTATCATGAAGATATGTTAGTTTTGCTTCAAAAGCGATTATGGAAATCCAAAATACTGTGTTTGGAAAGAGTCAGTCACAATGCTGGCAATATGTGAACAAGGCCTCTGGCCTCGAATTGAGGCTTCACAGAGATGGCTACATTTCTAAGATAAAGAAGTTACCAACTGGACTCCATGGTAACAGCTGGCAGGGAGAAAAAAGAAAGAGAAGAAAAAAGCTCTCCCCCTCCCAGGTGTCCTTAAAATGTTAACTTGCCCAGAACAGAGAAAAAAAAACAGAAACAAAAACTGCTTTCTGTGAACTTCTGCAGACTGTGAACTTCTGAGCCGCTCCCTTACATGTTGGGTACAAAATTCTGAAACAACCTAAACTTGGGGTTCAGGGAAGTAATTGATTACAACAGAAGCAATGCCCTTTAAATCCGGTTGCAACCAAATAGGACTGTTTCCCTGTATTCGGTGCTATCTTAGGTGCCTTGCCTTGCCTTGTCCATCCCTTTTCTCATTTAACGACCAGTCAAGAAACATGGAGAAATACATGTGTTCTGAAGCTGAAAGTGATTGATAGTGAAACAAATGCCTATAAATTTCCTAACTTGTGGATGAAATTTATATCCTATGATGTGCATTAATTGAAGAAATAGTAATCTCCCAGTGTTGAATGAAAATGAACGTCAAAATACACATCATGTCTGATTGGAATCTACTTGCATTGATGTTAAACTGGGTCAGTTACTGTAGAAATATTAGGATTCTTATGCATCTATCACAGAAGTTACTTTTCAGTACTACGAAACAAATATGTATTTCAGGTGAATGAATAGTTCTAAGAATAATCTTGTGAAAAGTTGATTATAAATCCACATACATGAACATGAATGAATTTGATGAGTGTAAAATAAGACACATTTTTCATTTTTTGAAAAATCTGGAGAGTGTATATATATATATATATATATATATATATATATATATATATATACACACACACACACACACACACACACAAACACACACACATTAAAAATAGCAATATATATGCCAATCGATATTTATAATAAAATATATATCATCGACAGATAGAAAAATATTTATTTTACTGAACATGGATTTATGAATAATATTGTTCAAGTAGGAAGCTCACCCATAATTTGAATTTTCAATTCCAACATCATTTAAGAGGAGTGTTCCCTTACAATCTGTATCTGCCAAGTCAGCCACCTCACAAGATTGTACGTGTGGTACCAGGTAGGATTCTATATGTGCATATAAAAATACAGGTGGTGAATAGGCTACAGAGAAAGGGAGAAAGGAATTCATATTTGGTTAACTTTAAAAAAACATGGAGAACTATTTCAACAAAAAATTGACTAGATTTATAACTCCTACCCTATATAATGCAAAAGGTAAATCCAACTATACACCATACCTCCTCTGAAATGGTTGTATTTTTATTCTGTTTGGGTTATTTTTCTCCATCATATTAGTATTAGTAGTCAGAATATAGTAGGGTAGGGGTTAGTGTCAGGGATTCAGTATTTCGAATGGAAAATTGGAAAATGAATACAATGTGTATGTAAACATATGCTACACAAAAATGATTCCACTCTTATCCAGAACAATGCCTTGACAGTACCTTCGCTCCAACTAAAACATCATTAGTGGAGAAGAGTTAGAAAATCAGTAAAAAACATATCTGGAATGGAATATGCTCAGGATTTTGAAACCTTGGAGGTGGTAGAGGAGTTTGCAGAAGTAAGGAACAGGGTGAACACTCCAAAAACATGGAGCTCTGCTGAACTAAAGACTTCTTGAGAAACTGCCTTTCAATTTGGGCACTTGAAATATATCTTGTTGTCAGAAGCTTTAGCTTCCTTTGTAGTGAGACCATCAAACCTGGGTCTGCATCTATGTGACCTGGAGGACACGGTTTCTTATTTTCTTATGAAAATGAGGAGGCAGTGCTGAATTCTCACTTTGTAGGTAACCTGTGGACACTGGGGGCTTAGTGTCTCCCAGTGTGGGCTGTGAAGCCATTTGGTCATCCTCCAATTTTCGTGGTGTTTGTTGCTGCTGCATTGGGAATTTGGTATTTGCTTCACAAAATACAAGGAGTTCAACTGTGTCACAGTGCTGGAGGGAGTTCTGTGACGAGTGATGGGTCAGGGCCTGCAGGAGAATGCACCAACCAGGCTTCTATCCCACATAGCTTGCACCCTTGACCATAGCAACCTGATTCTGAACATTTCCCTGAAAGCTCTCCATATAACGAGATACCTTTACACAGAAGTATCTGCTGGCTGCACCATGTCAGTAACAAGCCATTTGGAAGCCAAATGCAGATCCACATTGCCCCACCACATGTTTTATTACACACCTGCCCAGCACTGTTCTAGGCCCACTATTCAGCAGGCTCCAACATACTGGCATCTCTGTTCTACACAATTTTCATGAAACCCAGTGAATCCAGGCACTGTCTGGTATACTCAAGATCAGCATCAGGACATCCAAAGGTTCTCCAGTGCCACCTGGTCTTGGGAATTTCAAAAATTTCATGGTATCTGTTTAGCCATTTTTCAAGAATGATGTTGGAGGCACTGTGGGTTTCAATATATTCAGGACCTGTAAAATGATGAGGAAGCTCATTTCAATGAAAGCTCTGGAGAACTCTCAAAGGCAAGGCTTCCCAAAGAGTGGCCAAAAGGTCACATGAAGCCAGGCCTATTGAGTTCTACAATGTGAGGTCCATGTGTTTTTGACTCTCAACTATGGCTGCCAAGTGTTTCAGAATAAAATAATGTGATATCCTCGCTGAGATTCCCAGTGATCTGTGGAAAGTCAATCTGGGCCTAGATCTCAGTTTCCAAAGGTGACTCTCATGCGTGGTTTCCTAAAATCCCAAAACAATTGATGGCAATACTTCTCTGAGGTCAGTTCCAGAACTCAGTCTCTAAGGGGAATCATACCAGAGTTCAAGCCCATGTGGACCCAATCATCTCTTCCAACTGCCACACAAATGACCACAATTAAAACAAAAACAGTCCCACACGGCCCTCATCTTCTTCATAACCTTTAGCTGGAGTTTTCCTTTAGGGGCACAGTCAAAGACAGTGTCCAAAATAAGCTCCCTTGTCCCTCATTTGCCTAAAATCTCAGTGGCCTGGACACCCTTCATGTGAACCAGGAGTGATCAAATAGGTCTGCCATTACTACTTTTCCACTTCTACAATTTGAGGCTTTCTGACTGTGGGGTTTAGATTCTTTATGTGATTTGGAGTCATGAGAAAACCCAAGCACACATGGGCAAGCTTTTGCAGGGATTTGAAGAATTCATTTGACCCAAAGGATCCCTATTCTCACTTGATTGGAGTGAGAAACCTTACAGAGGAAGGCTAGAGACTTCATCCACAATGACTGCAATTTTTGCCCTTTGATTTTGGATGCATACATGGGATCTTTCTTTAGATCCATCAGGTGCTGATAATCTAAGCCACAGCCTCACACAGGGCCAGGAGCCTGATTCAGACACATCCCTTTCCAAAGCAATTAAGCAAAGAGCTACAGGTGATGCCCATTCATTTCCATTTGAAAACTGTTTCTTAGGGCTTCACAAAGGGGTGGCTGGAGGCAAAGACCTTCCTGACATTCAGGGCAAAAGAAAAATAGGTAAGCAAAAGGCCCAAAGCAGGGTTTCTCCACTGTGACTTTTCTGGTCTAACTGATATCTGAGTTTTCTGAGGTGCTCGCCAGTCCCTTCAGCTATCAAGTACATGGCCATATCACAGAGCTTGGAGGTGGTACATATCTTGGACTCAAAACCATGAGCCTCTTCTGGAGTGTGGCCAGAATTCAGGAAGAAAATAGGAAATTAGGAAGATAGCAGGTGTTGCCCATCCATAAGGCAATCTTCTGCCTAATCATAAATTGGGCAGGATGAATACTGGGAAGCTTTCTACTAGACAGGACACATCCATTGATGCATTCTATTTTCTAATGTCTACAACCACTGACACAGTGGGATACACAGACATAGAAAAACACGCCTTGTCACATGACTTACTAGAAACAGTCCATACCAAACCAAACAAACCGCCTTTCCTATCTATTCTCAGAACATGAGACAAAACCAAATACTCACACCCACAACCACAAAGGCACCTCCTTTCCCCAAGTAGGTCTGTGACTATCCAGAGGGTGGTCTGACTCGTGGGCCATTATATATTCCCCCAACATGGCCTGTCCTGTCTCAGATCTGGTCTCCTCAGCCAACTCTGTGAAGTTGTCAGGAGTCCGCGATGAGCCACTACCTGCTTTCTCTGGAAAGGCCAGTTTTCAGAGCTTTCCTGGCATTTGGTCATCCTCACAACAGTAGGAACAAAAAATAATGTCTCTGTCCTTGTTCAATCAAAACAAGCGAGCCCAATGGGACTGGGACTGGGACTGACTCTGGGTTCCTGGCTTCCTGGATCAAAAGTTCACAGTGTTCCATCACCAAAAGTGTGAGGTGTGGTCATTTCTTTCAGGAACTGAATGAGGTCACTGCCTTGGCAAACACTTTGTCCTCACAGTTGCTTTCAATTGACCAATGAAACAGAGGCTGCCCCTACTTCCTTTGAAATTTTCACAAGTTAGAATGGTAGATCAACCATAGGCTCCAGGGAACAGCTCTCCACACAGGCCTGGTTTGGTCCATCTTCTCTACATTAAGAAGAGAGAGGCTGATTCCAACATATCCTTTCATCCTGACCAGGATGTTTGCCATGAAAGATGACTTTTGCTCTCTCAGGTCTTTCATAGCTGCCTACATCTTCTCCAGGGATCATTTCTACATGGACCTTTGAGGTTCTCAGCAGGTGGAAGATCACCTACATTTCTGTATTGTAAGTCAAACTCTGTCCCTGTTCTTCTGTAAAATTAGATTGAGGGAACGGTGCATTCTTAGGGTTAATAACATGTTCCATTTGGGTTAGGAATCATTCTGTGGGATGAATAATGGTATTGGAACATGCAATATTTATAAGAATATATTGGTGAAATATAAGTATGAAAACAGAAATCTAGGTAAGACTTGAAGCCCAGAAGGGCATTTTGCCCTTGATTGGGATACTTAGCTTTGAATTACATTCTGCACAGTTGTCTCACATAATTCAATATCAAATGGCAAAAGACCTTGTACCTTGGAAGATTGAATGTAGAAGAGAACATCCACTCAAACTGGGATAGTCAGTAGGTTTAGGAAGAAGAGTGAGTATAGGTTTTGGAACAAATTTCTTTAGTAATAGGTTTTTGGTTAGAGAGTGAACGTAAATGTCAGCACATGAGAAGAGTCAGTCACATGATGAACAGGGGAAAATATGTAGGAAAACAGATATCAATAGACACATTAGGAAATAAGGCAAAGTATAATGTGAGTGATAGGATTAGACATTTCCAACATGGTTGAGTTTGAATATATATTCTTAGGAAGAAACAAATATGTAGTCACCAATAGGATTGATATTGAGCATTAGACAACCTGGACATGGATGTTTTTAGAAATACATGTTCACTTTCCATTTAGGCTATGGTACAAACATAAGTGTGACCCTTGCGTTTTCTGTCCAGAATATTACTGTGATAAAATATATATGTAGATCAGGTTACATGAGTAATTCTTCCACCATTTCTTGGAGCAATATTTTGAAAATGTATAAATTAGTATTGGGGGTACAAAAAGATGTACAATGTGTATATGAATCTAGAGAAAATGCATGAGTAGACCACACTATGAATTAATAATATAACTAGTTCTACGTAAAATAATGGATTGAATTGATATCTTAAAATATATAAGAAATCTTATATTGAAATACTATCATTCATTCCAACTAGTTATATATCTAATGGTAATATTATGGTTATGGTTTATCACGAAGGGTGTGAGTTTTGTTTCAAAAGTGATTATGTAATTCGAAAATCATGTGTTTAGAAAGTAGTCTCATGAAACGACCAGACAAGAAACATGGAGGAATACATTTGTTCTGAAGCAGGAAGTGATTGAAAGTGAAACAAATGCCTATAAATATGCTAACTTGTGGATGAAATATATATCATATTATGTGCATAAACTGAAGAAATAGCAACATACCAGTCTTGCATAAAAATGAACGTCAAAATACATGTCATGCCCCATTGGAATCTACTTGCATTGATGTAAAACTGAGTCAGTTACTGTAGAAATATTAGGATTTGTATTCATCGTTCACTGAAGTTAGTTGTCCATATTAGGAAACAAATATGTATTTCAGGTGGATGAATATTTCTGAGTATAATTTTGTGAAAAGTTGATTATAAATCCACATATATGAACATAATAGAATTTAGAGAGTGTATAATAAAACACATATATTTCATATTTTGAAAAATCTGGATAGGAGATATATATATATATATATATATATATATATATATATATATATATATATATATATATACACACACACACACACACACACACACACACACACACACACACAAAACAAACAAAGACATTAAAAAGTAGCAATATGTATGCCAACTGAAATTCATAGTGAAATATATATCATCCACGGATGCAAAAATATTTATTATCCTGAACATGAATTTATGTATAATGTTGTTCAACTAGGAAAATTAATCCAAAGTGTATGCAAAATTGTGATACAAAAAATCTTTCCACTCTCATCCTGAACAATGCCTTGACTTACCCTCACCTTAAGTAATTCACAATTATATAAAAAGAGGTAAAAAATCTGTGAATACATATCTGGAATTGAATATGCTCATGATTTCACAACTTTGCAAGTGGTTGATGAGTTTCCAAAAGTAAGGGACAGGGTAAACACTTCACAAACATGGAGCTCTGCTGGACTAAAGACTACTTGAGAAACTGCCTCTGAGGTTGTGCACTTGAAATATATGTTTTTGTCAGGAGCTTTACCTACCTTTGTAGTGAGACCATCAAAGCTGGGTCTGCATCTGTGTGACCTAGAAGACATGGTTTCTTATTTTCCAATGAACATGAGGCACCAGTGCTGAAGTCTCTCTTTGGAGGTAAACTGTGGCCACTTCGGGCAATGTGACTCCCCGTGTGGACTTTGAAGCCATTTGGTCATCCTCCACTTTTTGTGGTGTTTCTTGCTGCTGCACTGGGAGTTTGGTATTTGCTTCATGACATATAAAAAGTTCAACTGGCACAGAGTGCTTGAGGGAGTCTTGTAACGTGTGGTGGGTCAGGCTCTGCAGGAGAATGCACCAACTAGGCTTCTATCCCACATTGCTTACCGCCTTGACCATAGCAACCTGATTATGAACATTGCCCTGAAACCCCTGCATATAACAAGATGCATTTTCATATAATGGTCTCCTGGCTGCACCAAGTCAGTAACAAGCCATTTGGAAGCCAATGGCAGATCCACATGGCCACATCACAGATGTATTGTCACACACCTGCCCACCACTGCTCTAGGCCCACTACTCAGCAGGCTCCAACTTACTGGCATCTCTGTTCTACACAATTTTCATGAAACCCAGTCAATCAAGGCACTGTCTGTTATACTTATGATCAGCAACAGGACATCAACTGGTTCTCCAGTGCCACCTGGTCATTGGGAATTTCAAAAATTTCATGGTGTTTATCTATCCATTTTTCAAGAATGAAGTTGGAGGAACTTTGGGGTTTCCATTCATACAGGAACCATTACATGGGGAGGAAGCTAATTTCAATGAAAGCTCTGAGGAAATCTCATAGGCAAGGCTTCCCAAACAGTGGCCAAAAGGTCACATGAAGCCAGGCCCATTGAGGTCTACAACGTGAGGTCCATGTGTCTTTTGACTCTTAACTATGGCTGACAAGTTTTTCAGAATAAAATCATGTGATATCTTTGCTGAGATTTTCAGTTCTCTGTGGAAAGCCATCCTGGGCCTAGATCTCAGGTTTCAAGGGCAACTCTCATGCGTGGCCTCCTACAATCCCAACACAATTCATGGCAATACTTCTCTGAGGTCAGTTCCAAAACAGTCTCTAAGGGAAATCACACCAGAGTTCAAGCCCATGTGGACCCAGTCATCTCTTCCAACTGCCACACAAATGACCACAATTAAAACCAAAACATTTCCACATGGCCCTCATCTTCATCCATATAGACACTCATCATAAACTCTGGCTGGAGGTTTCAATGAGGGGCGCAGCCCAAGACAGTGTCCAAAATATGCACCCTTGCCCCTCATTTGTCTAAATTTAGGGTGGCCTGGAAACCCATCCTGTGAACCAGGAGTGATCATATAGGCCTGCCGTTAATTCTGCTCTGCTTCTCCAATTTGAGGCTACTGAATGTCAGGTATAGATTGCATATGTGATTTGGCATCATGAGAGAACCCAAGCATTTCTGCAGTACTTTGAAGAACTCATTTGACCCAAAGGAATCCTATTCTCACTTGATGGAGGTCAGGACCTAACAGAGGAAGACAAGAGACTTCATCCACAATGACTGATCTTTTTGCCATTTTGGTTTTGGATGCACACATGGGATCTTCTTTAGATTTATCAGGAGCTGAGAATCTTAGCCACCCCCTCAATCAGGGCTTAGTGTCTGATTAAGACACATCCCTTTCCAAAGCAATTAAGCAAAGAGCCACACGTGATTCCCATTCATTTCAATTTGAAAACTGTTTCTTCAGGCTTCTAAAAGGGGTGGCCTGAGGCAAAGACCTTCCTGACATTCAAGGCAACAGAACCATAGGTAAGCAAATGGACCAAAGCAGGGTTTCTCCACTGAGACTCTACTGCTCACACTAATATCTGAGTTTTCGGAGATGTTCCCATTCCCTTCAGCTATCAAGAACATGGACATGTCACAGAGCATGGAGGTTGTACATATCTTGGACAATAAATCATGAGCTTATTCTGGAGAGTGGCCAGAATTCAGGAAGAAAACAGGAACTGAGGAAGTTAGTAGTTGTTTCCTATCCATAAGGCAAACCACAGTCCATTTATCAATTGTGAACGATGAATGCTGGGAAGCTTTCTACTAGACAGGACACATCCATTGATGCATTCTCTTTTCTAATGTTGACAACCACGGACACAGTGGATACAAAGACATAGAAAGTCGCCTTGTCAAAAGACTTACTAGAAACAGTCGACTCCAAACAAAACCAACCACCTTTCCTACCTATTCTCAGAACATGAGACAAAACCGCAAACTCACATCCACACACAAAGGCAACTCCTTCCCAAAAGTAGGTCTGTGACTATCCGGAGTGTCCTCTGACTGGTGGGCCATACTATGTTCTCCACAAAATGACCTCTCCTGTCTCAGATCGTGTCTCCTTGGCCAACTCTGTGATGCTGTGAGGAGCCAACGGTTAGCCACTACCTGCTATCTCAGGAAAGGCTTCTCTTCAGAGATCTCCTGGCATTTGGCCATCCTCACATCAGTAGGTACCAAGAAGGTCTGACTCTGTACTTGGTAAATCCAAACAAGTGAGCGCACTGGTACTGGGATTGGGACTGGCTCTCAGTGCCTGGCTTCTTGCATCAAAATTTAGGAGTGTTCCATTAACAAGGAAGTTAGGTAGGTCACTTCCTTCAGGAACTGAATGAGGTCACTGCCTTGGCAACAACTTTGCCCTAACCATTGCTTCCAAGGGTCCCATTGGATGGAGGCTGCCCTTACTTCCTTTGACAATTTGACTAGTTTCAATGGTATATCAAAATAGGCACCTGGGGACAGCTCTCCAAGCAGGCCTGGTTAGGTCCATCTTCTCTACCTTAAAAAGAGAGAGGCTGATGCATACACATCCCTTTTTCCTGTCTAGATTGTTTGCCATTGAAGATGGCTTTTGCTCTCACAGGTCCTTCATAGCTGCTGACATCTTCTCCAGGGATTATTTCTGCATCGAACTTTCAGGTTCTCAGCAGTTTGAAGATACCGTACATTCCTGTATTGTAAGATGAACTCTGTCCCTGCTCTTTTGTAATGTTAGATTGAGGCAACCGTGTATGGTTATCGTAAATAGCAGGTTTGATTTGGATTAGGAATCATTCTGCAGATTGAATAATGGTCTTGGGAACCTGCGATATTTATAGGAATATAGAGATGAAATATAAGTATGAAAACAGAAATCTAGGTAAGATTTGAAGCTCAGAAGGGCATTGGGCAACTGATTGCGATACGTAGCTTTGAATTACGTTCTGCATACATGTTTCAGAAAAATCGATATACAATGGCATAGGACCTTGTACCTTGGATGATTGAATGTAGTAGAGAACATCCATTCAAAAAGTGATAGTCGATAGGATCACGAAGATAGTCAGTATGTTTCGGAAGAAGAGCAAGTATAGGATTTGGACCAAAGTTCATTAGCAATAGTGTTTCCATTAGAGAGTGAATGTCAATGTCAGCACATGTGAAGGGTCGGTCACAATGTTGAACTGGGGAAAATATGTAGGAAAGTAGATATCAATAGAGACATTAGGAAATCAGGCAAAAATCATCAAGTGAGTGAAAAAATTAAACATTTTCAACAGTTTTGAGGTTGAATATATAATCTTATGAAGAAACAAATATGTAGTCACCAATAGGATTGACATTTGAGAGCATTAGGCAACCTGGTCATGGATGTTTTTAGTAATCCATGTTCAGTTTCCCTTTAGGCTTTGGTACAATCATACGTGTGACTTTTGCATTTTGTGTCCAGAATATTACTGTGATAACATGCATATGTAGATCAGGTGACATGACTATTTCTTCCACCATTCCTGGGAGCAATATTTTAAAAATGTATAAATTAGTATTGGTGGTACAACGAGGTGTACCCTGTGTCTATGAATATAGAGATAATGCATGAATAGACAATACTGTGAATAAATAATATAACTGGTTACACTTTAAATAATGTATTGAATTGATATCAGAAAATGTATAAAAAATCTTTTATTGATATATAATCATTCATTCCAACCAGTTATACATCTAATGATGATATTACAGTAATGGTTTATCATGAAGTCTGTTTCAGTTTTGCTTCAAAAGTGATAAAGGAAATCGAAAATAATGTGTTTGGAAAGAAGTCTCATGAAAAGACCAGTCAAGAAACACGGAGGAATACATGTGTTCTGAAGCAGGAAATGATTGAAAGTGAAACAAATGCCTATATATTTGCTAACCTGTGGAGGAAATATATATCCTATGATGTGCATAAACAGAAGAAATTGTAATGTGCCAGTGTTGAATTAAAATGAACATCAATATACACATCATGTCCATTGGAATCTACTTGCTTTGATGATAAACTGTGTCAGTTACTGTAGAAATATTAGAATTTGTAAGCACCGTTCACTGAAGTTAGTTCTCAGGACGAGGAAACAAATATGTATTTCAGGTGGTTGAATGTTTCTGAGAATAATCTTGTGAAAAGTTGATTATATATCCACATACATGAAAATGAATGAATTTAGAGAGTGTTTAATAAGACACATTTTTTTCATATTTTGAAAAATCTAGAGAGTGTGTATATATATATATATATATATATATATATATATATATATATATATATAAAACTCAAGGAGAAATTTTACAATTAAAAATTGACAAGATTTATAACACATACCCTTGATAAAGCCGAAGGCAAATCCAAGTATATACCATGCCTCCTATGAAAGGCCTGTATTTCTATTCTGTTAGGTTTCTTTTTATCCACCATATTAGCATTAGTAGTCAGAGTCTATTAGGGTAAGTGTTAGTGTCAGGGATCATTATTTCAAATGAAAATAGAAAAATGAATCTAATGTGTATGCAAATATGTGCTACACAAAAATCTTGCCACTCTCATCCAGAACAATTCCTTGACATTATCTTCGCTCCATGTAAGACACAATTATTGGAGAGGAGTTCGAAAACCTGTGATTACATATGTGGAACTGAAAATGTTCAGGAGTTCACAACATTGGATGTGGTAGAGCAGTTTCCAAAAGTAAGGGAGAGGTTAAACACTCCACAAACTTGGAGCTCTGCTGGCCTAAAGACTCTTTGAGAAAATGCCTCTCAGTTTGGGCACATGAAATATATGAAGTTGTCAGAAGATTTAGCTTCCTTTGTTGTGACACCATCAAATGTGGGTCTGCATCTATGTGACCTGGAGGAAATGGTTCCTTATTTTCTAATGAACATGAGACAGCAGTTCTGAATTCTCTCTTTCTTGGTAAATTGTGGCCACTGGGAGGTAAGTGTCTCCCCGTGTGGTCTGTGATGCCGTTTGGTCATCCTCCATTTTCGTGGTGTTTCTTACTGCTGCACTGGGAGTTTGGAATTGGCTTAATTAAATACAAGGAGTTCAACTGGGACACAATTCTGCAGGGAGCTCTGTCACGTGTGATTGGTCAGGGTCTTCAGGAAAATTTTTGAAACATGGATCTATCCCACATAGCTTTCCCCCTTGACTATAGCAACCGGATTCTGAACATTGCCCTGAATCCTCTCAATATAACAAGATGCCTTTACATATAAGTGTCTGCTGCCTGCACCATGTCAGTCACAAGTATTTTGGAAGCCAATGGCCGATCCACGTGGTCCCACCACAGATATTTATTCACAAAGGTATAGTCCACTGCTCTAGCCCCAATATTCAGCAGGCTCCAACTTATGACATTTCGGTTCTATACCATTTTCATGACAACCAGTCAATCAAGGAACTGTCTGGTACACTCATGATAAGCAACAGGACATCCAAAGTTTCTCAAGTGCCACCTGGTCATGGGAATATTAAAAATTTCATGGTATTTATATAGCCATTTTTCAAGGATGATGTTGGAGGCACTGTGGGTTTCAATTCATTCAGGAACCATTAAATGGTGAGTAAGCTCATTTCAATGAAAGCTCTGGAGAACTCTCACAGACAAGGCTTCCCAAAGAGTGGCCAGAAGGTCACATGAAGCCAGGCTCATTGAGGTCTACAATGTGAGGTACATGTGTGTTTTGAGTCTCAACTATGACTTCCAAGTCTTTCAGTAAAAAAATCATGTGTTATCCTTGCTGAGATTCCCAGTGCTCTGTGGAAAGCCACCCTGGGCCTAGATCTCAGTTTCCAAGGGCTAATCTCATGTGTGGCCTCCTATAATCCCAAAACAATTCATGGCAATACTTCTCTCAGGTCAGTTCCAGAACTCAGTCTCTAAGGAGTATCAGAGCAGAGTTCAAGCCCTGGTGGACCAAGTCATCTCTTCCAACCACCACACAAATGACCACAATTAAAACCAAAACACTCCTACATGGCCCTCATCTTCTTTCATAAAGACACTCATCATAACATATGGCTGGAGGTTTTCATGAGGGGCACAGCCCAAGACAGTGTCCAAAATAAGCTCCCTTGCCCCTCATTTGCCTAAAGTCAGGGTGGCTTGGACACCCTTCTTCTGAACCAGGAGTGATCTGTAAGTGTAAAAGAAATTGAAATTAAAGTGTAAAAGTTAAAGTGTAAAAGACCGGGTGTTTTTAAGTTTCTAATCTTCAAGGCCTGATTTAAAATGTAAAGGACCAGGTATTTTTAAGTTCCTATGCTACATGCAAAACCTGAAATTCCTGTAACTTGTAGGACAATTTCTGGACTGCCCAGTAAATATTCCCCCTGACCGCGTGGTTGCTTAATAACGTAGGACCCTGTGTGGCCTAGCACATATGCATCGCAGGGCCTAAACCAATCAATTTCAATGTGTACCCTGCTTTAGAACTGACCTATCACTCCAGCCTGACGTGTTCAAGCCAATGAATGAACTACTCATGTTTAGGATTTGTTGTTTGATTTTCCCACAGTGTATGATGATTTGTTAAAAGAGACTGTGATATATGAAAAGTCTCACACTCCCAAAACGTGCACTTAAGCACTGCTCAACCCCTGCTCGGGAATCTGGGCTGCTATCCCTTCTTGAGTGAGCACAGAGCCCCAGCATGCTGGATTGGATCCTCAATAAATGTCTTTTGCTGTTGCATGAGCCGTGGCCTCATACATGAACATGAATGAAATTAAGGAGCGTATAATAAGACACATATATTTCATATTTTGAATAATCTATAGAGTTTAGATTTTTCACAAAACACATACAGAGATATTAAAAAGTAGCAATATATATGCCAATCAAAATTCATCATGAAATACATATCATACACAGATCCAAAAATATTTATTTTACTGAACATGGATTTATGTGTAATGTTGTTCAACTAAGAAGCTCACGCAAATGTTGAATTTTCAGTTCCTACAGCGTTTAGGAGGAGTGATCTCTTCTCACAATTTGTATCTGCCAAGTCAGCCACCTCACAATAATGTACGTGTGGTACCAGGTAGGATTCTATTTGTGCATATAAAAATACATGTGCTGAATAGGCAACAGAGAAAGGGAGACAGGAATTCACATATTTGATACCTTTCAAAACACATGGAGAACTATATCAATTAAAAATTAACCAGATTTTTAACAACTACCCTTTATCATGCAAAAGGCAAGTCCAACTATACACCATGCCTCCTCTGAATTGCTTGTATTTCTATTCTGTTTGGGTTATTTTTCTCCATCATATTAGCATTAGTAGTCAGAGTCTAGTAGGGTATGTGTTAGTGTCATGGATTCAGTAATTCAAATGAAAATAAAGGAAAATGAATCCATTGTGTACGCAAATATGCGCTACAAAAAATCTTTCCACTCTCATTCAGAGCAATGCCTTGATATTACCTTCACCCCAAGTAAGACACAATTAGAGGACAAGAATTAGAAAATCTGTGAATACATATCTGGAATGGAAAATGCTCAGGAGTTCACAAGCTTTGGCATTTTAGAGGAGTTTTCAAAATTAAGGAACAGGATAAACAGTCCACAATCATGGAACTCTGCTGGACTAAAGACTTCTTGAGAAACTGCCTCTGAGGTTGGGCACTTGAAATATATGTTGTTGTCAGGAGCTTTAGCTTCCTTTGTAGTGATACCATCAAAGATGGGTCTTTATTTATCTGACCTGGAGGACATGGTTTCTTATTTTCCAAAGAACATGAGGCAGCAGTGCTCAATTCTTCCTTTGAAGGTAAACTGTGGCCACGGAGGGCTAAGTGTCTCCCCGTCATGACTGTGAAGCCAATTGGTCATCCTAAAATTTTCGTGTTGTTTCTTGCTGCTGCACTGGGCTTTTGATGTTTCCTTCATGAAATACAAGGAGTTCAACTGGGACACAGTGCTGGAGCGAGTTCTGTCACGTGTGGAGGGTCAGGGTCTACAGAAGAATTCACCAACCAGGCTTCTATCCCACATAACTTGCAACATTTGAATGAGGAAGAATCTGTGAAGTCAGGAATAGAAGTAGGGGAAGAGAGGGGTTTTCAAGCAAAGAGGACCTGAGAGGGAGGGCAAAAGGAGCAGAGAGCAGGGTGCTGTGTGTGAATGCTAAAACCTTCAATGCAGGGAATCTCCCTCCACTTTTTCAGATGCAGGCAGTTGTTAAAAAGGTCCCGGAAGTGGTTTGGATCTGAGGAGCCTTCTGGTGGCCAATGATTGCCATTATCCAGTGGATATGTAGGCCAATCATGGGTACAGAATTTGATTAAAATTTTGGGCTTGATGTCTGGTGTGAGGGAGAGTGTGGGCAGATTTTTTATTAAACATTTGAGAGGTGAGTCTTCAGGTGCAGACGAAGAGGTGCCCATAGTCACAGGGAGAGATGGAAGAGAGAGAGAGAGAGAGAGAGAGAGAGAGAGAGAGAGAGAGAGAGAGAGAGATAAGAGTAAGCGAGAAAGACAAAGAGAAAACCCGGGCTGAAACGGCTTCCAGGAAGCTCAGGGCAAACGGGGGTCAGGTGGGCGTCCCCAAAATGACCAGCCATCACGAGGAAATACAGAGGGCACTACCTGGTCATCACCAGTGAAATGTGATCTGTGAAACCAAAAGGAATTGGAGCCAAGGGCAGCCTGACGTCAGGAAAGTTTTCGACTGCAGCAGAAGAAGTCAGTAATGAAAACAAAACTCTGGCTCTGGCAGAATGCAGTTCCAGGCCGGTAGTTCAGTTTTCCCAGAGCAGAGAGGCAGCTTCAGCCAGACACAGCAGCCCCACAGGAAACAGCAACTCTAGCCGGCAGCAGCAGGGGCAGTGGAGCAGGAAAATCCATAGAGCCTCTCGTGTAAATTCAGAAGCCTCATGCCCCAAAAAGAAGGAACACCAGAGGGTCCACTGCAACTAGTAAAGGTCTTAGTGGGAGGAATTCCCTCTCCCCTACCAGGCGTCTGGAGTGTGCCGGATGATCAAGGTCACAAAACCAGTGGCAGCCTGAAGGGAGTTGGCGAGCCAGGGTCAGGGGAGGATTACCTACATCAGATCCGTGGTGAGTGCAGAAATCTGGCGTCTGAAAAGAGCGGACTAGGGCGGAGTGTCTTGGCGGAGCGGGGGACGGGGCTCTTGTTGGAAAGAGCTCACCTGTATCCTCTCACGGGGCACCAAAATGAAAGAACTCCCCACGCAAAGACACTTCACCAGAAAATTCCAATTTTATTGCAAAAAGCTGTGTGCTTATATATAACTAAGGGGGAGATGGAAGGGCTTAGATAAATGGCAGGCAACCCATTTATATATTGCTCATTTAGTGCCCCTGCTGGAGATTTCACCCACCATTAAGGCTTATTCCAATTCCCCCTTTCTGTTTCACCAGCTTCAGCAGCTAATTCAGGCCAGAAAACATCCATTTCCCTTAGGACACATCATGACACACTCTGACCTTCTGAGCCCTCTAACACAAGGTAATGCCCAAGCTGATGCAGCAACACGTTCCATCTTTCCAATTTTTGTTGGCTCCATTCAAAAGGCCATGGAGTTACACAATCTTCATCATCGAAATTCCCAGAGCCATCGATTACTTTGGAATATTACCAGGCAACATGCATGAGAAATAGTAAAAGCATGACCTGGTTGCACTGTCTCCCTCCCCATTCAACACTTGGGAGTTAACCCCCGAGGATTACTGCCCAATCAGGTTTAGCAAATGGATGTTATTCATTTTCCTGAATTTTGAAAAACTAAATATATATACGTTTCTATAGATACCTTCAGCGGCTTTATTTTTGCATCACCACATTCTGGAGAGGCTACCAAAAATGTCCTTTCTCATCTTGTTTCAGCCTTTTTCGTAATGGGTAAACCAATACATATTAAAACAGATAAATGTCCTGCATATACCAGTGCCAAGTTTAAACAGTTTGTGCTACCTTGCAATTTTGTCATACTACTGAAATTCCATACAACCCTCAGGGCCAAGGCATGTGGAACTTGCCCAGCTTACCATAAAGACTTGGCTATCCCGTTTTAAGGCTTCCGCCCTTGTATTTACCACTCCCAGGGATCACCTTAACCATGCATTATTTGCCCTTATTTTTCTTACCCTAGACAGTGAAGGCCATTTGGCCACAGACAGACACTGGCATCCTTCGTCCAATTCTGTTCGCACACCTGTTATGTGGTGCAATCCCATAACAAATAAATGAAAACGCCCACATCCTATCCTCATCAGGGGATGAGGCTCAGCTTGTGTTTTGGACCAAGAGCAAGCATCCCCAAGATGGTTACCAGAATGCCTGGTTAAACAGGTAAATTACTTACCTCAACCCAGGGACGGAGGCCCTCCCCCTGAGGACAAATTTTCCTCCATTTCAGTTACAGCCAACAATCTGTGCGAGGATCCTGCTTAAGGCACTTCTGCTGAACAGGTTTGACCACGGAGGCCTTGGACCTCCACCTTCCAACATCATGAAGTACCTTTTTGCCCCCCCCCCCCGTGAATGCAAGGGAGGATTTTGGACTGAGGCTCCCACTAGTTGGACCCAGACTGCTGACTGCATGACTAAGGTGACTTACCTCCATGCCGAGGTTGACCATAATCTCGGAGGAGTTCATCAGCCTAAATGGGTATGTGTTAACAAGCCAAAGATTATTCCCCCTAGTACAAGTAAAGCTCTCCAATATTGTTCTGCAACTTGTACGCATACCCAGGCGATGCATGTCTCTTGTAATGCGTCGGCTTCAATTTGTGTTAATAAACAGGGAGAATAATTTTTTGAAGCCTCCCTAACTAAAACTCATACAGCAGGGGGACCAGTATTCATTATATCCCTGTTCTCTTTGACCAGGGAGCAGATGGCAAATACACCAAGCTACAGTCAGCTGGGTGCCAAGGCACAGTCGGAAAACCTTCCTACTGGCCCATTAAGGCCCCTACAGGGGTCTCTGATGGTGGAGGACCCACTTATTCTGTCAAGCATCCTCAGATAATCAAACTTTTGAAACCCCAAATCCTTGAGCTCACATATCATCCCTTAATGTAGCCTAAATCCCAGTTCCCAGGTCTAGATACCAATACATTAGATATTTTGCAAACTACATTCTCCTAGCTTAATAATTCGAACCCCACCCTTGCTGGTGATTGCTGGCTCATCATGACAACAGGGGCAATCATGCCTATGGCAGTTCCTATTAATTCTATCATGGACAATGATAATACATGCCAACCCGGATTTCCCTTTAAAGTACAGCCTATAGGCACTTTTACATTATGTCTTTTAGGAGCGATGCAGAATAATACCTATGATATTGATGTTGGACTTACTTCCTTTGGAAATTGCTCAACAGTATAAAATTATTCCTCACCCACCCCATCTCTTTGTCCCTCTAATGGCACAGTTTTTATGTATGGAGGAAACTCGGCCTTCCCAGGCTTCCAGCGAATTGGACCATTGGTTGTGTTCTTGCTCTATTACTCCCTGATATAAGTATTGTCCCAGGAGATGGACCTCTACCGATTTCTAGCCTAGACACTTTAGTCAAAAGACATAGCTGGGCAATACAGGCTTCACCACTCATTGCCAGCCTTGGAATAACAGCTGCTGTGGGCAAAGGTAGAGTGGTTTAGGCACGGCTATTCACTCTTACCATCGCCTGTCTCAACAATTTATAAATTATGTACAAACTTTATCAGGAACCATTAAAGATTTGCAGGACCAAATAGATTCCCTGGCAGAAGTGTTCCTTCAAAACAGACGAGGCTTAGATTTGCTGACAGCTAACCAGGGAGGTATTTGCTTAGCCTTAGGGGAACGATGCTGCTTTTATGCCAATAAATCAGGCATAGTACGCATTAAAATTAAGCAGCTTCAAGAAGATCTAGAAAAGAGACAAAGGGAACTATTTGAAAATCCCCTCTGGACTGGGCATAATGGATTTCTACCCTACCTTCTTCCCCTATTAGTCCCTTTCTTGGGTTTACTTTTAATGGTGTCCATAGGCCCCTGCATTATAAACAGGCTGGTACAATTTATTAAAGAACAGATTAATATTTTGGCCTCTAAGCCCATACAGGTCCACTATCATGGTCTGGAGATGGAAGACAGCACTGCCAACATTTAAAAGAATGTTCAACCCTTCTCACAGGCTTATTAAGTTTACATCCCCACAGATCTCTCTTTCTTACAAAAAACTATAAGTAACAGCTCTGACCAACCATCTTCTACCCTTGCAATAAGGGTTCGTTCTCCATGGGCCCCTCCGCTTCGGGGAGGACACACCCTTAGAATGAGGACGTTAGGCCATAATAACGGAGGGTCCAGGAAGGACTGCAGGAGGATGGATCCACGGATCCCCAAACACAAGACCTCGTAATGACACGCTCTGGTGCATGGCGGTTGGCATGCTATCCCCTCAAAAACGTCTCCTCCAAAAACATACCACAGCCAACACAAAATCTCCTAGGAAAGATGCTCGCTCGAATCAGGAGATATTCTAAGGCATCCTAGAGAAACAGAGCCACTATCACCCCCTAAATTAATGGCCTGTAAGGTATGGTCGAATATTTTATATAAGAAAAGGGGAGATGTCTGGGGCTAGAAGGAAGTTCTCCTTCAAAAAATAGACTGACACAAGAAACAGCCCCCTGGGACACAACCTGCCTGGGAGACATCCCACAGCCATCTATCTCCTTTGACATCCGGCTACCATCTGTCTTCCTGAAACATCCTGAGGTTATCTCACCCTGTGAAGACATCCAGCAACTGCCGATAACAGAGCTTTCCCATCCACAGCATATAAATACCCTCTGAGAATAATAAAAGTTTGCAGCATGATCAGAACTCCTGTCTTGCTGTCATCTCTCATGTCTCTTATCCCTTCATTCCTCCCCAACTAGGATCGACACCCAAGTTGATGTGTCCTGCCGGCCAGGCCATCTGACACTAACCCATACCCTCCTAGACTCTGATGACAAATCCTAATATGATGGAGAAAAATAACCCAAACAGAATAGAAATACAAGCAGTTCAGAGGAGGCATGGTGTATAGTTGCAATTGCCTTTTGCATGATATAGGGTAGGTGTTATAAATCTAGTTAATTTTTAATTGAAATAGTTCTCCATGTGTTTTTAAAGTTAAGAAATATGTGAATTCCTGTCTCCCTTTCTCTGTAGCCGATTCAGCACATGTATTTTTATATGCACATATAGAATCCTACCTGGTATCAGACGTACATTCTTGTGAGGTGGCTGACTTGAAAGATACAAATTGTGAGAAGAGATCACTCCTCCAAAACGCTGTTGGAACAGAAAATTCAACCTATGGGTGAGCCTTCTAGTAGAACAACATTATACATAAATCCATGTTCAGTAAAATAAATATTTTTGCATCTGTGGATGATATATATTTCATGATGAATTTCGATTGGCATATATATTGCTACATTTTATTGTCTGTGTGTGTGCTGTGTTTGTGTGTGTGTATATATATATATACACACACTCTCCAAATATTTCAAAATATGAAAAATATGTGTCTTACATATACTACCTAAATTCATTAATGTTCATGTATGTGGATTTATAATCAACTTTTCACAATATTATTCTCAGAAATATTCATCCACCTGAATTACATATTTGTTTCTTAGTACTGAAAACTAACTTCAGTGAGTGGTGCATACAATCCTAATATTTCTACAGTAACTGACCCAGTTTAACATCAATGCAACTAGATTCCTCTTGGATATGATGTCTATTTTGAAGTTCATTTTATTCAACACTGGTACATTAATATTTGTTAAGTTTATACACATCATAGTATATATATTTCATCAACAACTTCAATAATTTATAGGATTTTGATTCACTTTCAATCATTTCCTGATTCAGAACACATGTATTCCTCTAGGTTACTTGACTGTTTTTTCATGAGACTTCTTTCCAAACGCTTTTTTTTGATTTCCATAATCATTTTGAAGAAAAACTCACACACTATCATGATAAACCATAACCCTAATATTACCATTAGATGTATTTCTGGTTGGAATGAATGATTGCATATAAATATACGATTTCCTGTTTATTTTCAGATATCAATTCACTCCAATATTTAAAGTTGGAACAAGTTATAATATTTAATCACAGTATTGTCTATTCATGAATTATCTCTATATTCATAGACACAGAGTAAATTTTTTGTAACCCCAATACTAATTTTTTTATCTTAAAAATGTTGCTCCCAGAAATGGTGGAAGAAATACTCATGTCACCTAATCTACATATACATTTTATCACAGTAATATTCTGGACACAAAAAGAAGAGGTCACACTTATGATTGTACGAGTGAACTGTTTATAGTAAGTCGTTTGGCAAGCAAGGGTTTCTATGTCTGTGTATCCAACTGTGTCCATGGTTTTAGACATTAGAAAACAGAATGCATCAATTTTTGTGTCCTATCTAGTAGAAAGCTTCCCAGCATTCATCCTGCCGAATTTATGAATGGATTTCAGCTTGCCTTATCGATGGGCAACATGTGGTATCTTCCAAAATTCCTGCATTCTTCATGAATTCTGGCTACTCTCCAGAATAGGCTCATGGTTTTGTGTCCAAGATATGTAGCAGTTCCAAGCCCTGTGACATGGCCATGTACTGGATAGCTGAAGGGAATGTCGAGCATCTCAGAAAACTCACATATAAGTGTGACCATGATAGTCTCAGTGGAAAAACCCTGCTTTGGGGCTTTTGCTTACCTATTGTTCTGTTGCCCTGAATGTCAGGAAGGTCTTTGCCTCAAGACATCTGTTTTTGAAGCCTGAGGAAAACAGGTTCAAATGGAAATGAATGGACATCACCTGTGGATCTTTGCTTAATTCCTTTGGAAATGGAAGTGTCTGAATCAGCCTCTTCGCCCTGTGTGAGGCCGTGGCTTAGATTCTCAACCCCTGAAGAATCTAAAGAAACATCACATGTGTGCATCCAAAACAAAAATGGCCAAAAGTGCAGTTATTGTGGATGAAGTCTCTCCCCATTCTCTGTGAGGTTCCTGACCTCCATCAAGTTAGAATAGGGATCCTTTGGGCCAAATCATTTCTTCAAAGCCCTAAAGAGGCTTGCCCATAATTGCTTGAGTTTTCCCATAACTACAATTCACATAAAGAATCCAAACTGCACAGTCAATACGCCTCAAATTGGAGAAGCAGAGAAGTATTAACAGCAGGCCTATTTGAACACTCCTGGTTCATAGGAATGGTGTCCAGGCCACCCTGAATTTAGGCAAATTAGGGGCAAGAGAGATTATTTAGGAGACTGTCTTGGGCTTCGCCCCTCGTGGAAAATTCCAGCGATAGGTTATGATGAGTGTCTATATAAAAGAACATGAGGGCCATGTGGGAGTGTTTTGGTTTTAATTGTGGTTGTTAGTGTGGTGGTTAGAAGAGATGACTGGGCCCACCTTGACATGAACTCTGGTGTTTTTCCCCTTAGAAACTGAGTTCTGGAACTGACCTCAGAAAAGTATTGCCATTAATTGTGTTGGGATTTTAGGAGGCCATGCATGAGAGTCGCCCTCGGAAACTGAGATCAAGGCCCAGGGTGGCTTTCAACAGAGCACTGGGAATCACAGCCAAGATATCACATAATTTTCTTCTGAAAGACTTGGCAGCCATAGTTGAGAGTCAAAAGACACATGGACCTCACATTGTAGAACTCAATGGGCCTGGCTTCATTTGACCTTTTGGCCATTCTTTGGGAAGCATTGCCTGTGAGATTTCTCCAGAGCTTTCATTGAAATGAGCTTCGTCAATATTAATGGTTCTGGAATGAACTGAAACTCACAGTGCCTCAACCTTCATTGTTGAAATATGGCTAGAAAAATACCATGAAATTTTTGAAATTTCCATGACCAGCTGGCACAGGAGAACCTTTGGATGTCCTGTTGCTGATCATGAGTATAACAGACAGTGCCTTGATTGACTGGTTTTAATGAAAATTGTGTAAAACAGAGATGCCAATAAGTTGGAGCCTGATGATTAGTGGGCCTAGAGCAGTGGTAGGCAGGTGTGTTATTATACATCTGTAGTGGGGTCATGTGGATCTGCCATTGGCTTCCAAATGGCGTGTGACTGACATGATGCAGCCAGCAGTCCCTTCTAAGTGAAGGCATCTTGTTATATGGAGAGGTTTCAGGGCAATGTTCAGAATCGATTTGCTATGGTCAATGGGGCAAGCTATGTGATATAGAAGCATGGTTGGTGCATTCTCCTGCAGAAATTGAAATACCACACGTGACAGAACTCCCTCCTGCACTGTGTCCCAGTTGAACTCCGTGTATTTCATGAAGCAAATACCAAACTCCCATTGTACCAGCAAGAAACACCATGAAAATTGGAGGATGAACAAATGGCTTCACAGTCCACACAGGGAGACACTTAGAACCCAGTGGCCACAGTTTACCTACAAAGATCAATTTCAGGACTGCTTCCTCATGTTCATTGGAAAATAAGAAACTATGTTTTACAGGTCACGTAGGTGCAGACCCAGCTTTGATGATCTCACTACAAAGGAAGCTAAAGCTCCTGATAACAACATATGTTTCAAGTGCCCAACCTCAGAGGCAATTTCTCAAGAAGTCTTTAGGCCAGCAGATCTCCATGTTTGTGGAGTGTTCACCCTGTCCCTTACTTTTGGAAACTCCTCTACCACCTCCAAGGTAGTGAACTCCTTAGCATATTCCATTCCAGATAAGTATTCACTGATTTGCTAACTATTCTCCTCTAATTATGTCTTACTTGGGGCGAAGATAATGTCAAGCCATTGTTCTGGAGGAGTGGGAAGATTTTGTGTAGCACATATTTGCATACACATTGGATTCATTTTCCAATTTTCCATTCGAAATACTGAATCCCTGACTCTAACCCCTACCCTACTAGACTCTGACTACTAATCGTAATATGATAGAGAATAATAACCCAAACAGAACAGAAATACAAGCAGTTCAGGGGAGGCATGGTGTATAGTTGGAATTGCCTTTTGCATTATATAGGGTAGGAGTTATAAATCTAGTCAATTTTTTGTTGAAATAGTTCTCCGTGTGTTTTGAAAGTTAACAAATATGTGAATTCCTGTCTCCCGTTTTCTGTAGCCTATTTAGCACATGTAATTTTATATGCACATATAGAATCGTACCTGGTATCACACGTACATTTTTGTGAGGTGACTGACTTGGCAAATACAAATTGTGAGAAGACATCACTCCTCCTAAATGCTGTTGGAACTGAAAATTCAACCTATGGGTAAGCCTCCTAGTTCAACAACATTATACATAAATCCATGTTCAGTATATGAATATTCTTGGGTCTGTGGATGATATGTATTTCATGATGAATATCGATTGGCATATATATTGCTAGTTTTTAATGTCTCTGTTTGTGTGTGTGTATATGTGTGTGTGTATATATATATATATATATATATATATATATATATATATATATATATATTTATATATATATACTCTCCAGATTTTTCAAAATATGAAATATTTGTGTCTTATTTTGCACTCCCTAAATTCATTCATATTCATGTATGTGGATTTATAATCCACTTTTTAAAAAATTATTCTCAGAAATATTCATCCACCTGAAATACATATTTTTTCCTAGTACTGAAACAGTTTTCAGTAAATGGTGCATACAAATCCTAATATTTCGGCATTGCAAGATGGCTGTGAAGACAGTGTATCACACCCAGTGTACCCTGCCACTGCGCAGGTGAATGACGAGTTAGAACGATGAAAAACTATCTTGTTAGGATCTTACAGGAAAATGGGTGTTTACCGAAACCTAGAAGAATGATTTCCACCACCGAGGTCTGGTAATTGAGTCTCAAACACAAGCCACTTGTGCAACCGGAGATCCATTCTGATTGATCCCCGTGACCTGCCCCGTGTCTACAAATGGTGAGGCACCACCGAGAAGCGACCAGCAAGCAGGGAGAAACGTTGCTGCGGATTCTGTGGAATCCTGCTGGCTGAGCATCTGCTGAGCCCCCAGCTGAATTTGGGATTTCAGACGGGGAAGTTAGCAGTACATTTCTATCCCCCAAAGCGGAAACTCCACAAAGGAAACCAACAGCCACCATCTTGGAGAGGTGAAGTAACCACCACCACTCCCCGACAGATTGCAACAATAAAACAGGTGTGTGTTTCTCAGCTCATCTAACATACAGAGGGGAATTCGCATAAAATCACTCCTAGGCTTTTGGGGGAGGGATAATCAGAGCAAGTCTGCATAAAGACTGGGGGAAAACTAGAGGCACCTGACATTCAACTCCCCTTCCCATCAGCGGCAAAAATGAAACTTGTCTAGCCAGTGCGGGGCGAGGGGCAAGCGGAAAAAATAAAAACAATAGAGTTCCCAGGGTTCCCAATAGACACCCTCCCCACCCAACAAACGGCAGACCCAGAGAACAGTTTGAGCTGCCGAGAAGCATCACTCAGGAGAAATCTGGTCTAGCAGGAGAAATTAGGACTAGCAGGATAAACCAGGGGACTAGAGGCCAGACCCTCCTGACTGGGTGGCTGGAGAACGCCGGCCCGCTGCCAGTGTGACTGGGTAACTGGAGACCACCTTCCTGCCGGCACCAGCCCACCTGCTGACGGCATGTCTTGACGGCTGGAGAACGCGCGCCTGCCAGCGACCAAACACGCAACTGTGTGGCAAGAGATCACCCACCCACCGGCGACAGCCCACCCACTGCCCGCGCTAATGCGTGGCTGGAGACTGCCGGACTGCCAGCTACCGGGAGCTGAAACCAACCAGAGACAATCCAGTCCACTACCGAATTCGGACACTCCGGCAAGGAGCCTGGGGCCCACCACAGCAGAGAGGTGACATCACTGGAGCTCGGCCTTCAGAATTCCTTAACAGCGGAATCCACTTAAGCAGGCATAGTCTACCAACACAAAGGAGAGAAAACAGAGATATATAAACCCATAACAAATCTATAGAAGAGAGCAGAAACAGAGCAATCAAATAGAGCTGGAAAATAACATGAACATCATGAAAAAACAAGGGAAAAAAAGGTGTACAAACAATGAAGGACAACTTAATACTACAGGAGAACCTAGAAGCATCAGAAACAGGGATAGGGAAAAAACTTAAGTCATACCTAACTCAGATGGAAAGGAATAATAGAGAAGACATGAGGCAGCAAGTCCAAGCAATAAAAGTATATTTTGAAAATGAATTAAACAAACAAATTCAAATGGCAAAGAACAAGCTTTACCAGGAGATATATTTTAAAAAATCATACAGTAATTTTAGAAATGCAGAAAACTATAAACCAAATTAAAAACTCAAACGAAGAATATTACAAATAGACTAGATCAAGTAGAAGTCAGAACATCAGATAATGAAGACAAAGTTTTTCAACTTGAAAAGAATATAGTCAACACAGAAAACATGCTTAAATCCCATGAGCAACTATTCAAGAGATATGGGATGTCATAAAAAAACCAAAATTGGGAGTCATCGGGATAGAAGAAGGCACAGAGATTCAAACTAAATGAATGGACAACATATTAAATGAAATAATTCTAGAAAACTTCCCAGAGATGAAAGATGGAATGGATTGCCATATCCTGGAAGCCTACAGGACCTCAAACATTCAAAACCATAATAGACAAACTCCAAAACATATAATTATGAAGATAGCAAACATACAGAACAGGAGAGAATATTAAAAGACACGAGAAAAAGTAGGCAGATAACATTCAGGGGTAAACCAATTAGGTTAACAATTGATTTTTAATCCCAGACTTTGAAAGCGAGAAGATCTTTGAACAATGTATTTCAAACACTGAAAAAAAATGGATTCCAACCAAGAATACTGTATCCAACAAAATTAAGCTTCAGATTTGACAATGAAATTAAGTCTTTCCTGATAAACAAAAGCTAAAAGAATTCACAGACAGAACACCAGCACTGCAAAGAATTTTGAGCAAAATACTACAAGAAGAGGAATTGAAAAATAGTGCCCAAAACTAACAGCGGGAGGTATCTCAGTAAAGGGGAAAGAAAATAACCAAAAAGTAAAAACTACCCAAATTAAAATAAATAAATAAATAAACATGACTGGAAGTACAAATCATATTTCCATTGTAACCTTAAATGTTAAAAATCTAAACTCACCAATCAAGAGACATAGGCTAGTAACCTGGATCAAAAAAATAAATCCAACAATATGCTGCCTTCGGGAGACTCATATGATAGGTAAAGACATACACAGGCTGAAAGTGAAAGGTTGGGAAAAATCATACCACGCACATGGCCCTCAGAAGCAAGCAGGAGTGGCCATACTCATATCATATAAAATCAACTTCAAACCTACGTTACTCAAAAGGGATAAAGTAGGACACTATATATTGTTAAAAGGAACCATCCACCAACAATACTTAACAATTATCAATTGGTATGCACCAAACAATTGAGCTGCAATGCTCATAAAACAAACTCGCCTCAAGTTCAAGAGTCAAATAGACTGCAACACAATAATTAGGGGTGACTTCAACACACTGCTCTCGCCATTATACAGATCCTCTATAAAAAACTCAATAAAGAAACTATAGAATTCAACAGCACAATCAATAACCTTGACTTAAGTGACATATATAGAATATATCAACCATCATCAAGTGGATACACTTTATTCTCAGCAGCACATGGATCCTACTCCAAGTTAGACCATATATTATGCCATTGGGCAACTCTTAGTAAATATAAAGGCGTGGAGATAATACCATGCACCATATCTGATCATAATGGAATGAAACTGGAAATCAATGAGAAAAGAAGGAAGGAAAAATTCTACATCACATGGAAAATGAACAATATTCTACTGAATGATCAATGGGTTACAGAAGACATAAAGGAGAAGATAAAAAAATTCTTAGAATAAAATGACAATACAGACACAACATACTGGAATCTATGGGACACAAAGAAGGCAGTTTTAAGAGGGAAATTCATTTCTTGGAGTTCTTTCCTCAAAAAAAGAATAAAACTACAAATAAATAAACTCACAGTACATATCAAAAACCTAGAAAAGGAAGAGCAAAACAACAGCAAAAGTAGTAGAAGACAAGAAATAATTAAAAGTAGAGCAGAAATCAACGAATTTGAAACAAAAAAAAATACATTGAAAAAATTGATAAAACTAAAAGTTGGTTCTTTGGAAAAATAAATAAGATTTACAGGCCCTTAGCCATGCTAAGGATGAGAAGAAGAGAGAGAACTCAAATTACTAACATACGGAATGAAAAAGGCAATATCACAACAGACAGTACACAAATACAGAAGATAATTAGAAAGTATTTTGAAACCCTATATTCCAATAAAATAGAAGATAGTTAAAATATCGATAAATTTCTTAAGTCATACAATCTGCCCAGATTCAGTCAGGAAGACACACACAATTTAAACAGACCAAAAACAAACGAAGAAATAGAAGAAGCCATCAAAAGATTACCAACCAACAAGAGCCCTGGACCTGATGGGTATACAGAGGAGTTCAACAAAACCTTCAAAGAAGAATTAATACCAATACTTTTCAAGCTATATCAAGAAATAGAAAAACAAGGAGCTCTTCCAAATTCATTCTCGGAGTCCAAAATCACCCTGATCCCAAAACCAGACAAAGACACTTCAAAAAAGACAACTACAGACCAATATCTCTAATAAACTTGGATGCAAAAATTCTCAATAAAATCCGTGTGAATTGAATACAAAAGCATATCAAAATAGTTGTGCACCATGATCAAATAGGATTCATCCCTGGAATGCAAGGCTGGTTCAATATACGGAAATCAATAAATGCTATTCACCACATCAATTGACTTAAGGACAAGAACCATATGATCATCTCGATAGATGTAGTAAAAACATTCGACAAAGTTCAGCATCTCTTTATGTTCAAAACACTAGAAAAACTAGGGATAACAGGAACTTACCTCAACATTGTAAAAGCTATATATGCTAAACCTCAGGCTAGGATCATCCTAAATGGAAAAAACTGAAGGCATTCCCTGTAAAATCTGGAACAAGACAGGGATGCCCTCTATCACCACTTCTATTCAATTTAGTTCTTGAAATACTAGCCAGAGCAATTAGACAGACAAACGAAATTAAAGGCATAAAAATAGGAAAAGAAGAACTTGAATTATTGCTATTTGTGGATGACATGGTAATATATTTAACAGACCCAAAAGGGTCTACAAAGAAACTGCTAGAGTTAATAAATGAAGGATATAAAACCAACACGCATAAATCAAAGGCATTCCTGTATATCAGCAACAAAACTTCTGAAATGGAAATGAGGAAACCCACTCCATTCACAATATCCTCAAAGAAAATAAGATACTTGGAAATCAACCTAACAAAAGAGGTGAAAACCACAGAACCCTAAAGAGAGAGATAGAAAAAGATCTTAGAAGATGGAAAAATGTACCCTGTTCATGGATAGGCAGAACCAAATTCATCAAAATGGCGAAATTACTCAAAGTTCTCTACAGGTTTAAAGCAATGCCAATCAAAATCCCAACGGCATTTCTTGTAGAAATGATAAAGCAATCATGAAATTCATATGGAAAAACAAAAGACACACAATAGCAAAAGGAATTCTAAGCAGGAAGTGTGAATCGGGAGGTATAGCAATACCAGAGTTCAGACTTTACTACAAAGCAATAGTAACAAAAACAGTGTGGTACTGGTACCAAAACAGGCAGGTGGACCAATGGTATAGAATAGAGGACAGAGAAACCAATCCACAAAATTACAACTTTCTTATATTTGATAAAGTGGCTATAAACATGCAATGGATGAAGGATAGCATCTTCAACAAATGGTGCAGGGAAAATTAGAAATAAATATGCAACAAAATGAAACTGAATTCCGTTCTCTCACCATGCACAAAAGTTAACTCAAAATAGATCAAGGAGCTAGATATCAAATCAGAGACACTGCATCTCATAGAAGAAAAAGTTGGATACGATCTATATACTGTGGGGTCAGGCTCCAAATTCTTTAGTAAGACATCAATAGCCCAAGAGTTAATAACAAGAATAAACAAATGGGACTTACTTAAACTAAAAAGTTTTTTCTCAAGAAGAGAAACAATAAGAGAGGTAGAGAGCCTACATCCTGGGAACAAATTTTTACCCCTCACACTTCAGATAGAGCCCTAATATCCAGAATATACAAAGAACTCAAAATATTAAACAATAAGATAACAAATAACCCAAACAATAAATGGGCCAAGGACCTAAACAGACACTTCACAGAGGAGGACATACAGTCAATCAACAAGTACATGAAAAAATGCTCACCATCTCTAGCAGTCTGAGAAATGCAAATCAAAACCACCCTAAGATACCATCTTACTCCAGTAAGATGAGCAGCCATTATGAAGTCAAACAACAATAAGAGTTGGCGAGGATGTCGGGAAAAAGGTACACTTGTACACTGCTGGTGGGACTGCAAATAGGTGAGGCCAATTTTGAAAGAAGTATTGATATTCTTTGGAAAGCTGGCAATGGATCCACCATTTGACCTAGCTATCACCCTTCTTGGACTGTTCCCTGAGGATCTTAAAAGAGCGTACTATAGGGATACTGCCACATCAATGATCATAGCGGCACAATTCACAATAGCTAGACTGTGGAACCAACTTAGATGCCCTTCAACAGATTAATGGATAAAAAAATGTGGCATCTATACACAATGGAGTATTACACAACACAAAAAATGACAAAATCATAGAATTTGCAGGGAAATGGATGGCATTAGAGCATATTATGCTAAGCGAAGCTAACCAATCCTTAAAAAAACAAATGCCAAATGTCTTCTCTGATATAAAGAGAGCAAATAAGAACAGAACAGGGAGGAAGAGCATGAGGAAAAGATTAACATTAAACAAAGACGAATGGGGGGAGAGAAAGGGAGAGAGAAGGGAAAGCTTATGAAAATTTTAGGAGACCCTCAATGTTACACAAAATTGCATATAAGGTGTTGTGAGGGGAAGTGGGGGGGAAACAATGGAGAGAATTGAACAATAGAAGATGAGGTAGAGAGGGAAGATGGGAGGGGAGGAGAGGGTGGATAGTAGGGGATAGGAAAGGTAGCAGAATACAAGAGTCACTAATATGCCATTATGTAAAAATGTGAATGTGTAACCGATGTGATTCTACAATTCATATTTGGGGAAAAAATGGGAGTTCATAACCCAATTGAGTCAAACGTATGAAAGATGATATATCTTGAGCTTTGAAATGTTTTGAACAACCAATAAAAATAAATAAATAAATAAAGGTTTAAAATTTAGTGGGAAGAAATCAGCTACAAATGGGTTCAGATGTATTCATTTTGCCATGCAGAAACTTTGTTTTGTGTAGTTGTAAATATGACAAATTTATTTGACCAGAAATTGCACATAATTTGAGATTAAAGGATAATTCACCTAACTTCATGAAAAATTCATAGCATTTTCTACACTTTTCATATTTCATTTTTTTCGTGAATATTTTGTCATGGAAAAGGTCTAGTCTTAGGCGATTCTTCCAGAATACTACCTCATCTGACAAGTTCGTACAATGTGTTGGATTGTTCTTTTCATCTTTTATTTAATAGTTTCTAGCTGATTATGTGTATTTTTTCTTATCTTTATTTGGACATACAAACCTAACTATATCTTTGCATTTTATGTTTTACTGGGGAAGAGACTCATCAAAAACTCTTTGTTATATGTATCAACAATCAAATATTTAGAGCATGCAATTATTCTTAATTTTGCATGAAAATAAATTTGTACCATTTTTCTTATAAATATGTAGTATTATTAATAATGTCCCTACTCTAATAAGTAACTACTTACAAGAAGAATTAAACAATTGACTTTATATCAATTATGAACATGAAAAGTACTAAAATAAGTATTTGGCAATTAATACACAATTGATAGAAATTGAAATCACAAGAAAGCCATTTAAAATGTCAGTGCATATGGTCCTTAAATTATAGGTTGTTCAAATAAAATTTCTCTAATTCATAACAGTTAATATGCCATATTACAGCTTAATGTGATATAAAACCTTAAATTATCAGTATTGATAAATAAGAATGATGCCAGTTTACTTAAATATGTTTATTTGATTTTCACTGTAAGATGTTAATTATGGAAGAATTGAGAATTAAGAAAGACTTGGTCTATATTATTTCTAACAGGAAAATCAAAGTACTTTTAAATATATATGTATATATATAATATATGTAATGCATGTGCATGAATATAGATACATATGTATAATAAAGGTATTGTAATATATCTATCAGGTAATTATAATTTTTAAATTTTCTCAAGAAAAAGAATGACTATAAAAACAGTCTTAAATTTAAATTTCATAGCATACTACTGTTTGTAATGACATGAGAGAAAAATAGATATGGAGGGGAAACAAAAAAAGAAGGGAGAGAAGGGGGAAAATGAGGAAGAAAGTGAGTAAAGAAGAGGGAGAGGCATATTCGATGTTAAGAAAAAAGTGGAGGGGCTGGGTGTGTGGCTCAGTGGTAACATGCTTTTCTAGCATGTGTGAGGCACATGGTTCTATTCTCAGCACCACATACAAATAAACAAAATGAAGGTCAATCAACAACTGAAAAATTAAAAAATAAAAAAGAAGAAATATTATGAAAATTCCAAGCTTTGATGAATGTTAAATAAAAAAAATATATGTTACATAGCCTTTAGACTATCCAAAATAGTCACTAAATGTTAGATTATTAGTGCTATAAATAAAAATCCATTGATCTTTCCTCTACATTCTGTGACATGCTAGTGATAAAATACATTTTATTATTAATCCACCCAAAAATCCTAATGTTTCTACAGTAACTGACCCAGTTAAACATCAATGCAAGTAGACTCCTATGAGACGTGATGTGCATTTTGACGTTCATTTTTATTCAACACTGGTACATTACTATTTCTTCAGATTATGCACATCATAGCATATATGTTTCATCAAAATTTCGCAAATTTATAGGCATTTGTTTCACTTTCAATCACTTCCTGCTTGAGAACACATGTATTCCTCCATGTTTCTTGACTGCTCTTTTCATGAGACTTCTTTCCAAACACATTATTTTCGATTTCCATTATCACATTTGAAGCAAAACTCACAAACCCGTCACAATAAACCATAACACTAATATTACCATTAGATGTATAACTGGTTGGAATGAATGGTTGTATATCAATATAAGATTTCTTACTTAGTTTCAGATATCAATTCAATCCATTATTTATAGTGGAACCAGTTATATTATTTATTCACAGTACAGTCTATTCACGAATTATCTCTGTATTCAAAGACACAGGTACACCTCTTTGTAACCCCAATACTAATTTATACATCCTCAAAATATAGCTCCCAGAAATGGTGGAAGAAATAACCATGTCACCTGATCTACATATACATTTTATCACAGTAATATTCTGGACACAAAAAGCAAAGGTCACACTTTTGATTGTACAAAACCTAAATGGAAAGTGAACATGGATTACTAAAAACATCCATGTCCAGGTTGCCTAATGCTCTCAAATGAAAATCCTATTGGTGACTACATATTTGTTTCTTCCAAAGATTATATATTCAAACTCAACCATGTTGAAAGTGTCTAATCCTGTCACTCACTTTATACTTTGTCTGATTTTGTAATGTCTCTATTGATATCTGCTTTCCTACATATTTTCCCCAGTCAATCATTGTGACTTCCTCGTCACATGTGCTGATATTTACATTCACTCTCTTAGCGATACCCTACTTCTAAAGAACTTTTGTTCCAAATCCTACACTCATTCTTCTTCCTAAACCTACCAACTATCTTCCTAATCCTACAGACTATCACTTTTTGATTGGATGTTCTCTTCTACATTCAATCATCCAAGGTGAAAGGTCCTATGCCATTGTATATCGATTTATCTGAAACATCTGTGCAGAATGTAATTCAATGCTAAGTATCCCAATCAAGGGACAAATGACCTTCTGGGTTTCAAATCTTAAATAGATTTCTGTTTCGTACATATATTTCACCTCTATATTCTTATAAATATCACAGGTTCCCAATACCAATATTCATCCAGCAGAATGGTTCCTAACCCATATCGAACATGTTAATAACACTAATCACACACTGTTCCCTCAATCTAACTTTACTGAAGAGCAGCGACAGTGTTGGTCTTACAATACAGGAATGTATGGGATCTTCCACCTGCTGAGAACATCAAAGGTACATGCAGAAATGATCTCTGGAGAAGATGTAGGCAGCTATGAAGGACCTGAGAGAGCGAAAGACATCTCCATGGCAAACAACCTGGTAGGATGAAGGAATGTGTCTGAATCAGCCTCACTCTTCTTAATGTAGAGTAGACCAAACCAGGCCTGTGTGGAAAGCTCTTCCCAGGTGCGTATGGTTGATATACCATTCTAACATATGAAAGTGTCACAAGAAGTAGGGGCAGCCTCCATCTCATGGGACCCTTGGAAGCAACTGTTAGGACAAAGTGGTTGCCAAGGCAGTGACCTCATTCAGTTCCTGAAAGAAGTGACCACACCTCACTTCCTTGGTGATGAAAGTCTCTGAACTTGGGATCCAGGAAGCCAGGCACCCAGAGCCATTACCAATCCCAGTCCCAGTGGTCTCACTTGTTTGAATTTACCAAAGACAGAGTCAGTCTTTCTTCTTACCTGATGAGGTCTGTAAACAAGTCAGATTGGCATCTGTTATTTTGCCAGAGAAATGTTAGAGTCTGTAAACAAGACTGGATGGCGCCTGGAAAAATGCCAGAGGTAGTGGTTTGTGAAGTAACAAAAGTGAGCCATTAAGTGTGGAGATTCCTTATTGGTTGACTGCTGTATCTATTTTATGCTAATGAGATAGGCTGTGTAAAATGTATAAATATCGCTCAGATCTTACAATAAACGGCTCTCATTCCTGCTGCATCAATGTACACAAGTTATCCGTCACCCCCCAGGTTATTCTGCTGCAGCGGGGCTGCGGCAGATGGTGGCCCATTACGGGGAGCCCTGAGACACTCGCACGTAAGTGACGAAAAAAGCTTTCTGTCCATACATAGGACGGGAGCAATCTGCTCGTCCCTAGGCAGACAGGGCGATAGGAAAAATGGCCATTTCAAAAAAATGGAGAAGTATGTTTGTGTTTTTGTTTGTCTTGAAATGTTGTATTGTCTTTGTGATGAAAATATGGAAGGGGTGAGAAGTAAATTGATAAGAGAAAAAGGCACCCCAGTGGAACCAAGAATAGTTAGGGCATGTGTTGATAAAAGCCCAGAAACTCTAGTCAGAAAGAAAAATAAAGTTCAGAAGAAGAATGATTATCAGAAAAAAATTGCAGCAAAAGGCTATTACTGAATACTTTTCGATACTGGAGGGTGCGTGAAATGACAAGGCGGCTGCCACCTGCCCAAGCCAGTCATGGCGCAGCAAGAATTTTCCAAGAGGCAGTTGTGGGCTCTTCCCCGCCCCCCTGCCCGGGGGAGCGGATCACCACTGTGAGCCCAAATCTAGACCTGACCTGGAGGCACAGTCTCGCAGGCTTTTGCTCCCTGTGCCCAGAAGCAGTTTGAGCCCAGGACTCTCCCTGGGGCCATCTGGGGCTGCCCAGGATGCTACAGCTGGCAGAAGATGCTACTGGCATCCCTGAAGTTTGATCATTTCCAAGGCCAGTAACTACAATGGGTCTCCCACACCTGCAGGCTGATGAGTAATGAGTACTATTAAGGCTTATTTCAAATGTAAAAAACCTTGAGATAATGTACTAAAATTGTTCAGAAGGTTGTTTTCTTAGTGAAATGCAACAGGATTTTCTTTAGCCATCCGGCGTTCCTGCCTTCGTCCAAGTGCTGGTGAAAACAAAGTTGGAAGAATTTACAATGTTGCTGAGAACTGGAGGAAACTTCGGCTGAGAACCCGAGGAGACTTCGGAGCTATCGCTGTTTCTGCTACTACAACTTAAGCTAGCTGCCTGCAGAAATTACCTGGACTGTGATTTACCTGAACTCTGAGTTAATCTATTGAGACACTGCTTTAACTGGACTGAGACAACAAACTGTAATCTACAACAACTTGTAACTCGGTATCTTTGCTAACAGTGTCATTGCTGGTATAAGTTTTCCAAGGGCTTCTTGCATGGAGCCATCAATTGGCTTGGTATTGTAACATTTTGTATGCTCCCTTTCTGTTTCTAGCAGGTTATTTATGGTGTTTCTGTAAAAAACACTATGGTCCTTATTTAAATTAAACAAAAGGGGGAAATGTTAAGGTCTGTAAACAAGTCAGATTGGCACCTGTTATTTTGCCAGTGAAATGTTAGAGTCTGTAAACAAGTCTGGATGGCGCCTGGCAAAATGCCAGAGGGAGTGGTTTGTGAAGTAACAAAAGCGAGCCATTAAGTGTGGAGATTCCTTATTGTTTGACTGCTGTATCTATTTCATGCTAATTAGATAGGCTGTGTAAAATGTATAAATACCGCTCTTATTCAACAATAAACGGCTTCCACTCCTGCTGCATCAGTCTACACAAGTTGTTCGTCACACCCCCGGTTATTTTGCCCAGCCAGCCGGGCTGCGGCACTTACCTACTGATGTGAGGATGGCCAAATGCCAGGGAAGCTCTGAAGATGGTTCTTTCCTGATAAAGCAGGTATTGGCTCACCGCTGACTCCTGACTACTTCACAGATTTGGCAAAGGAAAGCAGATTTGAGACAGAACAAGCAATTTTGGGGAACATAGTATGGCCCACCAGTCAGAGGACACTCTGGATAGTCACAGACCAACTTGGAGGAAAGAGTTGCCTTTGTGGGTGTGGTTGTGGGTTTGTGTATCCCACTGTGTCTGTGGTTATAGACATTAGAAAAGAGAATGCATCAATGGATGTGTTCTGTCTAGTAGAAAGCTTCTCAGCATTCATCCTGCCAAAATTATGAATGGACTACGGCTTTCCTTACAATCTTCCTAAGTTCCTGTTTTCTTCCTGAATTCTGGCCACTCTCAAGAATAAGCTCATGGTTTTGTGGAAAAGATATGTACCACCTCCAAACTCTGTAACATGGCCTTGTACTGGATAGCCGAAGGGAATGGAGAGGAACTCAGAAAACTCAGATATCAGTGTGACCAGTAAAGTGTCAGTGGAGAAACACTGATTTGGGCCTTTTGTTTACCTATTGTTCCATTGCCCTGAATGTCTGGAAGGTCTTTGCCTCAGTCCACCCCTTTGTGAAGCCTGAAGAAAACAGTTTTCTAATGGAAAATAATGAGCATCACCTGTGGCTCTTTACTTAATTGCCGTGGAAAAGGATGTGTCTGAATCAGCCTCTTGGCCCTGTGTGAGGCTGTGACTTAGATTCTCACCACCTGATGAATCTAAGGAAAGATCTCATGTGTGCATCCAAAATCAAAATGAAAAAAGAGCAGTCTTTGGATGAAGTCTCTCGCCTTCCTCTGTAAGGTTCCTGACTTCCATCAAGTGAGAATAGGTATCCTTTGGTTCAAAAAGTTTTTCAAAGCCCTGCAGAGGCAAGCCCATAGGTGCTTGGATTTTCTCATGACTCCAATTCACATAAAGAATCTAAACCCCACAGACATTAGGCTCAAATTGGAGAAGCAGAGCAGTATTAATGGCAGGCCTATTTGATCACTCCTTGTTCACAGATAGGTTGTCAAGCCACCCTGACTTTAGACAAATGAGGGTAGGGAGCATATTTTGGATACTGTCTTCAGCTGCGCCCCTCATGGAAACTTCCAGCCAGAGGTTATGATGAGTGTCTATGTGGAAGTAGTTGAGAGCCATGTGGGAGTGTTTTGGTTTTAATTGTGGTCATTTGTTTGGCTGATGGAAGAGATGATTGGGTCCACCTTGCCTTGAACTCTGGTGTGAGTCTTCTTAGAGCCTGAGTTCTGGAAATGACTGCAGAGATGTATTGCCATGAATTGTGTTGGGATTTTTCGAGGCCACGCATGGCAGTGGCCTTTGGAAACTGAGATCTAGGCCCAGGGGGCTTCCCACAGAGCACTGGGAATCTGAGCCAGAATATCACATGATTTTATTCTGAAAGACTTGACAGCCATAGTTGAGAGTAAAAACACACATGGACCTCACATTGTAGACCTCAATGGGCCTGGCTTCATTTGATCTTTTGGCCACTCTTTGGGAAGTCTTGCCTGTGAGAGTTCTCCAGAACTTTCATTGAAATGGGCTTTCTCACCATTTAATGTTTCCAAAATGAATTAAATCCCACAGTGCCTCCAACCTCATCCTTGAAAAAAGGCTAGATAAACATCATAAAAATATGAAATTCCCATCACCAGGTGACACTGGATACACTTAGGATTTCCTGTTGCTGCTCATGAGTGTACCAGACAGTGCCTTGATTGACTGGGTTTCATGAAAATGGTGTAGAACAGTGATGCAATTAAGTTAAAGTCTGCTGAGTAGTGGGCCTAGAGGAGTGTTTTGCACGTCAGTGATAAAACTTCTGTGGTGGGGTCATATGGATCTGCCAAAAGGCTTGTAACAGACATGGTGCAGCCAGCAGACTCTTGTATGTAAAGGCATCTTGTTGAATGGAGAGGTTTCAGGGCAATGTTCAGAATCAGGTTGCTATGGTCAAGGGGGCAAGCTATGTGGGATAGAAGCCTGGTTGGTGCACTCTCCTGCAGACCCTGACGCACAACACGTGACAGATCTCCCTCCAGCACTGTGACCCAGTTGAATTACTTGTATTTCCTGAAGCCAATACCAAACTCCCAGTGCAGCAGCAAGAACACCATGAAAAGTGGAGGATGACCAAATGGCTTCACAGTCCACACGGGGTCACACTTAGCCTTCAGTGGCAAGAGTTTACTTACAAAGAGAGAATTCAGCCTTGCTGCCTCACGTTCTTGGAAAATAAGAAACCATGTTCTGCAGGTCACATAGATGGAGACCCAGCTTTGGTGGTCTCACTAGAAAGGAAGCCATAGGGTCCTGACAACAACATATACTTCAAGTGGCCAACCTCAGAGGCAGGTCTTCCAGAAGTCTTTAGGCTGGCAGATCTCCATATTTGTGTAGTATTTACCCTGTCCCTTACTTTTAGAAACTCCTCTACCACCTCCAAGATTGTGAACTCGTAACCATGTTCCATTCCTGATATGTATTCACAGATTTTCTAACTCTTCTTCTTTTATTTTGTCTTACTTGGGGCAAAGATAGTGTCAAGGTATTGTTGTGAATGAGAGTAGGAAGATTTTGTGTAGCACATATTTGCATACACATTTGATTCATTTTCCTATTTTACATTCAAAATACTGAATCCCTGACACTAACCCATACCCTACTAGACTCTGACTACTAATACTAATATGGTGGAGAGAAATAATGAAAACAGAATTGAAATACAAACAGTTCAGGGGACGCATGGTGTATAGTTGGATTTTCCTTTTGCATGATAAAGTGTAGGTGTTATAAATATAGTCAATTTTTAATTAAAATAGTTCACCATGGGTTTTTGTAGTTATCAAATACGTGAATTCCTGTCTCCCTTTCTCTGTAGCCTATTCAGCACATGTATTTTTATATTCACATATAGAATCCTACCTGGTATCACACGTACATTTTTGTGACTTGGCTGACTTGGAGATACAAATTGTGAGAAAAGATCACTCCTCCTAAACGCTGTTGAAACTGAAAATTCAACCTATGTGTGAGCTTCCTAGGAGAACAACATTGTACATAAATCCATGCTCAGTACAATAAATAAATTTGCATCTGTGGATGTTATATATTTCATGATGAATATTGATTGGCTTATATATTGGTACTTTTTAATATCTCTGTGTGTGTTTTGGGTGTGTGTGTGTATATAAATATATATATATATATATATACACTCTCAAGATTTTTCAAAATATGAAATATATCTGTCTTATATACACTACCAAAATTCATTCATGTTCATGTATGTGGATTTATAATAAAAATTTCACAAGATTATTCTCAGAAATATTCATTCACCTGAACTACATATTTGTTTCCTAGTACTTAAAACTAACTTCAGTGAATGGTGCATACAAATCCTAATATTTCTACAGTAATTGACCCAGTTTAACATCAATGCAATTAGATTCCTATGGGACATGGTCTGTATTTTGATGTTCATTTTTATTCAACACTGGTTCGTTAATATTTCTTCAGTTTATGCACATCATAGGATATATATTTCATCCACAAATTCACAAATTTATAGGCATTTGTTTCACTTTCAAACACTTCCTGCTTCAGAACACATGTATTCCTCCAGATTTCTTGACTGGTCTTTTAATGAGACTTCTTTCCAAACACATTATTTTCGATTTCCATAATCACTTTTGAAGCAAATCTCACACAATCTTCATAATAAAATATAACGCAATTATACAATTAGATGTGTAACTGGTTGGAATTAATGATTGTATATCAATATAAGTTTTGTGTATATTTTCACATATCAATTTAATCCGTTATTTAAAGTGGAAACACGTATATTATTTATTCATAGTATTGTCAATTCATGCATTAATTCTATATTCATAGACACAGGGTACAAATCTTTGTACCGCCAATAATAATTTATACATCTTCAAAATATTGCTCCCAGAAATGGTATAAGAAATAGTTATGTCACCCGATCTACATATACATTTTATCATAGTAATATTCGGGACACAAAATGCAAAGGTGAAACTTATGATTGTACCAAAGCCTAAATTGAAAGTGAGCATGGATTACTAAAAACATCCATGTCCATGTTGCCTAATGTTCTCAAATGTCAATCCTATTTGTGACAACATATTTTTTTCTTCCTAAGATTATATATTCAAACTCAACCCTGTTGAAAATATCTAATCCTATCACTCACTTTATACTTTTCCTGATTTCTTAATCTCTCTGTTGATATCTGCTTTCTGACATATTTTCCCCAGTTCATCATTGTGACTGACTCTTCACATGTGCTCACATTTAAATTCACTCTCTATCCGAAACCCTATTGCTAGAGAACTATTTGTCCAAAACCTATACTCACTCTTCTTTCTGAAACTGAATATCTTTCTAATAATTCCAACTATCCCTTTGTGACTAGAAGTTCTCTTCAACATTCCATCATCCAACGTACAAAGTCCTATGCCATTGTACATTGATTTATCTGAGACATCTCTGCAGAAAATAATTCAAATCTAAGTATCCCAATCAAGGGCCCTTTGCCCTTCTGGGCTTCAAATCTTACTTACATTTCTGTTTTCATACTTATATTTTACCTATATTTTCTTGTAAATATTGCAGGTTCCCAATCATTCCTGCAGAATGATTCCTAACTCATATCGAACATGTTATTAATCCTAACCATACACTCTTCCCTCAATCTAACTTTACAGAAGATTAGGGATAGAGTTGGTCTTTCAATTCAGGAATGTAGCGGATCTTCCAGATGCTAAGATCCTCAAAGGTCCATTCAGAAATGATCCCTGGAGAAGATGTAGGCAGCTATGAAGGACCTGAGAGAGAAAAAGTCATCTCCATGGAATGGCTCACGGCTGGCTCCTAAAAACCTCACAGAGTTGGCCAAGGAGACCAGATCTGAGACAGGAGAGGCCATTTCTGGGAACATAGTATGGCCCACCAGTCAGAGGACACTCCGGATAGTCACAGACCTACTTGGGGAAAGGAGGTGCCTTTGTGGGTTGGGTGTGAGTTTGTGGTCTTGTCCCATTTTCTGAGAATAGGTAGGAAAGGCAGTTTGTTCATTTTGGAGTGGATGGTTTCAAGAAACTCGTTTGACAAGGAGTGTGTTTCTATGTCTGGGTATCCCACTGTGTTCGTGGATGAAGACATTAGAAAGAGCATGCATCCATGGATGTGCTCTGTCTAGTAGAAAGCTTCCCAGTATTCATCCTTCCCAATTTATAGATGGACTTGGCTGCCTTCTGGATGGGCAACACCTACTATCTTCCTAAGTTCCTGTTTTCTGCCTGAATTCTGGCCACTAACCATAATAGGCTCATGGTTATGTGTCCAAGATATGTACCACTTCCAAGCTCTGGGACATGGCCATGTACAGGATAGCTGAAGGGAATTGGAGCATCTCAGAAAACTCAGATATCAATGTGACCAGTAAAGTCTCTGTGGAGAAACCCTGCTTTGGGCCTTTTGCATACCTATTCTTCTGTTGCACTGAATAACAGGAAGGTCTTTGATTAGGCCACGCCTTTGTGAAGCCTGAAGAAAACAGTTTTCAAATGGAAATGAATGGGCATCACCTGGGGCTCTTTGCTTAATTGTTTGGAAAGGGATGTGTCTGAATTGGCCACTTGGCCCTGTGTGAGGCTGTGGCTTAGATACTCAGCACCTAATGGACCTAAAGAAAGATCCCATGTGTGCACCCAAATCCAAAATGTCCAAAAAGCATTCATTGTGGACTATGTCTCTCGCCTTCCTCTGTAAGGTTCCTGATCTCCATCAAGTGAGAATAGGGATCCTTTGCATCAAATGAGTACTTCAAAGCCCTGCAGAGTCTAGCCCATTGGTGCTTGTGATTATCCATGACTCCAGTTCACATAAAGAATCTAAATCCCACAGTCAGTAAGCCTCAAATTGGAATTGTGGAGCAGTATTAAAGGCAGGGCTCTATGATCATTCCGTGTTCAAAGGAATGGTGTCCAGGCAACCCTGACTTGCGACAAATGAGGTGCGAGGGTGCTTATTTTGAACACTGTGTTGGTCTGTGCCCCTCATGGAAATCTCCAGCCAGAGGTTATTATTAGTGTCTTTATGGAAGAAAATGAGTGCCATGTGGGAGTCTTTTGTTTTTAATTGTGGTCATTTGTGTGGCGGTTGGAAGAGATGTCTGCTTCCACCTGGGCTTGAACTCTGGTGTGATTCCCCTCAGAGACTGAGTTGTGGAACTGTCCTCAGAGAAGTATTGCCATGAATTGTGTTGAGATTTTAGGAGGCCACACATGAGATTCGCCCTTGGAAACTGAGATCTAGGCCCAGGGTGGCTTTCCACAGAGCACAAGTAATCTCAGCCAGGATATCACACGATTTTATTGTTAAAGACTTGGCAGCCATAGTTGAGAGTCAAAACACACATGGAGCTCACATTGTAGACCTCAATGAGCCTGGCTTCATGTGACCTTTTGGCCACACTTTGGGAAGCTTTGCCTGTGATAGTTCTCCATTTCTTTCGTTCAAATGAGTTTCCTCGCCATTTAATGGTTCCTGAATGTTTGGAAACCCACAGTGCCTCCAACTTCATCCTTAAAAAATAGCTAGATAAATACCACAAAATTTTTGAAATTCCCTTGACCAGGTGGCACTGGAGAACCTTTGGATTCCTATTGCTGATCATCAGTATACCAGACAGTGCCTTGATTGACTTGATTTCATGAAAATGGTGTAGAACAGAGATGCCATTAATTTGGAGCCAGCTGAGTAGTTGGCCTAGAGCAGTGGTGGGGAGGTGTCTGATATAACATCTGTGGTGAGGCCATGTTTACCTGCCATTGGCTTCCAAATGGCTTGTGACTGACATTTTACATCCAGCAGACCCTTGTATGTTAAAGCATCCTGTTATATAGAGAGGTTTCAGGGCAATGTTCAGAATCAGGTTGCTATGGTCAATGGGGCAAGCTCTGTGGGAAAGAAGCTTGCTTGGTGCATTCTCCTGCAGACCCTGACCCACCACATGTGACAGAATTCCCCCCAGCACTTTGTCCCTGTGGAACTCCTTGTATTTCAAGAAACAAATACCAAACTCCCAGTGCAGCAGCAAGAAACACCACAAAAAGTGGAGGATGAAAAAATGGCTTTACAGTAAAAACGAGGAGACACTTAGCGCGCAATGGCTACAGTTTACCTACAAAAGAAAATTCAGCACTGCTGCCTCATGTTCATTGGGAAATAAGAAACAATGTCGTCCAGGTCACATAGATGCAGACCCAGTTATGATGGTGTAACTAGAACGGAAGCTAAATCTCCTGACAACAACATATATTTCAAGTGCCCAAACTCAGAGGCAGTTTCTCAAAAGTCTTTACGCCAGCAGAGCTCCATGTGGGTGGAGTGTTTACCCTGTCCCTTACTTTTGGAAACTCCTATACCACCTCCAAGGATATGAACTCCTGAGCATATTCCATTCCAGATATGTATTCACAGATTTTTGCAACTCATCTCCTCTAATTGTGTCTTACTTTAAGCGAAGGTGATGTCAAGGCATTGTTCTGGATGAGAGTGGGAAGATTTATTTGTAGCACATATTTGCATAAATATTGAATTTATTTTCCTATTTTCAATTCGAAATACTGTATCCCTGACACTAACCCATAACCTACTAGACTCTGACTACTAATCCTAATATGATGGAGTAAAATAACCCACACAGAATAGAAATACAACCAGTTCAGAGGAGGCATGGTGTATATCTGTACTTTCCTTTTGCATGATAAATCGTTGGTGTTATAAATCTTGTCAATTTGTAGTTAAAATAGTTCTCTATGTGTTTTTAAAGTTAACAAATATGTGAATTCTGTCTCCCTTTCTCTGTAGCCTATTCAGCACATGCATTTTTATATGCACATATAGAATACTACATGGTATCACATGTACATATTTGTGAGGTAACTGACTTGGCAAATACAAATTGTTAGAAGAAAACACTTCTTCTAAATGCTGTTGGAACTGAAAATTCAACCTATGGGTGAGCTTCCTAGTTGAACAACATAAATCCATATTTAGTAAAATCAATATTTTTGGATCTGTGGATTATATATATTTCATGGTGAATTTCGATTGGCATACATAATGCTAGTTTGTAATGTCTGTATTTAGGTGTGTGTGTCTGTGTGTGTGTGTGTATATATATATATATATATATATATATATATATATATATATATATATATATTCACTCTGCTGATTATTCAAAATATAATATATATGTGTCTTATTATACACTAACTAAATTCATTCATATTCATGTATTTGGATTTATATTCATCCACCTGAAATACATGTCTCTTTCCTAGTACTGAAAACTATCTTCAGGGGATCATATTATGGCGGTGATGGGAGTTCATTACCCCTGTGTACCGCCTCACTTTGCAGGAGAAGGACGAGTTAGAACGGCTAAAATCTACCTTGTTAGAAATTTTCAGGAAAATTGGTGTGCTCCAAAACCTACAGGAAGGATTTCCATTGCACAAGGACCAGCTACGGGGGCTCAAACGCCAGCGATTTGTCCTCACAGAGGGTCACGCTGCTTATTCAGCAAATCGCCCCATGGCTAGTGTCTGCAATGCGCGCTGGGAAACGACGAGAGAGCAACGCAAAGATACAGCCCTGTGGATTATGCAGGCTCCTGCCAGCTGTGCAATCACTGTGCTCAGTGCTGAATTCTGGGTTTGAAACGGGGGAAGGAAGCGGTCCAATTCGGTTTTCCACACCGGTGAGACCACAGAGGAAGTTAGCGGTCACCATCTTGGAGAGCTGACGTCACCATCCCTGTTTTCGACTGATCACAGCTCATTCAGATACAGAATAGGTAATTTCAGGCTGCCATTCGCCTTCATCTTGCAGACAAATTACTCAGGGTCAGTGCTAAAGAACCCACGAAAATTGCTTCTTGGATCCTGCTCCTATCAGAACATTCACCGAGCCTGGAGCGGCTGAATTCCGGGTCCCGAAACTGCTCTGGCCCAGGGCTAAAGAACCTGTGGAAACTGTTTCTTGGTCTTGGTCCTGCTGAATACTGTAGAGGTAAATGTGAACTGAGCCTTCATAGACAGTGGCAACAGGATTGAGACGGGGCTTGTGAGGGCCGGTCACGACTCACCCGTTGCTTTGGTCAACTGGTAAAGGGAATGAAATGCTGCCATCACATGGGATACCAACATGGCAGAGATCTGATGTGATCACAAAGCGGTGGAGGAGATAACTTCATCGATACCAGCGGTGAGAGAAATAGTTGGTCTCCTGGTAAAGAAAGTGAGTCACAAACATCCGAGTCTCTCTCACTTAGTCATCAAGCCAGAGGTGCAGAGCAGAGCTGCCGCCTGTGCCTGGAACAGGCCCAGCAACCCACCGGCGTGGTAGTCACGTCACCCCAATTGGAGTAGGGGCAGAGCAGAGCCGACACCCATGCCTGCAAGGTAGGCAAACATACGACCGACCGGCAGAACAGGCCCAGCGGCCAGTCAGCATGGTAGAGAGATCACCCCAATTGGAGGAGCAGTACAGTCGCCAACCGCACCTGCAATGGAGACTTTTCAACTATACAAGAGCAATATAAATATATAGGGGGAAAATTTCAAAAACACAACAGTTTCACCAAGCAGAAAGAAACGCAAGCTGTATGAAAAGACAAGAAAAGAAAGGACCACAAGCAATGCAGGTCAACTCAACTTTAGAAGAGGTCATAGATGCAGCATATGGAATGTCAGATAAAGAATTCAGGATATACATGCTTCAGGTCATCTGGAATCTCAAGGAAGACATTAGACAGCAAAAATCAGACAATGAAAGATCACTTTGACAATGAATTACATAAAAAAATCCAAGTAGCAAAGATCAACTATACAGGGAGATAGATGTTATAAAAAACAAACAAACTGAAATCTTAGAAATGCAGAAAGTAATGAACCATCTTAAAAACTCAATTGAGAATACTACCATCAGAGCAGAATACTTAGAAGATAGAACATCAGACAATGAAGACAAAGTATTTCAACTCAAAAAGAACATATACAGCTCAGCAAGACTGTTAAGAAACCATGAGCAATACTGCAAGAAATATGGGATAACATAAAGAGACTAAACATAAGAGTCATTGGGATACAGGAAAGTATAGAGGTCCAAACCAAAGGAGTGAGCATTCTATTCAATGAAATAATAGGAGAAAAATTCCTAGACTTGAAGAATGAGACAAAATCCCAAATCCAAAAAGTCTACAGGACACCGAACATGCAAAATCATAAGAGATCCACACCTAGACACATTATAATGAAGATACCCAACATACAGAATAGAGAATTTTAAAAGCTACAAGAGAAAGGAAGCAGATTATAGTTAGTGGTAAACCAACCAGGATAACAGCTGATCTTTCAACACAGACTCTGAAAGCTAGAAGATCCTTTAATAACATATTTCAAACACTGAAAGAAAATGGGTTCCAACCAATAATCATGTATCCAGCGAAATTAAGCTTCAGATGGAAGATGAAATTAAAACCTTCCACGATAAACAAAAGTGAAAAGAATTTGCAGCTAGGAAACCGTCTTTTCAAAACATCCTCGGCAAAACATTACAGGAAGTGGAAATGGAAAATACCAATGAAAACCAACAGTGGGAGGTAGGACATTAAAGTGGGGGAAATAATCAAAGAGGAAAACAAACTATATTTAGTAACATAAATAAACAAATATGGATGGAAGAACAACCCATATCTCAATAATAACCAAAAATCTTAATGGCTTAAACTCACCAATTAAGAGACACAGGCCAGTAGAATGGATCACAAAACAAGAACCAACAAAATGCTGCCTACAGGAGACGCATTTTATAGGAAAAGACATACATCGAATGAAGGTGATACTTGGAAAAATCATATCACTCTTATGAACTTCGGAAACAAGCAGGAGTGTCCATACTCTTATCAAATAAAATAGATTTCAAGCCAAAGTTAATCAAAAGGGATAAAGAAGGACACTACATACTACTCAAGGGAACCATACGCCAACAAGACATAACAATCATAAACATATATGCCCCAAACAATGGTGCAGCTTTGTTCATCAAACAAACTCTTCTCAATTTCAAGAGTCTAATAGACCACAATACAGTAATCATGGGAGATATGAACACACCTCTCTCACCACTGGACAGATCTTCCAAACAAAAGTTGAATAAGGAAACTATAGAACTCAATAACACAATTAATAACCTAGAGTTAATTGACATATATAGAATATACAACCCATCATCAAGAAGTTACACTTTTTTCTCAACAGAACATGGATCCTTCTCAAAAATACATCATATATTATGTCACAGGGCAACTCTTAGACAATTAAAAGGAGTAGAGATAATACCATGCATTTTATCTGATCATAATGGAATGAAACTAAAAATCAACGATAAAAGAAGGAAGGAAAAATCATTCATCACTTGGAGAATGAACAATAGGTTTCTGAATGATCAATGGGTTATTGAAGACATCAAGGAGAAAATTAAAAAATTCTTAGAGATAAATGAAAACACAGACACAATATATCAGAATCTATGGGACACATTGAAAGCAGTTCTAAGAGGAAAATTCATTGCTTGGAGTTCATTCCTTAGAAAAAGAAAAAAACCAACAAGTAAATGATCTCATACTTCATCTCAAAATCTTAGAAAAACAAGAGCAAACAACAGCAAAAGAAGTAGAAGGCAAGAAATAATTAAAATCAGAGCAGAAATTAATGAAATCGAAACAAAAGAAACAATTGAAAAAATTGACAAAACAATACATTGGTTTTTTGAAAAAATAAATAAAATCGACAGACCCTTAGCCATGCTAACAAAGAGAAGAAGAGAGAGAACTCAAATTACTAGCATATGAAATGAAAAAGGAAATATAACAAGACACACTTCAGAAATACAGAAGAAAATCAGAAATTATTTTGAATTAATATACTCCAATAAAATAGAATATAGTAAAGGCATTGATAAATTTCTTTAGTCATATGATGTGCCCAGATTGAGTCAGGAGGATATAGACAACCTAAACAGTCCAATATCAATTGAGGAAATAGAAGAGACCATCAAAATACTACCAACTAAGAAAAGCCCAGGACTGGATGGGTATAGAGCAGAGTTTTACAAAACCTTTAAAGAAGAACAAAAACCAATAATTTTCAAGCTATTTCAGGAAAAATGCAAAAATCCTCAAAAAAATTCTGGCAAATCAGACACAAAAACATATATAAAAAAAAATGTGCACCATGATCAAGTAGGATTCATTCCTGGGATGCAAGGCTGGTACAATATACGGAAATCAATAAATGCTATTCATCACATCAATAGACTTAAAAATAAGAACCAAATGATCATCTCGAGAGATGCGGAAAAAGCATTCGACAAGGTACAGCATCACTTTACGTTCAAAACTCTAGACAAACTAGGGATAACAGGATCATACCTCAATATTGTAAAAGCAATCTATGCTAAGCCACAGGCTAGCATCATTCTGAATGGAGAACAATTGAAGGCATTCCCCCTAAAATCTGGAGGAAGACAATGATGCCCTCTATTACCCCTTCTGTTCAACATAGTTCTCGAAACACTGGCCAGAGCAATTAGAAAGACTAAAGAAATTAAAGGAACAAAAATAGGAAAAGAAGAACTCAAATTATCGCTATTTGCAAAAGACATGATTCTATACCTAGCAGACCCAAAAGGGTCTACAAAGAAATTATTAGAGGTAATAAATGAATTCAGCAAAGTGGCAGGATATTAAATCACCACGCATAAATCAAAGGCATTTTTGTATATCAGCGACAAATCCTCTGAAATGGAAATGAGGACAATCACTCCATTCACAATATCCTCAAAAAAATAAATAAAATACTTGGGAATCAACCTAACAAAAGAGGTGAAAAACTTATACAATGAAAATTACAGAACCCTAAAGAGAAAAATAGAAGAAAATCTTAGAAGATGGAAAAATATACCCTGTTCATGGATAAGCATAACTAACATCATCAAAATGACGATATTACCAAAAGTTCTCTATAGGTTTAATGCAATGCCAATCAAAATCCCAAGGTCATTTCTTGCAGAAATAGATAAAGTAATTATGAAATTCATATGGAAAAATAAAAGACCCAGAATAGCAAAAACAGCTCTAAGCAGGAAGTGTGAATCAGGCAGTATACCGATACCAGACCTCAAACTATACTACAGATCAATAGTAACAAAAATAGCATGGTACTGGTGCCAAAACCGGCGGGTGGACCAGTGGTACAGAATAGAGGACACAGAAACCAATCCACAAAACTACAGCTACCTTATATTTGATAAAGGGGCTAAATGCATGCAGTGGAGGAAGGATAGCATCTTCAACAAATGGTGCTGGGAAAACTGGAATTCCATATGTAACAAAATGAAACTGAATCCCCTCCTCTCGCCATGCACATGAGTTAACTCAAAATAGATCTAGGAGGTTGAAATCAAATCAGAGACACTGCATCTGGTAGAAGAAAACTTTTGCCACGATCTATATACTGTGGGGTCGGGCTCCAAATTTCTCAATAGGACACCCATAGCACAAGAGTTAATCACTAGAATCAACAAATGGGACTTACTCAAACTAAATAGATTTTTCTCAGCAAAAGAAACAATAAGAGAGGTAAATAGGGAGCCTACATCCTTGGAACAAATCTTTACTCCTCACACTTCAGATAGAGCCCTAATATCCAGAGTATACAAAGAACTCAAAGAAATTAAACAATAAGAAAATGAATAACCCAATCAACAAATGGGCCAATGACCTGAACACACACTTCTCAGAGGAGGACATACAATCAATCAATAAGTACATGAAAAAATGCTCACCATCTCTAGCAGTCAGAGAAAAGCAAAACAAACCCACCGTAAGATACCATCTCACTGCAGTAAGATCGGCAGCCATTATGAAGTCAAACGACAACATGTGCTGTCGAGGATGTGGGGAAAAGGGCACACCTGTACATTGTTGATGGGACTGCAAATTGGTGCAGCCAATTTGGAAAGCAGTATGGAGATTTCTTGGAAAGCTGGGAATGGAACCACCATTTGACCTATTCCCCTTCTCGGTCTATTCCCTAAAGACCTAAAAAGACCATGCTACAGAGATACTGATAAATCGATGTTCATAGTAGCACAATTCACAATTGCAAGACTGTGGAACCAACCTAGATTCCCTTCAATAGATGAATGGATTAAAAATGTGGCATTTATATAGAATGGCTTGTGACTCACAAAATGCAGCCAGCAGACCCTTATATGTAAAGGCAAATTGTTATATGGTTTGGTTTCAGGTAAATGTTCAGAATCATGTTGCTATGGACACGGGGGCAAACTATGAGAGATAGAAGATTGGATGGTGCATTCTCCTGCAGACCCTGACCATACACACGTGACAGAACTCCCTCCAGCACTGTGTCCCAGTTGAACTCCTTGTATTTCGTGATGCAAATACCAAACTCCCAGTGCAGCAGCAAAAAATACCACGAAAAGTGGAGGATGACCAAATGGCTTCACAGTTCACACGGGGAGACACTTAGGTTCCAGTGTCCACAGTTTACTTAGGAAGAGAGAATTCAGCACTGCAGTCTCATGTTCATTGGAAAATAAGAAACCATGTCCTCCAGGTCACATAGATGCAGACCCATCTTTGATGGTTGTGGTAAGCCATTGTTGTAGATTGTGGCCATCATTAGAAGATGGCGCCGGCTTCCACTGTGGCCTGTGGTAAACAAATTCTTTTGTCGAGAGTTGGCACGCTATCCCTTGCCACCCTATAAGAAAGATCCATGTGGCGGCTTAAGATTGGTACGTGGGAGGCTTTATTAGGCTGTGCTTGGGCGCTCGGGAGTAGAGAGGGGGGTCACTAAAAGGTACTTTAATCAAGGCCTGAATAAACTGCTGAAAGAAGATTCCTGAGTTGCGTCTTCCTTGCGGGCAAGGGGTCGCGACAAGTGGTGCTGAAAACCCGGGAACCAGAACTTTCAGCAGTCAGGGGTGGTGCACCGGTTAGTCCCAGGTAAGTGGGACCCGCTATCAAAGCGGAGGTCAGTCCCAGATAAGTGGGACCCGCTATCAAAGCGGAGATTAGTCCCAGGTAAGTGGGACCCGCTATCAAAGCGGCAGCTCCTCTGTAAAGCCAGAGAGAGCATTACATCTTATTGCAGCTGCACTGTGTACTTTCGCTCTTACTTTCACTTTTGTTTTTTGTGCGTCTTTTGTTGTGTCATGGGTGCCGTATCTTCAAGTCCGCTTCTCCTGGCCCTAGATAATCTGTTACGTTCCAAGGGCCTAGAAGTGAAACGTAGTACTTTACAGAGATTTTTACAGAAGACAGATATTGCTGCACCGTGGTTTGCGTTCTCGGGCAGCCTTACTATACCTAGCTGGGATAAGTTAGGCACAGATCTTGACTTTGCTTCTGAGCAGGGCATATTAGAGGGTGGGGTGATACCCCTTTGGAAGATGATTCGTAGTTGCCTCGCAGATGGCAGATGTCAGAAAGCACTTACTAAAGGACAAGAAGTTTTAGAGCAATTACATGAAGAAAGATCAGAAATGGCAGGCAGTGAGGTATTTCAGGAGGGTGGGAGTGTGCGGAGCGAGAAACAGGGGAGGAGGCGATTATCTCCGGCAAGAAGTGACGTATTTCAGGAGGATGGCAGTGTGCGGAGCGAGAAACAGGGGAGGAGGCGATTGTCTCTGGCACGGAGTGAGATATTTCAGGAGGAAGGGAATGTGCAGAGCGAGAAACGGGGGAGGAAAAGCTTGTATCCAGATCTCAGTACACTGCGCACACTCCCATGCAAAAGTGGGTCAGAAGAGGAGGAGGATGAGCAGGAGGAGCTCGGGAGACTGTCTCGTCAGCTAGCGAGTCTAACTATGGGAGAAGGGAACAAAAATGAACAGGAGCTCAAGAAAAATGATCCTCCGGACCCGCCGCCATACGGTGGGGGTGTTTCGAGGAGAGCTTTCCATGCCCAAACATGGAGGGCTGTTAACGCTGAGATGGGTCTTGTTTATCCAGTTTTCCAGGATGACAATAGGGAAAAATTTCATGAGCCCTTAGATTTCAAAATTGTGAAGACCCTGGCAGAGTCTGTGCGCACTTATGGGGTGGATGCCGCCTTCACATTAACTCAGGTGGAGAGTCTGTCTAGATACTGTATGACTCCCTCTGATTGGGCTAGCCTTGTTCGGGCTTGTGTTTCTCCAGGCAAATATTTGGACTGGAGAGCCTTTGTGCTAGAGGGCGCTGTAGAGCAGGCTGCCCAAAACTATGCGGCGGGACACCCCCATTGGGACAAGGATATGCTTTTGGGACAAGGCAGATTTTCTAATCAACAGACAGGATTCCCTCCTGAGACATATGATTAAATTAACAACATTTGCATTCGGGCATGGAAGTCACTTCCAAATAGAGGAGAGGTATCTGGTAACTTGACTAAGATTCTGCAGGGCCCTACAGAACCCTTTTCAGATTTTGTAACAAGGATGGTGGATGCCGCTGAAAAGATTTTTGGGGACCCTAATAGGCACCTACAGGGGCGTAAGCATCCTGTGCAAGGTCATCAAAAGCTTAACAGGTTTGGTCTGGGTTTTTCCTAGGGGCCACTGGGGCTCAAATACCCATAACATGGCTCACCAAGGAGCCTGTTTGGGTGCCTCAGTGGCCTCTTCCCTCGGCTAAACTGGCAGCAGCCCATGATCTAGTCAAAGAACAACTTGATTTGGGTCACATCCAACCTTCTACTTCTCCATGGAATACTCCCATATTTGTCATTAAGAAAAAATCAGGGAAGTGGCGCCTACTACATGATCTACGAGCAGTTAATGCTCAGATGCAACTTATGGGGCCCATTCAAAGAGGGCTGCCTCTGCTCTCCTCTGTTCCTCAAGGCTGGCATATAATTGTTATTGACATTAAAGACTGTTTCTTTTCCATTCCTTTGCATCCTAAAGATTCACAACGTTTTGCTTTCACCCTTCCCTCGTGTAATCACGAGGAACCAGATCAAAGGTTTGAGTGGGTGGTGTTGCCACAGGGGATGGCTAATAGTCCCACGATGTGCCAGATGTATGTGGGGAAGGCACTCGCAGCTCTCAGACATAAGTATTCCTCCACCAAGATCATTCATTATATGGATGATGTGTTATTGGCCACAAAATTAGAACAGACAGTTAATGAGGCTTATAAAGAACTCATGATGCTGTTGGCTCAACATGGACTCCACATCGCACCTGAAAAAGTTCAAACGGGGGATTCTATCAGGTTTTTGGGAGCGACAATTGGGTATGACAAATTAAAACCACAAAAAATTACCATCAGGACTCAAGATTTCCAAACTCTAAATGATTTTCAAAAATTGCTGGGAGATATTAATTGGATAAGAGGATATTTACATATTCCTAATATTGTGCTCCAGCCTTTGTATGCTAAGGGTGATCCAGATCTTGCTTCCCCTCGTAGCCTCACTACTGAGGCTAGAGCGGCCCTTATAAAAGTAGAACAAGCTATACAGCATGCCACTCTATGCAGACTCCAGAGTGATAAATCTTTCCAGTTATGTGTGCTTGCCACTATGCGGCAGCCTACTGGAGTACTGTGACAAGATGGGCCTTTACTATGGATCCACCCACATGTATCCAAAGGAAAATCCTTAAAATATTATCCTGATGCTGTTGCAGCACTGGCACTTAAAGGGATTCAACAAAACATTCAATTTTTCGGCCAATCACCTTCTTCTCTTATCATACCCTACACTAAAGCTCAGCTTAATGTTTTATGTGCTACTCTAGACAACTGGGCTATTCTGTGTTGCTCGTTTCAAGGGGGTATTTATAATCACTACCCTTCTCATCCATTACTCCATTTTGTTAAAGAACATCCCATCATTTTCCCTAAGGTAACTTCATCCAGTCCAGTTCCGGGGGCTGTTAACATTTTTACTGATGGTTCCAAGTCTGAAATGGGAGCTTATGTAATTAATGACTCTCCCCCTATCCAGCATCAATTTGCTCCTGGAAATCCACAATGGGTAGAACTACAAATTGTTATTGAAGTTTTAAACAGTGTTCTTTTCCTTTTAATCTTATTTCGGACTCCAGCTATGTGGTACAAGCACTAAAAGTCCTGGAGGCAGTGGGAGCTATTAGTGATGCCCACAATGTGTCTGTTTACTTTACTCAGCTTCAACAACTTATCTCTAACCACACTGCTTCTTTTTATCCAATGCACATCAGGGCTCACACCTCTCTTCCTGGTCCGTTATCCCAGGGTAATGCCTGTGCGGACTTAGCCACTAGAGGCCAATTGATGTGCTTGGCTTCCTCCTTAGAGGGGGCTAAGTTGTTTCACCAAAACTTCCATGTTAATGCACTAATGCTGCGCAGGCGTTTTTCCATTTCAAGAGCGGATGCTCGGCAGATAGTATTGCAATGTCCCCATTGTGTCACATTTCTTCATCGCCCTAATTATGGAGTAAATCCACGGGGATTAAAGCCATTGGTTGTTTGACAAATGGATGTGACACATATACCTGACTTTGGTAACCTTAAATATGTGCATGTTTCCGTTGATACGTGCTCTGGAATTATCCATGCTTCTGCTTTATCGGGAAAAAAGACGTGTAATGTCATTACTCACTGTTTAGAGGCATGGGCAGCATGGGGTGCACCTGCATCCCTTAAGACTGATAATGGACCTGCTTATACTGACAGACAATTTACAGCTTTTTGTTCTACTATGGGAGTGCAACTTACTCATGGTTTGCCTTATAATCCTCAAGGACAAGGCATTGTTGAGCGTGCTCATCACACCTTAAAGGAAACTTTACAAAAACAGAAAGGGGGAATAGGAGCTGAACACACTCCTAAAGAGTGCCTGTCCTTAGCTCTCTTTACCATTAATTTTTTGAATTTGGATATTCATGGTCGCTCTGCGGCCGATAGACATGTGTCCCCTCAGCCCTCTGTGATTGGTTATGTTAAGTGGAAGGATGTTCTTACGGGCCAATGGAACGGCCCTGACCCCGTGCTGACATGGGCACAAGGATCTGTATGTGTTTTTCCCCAGGATCGTACGGAACCGTTGTGGGTCCCTGAACGCTTGACAAGAAGAGTCTCGACATCAACTGACCAGCAACAAGAGATACCACAACAATCCTGTGATGAGGATCTTCATTCTGCTAAGTGCTCTGGCTCTGGTGCTGGTGCCGATGGCACAGGCGACACCAATGCGGTGGTGGGCAGTGGCACGGGCATGGCCAATGCCGATGCCGGTTCATGGTAATTCTAGTGTCCTCCCCACTCTTTTTTCAACCTCATGTGAGATGTCTGCTCCCTGTACCTCTCCTAGAGGGGACATGGAGAGAATTTTTAATCAATCTCAAGTTAATCTCACAGGAGTTTTTTGTTTCAGCCTTAGAAACGCTAATTGCATTAGCCTTAAAACCAAAAATTTGACTAACTGGGAGGACCCATTGCGGTCCAATCAGGTCTCAGGAAGCATTATCAGTGCTGTATTGAGCAAGGTAGCTTCGGGGAAGCAATCAGGCTCAGAGACCCCCGCAAACAGCAGCTCTGCTCTTAACATAACTACCTTGGCTATTATCTCCGAGGTACTAATCCCAGTGCCTTCTTCTTCTAGTAGTATTTATAATGCCACTCATTTCAAGGCCTCTCCTTACTGTTCCCCTAATCTTGGTTTCCCCCCAACATTTACGCCTTGTCAGGATCATTCTTGGGAGAAACATCAAGTTGCTAAAGGTTTCTCCCTTTCCCCCTCTCTTAATAGGTATGTTTATAACTTTAACAATAGTGCCAACTCCTCTACAGGAGTAGGTTGGTCCTGGTTTCAATGGCTGATTTCCAATGAAAAGGGGGCTTCAGCCAATATTTCTGCACTGGCTCAGTTGGTAGGAGCCAAAAGTTGGCTGGCTAATATTTCTGGTACTCTTAGGGAAAGTGAACAAGGTAATAGACTTACATCTGTTTCATTCAACTCTCTGTTGTATAATGCTAGATTGCCTCCTGCAATGGTCTGTGTCCAATCCCCCTTCTTATTCCTTTTGGCTAAGGCCACCTCATCGGGGATGCTGGATTGTTCTCATACTACCTGTCTCTTATCTGAGTGTTGGAATGGTTCCTGGACTGTAGCAGTGATTATGAAAATTCCAACTTTCGTCCCAATCCCGGTCACTGCGGATCCTGATAAATTCCCTATTTTTGAGCTACTTAGAGTCCACAGAGATTTTGGAATCACAGCGGCTATAGTGACAGTCGTGGTGATATCTGCTGCTGCAGCGGTTACTGCTGGAGTGGCTATGGCCAATCAAGTACAAACTGCTGCCACCATTAATCAAGTTGTCCAACAAACTTCCACCATACTTGAATCCCAAAATACAATTAATCAACATATTTTGTCAGGGATTTTAGCTGCCAACCAAAGAATAGATTTACTGCAAGCTCAGGTAGAAGAATTGGCTGACTTAGTGCTTTTGGGTTGTGTTGACCAACGTGCACATTTATGCATAACCTCTGTCAGATTTAATGATTCCAGGAATGCTTCCAGCATCATTGGCAAATATTTGGCTGGAAATTGGTCCATGGAAGCGAAAGACATGATCCAGTCTCAACGAACCCAGATAGCTGTCTTGAATAGCACTCGTGTTGATCCCGTGACTTTGGGTCAATTCACCAATTGGATATCTTCTGCTTTTTCCTTTTTTAAAGAGTGGGTGGGGGTAGGCATTTTTGGTGCAATGTGTTGCTTCGGTATGTTTCTCTGTTTGTGGTTTCTCTGTCACCTCAAGGCCCGCAATGCTCACGATAAGGCTATGATCATCCAAGCTCTTGCAGCTTTAGAAAATGGCAATTCACCTCAAGTCTGGCTTGCACAGCTTAAACAGTAAATCTTTGACATGGTCGTTGCACCCCAAGTTGTTATAACATTGCACTGGGATCGGCATGTCTTTCCTCGTTATTCTCTTAGTGTTGGAAAGCCCTTGCACTCTGCCGGTCTTGCTGGCATTGCACGCAGGTGGGTTTCCACACTAATGCTTCTCTATCGCCTTAAAGTCCGTGCCTTTCTTTCAGGGTGCTTTCAACTCGTTTGTCGTTGTGTACAGCCACAGAACAGCCTCAGCTGTCCCCCTTCGTCCACCTTCATCACGATGCAGGATGCGAGGCAAAGCACTGCACTTGAGTGATCCCTCAACGGACCTCAAGGAAAGCATGTCCTATTGCATGCGGGTTTGACGTCCACACCCCCACCCTACGAAAAAAGGCGTCGGCTGATATGGGGTCAGGTCTGGGGAAGGCGCCTCCTTAGGACTGAACCATACATTGCAGCCGCTTCTGCACAGTGGGATAGGACCTCTACTTTCGCCTGCATTGTTTTATAAATTAGAAGGGGGAACTGTGGTAAGCCATTGTTGTAGATTGTGGCCGCCATTAGAAGATGGCGCCGGCTTCCACTGTGGCCTGTGGTAAACAAATTCTTTTGTGGAGAGTTGGCACGCTATCCCTTGCCACCCTATAAGAAAGATCCACGTGGCGGCTTAAGATTGGTACGTGGGAGGCTTTATTAGGCTGTGCTTGGGTGCTCGGGAGTAGAGAGGGGGGTCACTAAAAGATACTTTAATCAAGGCCTGAATAAACTGCTGAAAGAAGATTCCTGAGTTGCGTCTTCCTAGCGGGCAAGGGGTCGCGACAGATGGTCTCACTACAAAGGAAGCTAAAGCTCCTTACAACAAAATATATTTCAAGTGCCCAACCTCAGAGGGACTTTCTCAAGAAGTCTTTAGGCCAGCAGAGCTCCATGTGTGTGGACTGTTTAACCTTTCCCTTACTTTTGGAAACTCCTTTACCACCTCCAATTTTTTGAACTACTGAGCATATTTTATTCCACATATGAATTCACAGATTTTCTAACTCTTCTCCTCTAATTGTGTTTTACTAGGGTCGAAGGTAATGACAAGGCATTGTTCTTGATGAGAGTTGGAAGATTTTTGTGTGGCATATGTTTGCGTACACATTGGATTCATTTTCCTATTTTCCATCCAAAATACTGAATCCCTGACACTAACCCATTCCCTACTAGACTTTGACGATTAATCCTAATATGGTGAAGAAAAATAACCCAAAGGGAATAGAAATACAAGCAGTTCGGAGGAGGCATGGTGTATACTAGGTCTTGCCTTTAGCATGATAAAGGGTAGGTATTATAAAAATAGTCAATTTTTAATTGAAATAGTTCTACATGTGTTTTTAAAGGTAACAAATATGTGACTTCCTGTCACCTTTTCTCTGTAGCCTATTCAACACATGTATTTTTATACGCACATATAGAATCCTACCTGGTATCACACATAATTTTTTTTGAGGTTACTGACTTGGAAGATAAAAATTGTGAGAAGAGATCATTCCTTCTAAACGCTGTTGGAACTGAAAATTCAACCTATGTCAGCTTCCTAGTAGAACAACATTATACATGAATCCATATTAAGCAAAATAAATATTTTTCGATATATGGATTATATATATTTCATGATGAAATGTGATTGGCATATATATTGCTACTTTTTAATGTCTGTGCGTGTGTGTGTGTGTGTGTGTGTGTGTGTGTGTGACTCTCCAAGTTTTTTAAAATATGAAATATATGTGTATTATATACACTCCCTAAATTCATTCATGTTCATGTATGTGGATTTATAATCAACTTTTCAGAAGATTATTCTCAGAAATATTCATCCACCTGGAATACATATTTGTTTCTCATTACTGAAATCTGACTTCAGTTAATGGTTCATACAAATCCTAACATTTCTACATTAACTGACCCAGTTTAACATCAATGCAAGTAGATTCCTATGGGACATGATATCTATTTTGAACTTCATTTCTATTCAACACTGCTACATTACTATTTCTTCACATTTAGCCCATCATAGCATATATATTTCATCCACAAGTTCACAAATTTAGAGGCATTTGGTTCACTTTAAATCCCTTCCTGCTTTAGAACACATGTGTTCTACCAGGTTTCTTGACTGGAATTTTTTGAGACTTCTTTCCAAACACATTATTTTCGATTTCCATAATCCTTTTGAAGAAAATCTCACACACCCTTCATGATAAACCATAACCTAATATTACCATTAGATGTATAACTGTTTGGAATGAATGATTGTATATCAATATTAGATTTCCTGTATATTTTCAAATATCAATTAAATGAATTATTTAAAGTGGAACCAGTTATATTATTTATTCAGAGTATGGTCTATTCATGCATTATCTCTATATTCACAGACACAGCGTACACCTCTTTGTACCCCCAATACTAATTTATACATCTTCTCAATATTGCTCCCAGAAATGGTGGAAGAAATACTCATGTCACCTGATCTACATATACATTTTATCACAGTAATATTCTGGAAAAATCTGCAAAGGTCACACTTATGATTTTACAAAGCCTAAATGGAAAGTGAACATGGATTACTAAAAACATCCATGTCCAGGTTGCCTAATGCTCTCAAATGTCATTCTTTGGTGACTACATATTTGTTTCTTCCTAAGATTATATATTCAAACTCAATCCTGTTGAAAATGTCTAATCCTAACACTCACTTTGTACTTTGCCTAATTTCCTATTGTCCTCCTTGATATTTGCTTTCCTACATTTTTTCCCTAGTTCATCATTGTGAATGACTCTTCACATGTGCTGGCATTGGCATTCACTCTCTAATCGAAACCCTGTTGCTAAAGAATTTTTTTTTCCAAATTCTATACTCACACTTCTTCCGAATACTACCGACTATCTTCCTAATCTTACCAACTATCCCTTTTGGAGTTGATGTTCCCTTCTAAATTCAATCATCCAAGGTACAAAGTTTTATGCCATTGTATATTGATTTATCCAAAAAATCTCTGCTGAAGGTAATTCAATGCTAAGTATCCCAATCAAGGGCCCAATTCCCTTCTGGGCTTCAAATCTTGCCTAGATTTCTGTTTTCATACATATATTTCACCTCTATGTTCTTATAAATATAGCAGATTCCCAATATCATTATTCATCCCTCAGAATAATTCCTAACCCAAATTGAACAAGTTATTAATGCTAACCATACACTGTTCCCTCAATCTAACTTTACAGAACAGCGGGACAGAGTTTGTCTTAGAATACAGGAATATTGGGGATCTTCCACATGCTGAGAACCTCAAAGGTCCATGCAGATATGACCCCTGGAGAACATGTAGGCAGATATGAAGGACCAAACAAGGCCTGTGTGGAGAGCTGTTTCCGGGTGCCTATGGTTGATATACCATTCTAAGTTGTGAAAGTGTCACATGAAGTAGGGGTAGCCACCAGCACTTGTCCCCGTTGAACTCCTTGTATTTCGTTAAACAAATACCAAACTCCCAGTGCAGCAGCAAGAAACACCACGAAAATGGAGGATGAACAAATGGCTTCACAGTCCACATGGGGAGACACTTAGCCCCCAGTGGCCACAGTTTACCTACAAAGAGGGAATTCAGTACTGCTGCCATATGTTCATTATAAAATAAGATACCATGTCCTCCAGGTCACATAGATGCACACCCAGCTTTGATGGTCTCACTACAAAAGAAGCTATACCTCTGGACAACAATATAAATTTAAGTGTCCAACCTCAGAGCCAGTTTCTCAAGAAGTCTTTAGGCCAGCAGAGCTCCATGTTTGGGTTGTGTTTACAATATCCCTTACTTTGGGAAACTCCTCCACCACATCCAAGGTTGTGAACTCCTGAGAATTTCCCATTGCAGATTGGATTTATTTTCCAATTTTTCATTCTAAAGTAACTGACCTAGTTTTACATCAATGCAAGTAGATTCCTATGGAACATGATGTGTATTTTGAAGTTCATTTTAATTCAACACTGTTACATTACTATTTCTTCAGTTTATGCACATAATAGGATATATATATATATATATATATATATATATATATATATATATATATTTATTCCACAAGTTAGGAAGTTTATAGGCATTTGTTTCACTTTCAATCACTTTCTGCTTCAGAACACATGTATTCCTCCATGTTTCTTGACTGGTCATCTCATGAGACTTCTTTCCAAACACATTATTTTCTATTTCCGTAATCACTTTTGAAACAAAACTCATACACCCTTCATTATAAACCATAACTCTAAGATTACCATTAGATGTATAACTGTTTGGAATGAATGATTGTATATCAATATAAGATTTCCTATATATTTTCAGATATCAATTCAATCCATTATTTAAGTGGAACCAGTTATATTTTTTCCCAGTGTGAACTATTTATGCATTATCTCTATATTCATAGACACAGCGTACACCTCTTTGTACCCCCAATACTAATTTATTCCTCTTCACAATATTGCTCCGGGAAATGGTGGAAGAAATACTCATGTCACCTGATCTACATATACATTTTATTACAGTAATATTCTGGACACCAAATGCAAAGGTCACACTTATTTTTGTACCAAAGCCTAAATGGAAAGTGAGCATGGATTACTAAAAACATCCATGTCCACATTGCCTAATGCTCTCAAATGTCAATCCTCTTCTTGACTACATATGTGTTTCTTCCTAAGATTATATATTCAACCTGAACCCTTTGAAAATGTCTAATCCTATCACTTTATAGTTTGCCTGATTTTGTAATGTATCTATTGATATCTGCTTTCCTACATATTTCCCAAGTTCATCATTGTGATTGACTCTTCACATGTGCTGACAAATATATTCACTCTCTAACCAAACCCCGATTGCTAAAGAACTTTTGTTCCAAATACTATACTCACTCTTCTTCCTATACCTACCGACTATCTTCCTAATCTTACCGACTATCCCTGTTTGACTGGATGTTCTCTTGTACATTCAGTCATCCAAGGTAGAAGATCCTATGCCATTGATTATAGATTTATCTTAGACATCTGTGCAGAACGTAATTCAATGCTGATTATCCCAGTCAAGGTCCCAAAGCCATTCTGGGCTTCGAATCTTACCTAGATTTCTGTTTTCATAATTATATTTCACCTCTATATTCTTTTAAATATTTTAGGTTCCAAATACCATCATTCATCCAGCAGAAGGATTTCTAACCCAAATCAAACATGTTGTTAACCTTAACCATTCACTGTTTCATCAATCTAACTTTACGCAAGAGCAGGGATAGAGTTGGTCTTAAAACACAGGAATGTATGAGATCTTTCACCAGATGAAAACCTCAAAGGTACATGCATAAATGATCTCTGAAGAACATGAAATCAGCTATAAAGGACCTGAGAGAGCAAAAGTCATCTTCAGTGGCAAACAACCTGGTCAGGATGAAGGGTTCTGTCTGAATCAGCCTCTCTCTTCTTAATGTAGAGAAAATGGACCAAACCCAGCCTGTGTGGGTAGCTGTTCCAGGGCGCCTATGATTGATATACCATTCTAACGTGTGAAAGTGTAACAGGAAGTAGGGGCAGCCTCCTTCTCATGTGACACTTGGAAGCCACTGGTAGGACAAAGTGGTTGCCAAGGCAGTAACCTCATTCAATTCCTGAAGGAAGTGACCTCACCTCACTTCCTTGGTGATTAAAATCTCTGAACTTTGGATTCATGAAGCCAGTCATCCATAGCCAGTCCCAGTCCCAGTCCCAGTGGTCACAATTGTTTGGATTTACCAAAGACAGAGTCAGTCTTTCTTGGTAACTACTGATGTGAGGATGGCCAAATGCCAGGAAAGCTCTGAAGAGGAGCCGTTTCTGAGAAAGCAGGTAGTGGCTCACCTCTGGCTCCTGACACCTACACAGAGTTAGCCAAGGAGACCATATCTGACACAGGTCAGGCCATTTCAGGGGAACATAGTATGGTCCACCAGTCAGAGGACACTCTGGATATTCACAGACCTACTTGAGTTAAGGAGGTGCCTTTGTGGGTGTGGGTGTGAGTTTGTGGTTTTGTCTCATGTTCTGAGAATAGGTAGGAAAGGCGGTTTGTTTGGATTGGAGTGGACTGTTTCTAGTTAGTCGTTTGACAAGGCGAGTGCTTCTATGTCTGTGTTTCCCACTCTGTCCGTGGTTGTAGACATTAGAAAAGAGAATGCATCAAGGATTTGTCCTGTCTAGTAGAATGCTTCAGAGCATTCTTCCTGCCCGATTTAGGAATGGACTGTGGCTCGCCTTATGCATGGGAAACACCTACTAACTTTCTAAGTTCCTGTTTTCTTCCTGAATTCCGGCAAATCTCAAGAATAGGCCCATAGTTTTGAGTCCAAGATATGTACCACCTCCAAGCTGTGTGACATGGCCATGTACTTGATAGCTGTAGGAAATGGGAACATCTTAGAAAACTCAAATATCTGTGTGACCAGTAAACTCTCAGTGGAGAAACCCTGCTTTGGTTCATTTGCATAGTTATGGTTATGTTGCCCTGAATGTTAAGAAGGTCTTTGCCACAGGCCACCCCTTTGTGAAGCCTGAAGAAAACTGTTTTCAAATGGAAATAAATGGGCATAACATGTGGCTCTTTGCTTAATTGCTTTGGAAAGGGATGTGTCCGAATCAGCCTCTTGGGCCTGTGTGAGGTTGTGGCTTAGATTCTCAGCACATGATAGATCTAAAGATAGATTCCATGTGTGCAATCAAAACCAAAATGGCAAAAAATCACTCATTGTGGATGAGTCTCTTGCCTTCCTCTGTAGGGTTCTTTACCTCCATCAAGTGTGAATAGGAATGCTTTAGGTCAAATGAGTTCTTCAAAGCCCTGCAGAGGCGCTTGTGTTTTCCCAAGACTACAAATCACATAAAGAATCTATGCCTGAGAGTCAGTAGGCCTCAAATTGGAGAAGGAGAGCAGTATTAATGGCAGGCCTATTTGATCACTCCTGGTTCACAGGAAGGGTGTCCATGTCACCCTGACTTTAGGCAAATGAGGGGCAAGCGACATTATTTTGGACACTCTCTTGGGATGCATTCCGCATGGTAACCTCCAGCCAGAGGTAATGATGAAAGTCTGTATTTAAGAAGATGAGGGCCATGTGGGTGTATTTTGGTTTTAATTGGGGTCATTCTTGTGGCAGTTGGAAGAGATGACTGGATCCACCTGGGCTTGAACTCTGGTGTCATTCCCCTTAGAGACTGAGTTCTGGAACACACATCAAAGAAGAATTGCCATAAATTGTGTCGGGATTTTAAGAGGCCACGCATGAGAGTCACCCTTGGAAACTGAAATCTATGCCCACGGTGGCTTTCCACAGAGCACTGGGAATCTCAGACAGGATATCACATGATTTAATTCTGAAAGACTTGGCAGCCATATTTGATAGTCAAAACACACATGGACCTCAATTGTAGACCTCAATGGGCGTGGCTTCATGTGACCTTTTGGCCACGCTTTGGGAAGCCTTGCCTGTGAGAGTTCTCCAGAGCTTTCATTGAAATGATTTTCCTCAACATTGAATGATTCCTGAATGAATTGAAATAAACAGTGCCTCCAACTTCATCCTTGAAAATTGGCTAGATAAATACCATGAAATTTTTAAAATTCCAATGACCAGGTGGCACTGAAGAAACTTTGGATGTCCTGTTGCTGATCATGAGTGTACCAGACAGTGCCTTGATTAACTGGTTTTCATGAATATGATGTAGAACAGAGATGCCAGTAATTTGGAGCCTGCAGAATAGTGGGCCTAGAGCAGAGGTGATTAAGTGTGTGATAAAACATCTGTGGTGGGGTCATGTGGATCTGCCATTGTCTTCCAAATGGCTTGTGACTGACATGGTGCAGCCAGCAGAACATTGTATGTAAACACATCATGTTATATGGAAAGGTTTAAGGGCAATGTTCACAATCAGGTTGCTATGGTCACGGAGGCAACCTATGTGGTATACAAGCCCTGTTGGTGCATTCTCCTGCAGACCCTGACCCACCACATGTGACAGAACTCCCTCCAGCACTGTGGTCAAATTTAACTCCTTGTATTTCATGAAGCAAATACAAAACTCTGAGTGCAGCAGGAGACATTATAAAAAGTGGAGGATGATGAAATGTCTTCACAGTCCACATGGGGAGACACTTAGCCCCCAGTGGCCATAGTTTACCTACAAAGAGAGAATTCAGCACTGCTGCTTCATGTTCATTGGAAAATTGTAAACCGTGTCCTCCAGGACACAGAGATGCATAAACAGCTTTGATGGTCTTACTAGATTAAAAGCTAAAGATCCTGAAAACAACATATATTTCAACTGTCCATCTTAGAGGCAGTTTCTCCAGACGTCTTCAGGATGGCAAATCTTCATGATTGTGGAGTTTTTACATAGTCCCATACTTTTGGAAACTCCTCTAAAATCTCTAAGGTTGTGAAATCCGGAGCAGTTTTCATTTCAGGTATGAATTCAAAGATTTTCTAACTCTTTTCCTCTAATTGTGTCTTACTTGGGGTGAAGGTAATGTCAAGTTATTGTTCTAAATGAGAGTGGGAAAACTTTTGTGTAACACTAATTTGCATACACATTGATCCATTTTCCAATTTTCCATTCGAAATACTGAATCCCTGACAGTAACTCATACCCTACTATACTCTGACTACTAATCCTAATATGATGGAGAATAATACCCAAACAGAATGAAAATACAAGCAGTTCAGAGGAGGCATGGTGTACAGTTGGACTTCCCTTTTGCATGATTAAGGGTAAGTGTTATAAATCTACTCAATTTTTAATTGAAATAGTCCTCCATGTTTTTTAAAATTTCACAAATATGTGAATTCCTGTCTCCTTTCTCTCTAGCCTACTCAGCACATGTATTTTTATATGCACATACAGAATCCTACCTGGTATCACAAGTACATTTTCATGAGTTGGCTGAATTGGCAGATACAAATTGTGAGAAGAGATCAGTCCTCCTAAACCCTGTGGGAACTGAAAATTCAAACTATGTGTGAGCTTCCCAGTAGAACAATATTATACATAAATCCATATTCAGTATAATAAATATTTTTGCATCTGTGGATGATGTATATTACATGATGAATTACGATTAGCATATATAGATACTTTTTAATGTATATTTGTGTTTATTTAAAAAAAAAAATATATATATATATATACTCCAGATTTCTCAAAATATGAAATATATGTGTCTTATACACACTCTGTAAATTCATTCATGTTCATGTATATGAATTTATAATCAACTTTTCAGAAGATAATTCTCAGAAATATTCATCCACCTGAAATACATATTTGTTTCCCAGTACTGAAAACTAACTTCAATCAATGGTGTTTACAAACCCTAATATTTTACAGTAACTGACCCAGTTTAACATCAATGCTAGTAGATTCCTATGGGAAATGATGTCTATATTGACCTTCATTTTAATCCAACACTGGTACATTACTATTTCTTCAGTTTTTGCACATCATAGGATATGTATTTCATCCACAAGTTCACAAATATATAGGAATTTGTTTCACTTTCAAACACTTCTTGCTTCAGAACACATGTATTCCTCCATGTTACTTGACTGGTCTTTTCATGAGACTTCTTTCCAAATACATTATTTTCAATTTCCATAATCAATTTCGAAGCTAAACTCACACACTCTTCATGATGAACCATAACATTAATATTAACATTAGATGTATAACTGGTTGTAATGAATAATTGTATATCAATATAAGATTTCCTCTATATGTTCACGATTCAATTCAATCCATTATTTAAAGTTGGAACCAGTTATGTTTTTTATTCACAGTATTGTCTATTAATGCATTATCTCTATATTCATAGATACAATGTACTCCTCTTTGTCCCTTCAATACTAATTTATACGTCTTCAAAACATTGCTCCCAGAAATGTTGGAAAAAATACTCATGTCACCTTATCTATATAGAGATTTTATCACAGGAATATTCTGGACACAAAAAGCGAAGGTCACACTCATGATTGTATCAAAGCCTAAATGCCAAGGGAGCGTGGATTACTAAAAAGAACCATGTCCAGGTTGCCTAATGCTCTCAAATATATATCCAATTTGTGACTACATATTTGTTTCTTCCTAAGATTATATATTCAACCTCAACCATGTTGAAAATGTCTAATCCTATCACTCACTTCTTACTTTGCCTGATTTCGTAATATCTTTATTGATACCTGCTTTCATACATATTTCCCCCAGTTCATCATTGTGACTGACACTTCACATATGCTGACATTTACATTCACTCTCTACCCAAAACCCTATTGCTAAAGAACTTTTGATACAAATCCTATACTCACTCTTCTTTCTAAACCTACTGACTATCTTCCTAATGCTACTGACTATAGTTTTTTGACTCGATGTTCTCTTCGACAATCAATCATCCAAGGTATAAGGTCCTATGCCATTGAATATCAATTTATCTGAGACACATGTGCAGAACATAATTCAAACCTAAGTATCCCACTCAAGGGCCCAGTTCCCTTATGGCTTCAAATCTTACCTAGATTTCTGTTTTTATACTTATATTTTACCTATATATTCTTGTAAATATCACAGGCTCCCAATACCATTATTCATCAGGCAGAAAGATTCCTAACGCAAATCAAACATGTTATTAACCCTAAACATACACTTTTCCCTCAATCTAACTTTACAGAAGAGGAGGGACAGAGTTGGTCTTACAATACAGGAATGTAGGGGATCTTCCACCTGCTGAGAACATCAAAGGTATATGCAGAAATGATCCCCTGAGATGATGAAGGAAGCTATGAAGGACCTGAGAGAGCAAAAGACATCTTCCATGGCAAACTATCTGGTCAGGATGAAGGGATGTGTCTGAATCAGCCTCTACCTTCTTAATGTAGAGAAGATGGACCAAACCAGGCCTGTGTGGAGAGCTGTTCCCAGGTACCTGTGGTTGGTATACCGTTCTAACTGTGAAAGTGTGACAGGAAGTAGGGACAGCCTCCATCTCATGGGACCCTTAGAAGTAACTGTTAGGACAAAGTGGTTGCCAAGTCAGTGACCTCATTCAGTTCCTGAAGGAAATGACCTCACCTCACTGCCTTGGTGATGGAACTCTCTGGACGTTTGATCCTGGAAGACAGGCACGAAGAGCCAGTCACAGTCCCAGTCCCAGTGGTCTCACTTGTTTTGATTTACCAAGAACAGAGTCAGCCTTTCTTAGTACCTACTGATGTGATGATGGCCAAATGACAGGAAAGCTCTGAAGAGGAGCTCTTCCCTGGAAAGCAGGTAGTGGCTCACCCATGGCTCCTAACAACTTCAAAGTGTTGGCCAAGGAGACCAGATCTGATACAGGACAGGCCATTTTGGGGAAACATACAATGGCCCACCATTCCGAGGACACTCTGGATAGTCACAGACTTACTTGAGCAAAGGAGGTGCCTTTGAGTGTGTGTGTGTGGGTTTGTGATTTTGTCTCATGTTCTGAGAATAGGTAGGAAAGGCTCTTTGTTTGGATTGGTGTGGACTGTTTCCAGTAAGTCGTTTGACAAGGCGAGTGCTTCTATGTCTGTGTATTCCACTCTGTCCGTGGTTGTAGACATTAGAAAAGAGAATGAATCAATGGATGTGTCCTGTCTAGTAGAAAGCTTCCAAGCATTCATCCTGCCCAATTTACAAATGGACTGCAGTTTGTCTTATTGAGGGGCAACATCTGCTCTCTTACTAAGTTTCTGTTTTCTTCCTGAATTCTGGAAACTCTCCAGAATAGCCTCATGGTTTTGTGTCCAAGATATGTACCACCTCCAAACTCTGTGATATGGTGATGTACTGGATAGCTGAAGGGAATGGCGAGTATCTAAGAAAACTCAGATATCAGTGGGACCAGGAAAGTCTCAGTGGAGAAACCCTTCTTTGGGCCTTTTGCTTACCAATTGTTCTGTTGCCCTGAATTTCAGGAAGGTCTTTACCTCAGGACACTCATTTGTGAAGCCTGAAGAAAACAGTTTTCAAATGGAAATGAATGGGCATCACCTGTGGCTCTTTGCTTAATTGCTTTGGAAATGGATGTTTCTGAAACAGCCTCTTGGCCCTGTGTGTGGCTGTGGTTAGATACTCAACACCTTATACATCCCACGTGTTCATCCAATACCAAAATGGCCAAAAGAGCAGTCCTTGTGGATGAAGTCTCTCCCTACCTCTGTAAGGTTCCTGAACTCTATCAAGTGAGAATAGGGTGCCTTTGGGTCAAATGAGTTCTTCAAAGCCTTTCAGAGGCTAGCCCATAGGTGATTCCATTGATTCCAATTCACATGAAGAATCTAAACCCCACAGTCAGTAGTCCTCAAATTGGAGAAGCAGAGCAGTATTAACGGCAGGCCTATTTGATCAGTCATGGTTCACAGGAAGGTGTTCAGGCCACCCCAACTTTAAGCAAATGAGGGGCAAGGGAGCTTATTTTGGACACTGTCTTGGGCTGTGCCCCTCATGGAAACCTCCAGCCAGAGGTTAAAATGAGTGTCTATATGGAACAAGATGACGGCCATGTGGAAGTGTTCTTTTTTTAATTGTGTTTATTAGTGTGGTTGTTGGAAAATATGACTGGCTCCACCTGGTCTTCAACTCTTGTGTGATTCCCCTTAGAGACTGAGTTCTGGAACTGATCTCAGAGAAGTATTGCCATGAGTTTTGTTGGGATTTTAGGAGGCCATGCATGAGAGTCACCCTTGGAAACTGAGATCTGTGCCCAGGAAGGCTTTCCACAGAGCACAGGGAATCTCAGCCAGGTTATCACATAATTTTTTTCTGAAAGAATTAGCAGCCATAGTTGAGAGTCAAAACACGCAAGGATTTTACATTGTAGACCTCAATGGGCCTGGCTTCATGTGAGCATTTGGCAACTCTTTGGGAAGCCTTGCCTGTGAGAGTCTTCCAGAGCTTTCATTGAAATGGGCTTCCTCACCATTTAATGGTTACTGAATTAAATGAAACCCTCAGTGCCTCCAACTTCATCCTTGAAAAATGGGCTAGATAAATACCATGAAATTTTTGAAATTCCCATTACCAGGTGGCACTGGAAAACCATTGGAGATCCTGTTGCTAATCATGAGTGTACCAGAAAGTGCCTTGATTTACTGGGTTTCAAAAAATGGTGTAGAACAGAGATGCCAGTAAGTTGGAACCTGCTCAGTAGTGGGCCTACAGCAAAGGTGGGTAGCTGTGAGATATAACATCTCTGGTGGTTTCATGTGGATCGGCCATTGGCTTTCAAATGGCTTGTGACTGACATGATGCAGCCAGCAGACCCTTATATGAAAAGGCATCTTGTTATATGGATAGGTTTCTGGGCAATGTTCAGAATCAGGTTGATATGGTCAAGGGGGCAAGCTATGTTGGACATAAGCCTGGTTGGTGCATTCTCCTGCAGACCCTGTCCCACCACACGTGACAGAACTCCCTCCAGCACTGTGTCCCAGTTGAACTCCTTGTATTTCATGAAGCAAATACCAAACTCCCAGTGCAGCAGCAAGAATCACCACGAAAAGTAGAGTATGACCAAATGACTTCACAGTCCACACGGAGAGACACTTATCCCCCAGTTGCCACAGTTTACCTACAAAGTGAGAATTCAGCACTGCTGCCTCATTTTCATTGGAAAATAAGATACCATGTCCTCCAGGTCACATAGATGTTGACCCAGTTTTGATGCTCTCACTACACAGGATGCTAAAGCTACCGACAACAACATACATTTCAAGTGTCCCAACTCAGAGGCAGTATCTCAAGAAGTCTTTAGGCCTGCAGAGCTCCATGTTTGTGGAGTGTTTACCTTGTCTTTTACTTTTGGAAACTCATCTACCACCTCCAAGGTTGTGAACTCCTGAGCATATTCCATTCTGGGTATGTATTCACAGATTTTCTAACTCTTATCCTCTAATTGTGTATTTCTTCCAGCGAGGGTAATATCAAGGGATTGTTCTTAATGTGAGTGGAAAGATTTTTGTGTAGCACATATTTGCAAACACATTGGGTTTACTTTCCTATTTTCCATTCGAAATACTGAATCTCTGACACTAACCCATACCCTACTAGACTCTGACTACTAATCCTTATATGATGGAGAATAGTAACCCAAACAGAATACAAATACCAGCAATTCAGAGAAGGCATGGTATGTAGTTGGACATCCCTTTTGCATTATATGGTGTAGGAGTTATAAATATAGTTAATGTTTATTGACATAGTTCTCCATGTGTTTTTAAAATTAACAAATATTGAATTCCTCTCTCCCTTTTTCTGTAGCCTATTAAGCACATGTATTTTTATATGCACAAATAGAATCCTACCTGGTATCACATGTACATTCTTCTGAGGTGGCTGACATGGCAGATAAAAATTGTGAGAAGAGATCACTCCTCCTAACCTCTGTTGGAAAAGAAAATTCAACCTATTGGTGAGCTTCCTAGTTGACCAACATTATGCATAAATCCATTTTCAGTAAAATGTATATTTTTGGATAAGTGGATGTTATATATTTAATGATGAATTTCGATTGGCATATATATTGCTACTTTTTAATGTCTCTGTGTGTGTGTTTGTGTGTGTGTGTGTGTGTGTGTATATATATATATATATATATATATATATATACTCTTCAAATTTTTCAAAATATGAAATATATGTGTCTTATTATACACTTCCTGAAATCATTCATATTCATGTATGAGGATTTATAATGAACTTTTCACAAGATTATTCTCAGAAATATTCATCCACCTGAAATACATATTTGTTTCCTAATACTGAAAAATAACTTCAGTGAATGGTGCATACAAATCATAATATTTTGAGATTGCAAGATGGCTGCGAATAGAGAGCATCATACCCAGTGTACCGCGCCACTGCGCAGGTGACTAACGACTAAGAACTACAAAAAACTATCTTGTTAGGAACTTACAGCAAAATGGGGGTGCACTGAAACCTAGAAGAATGATTTCTAGCACTGAGGTCCGGTAAATGAGTCTCAAACACGAGCCAACTCTGCGACCCAAGATCCTGTCTGACTGATCCGCTCGACCCGTCCAGCGGCTACAGACGGCGGGGCACCACTGAGATGCAATCAATAAGCACGGAGAAACGTTGATGCAGATTCTGTGGATTTCTGCCAGTAGAGTCCCCACTGAGACCTGGGCTGAGTTCAGGGTTTCAGATGGGGAAGGAAGTGGTACAGTTCTAACCCCCACAATGGAAACTCCACGAAGGAAACCAACGGCCACCATCTTGGTGAGCTGAAGTAACGACAGCCACTCTCCTACAGATTGCAACAATAAAACAGGTGCTGTTACTCAGCTCATTTCCCATACTTCGGGGAATTTGCATCAAATCTCTCCTAGGCTTTCTGGGGGAGAGATTATCAGAGCGAGCCGGCATAAAGATAGGGGAAAACTAGAGGCACCTGACTTTCAACTCCCCCTCCCATCAGCGGTGAAAAAAACCTGTCTAGCCAGCACTGAGGGAGGGGCAAGCGGATAAAAAAATCAAAACAATAGAGTGCCGGGTTTCCCAATAGCCAACTGTGCAATCAGAGATCCGGACTGATTGAATCATGCAGCCAGGCCTGCTGTTACAGATGGCGGGGCACCACCGAGAAGTGACCTGCAAGCAGGGAGAAATGTTGCTGCGGATTCTGTGGAATCCTGCTGGCTGAGCTCCCACTGATCCCCGGGCTGAGTTCGGGAATTCAGACAGGGAAGAAAGTGGTATAGTTCTATCCCCCACAAAAGAAACTTCACCAAGGAAACCAACGGCCCCCATCTTTGAGATCTGAAGTAACCACCGCCCCTCTCCAATAGATTGCAACAATAAAACAGGTGTGCGTTACTCAGCTCATCTCTCATACAGCGGGGAATTCGCATAAAATCTCTCCTAGGCTTTCCGGGGGAGGGATTATCAGAGCAAGCCTGCATAAAGACGCGAGAAAAACTAGAAACACCTGACTTTCGACTCCCCCTACCATCAGTGGCGATAACGAAACGTGTGTAGCCAGTGCTGGGGGAGGGGCAAGCGGAAAAAATCAAAACAATAGAGTGTCTGGGTTCCCAATAGACACCCTCCACACCCAACAAACGGCAGGCTCAGAGTACAGTTTGAACTGCCGAGAGGCATCACTCAGGGGAAATCTGCTCTAGAAAATGAAACCAGGATAAGCAGGAGAAACCAAAGGACTAGAGGCCAGGCCATTGTGACTGGGCGGCTGGAGACCGCAGGTCCGCAGGTGACATTCCACCCACTGCCTGAGTGACTGGGCGGCTGAGGAATGCCCGCCTGCCGGCAACCGAGCGTGAGACTGGGTGGCTAGAGATTGCCAACCCACCGGCGACAGCCCACCTGCTGCCCGTGTGACTGGGTGGCTGGAGACCGCCTGCCCGCTGGAGACCAACCGCGCAATTGGGCGGCTTCAGACAGCCCGCCTGCCAGTGACCCGGAGCTGAAACAAACCAGAGACAGTCAAGTCTCACCCCCCAATTTGGACACCTCGGCAAGGAGCCTGGGGCCCGCCAAAGCAGAGAGGTGACATCACTGGAGCTCAGCCTTCGGAATTCCTTCCAAGCGGAATCCACTTTAGCAGGCATAGTTTACCAACACAAAGGAGAGAAAACAGAGATATACAACACCAAAACAAATCTAAAGAATAAAGCAGAAACACAGCAATCAAATAGAGCTGGAAAGTAACGTGAACATCATGAAAAAACAGGGCAAAAAAGGAGTACAAACAATGCAGGACAACTTAATTCTACAGGAGGACCTTGAAGCATCAGAAACAGGGATAGGGAAAGAACTCAAGGCATACCGAACTCAGATGGAAAGGAATATTAGAGAAGACATGAGGCAGCAAGTCCAAGCAATAAAAGTATATTTTGAAAATGAATTAAACAAACAAATTCAAATGGCAAAGAATGAGCTTTACCAGGAGATAGAGATCTTAAAAAGAAATATTAAACAGTAATCCTAGAAATGCAGGAAAATATAAACCAAATTAAAAACTCAAACGAGAATATTACAAATAGATCAAGTAGAAGTCAGAACATCAGATAATGAAGACAAAGTTTTTCAACTTGAAAAGAATATATTCTTTAGGGAATAGACCAAGTAGGGGAATAGCCGGATCAAAAAAGAGCACACTATAGGGACACTGCAACATCCATGTTCATAGCAGCACAATTCACAATAGCAAGACTGTGGAACCAACCTAGATGCCCTTCAATAGATGAATGGATAAAAAAAATGTGGCATTTATACACAATGGAGTATTACTCTGCATTAAGAAATGGCAAAATCATAGAATTTGGAGGGAAATGGATGGCATTGGAGCAGATTTTGCTAAGTGAAGCTACCCAATCCCTTAAAAACAAATGCCAAATGTCTTCTTTGATATAAGGAGAGTAACTAAGAACAGAGTAGGGACGAAGAGCATGAGAAGAAGATTAACATTAAACAGGGATGAGAGGTGGGAGGGAAAGGGAGAGAGAAGGGAAACTGCATGTAAATGGAAGGACACCTTCAGGGGTATAAAAAATTACATACAAGAGGAAGTGAGGGGAAAGGAGGAAAAACTATAAGGGGGAGAAATGAATTACAGTAGAGGGGGTAGAGAGGGAAGAGGGGAGGGGAGGGGGAGGGGGGATAGTAGAGGATAGGAAAGGCAGCAGAATACAACAGACACCAGAATGGCAATATGTAAATCAATGGTTGTGCAACTGATGTGATTCGGAAATCTGTATATGGGGTAAAAATGGGAGCTCATATTCCACTTGAATCAAAGTGTGAAATATGATATATTAAGAACTATGTAATGTTTTGAACAACCTACAATAAAAATTAATTTAAAAAAAAAGAAAAGAATATAGTCAACACAGAAAACATGCTTCAATCTCACCAGGAATCTATTGAAAAGATATGGGATGTCATTAAAAAAAAAATTAAGAGTCATCAGGATAGAAGAAGGCATACAGATTCAAACCAAAGGAATGGACAACATATTAAATGAAATAATTATATAAAACTTCCCAGAGATAAACGATGGATTGGATTGCCAATTCCTGGAAGCCTACAGGAACCCAAAAATTCAAAACCAAAATAGACCAACTCCAAGACATATAATTATGAAGATAGCCAACATACAGAACAAGGAGAGAATATTAAAGGCTATAAGAGAAAGGAGGCAGATTACACTCAGGGGTAAACCAATTAGGTTAACAACTGATTTTTCATCACATACTTTGAAAGTGAGAAGATCCTGGAACAATGTAATTCAAATGCTGAAAAAAAAAAAGAATTCCAACCAAGAATACCATATAAAGAAAAATTAAGCTTCAGATTTGACAATGAAATTAAAGTCTTTCACGATAAACAAAAGCTAAAACAATTCTCAGCCAGAAAACCAGCACTGCAAAGTATTTTGTGCAAAATACTACAAGAAGAAGAGTTAAAAAATAGTGCCCTAAACTAACAGTGGGAAGTATCTCAGTAAAGTGGGAGGAAAGTAACCAAAAAAGTAAAAACTATCCAAACTAAAATATAATAAATAAATAAACATGACTGGAAGTACAAATCATATTTCAATTGTAACCTTAAATGTTAATGGCCTAAATTCTCCAATCAAGAGACATGTGCTAGTAACCTGGATCAAAAAAACAAATCCAACAATATTCTGCCTTCAGGAGACTCATATGATTGGAAAAGACATACACAGGCTGAAGGTAAAAGGTTGGGAAAAATCATAACACTCACATGGCCCTCGGAAGCAAGAAGGATTTGCCATACTCATATGGAATATAATCAAGTTCATACCTAAGTTAATCAAAAGGGATAAAGTAGGACACAATATTCTGTTAAAAGGAATCATCCACCAACAAGAAAAAAACAATTATCAATTTGTATGCACCAAGCAATGGAGGTTCAACGTTCATAAAACAAATTCTCCTCAAGTTCAGGAGTCAAAAAGACTACAACACAATAATTATGGGTGACTTCAACACACCACTCTCGGCATTAGAGAGATCCTCTAGACAAAAACTGAATAAAGAAACTATAGAACTCAACAGCACAATCAATAACCTAGACTTAACCGACATATATAGAATATGTCAACCATCATCAAGTGGATACATATTCTTCTCAGCAGCACATGGATCCTACTCAAAGATACACCATATATTATGCCATAGGGCAATTCTTAGTAAATATGAAGGCATGGAGAATATACCGTAGACCATATCTGATCATAATGGAATGAAACTGGAAATCAATGAGAAAAGAAAGAAGGAAAAATCCTACATCACATGGAAAATGAACAACATGCTACGGAATGATCAATGGGTTACAGAAGACATAAAGAAGGAGATAAAAAAAAATCTTAGAGACAAATGACAATACAGACACAACATACCGGAATCTATGGGACACAATGAAAGCAGTTTTAAGAGGGAAATTCATTTCTTGGAGTTCTTTCCTAAAAAAAATGAAAAATACAACAAATAAATGAACTTAAACTACACCTCAAAAACCTAGAAAAGGAAGAGCAAAACAACAGCAAATGTAGTAGAAGACAAGAAATAATTAAATTTAGAGCGGAAATCAACGAAATTGAAACAAAAAAAAAAGTTGAAAAAATTGATAAAACTAAAAGTTGGTTCTTTGAAAAAATAAATAAGATCGACAGGCCCTTAGCCATGCTAAGGAAGAGAAGAAAAAAGAGAATTCAAATTTCTAACAAATGGGATGAAAAAGGCAATATCACAACAGACACTACAGAAATACAGAAGATAATTAGAAAGTATTTTGAAACACTATATTCCAATAAAATAGAATATTGTGAAGATATTGATAAATTTCTTAAGTCATACGATCTGCCCAGATTGAGTCAGGAAGACAAACAATTTAAACAGGCCAATAACAAAGGAAGAAATAGAAGAAGCAATCAAAAAACTACCAACCAAAAAAAAGCCCTGGACCGGATGGGTATACAGCGGATTTCTACAAAACCTTCAAAGAAGAATTAAAACCAATATTTTTCAAGCTTTTTCAAGAAATAGAAAATGAAGGAGCTCTTCCAAATTCATTCTATGAGGCCAACATCACCCTGATCCCGAAACCAGACAAAGACACTTCAAAGAAAGAATACTACAGACCAATATCTCTAATAAACTTGGATGCAAAAATTCTCATTAAAATCCTGATGAATCGAATACAAAAGCATATCAAAATAATTGTGCACCATCATCAAGGAGGATTCATTCCTGTGATGCAAGGATGGTTCAATATACGAAAATCAATAAATGCCATTCATCACATCAATAGACTTAAAGACAAGAACCATATGATCATCTCGATAGATGCAGAAAAAGCATTTGACAAAGTTCTGCATCCCTTTATGTTCAAAACACTATAAAAACTAGGGATAACAGGAGCTTACCTCAACACTGTAAAAGCTATATATGCTAAACCTCAGGCTAGCATCATCCTAAATGGAGAAAAACTGAAGGCATTCCTTCTAAAATCTGGAACAAGACAGGGATGCCCTCTATCACCACTTCTATTCAATTTAGTTCTTGAAATACTAGCCAGAGAAATTAAACAGACAAAAGAAATTAAAGGCATAAAAATAGGAAATGAAGAATTTAAAGTATCACTATTTGCAGATGACATGATAATATATTTAACAGACACAAAAAGGTCTACAAAGAAATGGCTAGAGTTAATTAATGAATTCAGAAAAGTGGCAGGATTTATAATTAACACGCATAAATCAAAGGCATTCTTGTATAATAGCAACAAAACTTCTGAAATGGAAATGAGGAAAACCACTCTATTCACAATATCCTCAAATAAAATAAGATACTTGGGAATCAACCTAACAAAAGAGGTGAAAGATTTATATAATGAAAACTACAGAACTCTAAAGAGAGAGATAGAAGAAGATCTCAGAAGATGGAAACATGTGCCCTGATCATGAATAGGCAGAACTAACATCATAAAAATGGCAACATTACGCAAAGTTGTCTACAGGTTTAATGCAATGCCAATCAAAATTCCAACGGCATTTCTTGTAGAAATAGATAAATCAATCATGAAATTCATATGGAAAAACAAAAGACCCAGAATAGCAAAAGCAACTCTAAGCAGGAAGTGTGAATCTGGAAGTATAGCAATACCGGAGTTCAAACTGTACTACAAAGCAATAGTAACAAAAACAGCATGGTACTGGTACCGAAAAAAGCAGGTGGACCAGTGGTACAGAAGAGAGGACACAGAAACCAATCCACAAAATTACAACTTTCTTATATTTGATAAAGGGGCTAAAAGCATGCAATGGAGGAAGGATAGCATCTTCAACAAATGGTGCTGGGAAAATTGGAAATCCATATGCAACAAAATGAAACTGAATCCCGTTCTCTCACCATGCACAAAATTTAACTCAAAATGGATCAAAGATATAGATATAAAATCAGAGACACTGCGTTTCATAGAAGAAAAAGTTGGCTACGATCTACATACTGTGGGGTCGGGCTCCAAATTTCTTAATAGGACGCCCATAGCCCAAGAGATATTAACAAGAATAAAAAAATGAGACTTACTTAAACTAAAAAGTTTCTTTTCTCTGCAAGAGAAACAATAAGAGAGGTAAACAGAGAGCCTACATCCTGGGAACAAATTTTTACCCCTCACACTTCAGATAGAGCCCTAATATCCTGAATATACAAAGAATTCAAAAAAAATTATCAATAAGATAACAAATAACCTAATCAACAAATGGCCCAAGGACCTGAAAAGACACTTCACCAAGGAGGACATACAATCAATCAACAAGTACATGAAAAAATGCTCACCATATCTAGCAGTCAGAGAAATGCAAATCAAACCCACCCTAAGATACCATCTCACTCCAGTATGATTGGCAGCCATTATGAAGTCAAACAACAACAAGTGTTTACGAGGATGTGGGGAAAAGGGGACACTTGTACACCGCTGGTGGGACTGCAAATTGGTGAGGCCAACATGGAAAGCAGTATGGGGATTCCTGGGAAAGCTAGGAATGGATCCACCATTTGAACCAGCTATCGCCCTTCTCGGACTATTCCCTGAGGATCTTAAAAGAGTGTACTAAAGGAATACTGCCACATCAATGATCATAGTGGCACAATTCACAATAGCTAGACTGTGGAACTAACCTAGATGCAATTCAATAGATGAATGGATAAAAAAAAATGTGGCATCTATACACGATGGATGCAGCACTAAAAAATGACAAAATCTTAGAATTTGCAGGGAAATGGATGGCATTGGAGCAGATTATGCTAAGAGAAGCTAGCCAATCCTTAGAAAAACAAATGCCAAGTGTCTCCTTTGATAAAAAGAGAGTAACTAAGAATAGAACAGGGAGGAAGAGCATGAGGAAAAGATTAATATTAAACAAAGACGAGCGGGAGAGAGAAAGGGAGAGAGAAGGGAAAGCATATGGAAATGGTAGGAGACCCTCATTGTTACACAAAATTACATATAAGACGTTGTGAGGGGAAAGGCGGGAACAAGAGAGAGAAGTGAAGAATAGCAGATGAGGAAGAGAGGGAAGAAAGAATGGGAGGGGAGGGGGGATAGTAGGGGATAATAAAGGTAGCAGAGGACAACAGTCACTAATATGACATTATGTAAAAATGTGAATGTGTAACTGATGTGATTCTGCAATTCGTATTTGGGGAAAATTGGGAGTTCATAACCCATTTGAGTCAAATGTATGAAGATGATATATCATGAGCTTTGTAATGTTTTGAAAAACCAATAAAAATAAATAAACAAAGGTTTAAAATTGAGTGGGAAGAAATCAGCTAAAAAGTAGTTGAGATGCATTCATTTTGATAAGCAGAAAGTTTGTTTTGTGTAGTTGTAAATATCACAAATTTATTTTACCAGAAAACTGGCTTTTGAAAATGAACATATATTGAGATTAAAGGATAATCCACCTACCTTCATGAAAAATTCATATCATTTCCTATATTTTTCATATTTCATTTTTTTCGTGAATATTTTGTCATGGACCACGTCTAGTCTTAGGCTACCTCATCTGACAAGTTCGTACAATGTGTTGGATTGTTCTTTTCATCTTTTATTTGATAGTTTCTAGCTGACAATGTGTATTTCTCCTTATCTTTATTTGGACATACATACCCAACTATATCTTTGCATTTTATGTTTTACTGGGGAAGAGACTCATCAAAAGCTCTTTATTAAATGTATCAACAATCAAATATTTAGAGCATACAATTATTCTTAATTTTGCATGAAAATATCTTTGTACCATTTTTCTTATAAAGATGTAGAATTATTAATACTGTCCCTACTGTAATAAGTAACTACTTACAAGAAGAATTAAACAATTGACTTTATATCAATCATGAATATGAAAATTAATAAAATAAGTATTTGGCAATAAATATGCAATTAATAGAAATTAAAATCACGAGAAAGCCATTTAAAATGTCAGTGCTTATGGTCCTGAAAAATAGGTTGTTCAAATGAAATTTCTCTAATTCATAAGAGTTAATATGCCATATTACAGCTTAATGTGATATAAAAACTCAAATGATAAGTATTGATAAATAAGAATGATACCTGTTTACTTAAATATGTTTATTTGATTTTCACTGTAAGTTGTTAATTCTGGAAGACTTGAAAATTAAGAAAGACTTGGTCTATATTATTTCTAACAGGCTAATCAAAGTACTTTTAAATATATATGCATATATATAACATATGTAATACATATGCATGAATATAGATACATATGTATAATAAATGTATTGTAATATATCTATAAGTTATTATAATTATTAAATTTTCTCAAGAAAAAAGAATGACTATAAAAAACATTCTTAAGTGTAAATTTCATAGCATATTACTGTTTGTAACGACATGAGAGAATAATTCCATTGGAGGGAAAATGAAAAAGGAAGAGAGAGAGGGGGGGAAATGAGGAAGAAAGTGAGTAAAGAAGAGGGAGAGGAGTGTTTGATTATAAGATAAAAGTGGAGGGTCTGGTTGTCTGGCTCAGTGGTAACATGCTTGGCTAGCATGTGTGAGGCACTGGGTTATATTCTCATCACCACATATAAATAAATAAAATGAGGTCGATCAACAACTGAAAAAATAAAAAAAAATAAAAAAGTAGAAATATTACCAAAATTCCAAGTTTTTATGAATGCTAAATAAAAAAAAATTGTTACATAGCCTTATGTAATTTCTAGACTCCCCAAAATAGTCATTTAATGATAGATTACTAGTGCGATAACTAAAAATCCATTGCTCTTTCCTCGACATTCTGTGGCATGATAGTGCTAAAATAAATTGTATTATAACACCAAAAAAAAAAATTCTAATATTTCTACAGTAACTGACCCAGTTTAACATAAATGCAAGAAAATTCCTATGGGATATAATTGTATTTTGACGTTCATTTTTATTCAACACTGGTACATTACTATTTCTCCAGTTTATGCACATCAGAGTATGTATATTTCATTCACAATTTAGCACATTTATACGCATTTGTTTTACTTTCAATCACTTCCTGCTTCAGAACACATGTATTCCTACACGTTTCTTGACTGCTCCTTTCATGAGACTTTTTTCCAAAGACATTATTTTTGATTTCCATTATCATTTTTGAAGCAAAACTCACACACCCGTCATGATAAACGATAACCCTAATATTAACATTAGATGTAAAACTGGTGAGAATGAATGATTGTATATAAATATAAGATTTCTTGTATACTTTCAAATATCAATTCAATCCATTATTTAAAGTGGAACCAGTTATATTATTTATTCACAGTATGGTCTCTTCATGCATTATCTCTATATTGATAGACACAGGGTACACCTCTGTGTACCCCCAATAATAATTTGTATATCTTCAAAATTTTGCTCCCAGAAATGGTGGAAGAAATACTCATGTCAACTGATCTTCATATACATTTTATCACAGTAATATTCTGGACACAAAATGCAAAGGTCACACTTAGGATTGTCCCAAAGCCTAAATGGAAAGTGAACATGGATTACTAAAAACATCCATGTCTTGGATGCCTAATTCTCTCAAATGTCAATCCTATTGGTGAGTACATATTTGTTTCTTCCCAAGATTATATATTCAACCTCAACCATGTTGAAAATGTCTAATCCTATCACTCACTTTATATTTTGTCTAATTTCCTAATGTCTCTATTGATATCTCTTTTCCTACATATTTTCCCCAGTTCATCATAGTGACTGATTCTTCACATGTGCTGACATTTACATTCACTCTTTATCCGAAACACTATTGCTAAAGAACTTTTTGTCCAAATACTATACTCACTCTTTTTTCTAAAACTACCGGCTATCTACCTAATCCTACCGACTATCCCTTTTTGACTGGATGATCTCTTCAACAATCAATCATCCAAGGTACAAGGTCCTATGCCATTGTATATTGATTTATCTGAGACTTCTGTGCAGAACATGATTCAAAGCTAAGTATCCCAATGACGGGCCCAATGCCTTTCTGGTCTTAATCTCACCTAGATTTCAGTTTTCATAATTATATTTCACCTGTATATTCTTATAAATATTGCAGGTTCCCAATACCATTATTCATCCAGCAGAATGATTCCTAACACAAATCGAACATGTTATTAATCCTAACTATACACTGTTCCCTCAATCCAACTTTACAGAAGAGCAGGAACAGAGTTTGTCTTACAATGCAGGGGTGTAGGGGATCTTCCACTGTTGACAACCTCAAATGTCCATGCAGATATGATCCCTGGAGAAGATGCAGGTAGCTATGAAAGGCCTGAGAGAGCAAAAGTCATCTTCCATGGCAAACAACTCGGTCAGGTTAAAAGCATGTGTCTGAATCATCCTCTCTCTTCTAAATGTAGGGAAGATTGACCAAACTAGGACTGTGTGGAGAGCTGTTCCCAGGTGCCTACGGTTTCTATACCATTCGAACTTGTGAAAGTGTCACAGGAAGTAGGGGCATCCTCCATATTATGAGACCCTAGGAAGCAAATGTTAGGACAAAGTGGTTGCAAAGGCAGTGACTTCAATCAGTTCCTGAAGGAAGTGACCTCACCTCACATCCTTGTTGATGGAACTCTTTGAATTTGGGTTCCAGGAAGCCAGGCATCCAGACCCAGGCCAAGCTCCAGTCACAGTGGTCTCACTTGTTTGTATTTACCAAGGACAGAGTCAGTCTTTTGTGGTACCTAGTGATGTGAGGATGGCCAAATGCCAGGAAAGTTCTGAAGAGGGGCCCTTCCGGAGAAAGAAGGTAGAGGCTCACTGCTGTCTCCTGACAACTTCACATAATTGACCCAGGAGACCAGATCTGAGACAGGATAGGCCATTTCTGGGGAACATAGTATGGACCTCCAGTCAGAGGACACTCTGGATAGTTTCAGACCTACTTGGGGGGAGGAGGTGACTTTGTGGGTGTTTGAGTGGGTTTGTGTTTTTTTCTCATGTTCTGAGAATAGTTAGGAAAGGGGGTTTGTTTGGTTTGGAGTGAACTGTTTCTAGTTAGTCCTTTCACAAGGCGAGTGTTTCTATGTCTGTGTATCTCACTGTGTCCATGGTTGTAGACATTAGAAAAGAGAATGCCTCAATGGGTGTGTCCTGTCAAAGAGAAAACTTCCAAGCATTCATCCTGCCCATTTTATAAATGGTCTGTGGCTTGCCTTAACATTGGGCAACACCTACTATTTTCTTACATTCCTGTATCCTTCCTGAATTCTGGCCACTCTCCAAAATAGGCTCATGGTTTTGTGTACAAGATATGTACCATTTCCAAGCTCTGTGACATGGCCATGTACTGGATACCTGAAGGGAATGGAAAGCGTCTCAGAAAACTCTGATATCAGTGTGACCAGAAAAGTCTCAGTGGAGAAACCCTGCTTTGGGCCTTTTGATTACCTATTGTTATGTTGCCCTGAATATCAGGAACGTCTTTTCCTCAGGCAACTCCTTCCTGAAGCCTGAAGAAAACAGTTTTCACATGGAAATGAATGGGCATTACCTTTGTGTTTTACAATAAAACCTTCACAGAGATTAGGCTCTCATTAACTTAAAAATACTTTTAAATTGCATCTAAGTGTAAAAAGTAACATGTAACTCTACATATCTTTTTGATAACAAGTCCAATTATACAACACAAATGATACACATAAATCTCCAACATGTTTTTATTTTAAGCCTAGAATTACCATACAACCTTAGAACACCAGCATGATACAATGGTCTTTTGAAGCTTCTACCTACACACTTGTATACCTGGAAGATATGAACACATTAACACCACAATTACATTGATGTTTTTGTATTAACCAAGTTTAGCTTTTTAAAGAAATAACATGGCACAATTTTATAAAAACAGTACTTGTTTAACCAGCTGTTTAATTTTTTAAGATTACTTGCTCAAAACTTACACATATAACCAACTTACACAAACCTTTTTATTATTTACTTAAACTATTTTAATTACTTAATCATATAGACTCTCTTATCGAGAAACACATTTCCCTCTATTAAATCTATATCTAGAACCTTTTAGTTTCTCTTTTCCATCTGTGAACCTCTTTCTGTTCACATTTTGAAACAATACTTAGAAATTTCTGATGTTAAGCAGATTATTTTATAGACATCAACATTTTATTAGGGCCTTTTTGTACACCTAGAAAACTTATAGGCCTAATTCTAAAGACATCTTTATTTTTATCTGTTTACCCAATTTGAATTGAACAATTTGAATCACGTGAATCCAAGATATTTATATCCATTTTTAAATATTTAATGAGCGCTCCTCATCTGTCAATTGTCATATCACTGCATGATATATGGACATACACACATACAGACATACCAACATACAACACGTAACACAAGTGTAACACATAACACAATAGTGAAGGCCTTGTAGCTTTTTCAGGTGAAATCTCCATTGCAATGTTTAAATAATCCACAGTTGATCAAAAATAGAACTGATCAGAAAACATTAACCCATCTGCAGGATCAAGATCATGAGCTCAAAAAAAAAATACAGAATCTAAGAAAAAGCAAGAGTCCCATAAAAGATGACTGGCCAGTAATTAGTAAATACTATATAATGTACTTTTTGTTTGGGTCTAGTTTGAGTTCAGGTAAAAAGACACTTTTACTCCTTTTTTTCTGTCTCCTGCTGAGTGCTGCAGGCTTCTTTTATTTGCATATCAACTTAAGTCCTGGCTGATGACTTGAAAACTGTAAAGGCTGGAGTTCTGAGCAGAAACCTCATGCCTAAGGCATTTTAGCTATAAGTCATAATTTCCAGGTTTGAATGTTGAAAATTATGATGCAAGTTTAAGATGTAATTCTCAAAATTTTATATCTTCAGGTTTTTCTACACTAGAAAATCTTGAGTCCCTTAGCCTCATCACAAAAAACTGAAAATATGATCATTTTTTGATAATATTAAAGCCACCATCAGAAGAAGTTTCTCTAGGATCATTAAGCCACTTTCTTTCTTCTGAAGTTTCTAAAGTAGTAGTAAGTTACATTAAATTTCTTGAAAAAAATTTAAAAACAACCACAGACTACCATGTGTATCTGAAATTAAGCTTTAAAAATTTCCAAGACTGTTGCTAATTAATGTCATTTCACTAAGCCAGACCAACGTTTTAATTTAGCACCTTTTTAAATAATCTTACACATTGAAGGGAACAGATATCATATCATAATTTATTATCTTTTCCCAAGTTAATGCTCTGGTATATCTAGTGAAATTTTCTCAGGCTACCTAGTTCAAAATTAAAACTCTTTAATTATTTTTTTATCGAAAGTATTTAAGTTTTCTAACATCAACTATCTTAAATCAAACTAAACTCTTGTTTAAACCCAACTTTTATCTGTAAGATAGTGCAATGCTTTAGAAACCCATTTAGATACCAGATTGTTACAATAAAAAATATCATCTTTTTTTTAATTAATTTTTATTGTAGGTTGTTCAAAACATTACATAGTTCTTGATATATCATATTTCACACTTTGATTCAAGTGGGATATGAGCTCCCATTTTTACCCCATATACAGATTGCAGAATCACATCAGTTGCACAACCATTGATTTACATATTGCCATTCTGGTGTCTGTTGTATTCTGCTGCCTTTCCAATACAATTTCAGCCAAGATCATCCCCAAGAAACAATCTAAAATATCAACATATTACTGCATTCATTGTCCCTTTTGTTAAGTAAACAGAGGTGGAGTAATCCTTAAAGTGCAGGTAAGGACTAAGGGAGTTCCCCACAGCAAAATGGCTCTGGCAGCTGCTGGGAGTCCCTTAGCCTCACCATTTACTTACAGGATTAGTCCCTCTGGTGGTTTGACCCCAGGCACCAGGCATATTCTATATCTACCAACTTTTTAGTAGTCAGCTTCCAAGAAATTCATCCTCTGCTTGCAATTGTTTTGAGTGCTAGGCTTCCCCAAGAGGGCAGAGTGAGGTTCATTGAAAGTCCCCTCTGGTGTGTCAAAATTTAGGACTGAAGGTTTGGTTCCCATCCCCAAAGCCAATTAATGACAATTTAATAATGAGGACAGGGTTTTGAGAAATGTTTAAGCAAGATATCAAAGTTCTTAGACCCCAGGCATTTCCTTCTGCAGTGGGCATGCTTAAGCCAACTACGGGAAGAAAAGAAATCACTGCTTCCCTAATCTCGCTTAACAAAGGGGAGAAAAGTGTATCAAAGTTCTTTAAAACACAGCTAAGAGAGGTGTAAAAGGTGAGAACAGAGAAGCTGGTGGTTCTATTGACTTTTGGTCCCTCACAGGAGAAGCTTTAGGTTAAATTTTAGCTAAAGTTATTTCCACACATCTAAGGCAAGTTGGAACTCGGTACTGTGCATCGGTCAAAACAATGCCATCACATTTAACAGAAACACAGACAAAAAGACACACAAAGACCATCATGCAGCTCCCGTTTGTTCACAACCCCAAGATCTACAATCTTGTGACTCAGGGAGAATGGAGGGAAGAGGGGGAGGAGCAGAAGGTTTGAGTTATAGGATTGTGGTCAAAGGGGTCAGATTGGAGGCAGCGACCAGGAAAGGCTTCAGGGACAGAGGCATGGAATGGCTTTGTCCCATTATGAGAGTTACTCAAACAGAGAAAAGGACAAAACAAACGTAACACAAACACGGACACACAGTTAACGTTTAACACGAGTTCCGAAGTAAAGATTAGAACCCAGTAACTGGCATAACCTCATGGGTTACACCACAAAGACAGACAGTGAATTCAACCTGAGAGAAAAAAGTAGCCAGCAAGACCTGATGGGATTGCAACAGAGTCACTTAATGAGGGCTCATCCGTCCCTCCTCACCTAATGAGGGCACTTCCGTATCTCCTCACCTAATGAGAGCACATCCGTCCCTCCTCAAGTCCTTCAAGGTGTCCCTTGCAAGAACGTGGCCGGTGGCTTTAGGACACGTTTGTCCACCACTGCCAGGGGTAACTTACACGCTCTGCTGGCAGCCACTCTGCCAATCCAAACCGAAAACCAAAAAACCAAACCTGAACAAAAAGCTCTGAGCGATCACAAGGAAAAATGGAAAGAGGTGCCTTTCTTACCCTCAGAGGGGTCCGTTGGGATCTCCTTGTTCAGCGCTGCACGATTCCCGGCCAACTCACCAAAATTAAGGGTCCAGCGAATGTCGGAGGAAGAGACCACCAAGAGACTGCGGATCATGCAACAGCAAAAAGCGTTTATTGAGTTCCAATCCAGCATGCTGGGGCTCCGTGCTCACTCAAGAAGGGAGAGCAGCCCAGAGCCACAAGCAGGGGTTGAGCAGTGCTTAAGTACACTTTTTGGGGAGGGCGGGACTTTACATACATCACAGTCTCCTTTAAAAAATCATCATACCCCACGGGAAAATCAAACAACAATTCCTAAACATGATTAGCTCATTCTTTGGTGGGAACAGGTCTGGCAGGAGTGATAGTTCAGTTCTAAAGTGGGGTACACATTGAAACTGATTGGTTTAGGCCCTGTGATGCCTATGTGCCAGGCCACAAAGAGTACTAGGTTATTAAACAATCAGGCAGTCAGGGGAAAATTTACTGGGCAGTACGGGAATTGTCCTACAAGCTATAGGAATTTCAGGTTTTGTGTGTAGCATAGGAACGTAACAATACCTGGTCCTTTACATTTTAACTCAGACCTTGCAGCTTAGAAACTTTACAACACCCAGTCTTTTAAACTTTAAATTTTACACATTAATTTCAATTTCTTTTACACTTACAGATCACTTCTGGTTCACAACAAGGTTGTCAAAGCCACCCTGACTTTAGGCATATGAGGGGCAAGGGAGCTTATTTTGGACACTGTTTTTGGCTGTGCCCCTCATGGCAACCTCCAGCCAGATGTTATGATGAGTGTCTTTATGGAAGAAGATGAGTGCCATGTAGGAGTCTTTTGGTTTTAATTGTGGTCATTTGTGTGGCGGTTGAAATAGATGACTGGGTCCACCTGGGCTTGAACTCTGCTGTGATTCCTCTTAGAGACTGAGTTCTGGAACTGACCTCAGAAAAGTATTGCCATGAATTGTGTTGGGATAATAGGAGGCCACGCATGAGAGTCGCCCTTGGAAACTGAGATATAGGCCCAAGATGGCTTTCCACAGAGCACTGAGAATCTCAGCTAGGATATCACATGATTTTTTTGTGAAAGACTTGGCAGCCATAGTTGAGAGTGAAAACACACATGAACCTCACATTCAAGACCTCAATGGGCCTGGCTTCATGTGACCTTTTGGCCACTCTTTGGGAAGCCTTGTCTTAAAGAGTTCTGCAGAGCTTTCATTGAAATAAGCTTCCTCACCATTTAATGGTTCCTGAATGAATTGATACCCAGAGTGCCTCCAACTTCATCCTTGAAAAATGGCTAGATAAATACCATGAATTTTTTAAAATTTTCATGACCAGGTGGCCCTGGAGAACCTTTGGATGTTCTATTGCTGATCATGAGTGTACCAGACAGTGCCTTGATTGACTGGGTTTCATGAAAATATTGTAGAACAGAGATGCTAGTGAGTTGGAGCCTCCTGAGTAGTGGGTGTAGAGCAGTGGACTATAGGTTTGTGAATAAATGCCTGTGGTGGTATCACGTGGATCTGCCATTGGCTTCAAAAGACTTGTGACTGACATGGTGCAGGCCACAGACCCTTATATGTATAGGCATCTTGTTATATTGAGAGGTTTGAAGGCAATGTTGAGAATCCGGTTGCTATAGTCAAGGGGGAAAGCTATGTGGGATTGACCCCTGTTTCGAACATACTCCTGGAGACCCTGACCAACCACACGTGACAGAACTCCCTCCAGCACTGTGTCCTTGTTGACCTACTTGTATTTCATTAAGCCAATACCAAACTCTGAGTGCCACAGTAAGAAACACCACGAAAACTGAGGATGATGACCAAATGGTTTCACAGACCACACGGGGAGACACTTAACTACCAGTGACCACAGTTTACCTACAAAGGGAGAATTCAAAACTGCTTCCTCATGTTCATTAGAAAATAAGGAACCATTTTCTCCAGGTCACATAGATGCAGATCCAGATTTGATGGTGTCACTACAAAAGAAGCTAAATCTTCTGACAACTACATATATTTCATGTGCCCAACCTCAGAGGCAGTTTCTCAAGAAGTCTTTAGGCCAGCAGAGCTCCATGTTTATGCAGTTTTTAACCTCTCCTTTACTTTTGGAAACTGTTCTAACACATCGAATGTTGTGAACTCCTGAGCATTTTCAGTTCCACATATGTAATCACAGGTTTTCGAACTCCTCTCCACTAATTGGGTCTTACTTGGAGCGAAGTTAATGTCAAGGATTTGTTCTGGATGAGAGTGGCAAGATTTTTGTGTAGCACATACTTGCATACACATTAGATTCATTTTCCTATTTTCCATTTTAAATACTGATCCCTGACACTAACACATACCCGACTAGACTCTGAAAACTAATCCTAATATGATGGATAAAAAGAAACCTAACCAAAAAGGAATACAGGCCTTCCATAGTTGGCATGGTGTATACTTTGATTTGCCTTCTGCTTAATCAAGGGTTTGTGTATAAATCTTGTCAAATTTTCTTTGTAGTATTTCTTCATGATATCTATATATATATATATATATATATATATATATATATATATATTTTTTTTTTTTTTCAAAACATGAAACATATGTGTATTATTAAACACTCCCAAAATTTATTCATGTTCCTGTATGTGGATTTATAATCAACTTTTCACAAGATTATTCTCAGAAACATTCAAGCACCTGATATACATATTTCTTTCCTAGTACTGAAAACTAACTTCAATGAATGGTGCTTACAAATCCTAATATTTCTACAGTAACTGACCCAGTTTAACATCAATGCAAGTAGATTCCTATGGACATGATGTGTATTTTGAAGTTCATTTTTATTCAACACTGGCACATTACTATTTCTTCAGTTTATGGAAATCATAGGATATATCTTACATCCACAAGTACACAAATTTATAGACATTTGGTTCAATTTCAATCACTTTCTCCTTGAGAACACATATATTACTCCATGTTTCTTTATGGTCTATTCACTAGACTTCTTTCTAAACACATTATTTTCGATTCCATAATCATTTTTGAAGCAAAACTCACACTCTTCATGATAAACCGTAACCCTAATATTACCATTAGATATATAACTGGTTGGAATGAATGTATGTATATCAATATAAGATTTGCTATATATTTTCAGATATCAATTCAATCCATTATTTAAATTTGGAAATAGTTATATAATTTATTCACAATATTGTCTATTCATGCAGCATCTCTAGATTTATCAACACAGGTTACAACAATTTGTATCCCCAGTACTAATTTATAAGTTTTCAAAATTTTGCTCCCCAAAATGGTGGAAGAAATACTCATGTCACCTGATGTACATATACATTTTATCACAGTAATATTCTGGACACAGTATTGATAAATAAGAATGATACCTGTTTACTTAAATATGTTTATTTGATTTTCACTGTAAAATGTTAACTCTGGAAGATTGGAGAATTAAGAAAGATTTTGTCTATATTATTTCAAACAGGCTAATCAAAGAACATTTAAATATATATATATATATATATATATATATATATATATATATATATATAACATATGTAATACATATGCATGAATATAGATACATATGTATAATTAATGTGTTGTAATATATCTATCAGGTGATTATAATTTTAAAATTTTCTCAAGAAAAAAAAGAATGACTATAAAAAACTGTCTTAAATGTAAATTTCATAGCATACTACTGTTTGTAATGACATGAGAAAAAAATACATATGGAGGGATAATGAAAAAGGAAGAGAAAGAATGAAGAAAATGAGGAAGAAAGTGAGAAAAGAAGAGGGAGAGGAGTGTTTGATGATAAGATAAAAGTGGAGGGGCTGGGTTTGTGGCTCAGTGGTAACATGCTTGTCTACCATTTGTGAGGCACTGGGTTATATTCTAAGCACCAGATACACATAAATAAAATGAAGGTCTATCACAAACTGAAAAAATAAAAAATAAAAAACTAGAAATATTACCAAAATTCCAAGGTTTTATGAATGTTAAATTAAAAAAAATGTTATATAGCCTTATGTAATTTCTACACTCCCCAAAATAGTCATTTAGTGTTAGATTATTTGCTGGGAGCCATCAGCCAAGTAGGTATGACAAATTCCTTGCCAGCTTACTCCCATGCTGTCTAGTGGAAGGACTTCTGAAAGGTGACCTTGCTCAAGGACCAGGGCAGGATCCGTGTTTAGGGTGTTCCCCCTTTAGAATAGGGCAGTTTAGCATAATAGGAGAGTAGGGTGTTTCCCCTTTAGAATAGGGCAGTTTAGTATAATAGGAGATTAGGGTGTTCCTCTTTTGGAATAGGGCGTATCCTGCTGCTGAGTTCCTCTTGAGTGCTTAGGGTCAAACAGTATATTTTGGGAGACAGAAGCCCATGCGGAGTGGATTTGGGAGAGAGTGGATTAGGGCAGAGTGGAGATTTGGGAAGAGACCGTGGATTCCCCCAGAGCGTGTTTGTAGACGGCCGGTGTGAGTTCGGAAATAAAGAATTGCTGTTTGAATCTACAAGCTGTGTGGAGACTCGTGATTTGTGCCCAGCCGAAAGACTGCGGCATTTGGTGGCTCGTACGCGGAACGTATAAAAATTGGAAGTAAGTGAAATTACTTGCCCCTGAAGGAGAGCGAAAGAATGGGTGAGCATTTCAAAAAACAATGTGTTCTTGTTCTAATTTATTTTGTTTTTATTTCAAGTTGCCTGTTCCTAGAACTTTCTCAGGCAAACTGGGGAAAATGGTTGACTCAAGGTTTTAAGTTGTTCGCCTCCGAGGAAGAGAAATTGTTAGAGAAAAAAGGCACCCCAGTAAGACCAAGAACAGCTAGGGCATATGTTGATACAATAAAAAAATGCAGCCCATGGCTTTTAAACGAGAAGTTGTTAAATATATCAATGGGACCATCATGGTATCCTGTAGAAGGATTTTTCTTCAACAAGAAAGAGATAGCTAGTTCTGTTTACTACATTTGTCTAAGATCTTGGTTTCTACAAAGTTCTAATTAATTTACAAAACTAGAGTGTTAAAATATCAACCACTAAATATGAAATCAAGTACTCTTTACTTATTAAGTTCCATAAGGTAATATATTTAATCATTATGTGTGTTTTCATAAATTGGTGAATGGAAAAATGTTTAATATTGCTTTAGTCTGTGTCTTTGCTGAAACAAGGTTACTAAGTGTTAAGATTCTATCAGGTGTAATTTATATACAAAGAGTATAAGAAGTTTCAGTTGGGTTTCAATTATAGTATTATAGTACCATAAAAACAAAACATGAAAGTATTTCATCTATTAAAGTGGAGTAATTTGTCTAGATCAGAAATTTTATAAGGGTTATTTCAGAATGTGAATTTATAAAAAGGGTTAACGGTTAAAAAAGAGATAAAAAGATTCAAGATGTGAAAATAATATTTTAATATAAAGGTTAAAAAAAAGAGAAATGTTTCTAAATGAGATAATCTCTGTATGATAAAGTAAAAAGTTGTAAAATGCCATTTAAAAAGATTTTGAGGAAACTAGACTTACCTTAAAAGCGTGAGAAAGGAAGTAAGAAGAAAAAGGTATTTGTACATGGCAGATTGAGACAAAGCTTCTTAATGGAGTAAAAAAGGCCTTTGGTTGAAGGGCAGCCATGTAAACTAATATTAAGCGATTTAAACAGAGTCTAAGCCTCGTTTAAAAGAGCGAAGCTGTAGGTAATGAAAAAGTACATTTAAAAGTACAGTATAGATGATAATTAAAAGACTTTAAAAGGTTAATTTGAAGGTGGTTAAGATGCCTTCATGATGGAGAAAAGATTGCGTCATTCGAAGCCTAGTTAATTTTAAAAATTGGAAAGGGGTATATATCCCCCAAAGATAAACTTAAAATAACCCTTTTTACTCTAAACTTTTTAAATTTGGATTCATCAGGACTTAGTGCTGCAGAAAGACATATGTATCCAAAAAATGTGCATAAGCCTAAAGTTCTTTGGAAAGATATTCTAACAGGACAATGGAAAGGTCCAGACCCAGTGATTGTCTGGAGTCGGGGCTCTGTTTGCGTGTTTCCACAGGGAGAACACCAGCCGATTTGGATTCCAGAAAGAGTAACCAAAACAATTTCTACAGATCAAAAAGAAGATAATTTGACTCAAATCCATAACAGCTGATATCCAGAACTCCAGCTTGGCCATTCTTACATCTGCGACTGTGATTAACCAGGATGCTTTTTTCAATATCTATTTTATTATTGCATTTTTCCCACATCATAAGGTTCTATTTTTATTTTTTTGAGCTCATACAAACCTAGGTTAATGTTTTTCTGATCAGTTTTATTTTTTGACTGTGGAGTTTTTAAACATTGCAATGGAGATTTCACCTAGGTAAAGCTACAAGGCCTTTATTATTATCTTATGTGTTGTACGTTTGTTTGCACATTTGTGTTTTGTGTTGTATGTCTGTGTGTGCGTATTTCATATATGAGGAGCGCTCATGAGAAAATGGATCCAAATTATTATTATTATTTTTTTTATTCACGTGATTTAAATGGCTTAATTTAAATTAGGTAAACAGCTGTTAAAGATTGTTTTTAAAGGTGCTTAACATATCTGCTTGTTTACTAATTTAAATCAGGTAAACAGCTGTTAAGAATTTTTTTTAAGGAGGTTAACAGATCTGTTTGTTTACTTTCACCTTTCCTTTTCATTATATTTAATAATTCTTTTCAGGTTAATGTCTTTTTAGCATCATTGCCAGAATTCCTATCTTCATCCCAATGAATATAACTCAACAAGTATGCTCAATCAAGGAGTCAACTTACTTTGGGAGGAAACGGACTTTGGGAGGAGACGGACAGATTGATAGATTCTTCCCCTTTGAACTGCTTACAGAACTTGCCTGGACTATGTAACTACGTTTAGTGCAGCAAATTGTGGTAATGCTGGCATATCTTTGCTGATGGTGTCACCAGTGATCTTTGCTGATGGTGTCACCAATGATGCAATTTTTCCAAAGGAACTGTCAATTGGCTTGGTGTCGTGGCATTTCTGTATCCTCCTCCCTTCTGCTAGTGATGGTCTAAATTTGGGGGCCAATGGCTATATGCTGGACCGGCAGTCAGTGACGGGTATGATCCAATTGCAATGGTATCAACCTAAGACAGGAGGCTGACGCCTAAAGGTCAGTTACCTAAAGGTCAGTTTTCCGATGACGGGTAAGAACCATATGTTGAATTGGACAACCTACCAGGCGCGGTCCTTAAGCCACATTAACCTCACTCCCCCACTGGCACCAAGGCCAAATTTGGGGGCCAACAGAGGTGAGGCAAAGAACCTCACCCCCCCACTGGTGCATAGACCTATCCACAAGTATGGCTGTATGCTGGACCGGTAGTCAGTGACGGGTATGATCCAGTTGCAATGGTATCAACCTAAGACAGGAGGCTGACGCCTAAAGGTCAGTTACCTAAAGGTCAGTTTTCCAATGACGGGTAAGAGCCATATGTTGAACTGGACAACCTACCAGGCACGGTCCTTAAGCCACATTACTTGTTGTTTAATTAATCAGAAGGGGGGAGATGCTGGGAGCCATCAGCCAAGTAGGTATGACAAATTCCTTGCCAGCTTACTCCCATGCTGTCTAGTGGAAGGACTTCTGAAAGGTGACCTTGCTCAAGGACCAGGGCAGGATCCGTGTTTAGGGTGTTCCCCCTTTAGAATAGGGCAGTTTAGCATAATAGGAGAGTAGGGTGTTTCCCCTTTAGAATAGGGCAGTTTAGTATAATAGGAGATTAGGGTGTTCCTCTTTTGGAATAGGGTGTATCCTGCTGCTGAGTTCCTCTTGAGTGCTTAGGGTCAAACAGTATATTTTGGGAGACAGAAGCCCATGCGGAGTGGATTTGGGAGAGAGTGGATTAGGGCAGAGTGGAGATTTGGGAAGAGACCGTGGATTCCCCCAGAGCGTGTTTGTAGACGGCCGGTGTGAGTTCGGAAATAAAGAATTGCTGTTTGAATCTACAAGCTGTGTGGAGACTCGTGATTTGTGCCCAGCCGAAAGACTGCGGCAATTATTAATGTTATAACTGAAAATCCATTGCTCTTCCCTCTACATTCTGTGGCATGCTAGTGCTAAAATAAATTGTATTATAACACCAAAAAAAAAATTCTAATATTTCTACAGTAACTCACCCAGTTTAACATCAATGCAAGAATATTCCTATGGGATATAATGTGTATTTTGACGTTCATTTTTATTCAACACTGGTATATTACTATTTCTCCAGTTTATGCACATAATAGGATGCATCTTTCATCCACAATTTAGATAATTTATACGCATTTGTTTTACTTTCAATCACTTCCTGCTACAGAACACATGTATTCCTCCATGTTTCTTGACTGCTCTTTTCATGAGACTTCTTTCCAAACACATTATTTTCGATTTCCATTATCACTTTTGAAGTAAAACTCACACACCCGTCATGATAAACCATAACCCTAATATTACCATTACATGTATAAGTGGTGGGAAAGAATGATTGTATATCAATATAAGATTTCTTACTTAGTTAAAGGTATCCATTCAATCCATTATTTAAAGTGGATCCAGTTATATTATTTGGTTACAGTATGGTCTATTCATGCATTATCTCTATATTGATAGACACAGGGTACACCTCTTTGTACACCCAATACTAATTTATACGTCTTCAAAATATTGCTCCAGAAATGGTGGAAGAAATACTCATGTCAACTGATTCTACATATGCATGTTATCACAGTAATATTCAGGACACAAAATTCAAAAGTCACACGTATGATTGTACCAAAGCCTAAAAGGGAGCTGAACATAGATTACTAAAAACATCCATGTCCAGGTTGCCTAATGCTCTCAAATGTCAATCCTATTGGTGACTACATATTTGTTTCTTCCTAAGATAATATATTCAACCTCAAAACTGTTGAAAATGTCTATTTTTTACTCACTTTATACTTTGCCTGATTTCCTAATGTCTCTATTGATATCTGCTTTCCTACATATTTTCCCCAGTTAAACATTGTGACTGACCCTTCAAATGTGCTGACATTGACATTCACTCTCTATCCGAAACCCTATTGATAATGAACTTTGGTCCAAATCCTATACTCACTCTTCTTCCAAAGCATACTGACTATCTTCCTGATCCTATCAACTATCACTTTTTGAGTGGATGTTCTCTTCTACATTCAATCATCTAAGGTACAAGGTCCTATGCCATTGTTTATCGATTTATCTGAGATATGTATGCAGAACGTAATTCAATGCTACGTATCCCAATCAATTGCCCAATGCACTTCTGAGCTTCAAATATTAGATTTCTGTTTTCATACTTATATTTCACCTATATATCCATGTTAAGTAAAATGAATATTTTTGGATCTGTAGATGATATATATTTCATGATGAATTTTCTACTCACCTGATATACATAAATATTTATCTCAGTAATATTCCAGACACAAAATACAAGGGTCACACTTATGATTGTACCAAAGCCTAAATTGAATGTGACCATGTATTACTAACATCATCCTTGTCCTTGTTCCTTAACACTCTCAAATATCATTGCTATCGGTGACTACATATTTGTTTCTTCCTAACATTATATATTCAACCTCAACCCTGTTAAAAATGTATTTTCCTATCACACACTTTGAACTTTGCCTGATTTCCTAATGTCTCTATTGATAAATGCTTTCCTACACCTTTTCTCCACTTCATCATTGTGAATGACTATTCACATGTGCTGACATTGACATTCACTCTCTCACTGAATCCCCATTGCTAAAGAACTTTTGGTCCAAATGCTTTACTCAGTCTTCCTTTGAAACCTACCAACTATCTTCCTTATCCTACCAACTATCCCAGTTTGAGTGGATGTTCTCTTCTATATTCAATGATCCAATGTACAAGGTCCTATTCCCATGATTATCTATTTAACTGAAACATCTGTGCAGAATGTAATTCAAAGCTATGTATACCAATCAAGTGCCCAATGACCTTCTGGGCTTCCAATCGTTCCTAGATTTATGTTTTCATACTTATATTTCACCTCTATAGTCTTATAAATATCGCAGGTTCCCAATAACATTTTTCATACAGCAGAACAATTCCTAACCCAAATCGAACAGTTATTAACCATAACCATACACTGTTCTCTCAATCTAACTTTACAGAAGAGCAGGGAAAGAGTTGGTCTTACAATACAGGAATTTAGGCGATCTTCCACCTGCTGAGAACCTCAAACGTCCATGCAGAAATGATCCCTGTAGAAGATGTAGGCAGCTATGAAAGACCTGAGAGAGTAAGAGTCACCTTCCATGGCCAACAACCTGGTCAGGATGAAGGGTTGTGTCTGAATCTGCCTCTCTCTTCTTAATGTAGAGAAGATGGACCAAAACAGGCCAGTGTGGAGAGCTGTTCTGGAGTGCCTATGGATGATATACCATTCTAACTTGTGAAAGTGTCACAGAAAGTAGGGGCAGCCTAAATCTCATGGGGCCTTTGGAAGCAACTATTAGGACAATGTGTTTGCCAAAGCAGTGAACTCATTCAGTTCCTGAAGGAAGTGACCTCACGTCACTTCCTTGGTGTTCGAAATCTCTGAACATATGGTCCAGGAAGCCAGGCACACAGAGCCAGTCCCAGTCCCAGTCCCAGTGATCTCACTTGTTTGGATTTACCAAGGACAGAGTCAGTCTTTCTTGGTACCTATTGATGTGAGGATGGCCAAATGCCAGTAAAGCTCTGAAGAGGGCCCTTTCCTGAGAAACCAGGTTGTGGCTCAACGCTGGCTCCTGTCAACTTCACAGAGTTGGACAAGGAGAACAGATATGAGACAGAACAGGCCATTTCATGGAAACATAGTATGGCCCACCAGTCAGAGAATACTCCGGATAGTCACAGACCTACTTGGGGGAAGGAGGTGCATTTGTCGGTGTGGGTGTGGGTTTGTGGTTTTGTCTCATGTTCTGAGAATAGGTGAGAAAGGCAGTTTGTTTGGTTTGGAGTTAATTGATTCTAGTAAGTCATTTGAGTGTTTCTAGGTCTGTGTATCCCACTGTGTCCGTGGTTGTAGACATTAGAAAAGAGAATGCTTCAATGGATGTGTCCTGTCTAGTAGAAAGCTTCCCCTGATTCATACTTCCCATTTATGAATGGACTGTGGCTTGCATTATCGATGGGCAACACCTGATATCTTCCTAAGTTCCTGTTTTCTTTCTGAATTCTGGCCACTTTCCAGAATAGGCTCATGGTTTTGTGTCCAAGATGTGTACCACCACCAAGCTCTGTGACATGGCCATGTACTGGATAGCTGAAGGGAATGGCGAGCATCTCAGAAAACTCAGATATCAGTGTAATCAGGAAAGTCTCAGTGGAGAAATACTGCTTTGGTTACCTACTGTTCTGTTGCCCTCAATGTCAGGAAGGTCTTTGCCTCTGGCCACCCCTTTGGGAAGCCTAAAGAAAACAGTTTTCAAATGGAAATCAATGGGCATCACCTGTGACTCTTTGCTTAATTGCATTGGAAAGGGATATGTCTGAATCAGGCTCTAGGTCCTGTGTTAGGCTTTGGCTTAGATTCTCAGCACATGATGGATGTAAAGAAAATCCCATGTTTGCATCCAAAACTAAATTAGCCAAAAGAGCAGTCATTATGGAAGAAGTCTCTCGCCTTCCCCTGTAAGGTTCCTGACCTCCATCAAGTGAGAATAGGAACCTTTGGATCAAATGAGTTCTTCAAAGCCCTTTAAAGGCTATCCCATAGGTGCTTGGGTTTTCTCCAGAATCCAAATCACATAAAGAATCTATAACTGACAGTCAGTAGGCCTGAAATTGGCGGAGCAAAGCAATATTAACAGCTGCCCTATTTGATCACCCCTGGTTCCCCGGACGAGTGTCCAGGCCACCCTGACTTTAGGCAAATGAGGGGCAATGGAGGTTATTTTGGACACTGTCTTGGGCTGTTCCCCTCATGGAAACCTCAAGCCAGAGGTAATGATGAGTGTCCATTTGGAAGAAGATGAGGGCCATGTGGGAATGTTTTGGTTTTAATTGTGGTCATGTGTGGCCGTTGGAAGGGATGACTGGGTCCACCTTGGCTTGAACTCTGTTGTGGTTCCCCTTAGAGACTGAGTTGTGGACCTCACCTCAGAGTAGTATTGCCATGAATTGTGTTGTGATTTTAGGAGGATTCACATGAGAGTCACCCTTGGAAAATGAGATCTAGGCCCAGGGTGGCTGTTCACAGAGCACTGGGAATCTCAGCTAGGTTACCACATGATTTTATTCTGAAAGACTTGGCAGCCATATATGAGAGTCAAAACACACATGGATGTCACAATGTAGATCCTAATGGGCCTGGATTCATGTGATCATTTGGCCACTGTTTGGGAAGCCTTGCCTGTGAGACTTTTCCAGAGATTTCATTGAAATGAGCTTCCTAACCATTTAATAGTTCCAGAATGAAATGAAACACACAGTGCCTCCAACTTCAACCTTGAAAAATGGCTAGATAAATACCAAGAAATTTTTAAACTTCCCATGACCAGGTGGCACTGGAGAATGTTTGGATATCCTGTGGCTGATCATGAGATTACAAGACAGTGCTTTGATTGACTGGTTTTCATGAAAATAGTTCAGAACAGAGATACCAGGTAGTTGGAGCCTGCTGAGGAGTGGGCCTACAGCAGTTGTGGGCAGGTGTGTAATAAAACAACTGTGGTGGGGCCATGTGGATCTTCCATTGGCTTCCAAGTGGCTTGTGACTGACATGGTGCAGCCAGCAGACCCTTGTATGTAAAGGCATCTTGTTATATGGACAGGATTCAGGGCAATGTTTAGAATCAGGTTGCTATGGTCAAGGGGGCAAGTCATGTGGGATATAAGCCTGGTTGGTGCATTCTCCTGCAGACCCTGACCTACCAAAAGTGACAGAACTCACTCACGCACTGGGTAACAGTTGAATTCTTTTTATATCATGAAGCAAATACCAAAATCCCAGGGCAGCAGCAAGAAACACCATGAAAAGTGGAGTATGACCAACTGGCCTCACAGTCCACATGTGGATACTCTTATCCCCCAGTTGCCACAGTTTACCTACAAAAGAGAATTCAGCACTGCTGCCACATATTCAGTGGAAAATAAGAAACCATGTCCTCCAGGTAACATAGATGCAGACACAGCTTTGACTGTCTCACTACAATGGAAGCTAAATCTCCTGACAACAACATATATTTCAAGTGCCCAAACTCAGAGTCAGTTTCTCAAGAAGGATTTAGGGAACAAGAGCTCCATGTTTGTGGACTGTTTTCCCTGTCCCTTACTTTTGAAATCTCCTCTACCATCTGCAAGGTTGTGAACTCCTGAGCATATTCCATTCCAGATATTTACTCACAGATTTTCTAACTCTTCTCCTTTAATTGTGCCTTAGTCTCAGTGATTGTAATGTCAAAGCATCCCTTTCTCTGTAGCCTATTCAGCACATGTATTTTTACATGCAATTATAGAATATTACCTGATACCACACGTACATTCTTGTGAGGTGACTGACTTGGCAGATACAAATTGTAAGAGATCACTCATCCTAAATGCTGTTGGAACTGAAAATTCAATCTATGAGTGAGCTTCCTTGTTGAACAACATTATACGTAAATCCATATTCAATGAAATAAATATATTTGGATCTGTAGATGACATATATTTCATGGTGAATTTCAATTGGAATATAATATGCTATTTTTAATGTCTGTGTGTTTGTGTATGTATATATATATATATATATATATATATATATATACACACTCTCCAGATTTTTCAAAATATGAAATATGTCTTGTTATACACTGCCTAAACTCATTCATATTCAAGTATGTGTATTTATAATCAAAATTTCACAAGAGTATTCTCAAAATTATTCATTCACCTGAAATACATATTTGTTTCCTAGTACTGAAAACTATCTTCTGTGAATGGTGCATACAAATCCTAATATTTCCACAGTAACTGAACCAGTTTAACATCAATGCAAGTAGATTCCTATAGGACATGTTGTGCATTTTGACATTTATTTTATTCAAAACTGGTACATTACTATTTCTTCAGTTTATGCTCATCATTGCAAATATATTTCATCCAAAAGTTTGCAAATTTATAGGCATTTTGTTCACTTTCAATAACTTTATTCTACAGAACACATGTATTTCTCCATGTTTTTGATGGGTCTTTTCATGAGACTTCTTTCCAAACACATTATTTTCGATTTCCAGGTCACTTTTGAAGCAAAACTCAAAGACACTTCGTGATAAACCATAACCATAATATTACCATTAGATGTATTGCTGGTTGGAATAAATGATGGTATATCAATATAAGATTTCTTATATATTTTCAGATATCAATTCAATCTATTATTTAAAGTGGGACCAGTTATATTATTTATTCACAATGTGGTCTATTCGTGCACTATCTCTATATTCATAGACACAGTGTACACCTCTTTGTACCACCAATACTAATTTATAGGACTTCAAAACATTGCTCCCAGAAATGCTGGAAGAAATACTCATGTCACGCGATCTACATATACATTTTATCACAGTAATATTCTGGACACAAAATGCAAAGGTCACACTTATGATTGTACCAAAGCCTAAAAGGAAACTTAACAGGGATTACTAAAAACATCCATGTCCACATTGCCTAATGCTCTCAAATGTCAATCCTATTGGTGACTACATGTTTGTTTCTTCCTAAGATTATATATTCAAACTCAACCCCGTTCAAAATGTCTAATCCTATCACTCACTTTATACTTTCCTTGATTTTGTGATGTCTCTATTATTATCTGATTTCCTACATATTTTCCAAAGTTCATCATTGTGACTGAATCTTCATATGTGCTGACATTTACCTTCACCCTCTAACAGAAACCCTATTGCTAAAGAAGTTTTTTTTTTCCAAATCCTATACTCACTCTCCTTCCAAAACCTACCAACTATCTTCCTAATCTTACCTACTATCCCTTTTTGACTGGATGTTCTCTTCCACATTCAATCATCCAATGTACAAGGTCCTATGCCATTGTATATGGATTTATCTGAGACATCTGTGCAGAAAGTAAGTCAACACTAAGTATCCCAATGAAGGGCCCAATGCCCTTCAGGGCTTCAAATCTTAGGTTTCTGTTTTCATACATATATTTCACCTACATATTCTTATAAATATCGTAGGTTCCCAATAACATTATTCATCCAGCAGAATAGTTCCTAACACAGATTGAACATGTTATTAACCCTAACCATACACTCTTCCCTCAATCTAACTTTACAGAAGAGCAGGGACAGAGTTGCTCTTACAAGACAGAAATTAAGGGATCTTTCGCCTGCTGAGAACCTCAAAGGTCATTAAAGAAATGATCCCTGGAGAAGATGTAGGCAGCTATTAAGGACCTCAGAGAGCAAAAGTCATCTTCCATGGCAAACAACCTGGTCGGGATGAAGGGTTGTGTCGGAATCAGCCTCTCTCTTCTTAATGTAAAGAAGATGCAGCAAACCAGGCCTGTGTGGAGAGCTGTTCCTGGGTGCCTATGGTTGTATAAAATTCTAACTTGTGAAAATGTCAGAGAAAGTAGGTGCAGCCTCCATCTCATGGGACACTTGGAAGCAACTGTTAGGACAAAGTGGTTGCCAAGGTAGGGACCTCATTCAGTTCCTGAAGGAAGTGACCTCACCTCACTTCTTTGGTGATGGAATTCTCTGAACTTGGGATCCAGGAAGCCAGGCATCCAGAGCCAGTCCCAGTCCCAGTCCCAGTGGTCAAACGTTTTCGGATTTACCAAAGACAGAGTCAGTCTTTCTTGGTACCTACTTATGTGAGGATGGCCAAATGCCAGGAAGGTCTGAAGAGGGGCCTTTTTTGAGAAAGCAGATAGTGGCTCACCACTGGCTCCTTACAGCTTCACAAAGTTGGCCACAGAGACTAGATCTGAGACAGGACTGTCCATTATGAGGGAATTTATTATGGCCCACCATCAAACGACACTCCGTATTGTCACAGACGTACTTGGGGGTCTGTGTGGGTGTGGGTGTGGGTATTGGTTTGTGGTTTTGTCTCATGTTCTGAGAATAGGTAAGAAAGTCGGTTTGTTTGGTTTGGTGTGAACTGATTCTAGTAAGTCGTTTGACAAGGCTAGTCTTTCTATGTCTGTGTATCCCACTGTGTCCATGGTTGTAGACAATAGAAAAGAGAATGCATAAATACATGTATCCTTTCTAGTATAAATCTTCCCAGCATTCATTCTGCCCAATTTATGAATGGTCTGCGGCTTGCCTAATGGATGGGCAACACCTAATATCTTCTTAAGTTCCTGTTCTCTACCTGAATTATGGGCAATCTCCAGAATACGCTCATGGTATTGTGTCCAAGATATGTACCACCTCCATGCTCTGTGATACGGCCATGTACTAGAGAGCTGAAGGAAATGATGAGCATCTCAGAAAACTCAGATATCAGTGTGACCAGGAAAGTCTCAGTGGAGAAACCCCTCTTTGGGCCTTTTGCTTACATATCCTTCTGTTGCCCTGAATGTCAGGAAGGTCTTTGCCTCAGGCTACGCCTTTTTGAAGCCTGAAGAAAACAGTTTTCAAATGGAAATGTATGGACATTACCTGTGGCTCTTTCTTAATTGCTTTGGAAAGGGATCTGTCTGAATCAGCCTCTTGGCCCTGTGTGAGGCTGTGGCTTAGATTCTCAGCACCTGATGGATCTAAAGAAAAATCCCATGTGTGCATCCAAATCAAAAAGCCAAAAGAGCAGTCATGTTGGATGAAGTCTCTCGCCTTCCTCTGTAAGGTTTCTGACTTCAATCATTGAGAATACAGACCCTTTGGGTCAAATGAGTTCTTCAAGGCCCTGCAGACACTAGACCATAGGTTCTTGGGTTTTCTCATGACTCCATTTAACATAAAGAATCTAAACCCCACAGTCAGTAGGCCTCAAAATCGAGAATAAGAGCAATATTAACGGCAGGCCTCTTTGAACACTCCTGGTTCACAGGAAGGATGTCCTGGCCACACTGACTTTAGGCAAATGGATGCAAGGGAGCTTATTTTGGACACTGTCTTGGGCTGTGCCCCTCATGGAAACCTCCATCCAGAGGTTATGATGAGTGTCTATATGGAAGAAAATGAGGGCCATGTGGGAGTGTCTTGATTTTAATTGCGGTCATTTGTGTCGCGGTTGGAATAGATGACTGGGTCCACCAGGGCTTGAACACTGGTATGATTCTCCTTAGAGACTGAGTTCTGGAACTTACCTCAAAGAAGTATTGCCTTGTATTGTGTTGGGATTTTAGGAGGCCACACATGAGAGTCGCCCTAGGAAACTGAGATCTAGGCCCAGGTTGGCTTTCCACAGAGCACTGGGAATCTCGGGAAGAATATCACATGATTTTATTCTTAAAGACTTGGCAGCCATAGTTGCAAGTCAAAACACACATGGACCTCAAATTGTAGACCTCAATAGGTCTGGCTTCATGGGACCTTTTGGCCTGTCTTTGGGAAGCCTTGCGTGTGAGAGTTCTCCAGAGCTTTCATTGAAATGAACTTACTCTCCATTTAATCGTTCCTGAATGAATTGAAACCCACCGTGCCTCCAACTTCACCCTTGAAAAATGGCTAGATAAATACCTTTAAATTTTTGACATTCCCATGACCAGGTGGCCCTGGAGAACCTTTGGATGTCCTATTGATGACCATCAGTGTACCAGACAGTGCCTTGATTGACTGGGTTTCATGAAAATGGTGTAGAACAGAGATGCCATTAATTTGGAGCCTGCTGAGTAGTCGGCCTAGAGCAGTGGTGTGCAGGTGTGTGTTAAAACATCTGTGGTCGGGTCATCTGCATCTTCCCTTCGCTTCCGAATGGTTTGTGACTGACATGGTACAAGCCACAGACCCTTGTATGTAAAGGCATCTTGTTATGTGGAGAGGATTCAGGGCAATGTTTACAATCAGATTGCTATGGTCAAGGGGGCAAGCTATGTGGGATAGAAGCCTTGTTGGTGCATTCTCCTGCAGACCCTTACCCACCACACGTGACAGAACTCCCTCCATCAATGTGTCCCAGTTGAACTTCTTGTATTTCGTGAAGCAAATATCAAACTCCCAGTGCAGCTGCAAGAAACATCACAAAAATTGAAGGATGACCAATGGCTTCACATTCCACACTGGGAGACACTTAGCCACCAGTGGCCACAGTTTACGTACAAAGAGAGAATTCAGCATTGCTGCCTCATGTTCATTGGAAAATAAGAAACAATGTCCTCTAGGTCACATAGATGCCAACCCAGCTATGATCGTCTCACTACAAAGGAAGCTAAAGCTCCTAAAAACAACCTCAGATGAAGATTCTGAAGAAATCTTTAGGCCGGCAGAGCTCCATGTTTGTGGAGTTTTTACCCTGTCCCTTACTTTTGGAAACTCCTATACCACCTCCAAGGTTGTGAACTCCTGAGCATTTTCCATTCCAGATGTGTATTCACAGATTTTCTAACTCTTCTCCTCTAATTGTGTCTTACTTGGGATGAAGGTAATGTCAAGGCATTGTTCTGAATACACATTGGATTCTTTTTCCAATTTTCCATTCGAAATACTGAATCCCTGACTGTCAGGGGTAGAAGCAATTCACCTTCAAAGAATAGCCTGACACTTATAAGAAACAGCCCCCATGGAGACATCCTATCTGGGAGACATCCTGTAGCCAACTGTGTCCCTGAGACATCCTGTTGCCATCTGTCTTCCTGAAACATTCTGAGTTTATCTCACCTTGTGAAGACATCCAGGAACTTCGGATAAGAGAGCTTTCCCATCTCCAGCATATAAATGCCCCTGTGTGAAAAATAAAAGTTTGCAGCTTGATCAGAACTCCTGTCTTGCTGTCATCTCTCGTGTCTCTTTTTCCTTCATTCCTCCGCATCAAGGTTTGCTGCCCCTGTTGATGTGTCTTTCCAGCCGGGACTACTGGCACCCACTGACTGGGGCTCGAGCCTTTGACTGATTGGGAACCCCGTCCTCCTGGAAGACTTCATCAAGTGGAGCTCGCGATTGCCTCAGCAGACACCACCAAGAGACAGATCCAGGAGGAGAGTGGGGATTACGCACGGTGAGTGACCCACCATTGGACAAGCAGTTTCGTCACATGATTTGTTTTTGTCAGGCCTCAAGGGGGGGGTGCGTGTTAAGAAAAAGGACTTAAAATTTTTCTTCTAATACATAGGAGAATTGTTTCCATGGTTTCACCTTGAAGTGACCATTGATGGTAAAAGATGTCTTAGAGTAAGAGACTGTTTAAAAGATTATTATGAAACCTTTGGCCCAGAAAAAGTGCCAGTTCCCACCTTTTCTTACTGGAACTTAATTAATGAAATTCTTAAAAGTTCACCCTTTGACAATGGTACCTTACAACTTTTCAGGATTGGAGAATAGATTATGCAAAACACCTCTCGACTCCCCACGGCATGCCCATCAGTTAGTATTGACATTGACCCTTCTCAGTCTCCCCAGGACCCTGGGAACCTTCCTGGTCCCCCTCAAAATACCACCCTAATGAATAAGACTCCAATGGTTACCAAACGCCTTTATCGAGTTTTAAATCCCAGAGACACATTGACCCCTGGGACGGAGGTTACCTTGGAGAAGGAAGCAGCAAGCTACCATTCAGAAGATGTGCCACCTCTCAGGACCCTGCCACAGCCTATAGGACTTACACATGTACCTACCTCAAATATCCCTCCTGCCTTTTGTGCTCCAGCCCTTCAGGAGCAAAATGCCACCCAGATATTTTTTCCCCACTTCCCTTGCCTAGCCTGGCTCCCTTGTGAGAGTCTCTCCAACATAGACAGGAACAGATCAAACTTTTAAAATAATTAAGATCCCTTGACTCTGAGCTCTGTTCATTAGCCTTAGGCACGGAGTCAATGCAAGCTGGCACACGGCGGTCTAATACAAAGGCTAAGCCGCTCCATCAGCCTGTTCTCGCCTTCCCAGTCACCCGCAGTCAGATAGATAAGCCTGCCCAGTCTGAGGTCAAAGACTTAGAGGAGGATCAAGAGGAGGAAGCGGGGGAAATGGATCAAGGAGATCAGGACTCAGAGGATGAGGAGTTCACCCCTAGGCAGGAAGGAACCCAGAGTGTCTACAAAAAATTAAGCCTGCGTTTTCTTGAAAAACATAAAATGACTTGTGCTCACAATGGCCCCACTGTGCCCTACACGTTGACTTTATTCGAAAGCCACAGCGCACAATGGCTTACTCCCAATGATTGGAAATTTTTAGACTGAGCTACCCTCAGTGCCGGAGATTTCCTGTTATGGAATGCAGATTTCAAAGAGCACTGTCAGGAAATTGCTCAAAAAAATTAACTAAGGCCTCCTCTAAATCCTGAACTTATGTTAAGCTAGTGGGCTATGCGCCATTTGACACTAAAACTAAATAGGCACGTTTCCCTGCTGGACTTTTGGCGAAGATTCAGATGGCTGGCTTACATCCTTGAAGATGCCTCCCTCAAATGGGCTCGGCTCCCACTTATTTGGCAAAAATTTGACAAGGACCCACCGACCCTTATAGAAACTTTGTTCCCCGGCTTAACCTAGCTGCAGAATGCTTGCTTGGACCAAGCGAAAGCGAAAGAACTTTTGTAAAACATCTTGCCTTTGAAAATGCCAACCCGGCATGTCAGGATGTTCTTCGACCATATAAGGAAAAAGGGAAACTTTCTAACTTTATTAGACTCTGTGCAGGGGTGGGTGCATCCCATGCCATGGGTCTCACGCTACATGCCCCCTTTACCAAGGCATTTCACAATCCTGGCTCATGTACTTGCTTTACTTGTAAACAACCTGGCCATTTTGCACGCAAGTGTCTGAAAGGCAAACAAAGCCTAGGAATATCGTCTCCTCAAACTGGGGCTAAACCGCCCCCAGCTACCCTTTGTTCTAGATGTGGTAAATGTCATCACTGGGCCAGTAAGTGTAGATCTAAGACAAATGGCCTCAGACAGTCTATTTCTTCCTGCTTCTCAGGAAATTTCCTGCGGGACCAGCCCCTGGCCACGACTTCCCCCAGGACAAAACCAGGGGCAATAAGGTTTGTTCCCTCCCAAACTTCAAACCTACCACAAAATTCTTCCCCACAATTGCCTCCCTCCAACTAGCCACCCCAGGCAGCGCAGGATTGGACCTCTGTGCCACCACCAATACAATATTAGACTTAATGCAATTGCACCAGATAATACCCTCTAGAATTATGGGCCCCCCCTGATCTCATACGAGTGCCCTTATTCTTGGAAGAGCCTCTGCTACCTTAAATGGTGTTCAGGTCTTCCCTGGCATTAATGATAATGATTTCACTGGAGAAATAAAAATACTGGCAACAGAAATTAATGGAGTTGCGGCCATCCCAGCAGGAACAAGACTTGCACAATTAATATTCCTTCCCTTGGATTCAGGAGGCACTTCCACCACCCAAACCTACAACGGGGGACAGGCTCCCTCGGCTCCTCTGATGTACATTGGGTTCAGCCCATTTCTCACAATAGACCCACCCTTGACTTACTTATTGAAGGAAAGGAATTCCAAGGAATTCTAGATACTGGAGCTGATGCCACAATTATTTCTCACAAATACTGGCCATCAGGTTGGCCCATCACCCCATCCTTGAATGACCTAAAAGGGTTAAGAGTCAAAAAATCCCCATGTCAGTTCCTGGGCTCTTAGCTGGACTGATAAAGAGGGTAATAAGGTGACTGTCACTCCTTTCATTGTTCCTGACCTCCCTGTTAACCTATGGGCCCGAGATATTTTGAGTCAAATGGAACTTATTCTTGCCAGTCCAAATTCCATGGTGACTCATCAAATGCTTCATATGAATTTTGTCCCTGGTACAGGCCTTGTGAGACTGAGACAAGGACTGGTGGGGACTATAAAACCCATAAAAAAACAAATACATATGGACTTGGGTATTCTGATTTTTAGTGTCGGTTCCTGACCCTCCTGTACCCCATGCAGATAAAATTATTTGGGAGACTCAGAATCTTGTGTGCATGGATCAGTGGCCCCTTACCCCCCCAAAAATTGGAGGCTGCCTCCATGTTATTGCAGGAACAGCTGGCAGCCGGCCATGTAGAGCCCTCAACCTCACCATGGAATACTCCTATTTTTGTTATCAAGAAAAAATCAGGCAAGTGGCGTCTTTTACAATATTTGTGTGCCATTAATAAAGTTATGTGCCTGATGGGAGCACTACTGCCTGGAATTCCCACACCAGTGGCTATTCCCAAAAACTATTGTAAAATGGTTATTGACTTAAATGTTTGCTTTTTTACCATTCCTTTACATCCTGAGGATAGATCCTATTTTGCCTTTAGTCTCCCTTGCATTAATTTCCACGGCCCAATGCAGAGATTTCAATGGAAGGTTCTTCCCCAAGGTATGGCCAACAGCCCTAGTCTTTGCTAAAAATAAGTTGTTCAAGCAGTAGACCCTGTGAGAGAGTGATGACCACAATTTTATGTTTTACATAATATGGATGATTTTTTAATTGCTGCACCTAATTACCATGACCTTAATAATTGTTACTTGGACCTTTAGAAAACCCTTACTACCTTGAGACTACAGATAGCTCCTGATAAGGTTTAAACACAGGACCCTTATACATATTTGGGCCTTAAACTTCAAGATAATCAGATCCAAATTCCTAAAATACAACTACGTGTGGACCATCTTCACACCCTTAATGATTCTCAAAAATTACTGGGAGATATTCAATGGCTAAAAACATATTTAAAATTACCCCCTTGTGTACTTTTGCCCCTTAATGATATTTTGAGAGGTGATTCCTACCCCTCCTCCCCTCAAAAGCTTACTCCCGAGGCATGACAGGCATTAAACCAAGTCACAGAAGCCATTGCAAACAGTTTGTTACACAAATTTCTTATAACCTTCTTCTGGTTCTGGTTCTTTTACACACTCCTCATATACCCTCAGAAAAATTTTGGCAGTGATATCCATATTTTAAAAATAAAGGCTTCCCCTTGCTTTGGGTCCATTTATCCACCACATCCTCCAAGTTTATTACCGTTTATCTTGCTCAGGTAGCTTCTATTATTATTAAAGGTCGTTTGCTTTCTCGACAACATTTTGGCAAAGACCCTGATAATATTTTAATTCCATATACTAATGACCAAACTCAATTTTTACTACAGAGAGGGGATGAATGGGGTATTGCCCAATCAGGCCATTTGGGAACAATTGATAACCACGTCCCCAATGACACCCTTTTACATTTTGTCCAGATACATCCATTTATTTTTCCCAAAATTACTCAAAAGGCTCCCAGTCCTCAAGCCCTTACTGTCTTTACAGACGGTTCCAGTAATGGCTGTGCGGTCATTGTTCTCAATAACCAGCCTACCACCTTTGATACTGTCTATCATTCAGCACAGTTTGTGGAATTGTTTGCCATAACACAAGTTTTTATAACATTTTGTGATAATCCTGTTAATATTCATACAGACAGTGCCTACATTGCTCATTCTGTGCCCCTGCTGGAGATTTCACCCACCATTAAAGCTTTTTCCAATGCGGCCTTTCTTTTTCACCAGCTTCAGCAGCTAATTCAGGCCAAACAACACCCATTTTTCTTAGGACACATCAGGGCACACTCTGATCTTTCCGGCCCTCTAACACAGGTAATGCTCAAGCTGATGCAGCAACTCCTACCATCTTTCCAATTTTTGGTGGCTCCATTCAAAAGGCCACGGAGCTAAACAATCTTCACCAACTAAATTCCCAGAGCCTTCGATTACTTTGTAAAATTACCAGGCAACAGGCACGAGAAATAGTAAAAGAATGCCCTGCTTGCGCTCTCTCCCTCCCCATTCAACACTTGGGAGTTAACACCCGATGATTACTGCCAAATCAGGTTTGGCAAATGGATGTTACTCATTTTCCTGAATTTGGAAAAACCAAATATATACACGTTTCTATAGATACCTTCAGCAGTTTTATTTTTGCATCACCACATTCTGGAGAGGCTACCAAAGATATCCTTTCTCATCTTGTTTCATCCTTTTCCATAATGGGTAAACCAATACATATTAAAACAGATAATTGTCCTCCATATACCAGTGCTAAGTTTAAACAGTTTTGTGCTACCTTGCAATTTTTGTCATACTACTGGAATTCAATACAAACCTCAGGGCCAAGGCATTGTGGAACGTTCCACCTTACCTTAAAGACTTGTCTATCCCGCCTTAAGGCTTCCGCCCTTGTATTTACCACTCACAGGCATTGCCTTAACCATGCATTATTTGCCCTTTTTTTTCTTATCCTAGACAGTGAAGGCCTTTCGGCTGCAGACAGACACTGGCATCCCTTTTCCAATTCTGATCACCCACCTGTTATGTGGCGAAATCCCCTTACAAATAAATGGAAATGCACAGATCCTGTCCTCATCTGGGAACGAGGCTCAGCATGTGTTTTGGACCAAGAGCTAGCAGCCCCAAGATGGTTACCAGAATGCCTGGTTAAACAGGTTAATGACTTACCTCAAACCGGGGACGGAGGCCCTCCCCCTGAGTACAAATTTTCCTCTTTTTCGGATCCATCCAACAATCTGTGTTAGGATCCTGCTTAAGGCACTTCTGCTGAACAGGTTTGTGCACGGAGGCCTTGGCCCTCCACCTTCCAACATCATTGAGTACCTTTGTGCCCCCCCCCCCCGTGAATGCAAGGGAGGATCTTGGACTCAGGCTCCCACTAGTTGGACCCAGACTGCTGACTGCATGACTAAGGTGGCTTACCTCCGTGCCGAGGTTCACCATAAACTCAGAGGAGTTCATCAGCCTAAATGGGTATGTGTTAACAAGCCAAAGATTATTCCCCCTAGTACAAGTAAAGCTCTCCAAAATTGTTCTGCAACCCGTACGCATACCCAGGCGATGCCTGTCTCTTGTTATGTGTTGGCCTCAATTTGTGTTAACAAGCAGGGAGAATGATTTTTTGAAGCCTCCCTAACTAAAACTCATGAAGCAGGGGGGACCACTATTCATTATACCCCCGTTCTATTTGACCGGGTAGGAGAAGGCAAATACACCAAGCTACAGTCAGCTGGGTGCCAAGGCACTGTAGGAAAACCTTTCTACTGGCCCATTAAGGCCCCTACAGGGGTCTCTGATGGTAGAGGACCCACTGATGCTGTCAAGCATCCTCAGATAATCAAACTTTTGAAACCCCAAATCCCTGAGCTCACATATCATCCCTTAATGTAGCCGAAATCCCAGTTCCCGGTTTAGATACCAATACATTAGATATTTTGCAAACTACCTTCTCCTTCCTTAATAATTCCAACCCCACCCTTGCTGGTAATTGCTGGCTCTGCATGACAACAGGGGCAAGCATGCCTATGGCAGTTCCTATTAATTCTACTATGGACAATGATAATACATGCCAACCCGGATTTCCCTTTAAAGTACAGCCTATAGGCACTTTTACATTATGTCTTTTAGGCGCAATGCAGAATAATACCTATGATATGGATTTTGGAATTACTTCCTTTGGAAATTGCTCAACAGTACAAAATTATTCCTCACCCATCCCATCTCTTTGTCCCCCCAATGGCACAGTTGTTATGTGTGGAGGAAATGTGGCCTTCCCCAGGCTTCCAGCGAATTGGACCAGTGGCTGTGTTCTTGCCTTATTACTCCCTGACATAACAATTGTCCCAGGAGACGAACCTCTAGCCTAGACACCTTAGTCAAAAGACAGAGGCTGGCGATACAGGCCTTACCACTTATTGCCAGCCTTGGAATAACAGCTGCTGTGGGCACAGGTACACTGGCTTAGGCACGGCTATACACCCTTACCATCGCCTGTCTCAAGAACTTAAAATGATGTACAAACTCTATCAGAAACCATTAAAGATTTGTAGGACCAAATAGACTTCCTGGCAAAAGTGTTCCTTCAAAACAGACGAGGCTTAGATTTGCTGACTGCTAACCAGGGAGATAATTGATTGGCCTTAGGGGAACGATGCTGCTTTTATGCCAATAAATCAGTCATAGTATGCACTAAATTTAAGCAGCTTCAAGAAGATCTAGAAAAGAGATGAAGGGAACTATTTGAAAATCCCCTCTGGACTAAGCTTAATGGATTTCTACCCTACCTTCTTCCCCTATTAGGCCCTTTGTTGGGTTTACGTTTAATGGTGACCCTAGGACCCTGCATTATAAACAGTGTGGTACAATTTATTAAAGAACACATTAATATTATGGCCTCTAAGCCCATACAGATCCACTGTCATCATCTGGAGTTGGAAGACCACGCTGTCAACTTTTAAAAGGATGTTCTACCCTTCTCACAGGCTTATTTCTCAAGTTTACATCCCCACGAATCTCTCTTTCTTACATAAAACTATAAGTAACAGCTCTGACAAACCATCTTCTGCCATTGCCATAAGGGTTCGTCTACATGGGCCCTTCGGCTTGTTGGAAGACGCACCTATGGAGTGAGGACGTTAGGCCATAATATCGGAGGGTGAAGGAAGGACTGCAAAAGGATGGATCCACGGATCCCCAAACACAAGACCTCTGAGTGACACGCTCTGATGCAAGGCGGTTGGCATGCTTCTCCTTCAAGGCCATCTCCTCCAAAAAAATGCCAAGGCCACCACGAAATCTGCTAGTAAAGATGCTCGCTCGGATCAGGAGATATTCTAAGGCCTCCTAGAGAAACAGAGCCTCTAACCCCCCCTAAAAACATGGCCGGTAAGGTACCTCAAATATTTTATATAAGAAAGGGGGAGATGTCAGGGGCTAGAAGGAAGTTCTCCTTCAAAGAATAGCCTGACACTTACAAGAAACAGCCCCCTGGGAGACATCCTGCCTGGGAGATATCCCACAACCACCTATCTCCCTGAGACATCCTGTCGCCATCTGTCTTCCTGAAATATCCTGAGGTTATCAAACCCTGTGAAGACATCCAGCAACTGCCAATAAGAGAGCTTTCCCATCGGCAGCATATAAACACCCTGTGAGAACAATAAAAGTTTGCAGCTTGATCAGAACTCCTGTCTGGCTGTCATCTCTCCTGTCTCTTGTCCCTTCATTCCTCCCCAACTATGTTCGATGCCCACGTTGATGTGTCCTGCCGGCCAGGACACCTGGCACTAACCCATACGCTACTAGACTATGACTACTAATCCTAATATGATGGAGAAAAATAACCCAAATAGAATAGAAATACAAGCAGTTCAGAGGAGGCATGGTGTATAGTTGGAGTTGCCTTTTGCATGATATAGGGTAGGTGTTATAAATCTAGCTAATTTTTAATTGAAATAGTTCTCCATGTGTTTTTAAAGTTAAAAAATATGTGAATACCTGGCTCCCATTCTCTGTAGCCTATTCACCACATGTATTTTATATGCACATATAGAATCCTACCTGGTATCACACGTATATTCTTGTGAGGTGGCTGACTTAGAAGATTCAAATTGTGAGAAGAGATCACTACTCCTAAACGCTGTTGGAACTGAAAATTCAACCTATGGGGGAGCCTCCTACTAGAAAAACATTATACATAAATCCATGTTAAGTAAAATAAATATTTTTGCATCAGTGGATAATATATATTTCATGAATAATTTCGATTGGCATATATATTGCTACTTTTTATTGTCTGTGTTTGTGTTTTGTGTGTGTGTGTATATATATATATATATATATATATATATATATATATATATACTCTCCAAATTTTTCAAAATATAAAATATATGTGTCCTATATACACTACCTAAATTCATTCATGTTCATGTATGTGGATTCATAATCAACTTTTCACAAGATTATTCTCAGAAATATACATCCACCTGAAATACATATTTGTTTCCTATTACTGAAAAGTAACTTCAGTGAATGGTGCATACAATCCTAATATTTCTACAGTAACTGACCCAGTTTAACATCAATGCAAATAGATTCCTATGGGACATGATGTGTATTTTGAAGTTCATTTTATTTAACACTGGTACATTACTATTTCTTCAGTTTATGCACACCATAGGATATATATTTAATTCCACAGGTTCACAAATTAATAGGCATTTGTTTCACTTTCAATCATTTCCTGCTTCAGAACACATGAATTCCTTCAGGTTTCTTGACAGTTCTTCTCATGAGACTTCTTTCCAAACACATTATTTTCGATATCCATAAAAATTTGAAGCAAAACTCCCACACTCTTCATGATAAACCATAACCCTAATATTACCATTAGATGTATAACTGGTTGAAATGAATGATTGTATATCAATATAAGATTTCCTGTATATTTTCAGATAACAATTCAATCCATTATTTAAAGTTGGAACCTGTTATATAATTTATGTTGAGTGTCTATATGAAAGAAGCTGAAGGCCATTTGGAAGTGTTTTGGTTTTAATTGTGGTCATTTGTTGGTGGTTGGAAGAGATGACTGGGTCCATCTGGGCTTGAACACTGGTGTGATTCCCCATAAGACTGAGTTCTGGAACCGAACTCAGAGAAGTATTGCCATGAAGTCGTGTTGGGATTTTAGGAGGCCACACATGAGAGTCGCCCTTGGAAACTGAGTTCTAGGCCCAGGATGGCTTTCCACATCGCCATGGGAATCTCATCCAGGATATTACATGATTTTATTTTTAAAGAGTTGGCATCCACAATTAAGAGACAAAACACACATGGATCTCACATTGTAGACCTCAATGGGCCTGGCTTCATGTGACCTTTTGCCCCCTCTTTAGGAAGCCTTGCCTGTGAGAGTTCTCCAGAGGTTTCATTCAAATGAGCTTCCTCAAAATTTTATGGTTTCTGGATGAATGGGAAACCCACAGTGGCTCCAAATTCATCCTTGAAAAATGGCGAGATAAATACCATGAAATTTTGGACATTCCCTTGACCAGGTGGCACTGGAAAACATTTCCATGTCCTATTGCTGATCAGGAGTATACCAGACAGTGCCTTGATTGACTGGGTTTCATGAAAATGCTGTAGAACAGAGATGCCAGTAAGTTGGAGCCTCCTGAGTAGTGAGCCTAGAGTAGTGGTTAGCAAGTGTGTGATAATACATCTGTGCTGTGACCATGTAGATCTGCCATTGGCTTCCAAATGTCCTGTGACTGACATGGTGCAGCCAGCAGACAATTATATGAAAAGGCATCTTGGTATATGGAGACGTTTCTGGGCAATGTTCAGAATCAGGTTGCTATGGACAAGGGCACAAGCTATTTGGGATAGAAGCCTGGTTGGTGCGTTCTCCAGCAGACACTGACCAACCACATGTGACAGAATGCCGTGCAGCACTGCGACCCATTTGAACTCCTTGTATTTTGTGAAGCATATACCAAACTCCCATTGTAGCAGCAAGAAAGACCATTAAAAGTGGAGTATGACCAAAGGGCTTCACAGTCCACACGGGGAGACGCTTAGCCCCAATGGCCATTGTTTACCTACAAAAAGAGAATTTATCACTGCTGCACCATGTTCATTGGAAAATAAGAACACATGTCCTTCAGGTCACATAGATGCATATCTAGCTTTGATGGTCTCACTACAAAGGAAGTTAAAGCTACTGACAACAACATATATTTCAAGTGCCCAGCCTCAGAGGCAGTTTCTCAAAATGTCTTTAGGCCAGGAAACCTCTATATTCATAGACACAGGGTACAACTCTTTGTACCCCCAATACTAATTTATACGTCTTCAAAATATTGCTCCCTGAAATGGTACGAGAAATACTCATGTCACCTGATCTACATATACATTGTATCACAGTAATATTCTGAACACAAAATGCAAAGGTCACACTTATGATTGTACCAAAACCTAAATGGAAAGTGAACCTGCATTACTAAAATCATCCATGTCAACTTGCCTAATGCTCTCAAATGTCAATCCTATTGATGACTACATATTTCTTTTTTCCTAAGATTATATAATTAAAGTCAACCCTGTTTAATGTGTAATCCTATCACTAACTTTATGCTTTGCCTGATTTCATAATGTCTCTATTGATATTTGCTTTCCTACATGTTTTCTCCAGTTCATCATTGTGTATTTTATATGCACATATAGAATCCTACCTGGTAGGTAGGATGTGAATGACATTTACATTCACTCTCTATATGAAACCCTATTGCTAAAGGACTTTTTTTCCAAATCTTATATTCACTCTTCTTCCTAAACCTACCAACTATATTCCTAATCTTACTGACTATCCCGTTTTTAATGGATGTTCTTTTCTACATTCAATCATCCAAGTAAATGTCAGGTGAGCGTCGGAGGAAGAGACCACCCAGAATCTATCTCATGCAACAGCAAACGGTTAATTGGGGGTCCAGCGTGCTGGTGCTCATAGCTCACTTGAATAGATCAGAGAGCCCTGAGAACAGCTTAAGCAGAGCTTATATACTTTCCTTGGAGAGGGCAGGGAGGGAATTTTATTAATGGATCAGGGCAAGTGGGCAGTTTGCGCGCAACCGGGTGAGGGAGTGCATTCTGTAGTTTGGCAGTTGGGGACAGCACATTCTGGGAACAAGATTAGCAAACATTTCTCAAGATTTCAACAGTGTTTTGTTAAGCATACAGAAAAACAGGAAGTGACAAGTGCCTATTTTATTAACCTTTCATTCCCCACTTCTTCTTCTGGCTACTTTTAGTCATAAAAGTGATCATTGGGGGGTGTCACATTTTATGTCTGCTAGTGGGGTATTAACATAGGTTTAACTTGTCCAATTTGAGATTGGAGAAAAGAAATTACATGGTTGAGCAAACAGAGTTTATTGTTAGCAATAATATGAGGATTATTATTGGACCTGCCATGGTTGATAAATACGTAGTTAACCAGGGGGACTGTGTGAACCAAGACTCAAACTACCCTTTTTTGGCCTCTCTCTCTCTTTGACACTCTTCAAGTTGTCCTTTTAATTTACTCATAGATTTTTTTTACAACTCCAGAATGGTCAGCATAAACACAACATTCTTCCATCAATGCAGAACAAAGGCCCCCTTCACTCATGAAGAGGAGGTTCAACCCTCGACTGTTCTGTAAAACAACTTCAGAGAGAGAGGTTAAAGATTTCTGCAAAGCTGTGATGGAGGTTTCTAATATCTTTAAGTTTTGGTCTATTGCTGCTTCTAATTGTGTCATTTGTTGTGTCTTATGGACCAAGGCAGTGGTTCTTGTGCCCTCCTCTGAGCAACTCCTATTTCTAATAGGATGGCTAAAGTGAGGGATATATGTTCCCAGTGGAACCGGGTTTTATTTCCCCCTATTTGAATTTCAAATGAACCTGCATCAGGATAAAGCACTCTGGGAAACATCTGCACCATTACACAATTAATCATATCTGTTGACAATTTCATGAAAACATAAAAAATGTTTAAGTATATAGAATTATACTGGTGTAGGGACAGACAAGGCAAGGCGCCTAAGACAGGGAAACAGTCCTATTTGTTTGCAACCAGATTCAGAGGGCATTACATCTGTTGTAATCAATAAATCCCCTGAAACCCAAGTTTAGGTAGTTTCAGAATTTTGTACCCAACATGTAAAGGAAGGGGCGCAGAAGTTCACAGTCTGCAGAAGTTCACAAAAAGCAGTTTATTTTTCTGTTTTTTTCCTCTGTTCTTGGCAAGTTAACTTTTCAAGGACACCTGGGTTAGGGAGAGCTCTTTCTTCCCTTTAATTTTCACCCTGCCAGCTGTTACCATGGAGCCCAGTTTGTAACTTCTGTATCTTAGAAATGTAGCCATCTCTGTGAATCCCTAGCTCATGGCCAGAGGCCTTGTACACATATTTTGTGAAAAACTTGTAAGGGGGTGTCTACCTTAGGAGTGCAGATTTTTTTAGCCAGTGGCCAAGTAGAACAGGGCAACACGAAAAGAGGAATTTTATCTACTCTGAAGTCTTTTATAGGGACTCTTTTGCTGAAAGTCCTAATGTCAGCCATGATGAAGACTTCTGAAGAAGGTCAGATAAGACTTTTCGGTGAGCCTGGTACAGAGGGGGCAGATGGGGTAGGTGGGGCTGAGAGCAGTTCTGAAGATCTGAGAATGAGGAAGGAGAGATGTAAAAGAATAATGGAAAAGGGGTTTGGGATTTTCCTAACAACAAAAACTTGAGCAGTAGAACAGGTAGAGCAGAGGAGAAGACCAGAGTTAGTATCACTAAAAGCCTGTAAGGGACTTTAAATTCTGAGTAACCTGTTTTCAGTGATGACAAAGAAACTTTTAAGTCCATTTTCATTACATCTTGGATAGGGGTCTGAGGGCTCTCCTCAGCTGGTGTGAGATTTGGGTTAGCTGGTAAGAGGACCTGGTGGGATCCCGTGCGGACATTGATAGGAGAAGAGAGGAGGGAGTTGGTGGAGGAGTACTTCATTACGTGCTACCTCAGCAATTGGGCAAGGGTCTGAGAACTGGCAGAGGTTTGGATTTTTGATCTAGTAATTGGAGGGGAGAAATCATGTTGCTGAGGTGATAGTGACAGCAGAGAGTCTGGAGCAGAAGGCTAAGGGTGAGGATCTATTGGAGAAACATAGGTCAGGATGTGAGCGAAGGAGGGAAAAGGCCTCCACATAGGGGAATCTCCTTTCACCCTTTTGAGCATTTGCAGAAGTTAAAAATGTCACGCAGAATTTGAGGATCTAGAGACCCCACTGTGGGCCATGGGTTTTGGTTATCTAATTGATAATATGGCCAATGCTGTGTACAGATTTTTTTTTATTGGTTATTCAAAACATTACAAAGATTGCAGAATCACATTGATTACACATCCACATTTTTACATAATTCCATAATAGTAACTGTTGTATTCTGCTACCTTTCCTATCCTCTACTATCCCCCCTCCCCTCCCCTTCCATCTTCTCTCTCTACCCCATCTACTGTAATTCATTTCTCTCCTTATTTTTTTTCCATTCCCCTCACAACCTCTTATATGTAATTTTGTATAACAATGAGGGTCTCCTTCCAGTTCCATCCAATTTCTCTTTTCTTTCCCTTTTCTCTACAGAATTTGATGAGAAGCTTGAGATCCATCAGGCAGTCCCTGTATGCTCACATCCCCATGACTTACAGAAGAAGTCAGCTTTCCCCACACACAGCCGTGATTTCATGTGGCTTTGATAGTCCACCAGGCAATCATAGTAATCTAGGCTAGCCAACCTGCATCTGGCTCGCTCTTCCCTACATCCATTATGTTTGTTTCCATTGTCTATGGTTCGGAAAGGATTTAATGGAATTTTAGTGGCATCCTCTTCATCAGGGATATCCCAATAGGAAAGACGTATAGCCAGCTGATAAATGTCTGGGTGGAGAGATGGTCACTAGTTACCTAAGTGGGCTGTATACGAGATAGACCATACTTCTTTTCCAGTAGGATTTGTGATCAGCCATCGCTGCTGAGTGGGCTGATGAGGGTTAGGACTACTGGTTGTCAAGGGGAGAATCTATAGCTTTATCCACAAGGCGAATACACAATTTGAAAGGGTTACCAGTCTTTTCCAGTTTCCAGCCAGTGTCTCAACAGGCCGCAGGCCTGAGATGAGAGGTATGGATCCAGGAAATGATTCTGTCTACCTTTACCACTGTAGGTGTTATAAGTAGCACCTGGTATGGTCCTTTCAAGTGGGGTTCCAGGGATGACACCTGATGTCGTCTTACATAGAAGAAGTATCTTATTTGATGTTGATTTGGAGTCCTCTCGTCCCCAGGTTGTTAGGCAGTGGCCATCTGTTTTCACAGGTATCCTGAGTTCTTTCAAGAGCTTTAAGTCTGTCAAGCAAGGGGGTGTGAAAGGGATCGTTAGGTCTTAGAGTTGGGGTTAGGTCCCTTACTGGAGGAGGGGCACCTTAGAAAATTTCATAGGGGGTGAGGTTACACAAAGAAACAGAGGGAGTATTTCTTGCATGAAACAGTTCATAAGGCAGGAGCATAGTCCAATATTTTATGCCGGTCACTAAGCTTAATTTCGTTATGGTCTCTTTAATGGTTCTATTCATTCATTCTGCCTGTCCTTAACTCGGGGGTCTAAAAGCACAATGTAACTTTCAATAAATCCCCAAGGTCCTGGCTAACCCCTGACTTATGTGGGTTACTTTAGGCAGGCCGTATCTTTGAAAAATATCTCCCAGGATCTTCTTCACCACAATTTTCACTGTTTCTTTTTTTTTTCTTTTTTTTCCTTTTCTTTTTTTTTTTTGGTGGGGAAGGCTTCAATCCATCCTGAAAATCTATCTACAAAGACAAGGAGATATTTAAGTCCATAACTTGCTGGCTTTATTTCAGTAAAGTACACTTCCCAGAATTGTCCTTGTCTGGTTCCTCATAGGTGCTTTCCTGCAGGAAGCTTGGAAGGATAAGAATTAACCAATTGATGAACCTGACAGGCTTTTGTTAACCATTCAGTTATTTCCTTTAACTGTGAGTCGGCTAGTGGAAAACTCTGTTCTTGATCCTTCATGAATGAATGTAGTTTCTTTAAACTAAGGTGAGTGATTTGGTGTACATTATCTACTGACATAGTTAGAGCTATGAATATAGGAGTTTTTAATATAGGTTAAAAGTTATTTTGGCCCGGAGGTTGGTGAGCAGAACTCTGCCAATCAATGGGGCCGGGCATTCTGGAATTACTTGGAAGAAGTGATGGATTTTTCCTTTCTTCTGGTCCCAGGTCCTCTTAGTTGTCCAAGCCCGATATTTACTGCAATTAGCCCCTTGAATTAGAGACCTTTTATTTGATAGAGGGCAAAATAGGGCCTTAATGGCTGAGTATATTGCCCCTGTATCCACTTCAATGTTTACTGGGGTGCCCTCCACTTCCAAAGTTAACCTGAGCTCGGGGAGGGGATCTGATCCCCAACTTTCTTAGTCATCCTCCAGAGTCAGAATGGCTGGCTGGCGTGGCTGTCTCTTTCTAGGGCTCTCTTTGGCCCAGTGTCCTTTTTCTTTACAGTAGGCACATTGATCTGAGGCCAGGGGTGGCCTCTAGTTTGGGCCCAGGTATCCCTTCCTGTCTCCATGTTTCTTATTTCTGGCCAATTTGTTGTTGTGACCAGGACCTTAGTCAATTCCTTAGTCTGTCTTTTGTTTCTTTTATCCTCCCTTTGCTTCCTTATCTTCCTCAGTTTCTCTCGTATAGTATACCTTTTGGGCTTCTCTGACTAAATCTCTCAAAGTCATATCTTGTAATCCATCTAAGTGTTGTAACTTTCTGTAAATATCCATGGCAGCTTTCCCAATAAAGGCCATCATGACAGATGCCTTTTGAGCCTCTGCCTGAGTATCAAAAGGAGTATATCTCCTATATGCCTCCATAATTCTCTCTAGAAACATAGAGGGAGATACATCAGGCCCTTGAATAAACTCTATTACCTTGGCCAAATTAGTTGGTCGCCTAGCAGCCACTAAGATACCCGCTATTAGAGCCCGGAGATAAGTGGACAGATGCTCCCTACCTTCAAAGGTGTTGGGGTCCCAGTTTCGTCGATTCTAGGGAAAGCCGGGTTGAATATGTTGGGAAGTTGTGTCAGTCACTCATCTGGTCCGAGGATATTATTTTCTAGCTTCCAGGAGGATTCTCTTTTGTTCCTCTGTCATGAAGAGAGTCCCTAGGTGTTGTTGGCAGTCATTCCAAGTAGGCTGGTGTGAAAACATCTATAAATCAACCACACCTGAGAGACAAGTGGGGTTCTCTGTAAAAGGGGGATTGTTATTCTTCCAGTTATATAGGTCTGAAGAGGAGAAAGGCCAATACTGGTAGGCTTGCATTTTTTCCCCATGCCATCATCAATCATTGGCACATAGGAACGGAGGTGGAGCATCACGGGAGTTCCAAGGTTTTCAATCATTCATTGCCGGTGAGTTCCTTTAGCTGGGCCAGGTTCCTCCAGGGGAGGAGGGGCTGTGTGTGCCGCGGGGGAGTTATCTGGAGGGTGCTGGGCTGGCTTAGCTTCCTCCAATGGCGGAGAGGCTGAGTCAGCAGCAGGTGAATCACTTAGAGGGTGTTGGGGGTTGGGAGACCAGGGCAAGGGATAAGGAGAGGGATGAGAGTCCAGTAGAGTTAAATCTGTGACTTAGGCAGAAAAGAGGGTGGAGGAGGAGGAGGAGCAGAGGGTTTGAGAGATCGTGGGGGAAGGATTAGGAGCGGGGGCAGGGGCAAAGAAAGGATTCACCCATGGAGGAGATTTGCAGAGGTAATGCCGGGTGCAACTGATGTGATTCTGCAATCTGTATATGGGGTAAAAATGGGAGCGCATATCCCACTTGAATCAAAGTGTGAAATATGATATATCAAGAACCATGTAATGTTTTGAACAACCTACAATAAAAATTAATTAAAAAAAAAAAGATATATGGCTTTTGTTCTGGATGGCTATGTGGCCCTTCCTGAAAGACAATATCTCTGACTTTTTAAATTAGTGAGAAGTAGAAAAATCCTTCTAAGGGCCATCCAAATCCAAAGGTGGGCCATTCTGAGGCACAGAGAGTGTGCCAGGTCCAGCGGTTTACTGAAAATGAAAGATTCTGAGCCCTTAAGCGGAATTTGGTCCAGTGATCAAAGGTCAGGGACAGAGGCATTGAAGTGCTCTTTCCCATAATGAAAAATGCACAAACAGTAAAAGCAACGACACATGACACAGACAAGACAAGACAATAAAGACAGGCAATCGACGTCCAACACTGAGACGAGGACTGAGTAGCCGGCAATACCTGATGGGCTGGCAATACCGAATCTGAAACAAAATATCACTGAGTTGAGGAGACTATTGTTCCTCGATTTTCAGAGTCCTCTGGGGTGTCCCTCAGGGTGGTGGCCTGTGGCTCTGTGACACATCTGTCAGCCACCGTGAGAGAGAGCTCACGCTCTTTATTGACAGCTATTTTGCCAAGCCCTAACCTGAAACCTGACACCAGAAAGAGGCGCCTTACAAATCCCGAGAGAAGCCTGTTGGGGTCTCTCGTCCGGTGCAGCCAGAACTTTTTGGAACCTCCATATGTAAAGGTCGGATGAGTGTCAGGCGAAGAGACCTCCAAGAGACTGTCTCATGCAAAAGCAAAGGGTTTATTGGGGGTCCAGCATGCTGGGGCTCAGAGCTCACTTCAATAGAGCAGAGAGTGCTGAGAACAGCTTAAATAGGGCTTATATACTTTCCTTGGGGAGGGCAGGGAGGGAAGTTAAGTATACAGAAAAACATGAAGAGACAACTACCTATTTTACTAACTTTTCACTAACAACTATACTTTGCCAGATTTCCTAATGTCTCTATTGATATCTATTTTCCTACATATTTTTTCCAGTTCATCATTGTGACTCACTCTTCAAATGTGCTGAAATTTACATTTACTCTATACCCGAAAAGCTATAGCTAAAGAAATTTTGGTGCAAATTCTATACTCACTCTCCTTTCTAAACTACCGACTATCTTCTTAATCTTACTGACTATCACTTTTTGACTGGAAGTTATCTTTGACAATCAATCATCCAAGGCACAGGGTCCAATGCAATTGTATATCGATGTACCTGAGACATCTGTGCAGAAAATAAATCAAAGCTAAGTATCACAATCAAGGTCCTAATACACTTCTGGGTTTTAAATCTTACCTAGATTTCTGTTTTCATACTTATATTTTACCTATATATTCTTGTAATTATCGCAGGTTATCAATACCATTATTCATCCAGCTGAATGATTCCTAACCCAAATCAAACCTGTTATTAACCCTAACCATACACTGTTGCCTCAATCTAACTTTACAGAAGAGCAGGGACAGAGATGGTCTAACAATACAAAAATGTAGGATTCCTTCCAACTACTGAGAAACTCAAAGGTCCATGCAAAAATGATCCCTGCAGAAGTTGTAGGCAGCTATGTAGGAACTGAGAGAGCAAAAGTCATCTTCCATCGTAAAAAAACTGGTCAGGATGAAGGAATGTGTCTGAATCAGCCTCTGTCTTCTTAATTTAGAGAAGAAGGACCAAACCAGGCCTGTGTTGAGAGCTGTTCTCGGGTGTCTATGGTTGATATACCATTCTAAGTTGTGAAAATGTCACAGGAAGAAGGGGCAGCCTCCATTTCATGGGACACTTTGAAGCAAATGTTAGGACAACGTGGTTGCCAAGGCAGTGACCTTATTCACTTCCTGAAGGAAGTGACCTCACCTAACATCCTTGGTGACAGAACTCTCTGAACTTGGGATCCAGGAAGCCAGTAACCCAAATCCAGTCCCAGTCCCACTCTCAGGGTTCTCACTTGCTTGGATTTACCAAGGACAGATTTAGTCTTTCTTGGTACCTACTTATGTGAGGATGGCCAAATGCCAGAAAGCTCTGAAAAGTCGCCTTTACTGAGAAAGCAGGTATTGGATCACCGCCCACTCCTCAGTTCTTCACAATGTTGACCAAAGAGACCATATCTGAGACAGGAAAGGCCATTTTGGGGGAAGAAAATAAGGCCCACAATCAGAGAAACTCTGGATAGTCACAGACCTACTTCGGGGAAGGAGGTGCCTTTGTGGGTGTGGATGTGAGTTTGTGGATTTGTCTCATGTTCTCAGAATAGGTAGGAAAGTCGGTTGTTTGGTTTGGTGTAGACTGTTTCGAGTAAGTCGTTTGACAAGGCGAGTGTTTCTATGTCTGTGTATCCCACTGTGTCCATGGTTGCAGACATTAGAAAAGAGAATGCATCAATTGATATGTCCTGTCTAGTTGAAAGCTTCCCAGCATTCATCCTGCCCAATTTATGAATGGATTTCAGCTTGACTTATCGATGTGCAACACTTGCTATCTTTCAAAGTTTCTGCTTTCTTCCTGAATTCTGGCCACTCTCCAGAATAGGCTCAAGCTTTTGTGTCCAAGATATGTACCACTTCCAAGCCCTGTGACATCGCCATGTACTGGATAGCTGAAAGGAATGGCGAGCATCTCAGAAAACTCAGATATCAGTGTGATCAGGATAGTCTCAGTGGAGAAAACCTGCTTTGAGCCTTTTAATTACCAATTGTTCTGCTGCCCTGAATGTCTGAGAGGTCTTTGCTTCAGGCCACCCCTTTTTGAAGCCTGAAAAAAACTGTTTTCACATGGAAATGAATGGGCATCACCTGAGGCTTTTTGCTTAATTCCTTTGGAAAGGATGTGTCTGAATCAGCCTTTTGGCCCTGTGTGAGGCTTAGGCTTAGAATCTCAGCACCTGATGGATCTAAAGAAAGATCCCAGGTGTGTATCCAAAACCAAAATAGCCAAAAGAGCAGTCATTCTGGATGAAGTCTTTCCCCTTCCTTTGTGAGGTTCCAGATCTACATCAAGTTAGAATAGGAATGCTTTGGGTCAAATAATTTCTTCAAAGCCCTGCAGAGGCTAGCCCGTAGGTGCTTGGGTTTCCTCATGTCTCCAATTCAGACAAAGAATCTAAACCCCACAGTCAGTAGTCCTCAAATTGGAGAAGCAGAGAAGTATTAACAGCAGGCCTATGTGATCACACCAGGTTCACAGGAAGGGTGTCCAAGCCACCCTGATTTTAGGCAAATTAGGGGCAAGGGAGATTATTTTGGAGACTGTCTTGGTCTGTGCCCCTAATAGAAACATCCAACCAGAGGTTATGAAGAGTGTTTATATGAAAGATCATGAGGGCCATGTGGGAGTGTGTTGGTTTTAATTGTGGTCATTTGTGTGGTGGTTGGAAGAGAAGACTGGGCCCACCTTGACATGAACTCTGGTCTGATTCCCCTAAAAGACTGAGTTCTGGAACTGACCTCAGAGAAGTATTGCCATGAATTGTGTTGCGATGTTAAGAGTCCACGCGTAAGAGTCGCCCTTCAAACTGAGATGTATGCCCAGGTTGTATTTCCACAAAGCACTGGGAATCACAGCCAAGATATCACATGATTTTATTCTGAAAGACTTGGCAGCCATAGTTGAGAGTCAAAACACACATGGACCTCACATTGTAGACCTCAATGGGCCTGGATTCACGTGACTATTTAGCCACTCTTTGGGAAGCCTTGCCTGTGAGAATTCTCCATAGCTTTCATTGACATGAGCTTCCTCAAAATTTAATGGTTCTGGATTGATTTGAAACGCACAGTGCCTCCAACTTCATCTTTCAAAAATTGCTAGATAAATACCAAGAAATTTTTGAAATTCCCATGACCAGGTGGCACTGGAGAACCTTTGGATGTCCTGTTGCTGATCATGAGTATACCAGACAGTGCCTTGATTGACTGGGTTTCATGAAAATGGTGTAGAACATAGATGCCAAAAAATTGGAGCCTGCTGAGTACTGGGCCTAGAGCAGTAGTGGGCAGGTGTGTGATAAAACATTTGTGGTGGGGCCATGTGTATCTGCCATTAGCTTTCAAATGTCTTGTGACTGACATGGTGCAGCAAGCAGTCCCTTCTATGTAAAGGCATCTTGTAATATTGAGAAGATTCAGGGCAATTTTCAGAATCAACTTGCTATGGTCAATGAGGCAAGCTATGTGGGATAGAAGCATGGTTGGTGCATTGTCCTGCAGAAACTGACCCACCACACGTGACAGAACTCCCTCCAGCACTGTGTCCCAGTTGACCTCTTTGTATTTTGTGAAGCAAATACCAAACTCCCAGTGAAGCCGCAAGAAACACCATGAAAATTTTAGGATCACTAAATGGCTTCACAGTCCACACGGGGAGACACTTAGACCCCAGTGGCCACAGTTTAGCTACAAATAGCAAATTCAGCACTGCTGCTCATGTTCAGTGGAAAATAAGAAATCATGTCCTCCAGATCACATAGATGCAGACCCACCTTTATTGGTCTCACTAGAAACGAAGCTAAAGCACTTGACAACAACATATGTTTCAAGTGCCCAACCTCAGAGGCAGTTCCACAAAAAGTCTGTAGGCCAGAAGAGCTCCAGTTTGTGGAGTGTTTACCCTGTCCCTTACTTTTGGAAACTCCATAGCATATTCCATTCCAGATATGTATTCACAGATTTTCTAACTCTTCTTTTCTAATTTTGTCTTACTTGGAGAGTAGGTAATGTCAAGCCATTTTTCTGGATGACAGTGGGAACAATTTTTTTGTAGCACATATTTGCATACACATTGGATTCATTTTACAATTTTCCAGTCAAAATAGTGAATCCCTCACACTAACCCCTACGCTACTAAACTCTGACTACTAATCGTAATATGATGGAGAATAATAACCCAAACAGAATTGAAATACAAGCAGTTCAGAGGAGGCATCGTGTATAGTTGGAGTTGCATTTTGCATTATATAGGGTAGGAGTTATGAATCTAGTCAATTATTTGGTTGAAAGAATTCTCCATGTTTTTTTTAAGTTAACAAATATGTGAATTCCTTTCTCCCTTTCTCTGTAGCCTATTTAACACATGTAATTTTATATGCACATATAGAATCATACCTGGTATCACACGTATATTTTTGGTGAGGTGGCTGACTTGGCATATAGAAATTGTGAGAAGATATCACTCCTTCTAAAAGCTGTTGGAACTGAGAATTCAACCTATGGGTGATCCTCCTATTTGAATAGCATTATACATAAATCCATGTTCAGTAAAATGAATATTTTTGAATCTGTGGATGATATGTATTCCATGATGAATTTCGATTGGCATATATAATGCTACTTTTTAATGTCTCTCTGTGTGTGTCTGTGTATATATATATATATATATATATATATATATATATATATATATATATACCCTACAGATTTTTCAAAATATGAAATATATGTGTCTTATTATGCACTCCCAAATTTCATTCATATTCATCTATGTGGATTTATAATCTACTTTTCAACAGATTATTCTAAGAAATATTCATCCACCTGAAATACATTTTGGTTTACTAGTACTGAAAACTATCTTCAGTAAATGGTGCATATAAATCCTAATATTTTGACATTGCAAGATGGCCATGAATAGAGTGCATCACACCCTTTGTACTGCACCACTTCACATGTGAATAAGGAGTTAGAATGACGAAAAAGTATCTTGTTAGGATCTTACAGAAAAATGGGTGTGCCTGGAACCTAGAAGAATGATTTCCACCACCAAGGTCCGGTAATTGAGTCTCAAACAAGAGCCAACTATGCGACCGAAGATCTGGGGTGACTGATCCGTGAGGCCCGTGCCGTGGCTACAGGCGGCGGGCCTCCACCGAGAAGTGACCAGCATGCAGGGAGAAACGTTGCTGCGGATTCTGTGGAATCTGGCTGGCTCACCCGCCACTGAGCCCGGGGCTGAGTTCGGGATTTCAGATGGGGAAGAAAGCGCTACAGTTCTATCCTCCACAACCGAAACTCCACCGAGGAAACCAACGGCCACCATCTTGGAGAGCTGAAGTATCCACCACCACTCTCCGACAGATTGCAACAACAAAACAGGTGTGTGTTACTCAGCTTATCTCCCATACAGCAGGTAATTCGCAAAAATTCTCTCTTAGGCTTTCCGGGGGGAGGGATTACCAGAGAAAGCCTTCATAAAGACGGGGGGAAAACTAGTGGCACCTGACCTTCAACTTCCCCTCCCATGACCGGTGAAAACGAAACTTGTCTAGCCAGCGCAATGGGTGGGGCAAGCGGAAAAAATCAAAACAATAGAGTGCCAGGGTTCCCAATAGACACCCTCCACACCCAAGAAACGGCAGGCAAAGAGTATAGTTTGAGCTGCCGAGAGGCATCACTCAGGGGAAATCAGGACTCGCAGAGGAAACCACGGGACTAGAGGACAGACCCGCGTGACTAGGCGGCTGGAGAACGCCTGCCCACCAGCAGCCAATCACCCGCTGGCTGCCTGCGCAATTGGGCAGCTAGAGATCACCTGCCAGCCGGTGACAGCCCATTGGCTGATTGCACGACTGGATGGCTGGAGACCGCCCGCCCGCCAGCGACCGGGAGGTGAAACCAACCAGAGACAGTCCAGTCCCACCCCCCCATTCAAACACCCCGGCAAGGAGCCTGGGGCCCGCCATAGCAGACAGGCAACATCACTGGAGCTCAGCTGTCAGAATTTTTTCCAAGAGGAATCCACTTTTGCAGGCATAGTCTACAAACACAAAAGAGAGACAACAGAGATATATAAAACCAAAACAAATCTATTGAAGAGAGCAGAAACACAGCAATCAAATAGAGCTGAAAAGTAAAGTGAACATCATGAAAAAACAAGGGAAAAAAGGTGTGCAAAAAATGCAGGACAACTAAATTCTACAGGAGGACCGAGAAGCATCAGAAATAAGGATAGGGAAAAAACTCAAGGCATACCTAACTCAGATGGAAAGGAATATTAGAGAAGACATGAGTCAGCAAGACCAAGCAATAAAAGTATATTTTGAAAATCAAATAAACAAACAAATTCAAATGGCAAAGAACGAGCTTTACCAGGAGATAGAGACCTTAAAAAGAAATATCAAACAGTAATCCTAGAAATGCAGGAAACTATAAACCAAATTAAAAACTCAAATGAAGAATATTACAAATAGACTAGATCAAGTAGAAGTTAGAACATCAGAAAATGAAGACAAAGTTTATCAACTTGAAAAGAATATAGTAAACACAGAAAAGATGCTTAAATCCCATGAGAAATCTATTCAAGAGATATGGGATGTCATAAAATAAAATTTGAGAGTCATCGGGATAGAAGAAGGCATAGAGATTCAAACCAAAGGAATGGACAACATATTAAATGAAATAATTCTAGAAAATTTCCCAGAGATGAAAGATGGAATGTCTTGCCAAATCCTGGAAGCCTACAGGACCCCAAGCATTCAAAACCATAATAGACCAACTCCAAGACAAATAATTATGAAGATAGCCAGAACAAGGACATACAGAACAAAGAGAGAATATTAAAAGCTATGTGAGAAAGTAGGCAGATTACATTCAGGGGTAAACCAATTAAGTTAACGACTGGTTTTTCATCACAAACTTTGAAAGCAAGAAGATCCTGGAACAAAGTATTTCAAACGCTCAAAAATAATGGATTCCAACCAAGAATACTGTATCCAGCAAAATTAAGCTTCAGATTTGACAATGAAATTTAAGTCTTTCACGATAAACAAAAGCTAATAGAATTCACAGCCAGAACACCAGCAGTGCAAAGCATTTTGAGCAAAATACTACAAAAAGAGGATTTGAAAAGTAATGCCTGAAACTAGCAGCGGGAGGTATCTCAGTAAAGGGAGAGGAAAATAACCAAAAAGTAAAAACTAACCAAAATAAATAAATAAATAAATAAATAAATAGATAAATAAATAAATAAACATGACTGGAATTACAAATCATATTTCAATTGTAACCTTAAATGTTAATGGCCTAAACTCACCAATCAAGAGACGTAAGCTAGTAACCTTGATCAAAAAAAAAAAAAAACCAACAATATGCTGCCTTCAGGAGACTTATATGATAGGTAAAGACATACAGAGGCTGAAATTAAAAGTTTGGGAAAAATCATACCACTCACATGACCCTCGGAAGCAAGCAGGAGTGGCCATACTCATATCGAATAAAATCAACTTCAAACCTACATTAATCAAAAGGGATAAAGAAGGACACTATATACTGTTAAAAGGAACCTTGCACAAACAATGCATAACTATTATCAATTTGTATGCACCAAGCAATTGAGCTGCAACACTCATAATACAAACTCGCCTCAAGTTCAAGTGTCAAATAAACTACAACACAATAATTATGGGTGACTTCAACACACCGCTCTAGCCATTAGACAGATCCTCTAGACAAAAACTGAATAAAGAAACTATAGAAGTCAACAGCAAAATAAGTAACCTAGACTTCACCGACATATATAGAATATATCAACCATCAAAAAGTCGATACACGTTCTTCTCAGCAGCACATGGATCCTACTCAAAGATAGACCATATATTATGCCATAGGGCAATTCTTAGTAAATATAAAGTCGTGGAGATAATACCATGCACCATATCTGATTATAATGGAATGAATCTGGAAATTAATGATAAAAGAAGGAAGGAAAAATCCCACCTCACATGGAAAATGAACAACATGCTACTGAATGATCAATGGATTACAGAAGAAATAAAGGAGGAGATAAAAAAATTCGTAGAGACAAATGACAATACAGACACAACACCTGAAATCTATGGGACACAATGAAAGCAGTTTTAAGAGGGAAATTCATTTCTTGGAGTTTTTCCCTCAAAAAAAAAAAAAAAAAAGAAAAAAAAAGCAAATAAATGAACTCACACTACACCTCAAAAACCTAGAAATGGAGGAGCAAAACAACAGCAAATGTAGTAGAAGACAAGAAATAATTAAAATTAGAGCAGAAATCAACAAAATTGAAACAAAAAAAACATTGAAAATATTGATAAAACTAAAAGTTGGTTGTTTGAAAAAATAAATAAGATTTGCAGGCCCTTAGCCATGCTAAGGAAGAGAAGAAAAGAGAGAACTCAAATTACTAACATACGGGATGAAAAAGGCAATATCACAACAGACACTACAGAAATAAGAAGATAATTAGAAAGTATATGGAAACCCAATGTTCCAATAAAATAGATGATAGTGAAGATATCAAAAAACTTCTTAAGTCATGCGATCTGCCGAGATTGAGTCAGGAAGACACACCCAATTTAAACAGACCAATAACAAAGGAAGAAATAGAAGAAGCCATCAAAATACTACCAACCAAAAAAAGGCATGGACCGGATGGGTATACAGCAGAGATCTACAAAACCTTCAAAAAGGAATTAATACTAATACTTTTCAAGCTATTTCAAGAAATAGAAAAACAAGGAACTCTTTCAAATTCATTCTATGACGCCAATATCACCCTGATCCCAAAACCAGACAAAGACACTTCAAAGAAAGAAAACTACAGACCAATATCTCTAATAAACTTGGATGCAAAAATTCTCAATCAAATCTTGGTGAATCGAATACAAAAGCATATCAAAAAAATTATGCACCATGATCATGTAGGATTCATCCCTGGGATGCAAGGCTGGTTCATTATACGGAAATCAATAAATGCTATTCACCACATCAATAGACTTAAAGACAACAACCATATGATCATCTCGATAGATTCAGAAAAAACATTCTACAAAGTTCAGCATCCCTTTATGTTGAAAACACTAGAAAAACTAGGGATAACAGGAACTTACCTCAAGATTGTAAAAGCTATATATGCTAAACCTCAGGCTGGCATCATCCTAAATTGAGAAAAGCTGAAGGCATTCCCTCTAAAATCTGGAACAAGAGGGATGCCCTCTATCACCACTTCTATTTAATTCAGTTCTTGAAATACTAGGCATAGCAATTAGACAGACAAAAGAAATTAAAGGCATAAAAATAGGAAAAAAAGAACTTAAATGATCACTATTTGCAGATGACATGATAATATATTTAACAGACCCAAAAGGGTCTACAGAGGAACTGCTACAGGTAATAAATGAATTCAGCAAAGTGGCAGGATATACAATCAACACGCATAAATCAAAGGCATTCCTGTATATCAGAAGCAAAACTTCTGAAATGGAAATGAGAAAAACCACTCCATTCAAAATATCCTCAAAGAAAATAAGATAATTAGAAAAACAATTAAATAGTTGGGAATCAACCAAACAAAAGAGGTGAAAGATTTATAAATGAAAACTACAGAACCCTTAAGAGATAGAAGAAGATCTTAGAATATGGAAAAATATACCCAATTCATGGATAGGCAGAACCAACATCATCAAAATGGCGATATTACCCAAATTCTCTACAGGTTTAAATTGATGCCAATCAAAATCCCAACGACATTTCTTGTAGAAATGATAAAGCAATCATGAAATTCATATGGAAAAACAAAAGACCCAGAATAGCAACAGCAATTCTAAGCAGGAAGTTTGAATCTGGAGGTATAGCGATACCAGATTTCAAACTGTACTACAAAGCAATAGTAACAAAAACAGCATGGTACTGGTACCAAAACAGCCAGGTGGACCAATGGTACAGAATAGAGGACACAGAAACCAATCCACAAAATTACAACTTTCTTATATTTGATAAAAGGGGCTAAAAACCTGCAATATAGGAAGGATAGCATCTTCAACAAATGGTGCTAGAAAAATTGGAACTCGATATGCAACAAAATGACACTGAATCCCTTTCTCTCACCAAGCAAGGAAGTTAACTCAAAATGGATCAAGGAGCTAGATATCAAATCAGAGACACTGCATTTGATAGAAGAAAAAGTTGGCTACGATCTACATACTGTGGGGTCGGGATCCAATTCCTTAATAGGACACCCATAGCCCAAGAGTTAATAACAAGAATAAATTAATGGAACTTACTTAAACTAAAAAGTTTTTTTTTTCTCAGCAAGAGAAACAATAAGAGAGGTAAATAGAGAACCTACATCCTGGGAACAAATTTTTACCCCTCACACTTCAGATAAAGCCCTAATATCCAAAATATACAAAGAACTCAAAAAATTAAAAAATAAGATAACAAATAACCCAATCAACAAATGGGCTAAGGACCTGAACAGACACTTCACAGAGGAGGACATACAATCAATCAACAAGTACATGAAAAAATGCTCACAATCTCTAGCAGTCAGAGAAATACAAATCAAAACCACCCTAGGATACCATCTCACTCCAGTAAGATCAGCAGCCATTAGGAAGTCAAACAACAGTAAGTGTTGGCGAGGATGTGGGGAAAAGGGGACACTTGTACACTGCTGGTGGGACTGTAAATTGGTGCAGCCAATTTGGAAAGCAGTATGGAGATTCCTGGGAAAGCTGGGCATGGATCCACCATTTGACCAAGCTATCACACTTCTTGGACTATTCCCTGAGGATCTTAAAACAGCGTACTATTGGGATACTGCCACATCAATGATCATAGCGGCACAATTCACAATAGCTAGAATGTGGAACCAACTTAGATGCCCTTCAATAGATGAATGGATAAAAAAAATGTGGAATCTACACACAATGGAGTATTACGCAGCACTAAAAAATTATAAAATCATAGAATTTGTAGGGAAATGTATGGCATTAGAGCAGAATATGCTAAGCGAAGCTAGCCAATCCTTAAAAAACAAATGCCAAATGTCTTCTTTGATATAAAGAGAGCAACAAAGAACAGAAAGGGAGGAAGAGCATGAGGAAAAGATTAATATTATACAAAGACGAGTGGGGGGAGAGAAAGGGAGAGAGAACAGAAAGCATATGGAAATGGTAGGATACCCTCAATGATACACCAAATTACACATAATAGGTTGTGAGGGGAAATGGGGGGGGGATAATGGAGAGAATTAAACAACAGCAGATGAGGTAGAGAGGGAAGATGGGAGGGGAGGGGAGGGGGAATAGTAGGGGATAGGAAAGGTAGAAGAATACAACAGTCACTAATATGCCATTATGTAAAAATGTGAATGTGTAACCAATGTGTTTCTGCAATTTTTATTTGGGAAAAAAATGGGAGTTCATAAACCAAATGAGAAAAATGTATCAAAGATGATATATCATGAGCTTTATAATGTTTTGAACAACCAATAAAAATAAATAAATAAATAAAGGTTTAAAATTGAGTGGGAAGAAATCAGCTAAAAAAGGGTTGAGATGCATTCATTTTGCTAAGCAGAAACTTTGTTTTGTGTAGTTGTAACTATCACAAATTCATTTTACCAGAAATTTGGCTTTTGAAAATGCACATATATTGAGGTTAAAGGATAATTCACCTACCTTCATGAAAAATTCATAGCATTTCCTATATTTTTCATATTTCATTTTTTTAGTTAATATTTTGTCATGGACCAGGTCTAGCCTTAGGCTATTCTTCCAGAATACTACCTCATCTGACAAGTTCGTACAATGTGTTGCATTTTTCTTTTCATCTTTTATTTAATTGTTTCTAGCTAATAATGTGTATTTCTCCTTATCTTTATTTGGACATACATACCCAACTATATCTTTGCATTTTATGTTTTACTGGGGAAGAGACTCATCAAAAGATCTTTGTTATATGTATTAACAAACAAACATTCAGAGCATGCAATTATTCTTAATTTTGCATGAAAATATCTTTGTACCATTTTTCTTATAAAGATTCAGAATTATTAATAATGTCCCTGCTGTAATAAGTAACTACTTACAAGAAGAATTAAACAATTGACTTTATATCAATTATGAATATGAAAAGTACTAAAATAAATATTTGGCAATTAATACACAATTGATAGAAATTGAAATCACGAGAAAGCCATTTAAAATGTCAGTGCATATGGTCCATAAATAATAAGTTTTTTAAAAATTTTTTCTCTAATTCATAAGATATAATATGCCATATTATAGCTTAATGTGATATAAAACCTTAAATTATCAGTATAGATAAATAAGAAAGATACCTGTTTACTTAACTATGTTTAATTGATTTTCACTGTAAGATGTTAATTCTGGAAGACTTGAGAATTAAGAAAGATATGGTCTATATTATATCTAACAGGCTAATCAAAGTACTTTTAAATATAAATGTATATATACATATATAATATATGTAATGCATATGCATGAATATAGATACATATATATAATAAATGTATAATAATATATCTCTCAGGTGATTATAATTTTAAAATTTTCTCAAGAAAAAAGAATGACTATAAAAAACAGTGTTAAATTTAAATTTCATAGCAAGATACTGTTTGTAATGACATGAGAGAAAAATTGATATCGATGGAAAATGAAAAAGGAAGAGAGAGAAGGGGGAAAATGAGGAAGAAATTGAGTAAAGAAGAGGGAGAGGCATATTCGATGTTAAGAAAAAAGTGGAGGGGCTGGGTTTGGTGCTCAGTGGTAACATGATTGTCTAGCATGTGTGAGGCACTGGGTTCTATTCTCAGCACCACATAAAAATAAACAAAATGAAGGTCCATCAACAACTGAAAAATAAAAAAATAAAAAGTAGAAATATTACCAAAATTCCAAGCGTTTTTGAATGTTAAATAAAAAACAATTTGTTACATAGCCTTATGTAATTTCTAGACTCCCCAAAATAGTCATTAAATGTTAGATCATTAGTGCTATAACTAAAAATCCATTGTTCCTTCCTCTACATTCTGTGGCATGCTAGTACTAAAATAAATTGTATTATAACACCAAAAAAAAAATAAAAGCCAAATCATAATATTTCTACAGTAAGTGACCCGAGTTTAACATCAATGCAAGTAGATTCCTATGGGACATGATGTGTATTTTGACGTTCATTTTTATTCAACACTGGAACATTACTATTTCTTCAGTTTATGCACACCATAGGATACATATTTCATCCACAATTTAGCAAATTTATACGCATTTGTTTAACTTCAAATCATTTCCTGCTTCAGTACCCATGTATTCCTCCATGTTTCTTGACTGCTCTTTTCATGAGACTTCTTTCCAAACACATTATTTTCGATTTCCATTATCATATTTGAAGCAAAACACCCATCATGATAAACCATAACCCTAATATTACCATTAAACGTATAAGTGGTTGGAAAGAATGATTGTATATCAATATAAGATTTCTTACTTAGTTACAGATGTCAATTCAATCCATTATTTAAAGTGGAACCAGTTATATTATTTATTCACAGTATGGTCTATTCATGTATTATCTCTATATTCATAGACACAGGGTACACCTCTTTGTACCCCCAATACTAATTTATACGTCATCAAAATATTGCTCCCAGAAATGGTGGAACAAATACATGTAACCTGATCTACATATACATTTTATCACAGTAATATTCTGAACAGAAAAAGCAAAGTTCACACTTATGATTGTACCATACCTAAATGGAAAGTGAACATGGATTACTAAAAACATCTATGTCCAGGTTGCCTAATGATCTCAAATGAAAATCCTATTGGTGACTACATATTTGTTTCTTCCAAAGATTATATATTCAAACTCAACCCTGTTGAATATGTGTAAAGCTGTCACTCACTTTACACTTTGAATGATTTTGTAATGTCTCTAGTGATATCTGCTTTCCTACATATTTTCCCCAGGTCATCATTGTGACTGAATCTTCACATGTGCTCTCACTAACATTCACTCTCTAACCGAAATCCTATTGCTAAAAAACTTTGGTCCAAACCCTATATTCACTCTTCTTCCTAAACCTACCTACTGTCTTCCTAATCCTACCGACTATCCCTTTTTGACTAGATGTTCTCTTCTACATTCAATCATCAAAGGTACAAGGTCTTATGCCATTGTATATCGATTTATCTGAGACATCTGTGCAGAACGTAATTCAATGCTAAGTATCCCAATCAAGGACCCAATGACTTTCTGGGCTTCAAATCTTACTTAGATTTCTCTTTTCGTTCATATATTTCACCTCTATATTCTTATAAATATCGCAGGTTCTCAATACCATTGTTCATCAAGCAGAATGGTTCCTAACCAAAATTGAAAATGTTACTAACACTAACCATACACTGTTTCCTCAATCTAACTTTACAGAAAAGCAGTGACAGTGTTGGTCTTACAATACAGGAATGTATGGAATCTTCCACCTGAAGAGAACCTCAAAGTATGTGCAGAAATGATCCCTGGAGAAGATGTAGGCAGCTATGAAGGACCTGAGAGAGCAAAAGTCATCTTCCATGGAAAACAACCTGGTAGGATGAAGTTTGGTGTCTGAATCAGCCTTTGTCTTCTTAATGTAGAGAAGACGGACCAAACCAGGCCTTATGGAGAGCTGTTCCTGAGAGCCTATGGATTATATCCCATTCTAACTTATGAAAGGGTCACAGGAAGTAGGGGCAGCCTCCATCTAAAGGGACCATAAGAAGCAACTGTTAAAACAACGTTTTTGCCAAGGCAGTGACCTCATTCAGTTCCTGAAGGAAGTGACCTCACCTCACTTCCTTGGTGTTGGAACTCTCTGAACTTGGGATCCAGGAAGCCAGGCACCCCGAGCCAGTCCCAGTCCCAGTCCCAGTTGTCTCACCTGTTTGGATTTAGCAAGGACAGGGTCAGTCTTTCTTGGTACCTACTGATTTGAAGATGTCCAAATGCCAGAAGAGCTCTGAAGAGGGGCCTTTCCTGAGAAAGAAGGTAGTGGCTCACCGCTGGTTCCTGTCAACTTCACAGAGTTGGCCAAGGAGACCAGATCTGAGACAAGACAGGCCATGTCGGAGGAACATAGTATGGCCCAGCAGTCAGAGAACACTCCGAATAGTCACAGACCTACTTGGGGGAAGGAGGTGCCTTTGTGGGTGTGGTTGTGGGTTTGTGGTTTGGTCTCATGTTCTGAGAATAAGTATTTTCAGATATCAGCTCCGGAGCCCAGGAATTAGTTCCCATTTGGGCTAAGGTTCCCCACCAGCGAGATTTGAAATTGGCGCTGGCTGCAGAGTTAACAAGGGCGGGGACTTTTCACGCCACTGCAGAAAAGAAGAAGGTAGGAAGAAGAAGTCCTTAGGCGCCATGTTGGGGTTTTTCTCTGGGGTATGGCTGCCATTTATACTTTTCCTAACATTCCTCCCTTTTTGTTTTCTTAGAAAGTGGGGCGTTGTTTGTCATTTCTGGCTGCTTCCTGCTGTGTGGGGGTGCTGTGGGGCCTAGAAAGGGAAGTGGACGAATGCTCGGGGGGCAGGTTTGGGGATATCATGGCAGCCAGAAATAAAACCCAGTGTTATAGATAGCTACTTCAGTAGGGGTAAAGTCTATGAAAGTTCCCTGATGCCACAAGTTGTCGATGGCATGAAACCAGTCCTGGATGGAGGAGATTGTTGGTATCAGCCTCTGGTCCTGTAACAGAGACTCAAGGAAATACTAGAAGTGTTGCCTGGACATGGCGTCACCAGCACCTGAAGAAGATCAGAGGAAATAAAAACAGAATGAAGATAAAAATTAAAGCAAAGGTCATTTTTTGGCAGAAGTTCCATGTTGGGGGACTGACATAGAAGAGGCCAAGGGCCATGAGGAAGCTTAGAAGGTCATAAAGACTCATGAATCCAGGATGGCAGATTAAAAGGATCTCCAAGCTCGTTGCCTCCCGCTGTCTGATGTCCGTTGCATTCCATCGTGCCTGGTAGTGAGCTTCATCACTGAGTGAACTGTTCTCTTGGAGATGTTAGGGGTGCATCGGTCATCAGAGGCTGGTAGTGCCTAAGCAAAAGCTGGTTGAAATTTTGATTAGAAATTTTTTGCAGTTGGGTTTGAAGAAACTTCATTATGCATGGCAAGAGAGCACAAAAAGGGAGCATCCCAATAAGGGGCCCCAAGATAGGTAGTAAGTACATGGCAAGATAGGATTGTAAGAACCCTGTTATGGGATTGGAGGAGCTAGGTTTGAGCAATGTGGTCGATAATTCCTGCATTTTAACAACATTTTTTTCTATCAGCCCAGATTCATTAACATAATAGCAACATTCCTCTCTGAGGAATAGGCATGTACCCCCTTTTTCTGCAGTGAGAAGATTAATTGCCCTTTGGTTCTGTAAAGCCACGTGTGCCAATAAAGTAACCTGGCGCTGCAAGGAGCCCAGAGACTCAGCAGTGGTATCGAGTGCCTTCCTACAGTTTTTGTTGCAGGTCATTGGATGCCCATAGAGCATGACCTATTAGCTCCACCAGAGAGTCCGAGACCCGCCACTGAGGTTGTTAAAGTGAGGCCTACCAGAACCGGCAGAAAGACTGCCCTACGGGTTCGGGAAGGTAGGGCCAACTGTCGGAATTCGGTGGGAGTATACAAAGACAGCTGAGGAACTACAGTAACCAAGAAACAGGTGCCAGAGACATTGATCGTTGAGGTACTTAAAGACCCATAACACCAGAGGAAACGTCCAGGTTGCATAAACGCAGGGCTCGATTGGGTACTTAAGCTCAAGGAACAAATGGGTAAAGGATTCATTATTGGCAGGTGGAAACAGATGAAAGCAAATAAAATATTGGTGGAATAACTTTCCCACAGTGGGATACGTGTCACATGTAGGGGTTGTCCTTTCGTAGAGAAATTGTAGGTTTTTGCTGAAATATTTCCTGCCGCTAATGGGACCGCTGCTAGAAGTGGACGACTTTGTGAAGCACAGAGAAAGCATTGAGAAGGAGGCACAGAAAGAGGGGTGGAGTTTAATAATCGAAGAGTTTTGTGTAACAAATTGAGCCATGTGTCAGGGGGACCTGAGGGGGTTGAAGGGTCTGAATCCTTTTTGGATGAGCTACGGATAAGATCTCGAAGTTTTGATTCTGACTCCTTAATGTGTTCGACTACCTGGATGGTTGCCTTAGATGGCATAATCAGGGTGCGGCCAACAGTCATCCACATTGTGGGTCTGGCTGAGGTTGTCCGAGCATAGACACCAAACTCAACATAGTCCCAACGTTTGGCCTTGGGGTCAGGTATATCTAAAGTATACCATCCATTGTTATCAGATGAAAAGCCTTTATGCCACTTTAGGTAACTATAAGTCCACCCTTTAGGGTAACCAAGTGAGTGGTAAGAATAGTTACCATGTTCATCATGGAACCTGCATGACCAATAGGGGCACCCATTATATATCTCAGGCCACCAATGACAATAGTCTTTTGTTTGATCAAAAAGGAAGCAAATGAAAGGCCAGTTCCAGCTACCAGGGATGAAGGTCCTTGAAGGTGACAATTTTAGGGAAATAGAGGTGCAGTTGTGGATGAAGCAAGTAGTTGCATCCACTGCGCGGACCTTCTGCATGCCATGTTCTGAGTATCGTTCCTGAAGAGTGAATAAATACATGGTAGGAGAGGAGGGTAAAGACCAGTCCCGATAGAGCACAGAAAATAAGCAGAGCACAAAAAACAAGCAGTTACAGAAGATTAGGGTGTTGGGAGAGCTCATTGTGACTTTTTTAAGAGGAATTGGGCTGCATGGAACACCGTGTGAGCCGCAACTTAAATGGGTGAGATGAGTGGGGAGAGCAGGAGTAAAGGGGAGGTTAAGGAGGTGATTCTTGGAGTTCCTATGGGTTGGTCCTATGGTCAGCAGGTGGGGCCTCCTGATGATATGGCTTCAACCTAGAAATGTGAATCCAGGGAGTGAGATGGTTGTCTGGTAAGGAGAGTTTGGCGGCAGTGGGGGTACAGAGAATGACAGGATAGGGGCCTTCCCATTTTGGGGCAAGAGTCCCTTTCTCCTCTGGTGTATTATAATAGACTAGACTCCCAGGTGTTAAGGGAGGAGTCTTTGGAGAGGACACTGGGTCCGGATGAAGCCAGTCCTGATATTTCCAGAGTTCTGAGCGGAGATGATACAAAAGAGGCAAAGACAAATCTCGGGTGAGAGGTCCTTGTGAAATGACAAACCCAGGGGGTATAAGAGGTCTTCCATACATTATCTCAAAGGGAGACAGTAAAGATGGTTTTTAGGGAGAGCTCTGATTCGAAGCAAATCCAAGGGAAGGAGTTTGACCCAGTCTAAGTTTAATTCCATTGTCAATTTTGTAAGAACTTCCTTTAGAGTGCGATTTACCCTTTCCACTTTTCCTGAAGCTTGGGGATAATATGGACAGTGGAAATGCCACTTGAAGGAGAGGGCTTGAGAGACCTTTTGTGTGATCCTAGAAATAAACTCAGGGCCATTGTCATATTGTAGAGAAGTGGGTATACAAAACCTGGGGATGATGTCTGTCAGTAAGATTAAACTACAGTGGAAGCCGTTTTATTGGAAGTGAGAAATGCCTCAATCCAACCAGAGAAAGTGTCCACAAAGACAAGGAGGTATTTAGTGCGCCATACTGTGAGCATGTTGGTGAAGTCTATCTGCCAGTCAGCAGTGGGAATGTGTCCCCGGGCTTGGTGGGAAGGGAAAGGTTTGGGCCTTAAAGGAGTATAAGTGTTGGTCCACTGACAGATCTGACAATTAGAGGCTATATTCTGTAGCATGGCTTTGTCAGAGAGGGTGAGCGAGAAGAAGCTCTGTAAAAAGAGGGTCAAAGACTGAGAATTGGAAAGGAATAGAGTATGAAGAAACTTGAAGAGATCCTTGTTCTTACTGGAAGAAGTAGGGGCTTCAGATGAGCTGTCTAAAGAGGCCATTATATGTCCCCCAGGGTGTCCATCATTGCAAGTGGTAGCAGCCATTTGTGCCGCCTGGTCAGCTTTGGCATTGCCCTCAGTGATAAGAGAGACGTCCTTCTGATTAGACCTACAATGGACAACTCCCACCTGGGTGGGTAAGTGAGAGGCCTCTATCAGATTGGTTATAAGAGCCGAATTAGTGATCACATTACCTTTGGTGGTAAGTAGGCCTCGCTCCTTTCATATTGCAGCATGGGATAAGATATGGAAGACATATTTTGAATCAGTATAAAGGTTGAGGGATTTGCCTTGTGCTAGAAGGCAGGCACGAGTGGCTACTATAAGTTCAGACTGCTGGTTGGTAGTTCCTGAAGGCAGAGCTTTGGCCTCTATAATCTCAGTGGCTGAAACTACAGCGTATCCAAAGTAATGAGTGCCGTTCTGCCTAAAGGAACTGCCATCAGTAAACCAGATAAGGTCAGGCTTGGCTAGTAGTCTCTCAGAAATGGAAGAATGACAGGGGAGGAAATCATGTAAGGTTTCCAACCAATTATGAGTTGGTGTGTTAGACGTGGGAGTCATGGGGAGCAGTGAGGCAGGATTCTGTACAGAGCAGGGAATGAAAGTAATATTAGGGTTTTCCAGAAAGGAAGTGAGGGGCGACAGAACTCTGGATGGAGGAAGGGTTTGAAAGCCCTTATAAGCTAAAAGATCCTTCAAGTGATGTGGGGAGTGGATAGTTAAAGGGGCCCCAAAAGTAAGCTTAGAGGCTTCTTTGTGTAAAATTTGTCCAGCAGCCAGAGCTCTTAAGCAAGGGGCCCACTCACGGATGGTAGGGTCAAGTTGCTTGGACAAATATGCCACAGGTGCAAATGTAGGCCCATAGTTTTGACCTAAGACCTCAAGTTCTTGCTACCTTTTTCATGGACATATACATGAAATGGTCTTGAAAGATCAGGAAGGTGAAGGGCAGGTGCCTTTAAGACAAGTTGCTGAAGCCTGGGCAAGTGGTAGTTTGGGGAGGAGGCAAGAGATTCACTAGGGGATCCCTTTGCTAGGTCATACAGGATTTGTATAGAAGATAATAATTTGGGATCCAGACCCTAAAATAACCTGCTAGTTCTAGGAATGATAGTATTTTGGCTTTCGTATGGGGCACTGGAAGATCAGAGAGGAGTTGCCTCCTATACAGTGTTATTTCCTTTTTTCTGGGTGTAAGGCAAAAACCAAGATAGGTGACTGAAGACTGGGAAACCTGGGCCTTGTGGGCAGACTCCCTATTTCCCTTGTCTGATAGGAAATTAAGAAGCTGACCGGTGTGGGATTGAGAGTGTTCCCAGAGGGACTACATAGAAGAAGGTCATCGACATATTTGAGAGAGTAGAGTTAGGACAGGTCGGCTGAAAGGATGTGAGGTTCTGGGCAAGAACTTGGCCAAAGAGATGGGGGCTATCCCTGAATCCCCTTGGGAGGACAGTCCAGGTAAGCTGATGAGAATGGCAGGTGTGAGAGTCAGTGCAAGTAAAAGCAAAGATATCCTGAGATTCTGAGAACAAGGGAATTGAAAAGAACGTATGTTTTAAATTTAGGACCAGGAAGTGGGTAGTAGTGGCAGGGATCTGAGAGAGGAGGGTGTAAGGGTTGGACACTAGCGGGTGGATGGGGACCACAGAGGAGTTGACAAGGGGAAGGTCTAGAACCAGCCTGTAGGACACATAAGGTTTCTTAACTGCCAGAATGGGGGTGTTGAAAGGAGAGTGTGTAGGCCTAAGATACCCCTTTCATAATAAATCCTGGATGATGGCTTCTAATCTGAGGAAGGCTGTGGTTGTGAGTGGATATCATGGTTGACTAATATATCTTGAAGGGTCCCATAAGACAATATGAATAGGACTGCATTTAGCCATAAATGGTGTAGTTGTCTCCCCAAACTCAGGGTTAACTGGTTTAGATAGTCGTGGGAGAGTGCATGAAGGAGGTGTATCTGCCCCTAGGAACAACATGAGGAAATGAGAGGTAGGAGAGGTGTGGTGTGATATGTGAATGGTGACTTTTAATAGTGAGAGTATGGCCCTTTACAGAAGGGGAATGGGGCAATGGCTCATAACGAGAAAGGAGTGAGTGAAGGACAAAAGGGATTTTGAGGGAAAATATGTTTACCTCCTACCACAACAATAGGAGTTTTTGAGGGTGTGGTAGGACCCCAATACTCCCTCAAGACCGAAAAAGTGGCACCAGTATCCAAGAGGATGGTAATGAAGCGTCCATCCACCAGGAAGGTGACCCTAACCATACTCTTTGCCCTCAATATAACTTTACAGAAGAGCAGTGACAGAGTTGGTCTTACAATACAGGAACATAAGAGATCTTCCACCTGCTGAGAACCTCAAAGGTTTATGCAGAAATGAACCCTGGGGAAGATAGAGGAAGCTATGAAGGACCTGAGAGAGCAAAAGTCATCTTCCACGACAAACAACCTGGTCAGGATGAATGGGTGTGTCTGAAGCAATCTCTCTCTTCTTGATGTAGAGAAGATGGACCAAACCAGGCCTGTGTGGAGAGCTGCTTCCGGGTGCTATGTTTGATATACCATTCTAACTTGTGAAAGTGTCACAGGAAGTAGGGGCAGCCTCCATCTATTGGGACACTTGGAAGCAACTGTTAGGAAAAAGTGATTGCCTAGGCAGTGACCTCATTCAGTTCCAGAAGGAAGTGACCTACATCACTTTCTTGGTGATGGAACTCTCTGAACTTGGGATCCAAAAAGCCAGGCACCCAGAGGCAGTCCCAGTCCCAGTCCCAGTGGTCTCAGATGATTGGATTTACCAAGGACAGAGTCAGTCTTTCTTGGTAACTACTGATGTGAAGATGGCCAAATGCCAAGAGAGCTCTGAAGAGGGGCCTTTCCTGAGAAAGCAGGTAGTGGCTCACCAGTGGCACCTGACAACTGCACATTGTTGGCAAGGAGACCAGATCTGACATAGGATAGCCCATTTCGGGGGAACATAGTATGGCCCATCAGTCAGAGGACACTCCGGATATTTACAGACCTACTTGGGGGAAGGCGGTGACTTTGTGGGTGTGCGTGTGAGTTTGTGGTTTTGTCTCATGATCTGGGAATAGGTAGGAAAGTCGGTTTGTTTGGTTTGGAGTGGATCATTTCTAGTAAGTCTTTTGATAAGGCGAGTGTTTCTATGTCTGTTTATCCCACTGTGTCTGTGGTTGTAGACATTAGAAAAGAGAATGCATCAATGGATGTTTCCTGTCTTGTAAAAAGCTTCACAGAATTCATCCTGCCCAATTTATAAATGGACTGTGGCTTGCCTTATGGATGGGCAACAACTACTATCTTCCTAAGTTCCTGTTTTCTTCTTGAATTCAGGCCACTCTCCAGAATAGGCTCATGTTTTGGTGTCCACAATATGTACCACCTCCAAGCTCTGTGACATGGCCACGTACTGGATAGCTGAAGGGAATGGGATCATCTCAGAAAACTCAGATATCATTCGAGAAACCCTGCTTTGGGCCATTTGCTTACCTATTGTTCTGTTGTCCTGAATGTCAGAAACGTCTTTGTCTCAGTCCACCCCTTTGTGAAGCCTGAAAAAAATGGTTTTCAATGGAAATTAATGGGCATCACCTGTAGCTCTTTGCTTAATTGCTTTGGAAAGGGATGTGTCTGCATCAGACTCATGGCAATGTGTGAGGCTGTTGCATAGATTCTCAGAACCTGATGGATCTAAAGAAAGATTACATGTGTGCTTCCAAAACCAAAATGGCCAAAAAAGCAGTCATTGTGGACGAAGACTCTCGCCTTCCTCTGTAAGGTTCCTGACCTCCATCAATTGAAAATAGGGATCCTTTGTGTCAAATGAGTTCTTCAAACCCTGCAGAAGATAGCCCATAGGTGCTTGGGTTTTCTCATGATTCCAATTCACATAAAGAATATATACCCGAGAGTCAGTAGGCTTCAAATTTGGGAAGCAGAGCAGTATTTATGGCAGGCCTATTTGATCACTCCTGGTTCTCAGGAAGGGTGTCCAGGCAACCCTGACTTCAGGCAAATGAGGGGCAAGGGAGGTTATTTTGTTCACTGTCTTGGACTGATCCCCTCATGGAAACCTCGAGCCACAGGTTATGATGAGTGTCTATATAGAAGAAGATGAGGGCCTTGTGGGAGTGCTTTGGTTTTAATTGTGGTCATTTGTGTCGCGGTTGGAAGTGATGACTGGGTCTACCTGGGCTTGAACTCTGGTGTGATTCCCCTTAGAGTCTGAGTTCTAAAACTGATCTCAGAGAAATATTGCCATAAACTGTGTTCAGATTTTAGGAGGCCACGCATGGGATTCGCCCTTGGAAACTGAGATCAAGGACAGGGTGGCTTTCCACGGAGCCTTGGAATCTCAGCTAGGATATCACATGATTTTATTCTGAAAGATTTGGCAGCCATAGTTGAGAGTCAGAACACCCATGGACGTCACATTGAAGACCTCAATGGGCCTGGCTTCATGTGACCTTTTGAAGACTCTATGGGATGACTTGCCTGTGAGAGTTCTCCAGAGCTTTCATTGAAATGAGCTTCCTCACGATTTAATGGTTCCTGAATGAACTGAAACCCACAGTGTCTCCAACTTTATCCATGAGAAATGGCTAGATAAATACAATGAAATTTTTGAAATTACAATAATCAGGTGGCACTGGAGAATTTTGGATGTCTTGTTGCTGATCATGAGTGTACAAGAGAATGCCATGATTGACCGGGTTTCATGAAAATGGTGTAGAACAAAGATGCCAGTAAGTTGGAGCCTGCTGAGTAGTGGGCCTATTGCAGTGGTGGGCAGGTGTGTGATAATACATCTGTGGTGTGGCCATTAGGATTTGCCATTGCCTTCCAAATGGCTTGTGACTGACGTTGTGCATCCAGCAGACCCTTCTATGTAAAGGCATCTTGTTACATGGAGAGGTTCCAGGGCAAAGTTTAGAGTCAGATTTCTATGGACAAGGGGGCAAGCTCTGTGAGATATAACCTGGTTGTTGCATTCTCCTGCAGACCCTGACCCACCACAAGTGACAGAACTCCCTCCAAAACTGGTCCCAGTTGAACTCATTGTATTTCATGAAGCAAATACCAAACTCCCAGTTCAGCAGCAAGAAACACCACGAAAAGTGGAGGATGAACAAATGGCTTCACAGTCCACACGGGGAGACACTTAGCACCCAGTGGCCACAGATTACCTACAAAGAGAAAATTCAGCACTGCTGCCTTATGTTCATTAGAATACAAGAAACCATGTCCTCCAGGTCACATAGATTCAAACCCAGCTTTGATGGTCTCACTAGAAAGCAAGCTAAAGCTCTTTACAACAACAAATATTTCAAGTGCCCAATCTCAGAGGAAGTTCCTCAAAAAGTCTTTAGGCCGCCAGAGCTCCATGATTTTGGAGTGTTAACTGTTAGACCAGGACACAAGAAAAGACCACTGACTCTAATTAAAATCAAATTAAATTAATCTTATTATTTCCACCTTTCATGCTGCCTCCCCTCCCAAAACAGGCGGAACAAGACAGCAACCCCAGGTTTTCTACAGCCCAGCTTTATAGCCCAGAAAGTTACACAAAAGGGGTGTTACAGATAACAGAACTCTGAAAAGCATCACACTAATGGTAGTTTAGAATTTTTGCTGTCCCTACATCAGAATTCAGAGGACTATTTGAGCCTCACAGAGGGATGTTGTCTGGCCAGAGAAGGCAAATATTTATGATGTGTCACTAAAGTTTCAGAGAGGGCTGCTATCTGGTCAGAGAGCCGGGCATGCGTGAGTTCAAGGCACGGGCAGGCATTTCAAGCAGGTTCAGAATTTGCAGTAATTTATGGTAAAGCCAAAATTATCTTTTCATGGCTTTGTGGCAAGATGGCTCCCAATTTTAATAAAAGAGCAGTTTGGGTCTATCTTTTCCCCCTTTTCTCTGTGTCCCTTTCAAATCTTTAATAGATTAGGGGAAGAGCACTGAGGAAATTTTAATCCCTCAGGTAAGATACTCCAAAATTTTTAGAACTCACCCAAAACCGATCTCCCTGATTTTACCTGACTTAATTAATTATTTATATTGATAGTCTATTTATCTTTCTCGCCATTGTTGTATGAAGAGTGGCATCAATCATTATTTCTTCTTCTGACCTGAGACAGGGTGAAGTGAGTGGGCACAGCGTGAGGGACATGAGTTGCCTTTTATAAGTCAGTTGGGGGACATGAGTTGCCTTTTAGAAGTCAGTTCGGATTGAAGTCTGGTTAGGGAAGAACAGGTTGTAAAGTCATCTGGGGATGGGTTCTTCTATGAGAGAAACAAAAACCATGAGTACTGAATAAATGTTGCAGCAGCTGGAACATGTCACTGTGTAGAAGTTCCCTCACCAGTCTTTAATATGCCCAGTTATCAGGACTATCAAATTAATATTTAACTTTTAGTGTTACAGTTGTCCCTCCCCATAAGATACAGTTTAACAATTTAATGTCATCTGATCTTGTAAAATCCTTTTACTAGTATGACCTCTGTGTCTAATAGAGAAATCTTTAATTCTGTTACTCAGGGCTGGATAATCGTACTAGCAAACACCAAGCCTACCTGTGTAGGTTAGGGATATCTGCAGGCCTTAAATTAGAAATTTCTGCCTGTGGCAGCTCTTCTTGAGAGTCTCTTTTTATAAGTATCAGGCATTCCTGTCTGAGAATCCTTCTTTGTAGCCTCCAGTCTTATTTATTTTGGGAGGCTAAAATAAAGTGCATACCTTAAAATATTATTATTATTATTATTATTATTATTATTATTATTATATTATTATTATTATTTAAAATGCCCAGGAATGGCTGTATTTTGGTCTTAATTGTCTTTCCAAAATGTTTAAGATGAAGCAGTCAAACGGACTTTTGTTTCTATCTATTGTTAACAGTCAGCTGAGCTTTATGGGAGTCAATTCTGGAAAAACGAGAGCAGATTTTCAATTCTGCTAGTGCCATTTGCGCTAGGTGCGTCCAGGTCTTGCTTGACCATTTGGCTTCCCTCAGAAGCATCAGGGATATCTCCTTTCTCTGATGACTCTTCTCTTCGTAACAAATGCACTGATTGGCTTTCTGTTCTCCAGTGGTCTCATTAATCTCCCTTATCAGGAGGTTATGTGGCTCAGAGTTGCAAAGCTCTTTAGAGAAGTCCCCTGTTCCCTGGATTCAGATTGACTCAGAGGGTAAGAGCCAGATATTGGTTTTCTTGGCCCTTTTCATTTAACTTTAATTTTAAATCCTAATCTTAAACATCCAGCAAATAAATTTTAACAGCCTTATATTAAGAGTACTGGACTTTAATGTCTATAACTTTATAATTATCTTTTTATTAATTGGGATCTGTATTATTCTGTCTGTATTGTAGGTGATTACTTATTATCTTGAATAAACCCATGTTGTGTTCTTAAAGCAACACATTTGTAAAACACTAACAGGGAATCTTTAGATCACTATAAGAAAATTTCAAAATAAAATTAACAAAAGTAAAAACACTTAGTTCATGTAATAGCTACCCTAAATTTTTTGGCTGAGTATTACATTATATCCCCTGTTTGAGATCCTAGGAATCTTGACATTTTTTATGTTTTTAACATAACTTTAAAGAAATATTATCTGACCTACTGGTTTCATAGTCATTCTCACATATAGTAAAATGGGACACACAGCCTTATCTCAGGTAAGGCAGGGCTCTTTATAAATCTTAAGTATTTTAGTTCTAAAGCTGATCTTTATTTTTAAATATCATTTGACAAAGTTTACATAAATTGTTTGCGGTCTCATGAACATTAGCTAACACCATATAATATCACATTTAAAACATGAATTAAAGAAAGCCTGAAAGTTTTCAACTTTTACATAGATTAGGCTCTCATTAACTTAAAAATACATTTAAATTCTTCCACAATGTAAAAAGTAACAAAGAATTTTACATATCTTATTGATAACAGGTAAATAAATCTCCAATATATTTTTTTACCATACAACTTCAGAACACCAGCTTGATATAATGCTCTTTTAAAGTTTCTACCTTACAGACTTGCATACCTGTAAGATATGAAAACATTAATAGCATCAAAATTACATTGATGTTTCTACATTAACCAAGTTTAGCTTTTAAAGAAATGGCAGTACAGTGCTCTAAAATAACAGTTCTGATTTAATAAGTTGTTTAATTTTTATGGAACCTTGCTCTAGAAAAAATAAAACTTAATAAACACAATGTTATGGGTAAACTAATGTTTCAAAAAATTTTTGTCTCATTAACACATGACTGATTTTTAAAATCTTATATAGAGTTTAGTAAAAACTTAACAGACCTTAGTAAATGAATCAGATATCTAACAAAAGTACTCACGAATGAGTAATCCCATATCAAATTTACTTTACTTATTTATCAAAATATTAGAGAAATGTATTGAACAGTGTAAAAAATTTTTATGTTGAAGAAAATGTCCTAGAACCAAGGCACATTAGACGTTTTGTAGATATTAATATTTTATTAGATTTTTGAACAAGTAGAAAAATTTGTAAGCTTAAATTTAAAAACATTTATTTTTATCTGTTTATCCAATTTAAATTGAAACATTTAAACCACGTGAACTAAAGATCTTTGGATCCACTTTTTAAAATTTGTTTTTATGAGCGCTTTTTTTATGAGCGCTTCTTATATATGTTAATTTGTGTATCATATATATGATATACGGACATATGTATATATAGACAGACAACACATAACAAAATTGTGCACACATAATAATAGTAAAGGCCTTGTAGTTTTTCACAAATGAAATCTTTATTGCAATGTTTCAAAAAGTCCACAGTTGGTCAAAGATAGAAATGATAAGAAAAACATTAACCTAGGTCTGTATGCTCAGAATCATGAGCTCAAAAAAAAAATAAAGTATCTAAGGAAAACAATAAGAGTCCTAGTAAAAATTACTGGCCAGTAATTAGTAAATACCATACAATTTACTTTTTTTTTCCGTTAGGCATCAAATCAGTCACCTACTAAGCTTGCAGGCTTTTTTCATTTGCATTTCAACATAAGTCATGGCTGAGGTCTGGAAGGAGCAGGAAAAAACTGCTATTCTTAGCAGACACCTCAGGCCTAAGGCATTTTAACCATAATTTTCAGGTTCGGGTGTTGAAAATTATGATACAAGTTTAAGATACAATTCACAAAATTTTATGTCTTTACATCTTATTTTGTCAACAGATACCATACTATGGTTTACTATCCTTGTCCAAATTAATGCACTGGTACACACAGTGACATTTTCCCTGGCTACCGAATTCAAAATTGGTTAAAAAAAAAAAAGACTGAATGATTGGGAAATTACTTGCCAACTTGGAAGTAGAGTTCTTCAGTTTTCCATCCTAAGTGTTTAAGTTCTCTGGCATGAATTACCTGAAATCTTAAACTAAACAATTACCTAAACCCGACTTTTAACTGCAAGATTGTGCAATGCTTCAAAAACCCATTCAGATACCAGTTTGTTATCATAAAACATCATCATTTAGACACACATTCAGCTAAGATCATTCCCAAGAAAAAATTTATAATATCAACACATTATTGCACATGTCTTAAAGGACCAGAAACAAAGACACAAGACAGACAGAAAGGAGGTAGAGACTATGGTTGTCAGACAGAATCCTTTAAACCAGAGCAGATAAGAGAAAAATCTACTACACTAGTGGCACCATAAAAATCTACTACACCAGTGGCACCACGGGAGGGAGCAGATGTTTTAACAGAGGGGCAACCTGAAATGTAAAATAAAGTGTCTATATGGTGACTTTTCTGAATTTAGTGTCCCCTGTTTCTTTTTCTCTTTTTTAACAAGACAGAGGTGGCATAATCCTTACAGTGCACGGAAGGAAGGAAGGTATTCCCTGAATCAACAGGGCTTTGGCAGCTGCTGGGGGTCCCTCAGTCCCTCCTTTTACTTACAAGATTAGCTCCTCTGGTTCAGTTCCACCCCAAGCAAGCTCCATCTCCTAACATTTCAGTAGACAGCTCTCACAAAGTTCTGGGGTGGAGGGGGGGTACCAAATTTGTAACTTAAAGATCGGTTCCTGACCTAGAAGCCAATTTATACCAATTAAATAATGAGGAATGGGTTCTGAGAAAAAGAAAAAGGGAGGTTAATTGCTTTGCTAACAAAGGAGAAACACAGGGGACTCTGCCAAATGTTGTGACTCTCTTGATCTGGAGAGACAAGGGGTTTTAAAGGAGTTTCACTTGTTAACCTGGGAGATACTCAGTTCTTAGGTCCCCAGCAGGCATTGCCTCTGCAATGGGTGTGCTCCAGGCAGCCAGCTAGGGGCTTCTATCATCCTGCTTAACAAAGGGGGGTAAAGTTCATCGCAGTTCCTTAAAACACAGTTCAAACGGGTGTCAGGCTTACTCTCTTTATTACCCATTTTCACTTCCAATATCCTTAAGTTTTTACCACCGAAATCACACAACAAAATGAACAAAAGCAAAAAAACAAACAAAAAAATAGAACGCAGAACAAAACACACGCACCCAAAAAAAAAGAAAAACAGAAACGCGGCGCCTAAACAGAAAAACAGTGGTACAGTGCAACATCTTGCTAAAGCTCCAGGGTAGGAGCGCGTGCGTGCCCGTCGGCACCTCTCTACACTTCCAGAGTAATTTCCTACAGAACAGAACAGAGGACAGAATGATTCTTGTTACTGTCCTGGACAGGAGTATATGTGAGCCTCCCCAGGCCACATCTCTGTCATCAGAAGAGATCTCCCTTAACCGGATATCAGATGTTATAAAGGCGCCACTTACCTATGGAGGCCTCCTCCATCAGGTGCTTGCTACTAGTTTTAGTGTGTAGGTTCACTGCAATGCTCCTGGGACGAAAGGCTCTCTTTCAAATATAGAGAAGATGGACCAAACCAGGCCTGAGTGGAGAGCTGTTCCTTGGTGCCTATGGTTGATATACCATTCTAATTTGTGAAAGTGCCACAGAAAGTAGGGTCAGCCTCCTTCTCATGGTACGCTTGGAAGCAACTGTTTGGACAAAGTGGTTACCAAGGCAGTGACCTCATTCAGTTCCTGAAGGATGCGACCTCACCTCACTTCCTTGGTAACGGAACTGTCTGAACTTGGGATCCAGGAAGCCAGGCACACAGAGCCAATCCCAGTCCCAGTCCCAGTGGTCTCACTTGCTTCGATTTAGCAAGGACAGAGTCAGTCTTTCTTGGTACCTACTGATGTGAGGATGGCCAAATGCCAGGAAAACTCTGAAGAGGGGCCTTTTTTGAAAAAGCAGGTAGTGGCTCACAGCTGGCTCCTGACCACTTCACAGAGTTGGACAAGGAGACCAGATCTGAGACAGGACAGGCCATATCGGGGGAACACAGTATGGCCCAGCAGTCAGAGGACACTCCGGAGAGTGAGAGACCTACTTGGGGGAAGGAGGTGCCTTTGTGGGTGTGGATGTGTGTTTGTGGTTTTGTCTCATGTTCAGAGAATAGGTAGGAAAGTCGGTTTGTTTGGTTTGGAGTGAACTGTTTCTAGTAAGTTGTTGGACAAGGCGAGTGTTTCTATGTCTGTGTATCCCACTGTGTCCGTGGTTGTAGACATTAGAAAAGAGAATGCATCATTGGATATTTCCTGTCTATTAGAAAGCTTCCCAGCATTCATCCTGCCCAATTAATGAATGCTCTAGGTCTTGCCTTATCAATGGGCAACACCGGCTATCTTCCTAATTTCTTGTTTTCTTCCTGAATTCTGGCCACTCTCCAGAATAGACTCATGCTTTTGTGTCCACGATATGTAGCACCTCCAAGCACTGTGACATGGACATGTACTGGATAGCTGAAGGAATTGGCAAGAATCTCAGAAAACTCAGATACCAGTGTGACCAGGATAGTCTCAGTGGAGAAACCCTGCAATTGGCTTTTTGATTACCTATTGTTCTGTTGCCCTGAATGTAGGAAGGTCTTTGCCTCAGACCACGCCTTCGAGATTCCTGAAGAAAACAGTTTTCAAACGGAAATGAATGGGCATCACCTGTGGCTGTTTGCTTAATTGCTTTGGAAAGGGATGTGTCTGAATCAGCCCCTTGGCCCTGTGTGAGCCTAGAGCTTAGATTCTCAGCACCTGATGGATCATAAGAAAGATCCCATGTGTGGATCCAAATCAAAATGGCCAAAAATCAGTCATTGTGGATGAAGTCTCTTGCATTCCTCCGTAAAGTTCTTAACCTCCCTCAAGTGAGAATAGGGATCCAATGGGTCAAATGAGTTATTCAAAGCCCTGCAGATGCTAGCCCATAGGTTCTTGGGTTTTCTTATTAATCCAATTCAAATAAAGAATCTAAACCTACAGTCAGTAGGCCTCAAATTGGAGAACAGAGCTGTGTTAACGGCAGGCATATTTGATCACTCCAGGTTCACAGGAAAGGTATCCAGGCCACCCTGACTTTTGGTAAATGAGGGGAAAGGGAGATTATTTGGGACACTGTCTTGTGCTGCGCCTCTCATGGAATCCTCCTGCCAGAAGTTATGATGAGTGTCTATATGGAAGAAGATGAGTGTCATGTGAGAGTGTTTTGGTATTAACTGCGGTCATTTGTGTGGAAGTTGGAAGAGATAACTGGGTCCAACTTGGCTTGCACTTTGGTGTGATTCCCCTTAGAGACTGTGTTTTGGAACTGACCTCCGAGAAGGTACAAGGTCCTATGACATTGTATATCCATATTTCTGGGACATCTCTACAGAACGCAATTCAATGCTAAGTATACCAATCAAGGGCCAAATGAACTTCTGGACTTCAAATCTTACCTAGATTTCTGTTTTCATACTTATATTGAAAGGTTAATAAAATAGATACTTGTCACTTCCTGTTTTTCATGTATGCTTAACAAAACACCGTTGAAATCTTGAGAACTGTTTACTATTCTTGTTCCCAGAATGTGCTGTCCCCAACTGCCAAACTGCAGAATGTACTCCGTCAACCACTTGCACGCAAACCGCCCACTCGCCATTACCCATCAATAAATTTCTCTCCCTGCCCTCTTCAAGGAAAATATATAAGCATTTCTTAAGCTGTATTCAGGACTCTCTGCTCTGTTCAAGTGATCTCTGAGCCCTTCATGCCGGACTCCCAATAAACCCTTTGCTGTTGCATGAGATAGTCTCTTGGTGGTCTCTGCCGCAGATGCTCGCCCAACCTTGACATCTGGTGGCCCTAGCGAGATCCGGCAGCTGCAGACAAAATACCCCCAACGGGCTCCTCTGGGGGTAAATAAGGCCCATCTTTCTGGTTTCAGGCTTCAGGTTAGGGTATGGCAAAACGGCTATTGGTAAAGAGCGTGAGCTCTCTCCCATGGTGGCTGACACACATGTTACAGAGCCACAGGCCATGTCCCTGGGGGATAGACTCGGGAAATCGAGGAACAATAGTCTCCTCGACTCAGTGATATTTTGTTTCTGATTCGGTATTGCCAGCCCTTCAGGTTTTGCCGATTAGTCAGTCCTGGTCTCAGTATTGGACGTCCATTGCCTGTCTTTATTGTCTTGTCTTGTCTGTGTTGTGTGTCATTGCTTTCACTGTCTGTGTATATTTCATTATGAGACAGATCATTTCAATGCCTCTGTCCCTGACCCTTAATCACTTGACCAAAATCTGCTTAAGGGCTCAGAATTTTTCTTTTTCAGTAAAACGCCAGGCCTGGCAGATTCTGTGTCTCAGAATGACCCACCATTGCAGTCAGATGGCTCCTAGAAAGATCTTTCTACTTCGCACTTATTTGAAAAGTCCGAGATATTGTCTTTCAGCAGGGGCCACATAGACATCCAGATCAACAGCCATATATCTTAACTTGTCAGTACCTCTACAAATCTCCTCCTCCATGGGTCAAGCCTTTCCTTGTCCCTGAACCTGCTCCTACTCCTTCCCCCACGATTCTCTCTCTCAAACTCTCTGCTCCTCCTCCTCCACCCTCTGTTCTCCCTGAGTCTCAAGACTCTACTGGACTCTCCTCCCCCTCCTTATCATCTGCCCTCGTCTCCCAACCCCCAACACCCTCTAAGTGATTCCCCTTCTGCTGACTCAGCCTCTCCACCATTCGAGGAAGCTAGGCTGGCCCAGCACCATCCAGATGACTGTCCCGTGGCACACACAGCCCCTCCTTCCCTGGAGGAAGCTGGCCCGGCTAAAAGAACTCAGAGAACACACCGACGTTTTTACACCTGCCTACTTGGGGTGACTGCCAACACCACCTAGCAACTCTCTTCATGACAGAGCAATGAGAGAAAAATCTCCTGGAATGTAGAAAAAAAATCCTCAGACCTGATGGGCGATTAACACAACTTCCCAACATAATCAAAGCTGGCTTCTCCTTAAACCCACCCAACTGGGACCCCAACACCTTTGAAGATAGGGAGCATCTGTTCAATTATTGCCAGGCTCTAACAGTGGGTCTCCAAGGGGCCGCTGGGTGACCAACTAATTTGGCCACGGTAAGAGAAATTATTCAAAGGCCTGATGAATCTCCCTTTAGGTTTCTAGAGAGAATCCTGGAGGAATATAAGAGATATACTCCTTTCGATCCTCAGGCAGTGGATTAAAAGGCATCTGTCATGATGGCCTTAATTGAGCAAGCTGCCATGGATATTAAAAAAAAAAAAATTAAAAGAGAGATTTAGTCAAAGAAGCTGAGAAAGTATACTATAAGAGAGAAACAGAGAGAAAGAAAGGGAGCAAAGGGAGGATGATAGAAGCAAAAGACAGACTAAGGCATTGACTAAGGTTCTGATCACAACAAGAAAGAGGCCAGAAATTAAGACATAGGGTGACAGGAAGGACCCATGCCAGAGGCCACCCCTGGCCTCAGATCAGTGTGCCTACTCTAAAGAAAAAGGATACTGGGCCATAGAGTTCCCTATAAAGAGACAGCCATGCCAGCTGGCCATTCTGACTCTGGAGGATGACTACAAAAGTCGGGGCTCAGATCCCTTCCCCTAGCTCAGGGTAACTTTTGAAGTGGAGGGGACTCCAGTAAACTTTAAAGTGAATACAGGAACAGTATACTCAGCCCTTAAGGCCCCATTGGGCCCTCTATCAAATAAAAGGTCTCTAGTTCAAAGGGCTGATGACAGTAAATATCGGGCTTAGACAACTAAGAGGACCATGGACCTGGGGAAAGGAAAAATCCATCACTCCTTCCTAGGAATCCCAGAATGCCCGGACCCATTGATGGGCAGAGATCTGCTCATCAAGCTCCGGGCCATGAATTCCCCCAAATGAAATTTCTAAATACTTCAGTAAAAACTCCAATAGTCATGGCTTTAACTATATTAGTAGAAGATGAACATCCACCCTTCACACGCCCCAAGACTTATCAAACAGGCAAGCTACCCCCAAAATGGATAACAGATTACAAAGATGCCTGGGCAAAAACTGCTGGGTTACGCCTGGCCGTGAAACAACCTCCAATAACAGTGGAGTTAAAAACCTCGGTCTCCCCAATCAATGTCAAATAATATCCTCTAAGCAAAAAAACTAAAGGTGGGATAAGGCCCCATATTCAGAAATATCTGGCCTTAGGGGTCCTAAGGCCCTGTCAATCGGCCTGGAACACTCCCGTGCTACTAGAAAAAAAAAGCCAGGAACCGGGGACTATCGCCCCATTAAAGACCTAAGAGAGATCAACAAAAGAGTGCAGGACATTCACCCCATGGTACCTAATCCGTACAATCTGCTTAGCACTCTGAACCCTGAGTGGAAATTATATACTGTTCTGAACTTAAAGATGCTTTCTTTTGCTTGCCTCTGCATAAAGATAGTCAGTTGCTGTTTGCTTTCGGGTGGGTAGACCCAGAAACCAAAACGTCTGGTCAACTAACTTGGACTAGACTCCCACAGGGGTTCAAAAACTCCCCCACTCTCTTTTATGAAGCCCTCCACAGAGATCTCAACAACTTCAGAACTACGCACCCTGAAGTTACCCAGCTTCAATACGTGGATGACCTGCTACTGGCAGCCAACAACAAGGAAAACTGTGAGTCTGGGACCCAAGCACTATTATATGAGCTTGCTCATCTCGGGTATAGAGTTTTGGCCAAAAAGGCCCAAATTTGCTAGCATGAAGTAATCTTCCTGGGCTATTCCTTTAGGGGCAGTAAACGATGGCTCACTGAGCCAAGAAAACAAACCATTGTGTGGATACCACCCCCATCTTACAGCAGACAACTCAGAGAATTTCTTGGGACTGCTGGCTTTTGCAGGTTATGGATACCTGGGTTTGCGTCCTTAGCTGCTCCTTTATACCCGCTGTTCAAGGAAGATGCCCAATTCCAATGGAACCCTGAAGACCAGGAAGTTTTTTGTAAGATCTAAGGACACTGACACTGAACACCTCAACTTCACTGAGCTCAGCCTGCAATTACAGCAAGCCCTACACTACGTTAAAAATGTACATCAACTCACTCACCTTGGTTCAAAGAAACCAAGGCATTACTGTAGGATTAAGAACAGAGTTTTCCACTAACCAACTCACAGCGAAAGGAAATAACTGAACGGGTAACAAAAGCCTTTCGGGTCCGTCAATTGGGTAATGCTTACCCTTCCAAGTTTCCTAGAGGAAAGCACCTACAAGGAACCAGACCAGGACAATTCTGGGAAGTGGACATTACTGAAATTAAGCCAGCAAGGTATGGACTTAAATATCTCCTAGTCTTTGTAGATACATTTTCAGGATGGATTGAAGCCTTACACACACACACAAAAAAAAAAAAAAAAAAAAAAAAAAACGGCGCAAATGGTTTTCAAGAAGATCGTGAAAGATATTTTTCCATGATACAATCTGCCTAATGGACATATAATGGACTGGTATTCATGGCCCAGGTAAGTCAGGTGTTAACCAGGACCCTGTGGATTAATTGGAAGTTACATTATGCTTATATACCCCAGAACTCAGGACAGGTAGAAAAAATAAATAGAACCATTAAAGAGACCTTAACGGCTTCCTTAGGGACCTGGTGGCTATCTCTCCACCCAGACATTTTTCAGCTCAGTATAGGTCTTTCCTATTGAGATATACCTGATGAAGAGGATCTCACTAAAATTCCATTAAATACCCTCTGTAACATAGATAATTGAAACAAACATTATGGATGTAGGGACACGCGAGCCAGATGCAGGTTGGCTAGCCTATATTACTATGTATGCCCGGCAGACTATCAAAGCGACAAACAGCCACGGCTGTGTGGGGGAAAAGCCAACTTCTTGTGTAAGTCATGGGGATGTGAGCATACAGGGGCTTCCTGATGGAACCCAAATTCCTCATCAAATTCAGTACACAGCATTGGCCATATTACCAATTAGACAACCAAAAACTATGGCCCCCAGAGGGTTCTCTAGATCCTCAAATTCTGCATGACATTTTTAACTTCGGCAAGTGCTCAAAAGGGGGAAATTCCCCTATGTGGAATCCCTTTCCCTCCTTCGCTCACATCCTGTACTATGCTTCCCCAATAGTTCCTCACCCTCAGCCTTCTGCTCTAGACTCTCTGCTTTCACTCCCACCTCAGCAACCTGATTTCTCCCCTCCAATTACTAGATCAAAAACCCATACCTCCGCTGGATCTCAGAACATTGCCCCCTTGCTGAGGAAGTAGGTACCGAGTTACCCCTCCACCCACTCACTCCTCTCTTTTCCTGTCAGTGTCTGCACTAGGTCCCACCAAGTCCTCTAGCAAGCTTAGCCAAAGCTCAAACCAGCTGAGAAGAGCCCTCAGACCCCTATCCAAGATGTAATGAAAACGACCTTTAAAGTTGATTTGTCATCACTGAAAACAGGTTTCTAAGAATTTAAAGTCCCTCACAGGCTTTTTGGAGTACTCATTCCCGTCTTCCCCTCTGCTCTACCTGTTGTACTGCTCAAGTTTTTGTTCTAGGAAAATCCCAAACCCCTTTCCCATTATTCTTTGGCATCTCTCATTGCTCATTCTCAGATCCATGGAGCTGCTCTCAGCATCGCCTTCCCTGTCATCCCCCTCTGTACCAGGTCCACAGAAATGCCTTAAATGACCTTTTCCAGAAGTCTTCACCAAGGCTTACTTTAGGTCTTTCAGCAAAACAGTCCCTCTGAAAAAGTTCAATGGAGATAAACTTCCACTCTTCATGTTGCCCTGTTCTACTTGGCCACTGGCTGGAAAAATCGCCACCCCTAAGCTAGACATCGCCTTACCAGTTTTTCACAAAAGATGTGAACAAGGACTCTGGCCTTGAGCTGGGGCTTCACAGAGATGGCTACATTTCTAAGATAAAAAAGTTACCAACTGGGCTCCATGGTGACGGCTGGCAAGGAGGAAAAAAAAGAGACAAAAAAGCTCTCCCGTTCCAAGGTGTCCTTGAAAAGTTAACGTGCACAGAAAAGAGAAAAAAAACAGAAACAAAAACTGATTTGTGTGAATTTCTGCATACTGTGAAATTCTGAGCCCCTTCCCTTACATGTTGGGTACAAATACTAAAACTACCAAAACTTGGGGTTCAGGGGATTAATTGATTACAACAGAAGCAATGCCCTCTAAATACGGACGCAACCAAATAAAACTGCTTTCCTGTCTTTGGTGCTATGTTAGGTGACTTTCCTTGTCCGTCCCTACAACAGTATAATTCTATACACTTTAACATTATTTATGTTTTCATTAAATGGTCAATAGATGCGATTAATTATGTAATGATGCAGATGTTTTCGAGAGTGCTCTATCAGGACGCAGGTTCATTTAAAGATCAAATAGGGGGGCATACAACCCGGTTCCACCGGGAACCTGTATCACTCACTTTAGCCATCCTATTAGGAATAATAGTTGCTGAAGGGGTGGGCACAGGAACAACTGCCCTAGTCCATGAGACACAACAAAGACACAATTAGAAGCAGAAATAGACCAAAGCTTAAAGACATTAAAACCCGACATCACAGCTTTACAGGAATTTTAATCTCTCTCTCTCTCTGAAGTTGTTTACAGAGCAGGCGAGTGTTGGACCTCCTCTTCATGAGAGAAGGGTGCCTTTTTGCTTGCATTGAGGAAAGAATGATGTTTTTATGCCGACAATACTGGAGTTGTAAAAGAATCTATGAGTAAATTAAGAAAATGACTTGAAGATTGTCAAAGAAAGACAGAGGCCCCAAAAGGGAGGTTTGAGTCTTGGTTCACATAGTCCACCTGGTTAACTATGCTTTTATCCACCCAGGCTGGTCCATTAATAATTCTCATATTATTGTTAACTGTAGGACCCTGTTTGCTCAACCATGTAGTTTCTTTTCTCACCCAAATTGAACCTGTTATTAACCCTAAACATACACTGTTCTCTCAATCTAATTTTACAGAAGAGCGGGGACAGAATTGGTCTTAAAATACAGGAATACAGAGGATCTTCCACCTGCTGAGAACCTCAAAGGTCCATGAAGAAATGATCCCTGGAGAAGATGTAGTCAACTATGAAGGACCTGAGAGAGCAAAAGTCTTCCAGGGCAAACAACCTGCTCATGATGTAGGGATGTGTCTGAATCAGCTACTCTCTTCTTAATGTAGAGAAGATGGACCAAAGCAGAGATGTGTTGAGAGCTGCTCCTGCTTGTCAATGGTTGACATACCATTCTAACTTGTGAAAGTGTCACAGAAAGTAAGGGCAGCCTTCTTCTAATGGGAACCTTAGAAGCAACTGTTAGGACAAAGTTGTTGCCAAGGCAGTGACCTCATTCACTTCCTAAAGGAAGTGACCTCACCTACCTTCTATGGTGATGGAACTCTCTGAACTAGGAATCCAGGAAGCCTGGCACCCAGAGCCAGTCCCAGTCCCAGTCCCAGTTGTCAAACTTATTTTGATTTACCAAGGACAGACTCAGTCTTTCTTGGGACCTACTGATGTGAGGATGGCCAAATGCAAGAAAAGCTATGAAGAGGGGCCTTTCCTGAGAAAGCAGGCATTGGCTCACCACTGGATCCTGAAAACTTCACAGAGTTGGCCAAGAAGACCAGATTTGAGACAGAACAGGCCATTTCCGGAAACATAGTATGGCCCACCAGTCAGAGGACTCTCCGGATAGTCACAGACCTACATGGGGGAAGGAGGTGCCTTTGTGATGTGGGTGTGAGTTTGTGGTTTTGTCTCATGTTCTGAGAATAGGTATGAAAGAAGGTTTGTTTTGTTTGGAGTGAACAGTTTCTACTAAGTCGTTTGACAACGTGAGTGTTTCTATGTCAGTGTATCCCACTGCACCCGTGGTTGTAGACATTAGAGGAGAGAATGCATCAATGAATATGTCCTGTCAGGTAGAAAGCTTCCCAGCATTCATCCTTCCCAATTTATTAATGGACTGCAGCTTTCCTTATTGATGGGCAACACCTACTATCTTCCTAAGATCCTGTTTTCTTCCTGAATTCTGGCCACTCTCCAGAACAGGCTCATGGTTTTGTGTTTAAGATATGTACAACCACGAAGCTCTGTGAAATGACCATGTACTAGATAGCTAAAGGGAATGGCGAGCATCTCAGAAAACTCAGATATCAGTGTGACCCACTAAAGTCTCAGTGGAGAAACCCTGCTTGGGGCCTTTTGGTTACCTATTCTTCTGTTGCCCTGAATGTCAGGAAGGTCTTTTCCTCAGGCCACCACTTTGTGAAGCCTGAAGAAAACAGTTTTCAAATGGAAATGAATGGGTATTACCTGTGGTTCTTTGCTTAATTGCTTTGGAGAGGATGTGTCTGAATCAGCCTATTTGCCCTGTGTGAGGCTGTGGCTTAGATTCTCACCTTCTGATGGATATAAAGAAAGATCCCTTGTGTACATACAAAACCAAAATGGCCAAAGAGCAGTCCTTGTAGATGAAGTCTCTCGCCTTCCTCTGTAACTTTCCTGAACTCCATTAAGTCAGAATAGGGATCCTTTGGGTCAAATGAGATCTTCAAAGCCCTGCAGAGGCTAGCCCATGGTTGCTTGGGTTTTCTCAAGACTCCAATTCACATAAAGAATCCAAACCCCACAGTCAGTTGACCTCAAATTGAAGAAGTGGAGCAGTATTAATGGGAGGCCTATTTGATCTCTCCTGGTTCACAAGAAGGGTATCCATGCCACCCTGAATTAGGCAATTTAGGTGCAAGAGAGCTTATTTTGGACACGGACTTGAGCTGTGCCCCTCATGGAAAACTCTAGCCAGAGGTTATTATGTGTGTCTATATCGAAGAAGATGAGCGCCACGTTGGAGTGTTTTGGTTTAAATTGTGGTCATTTGGGTGGCGGTTAGAAGAGATGACTTGGTCCACATGTGCTTGAACTCTGGTGTGATTCCCTTAGAGACTGAGTTCTGCAACTGAACTCAGAGAAGTAGTGCCATGAATAGTGTTGAGATTTTAGGAAGCCAGGCATGAGTGTCGCCCTTGGAAACTGAGTTCTAGGCCCAGGGTGGCTTTCCACAGAGCACTGGGCCTCTCAGCCAGGATACCACATAATTTTATTCTGAAAGACTAGGCACCCATCGTTGAGAGTCAAAACTCATATGAACCTCACATTGTAGAGCTAAATGAGCTAAACATCATGTGATCTTTTCACCACTCTTTGTGAAGCCTTACCTGTGAGTGTTCTCCAGAGCTTTCATTGAAATGAGCTTCCTAACCATTTAATGGTTCCTGAAAGAATTGAAACTCACAGTGCCTCCAACTTCATCCTTGAAAAATGGCTAGATAAATACCATGAAATTTTTGAAATTCCCATCACCAGGTGTCACTGGGGAAACTTTGGATGACCTGTTGCTGATCATGAATATTCCAGACAGTGTCTTGTTTTACTGGGTTTCATTTAAATGGTGTAGAACAGAGATGTCAGTAAGTTGGACTCTGTTGAGTAGTGGGCCTAGAGCAGTGTTGGGCAGGTATGTGATAAAACATCTGTGGTGGGGCCATGTGGATCTGCCATTGGCTTCCAAATGGCTTGTGACTGACATGGTGCAGCCAGCAGAACCTTCCGTGTAAAGGCAACTTGTTATATGGAGAGATTTCAGGACATTGTTCAGAATCAGGTTACTATGGTCAAGGGGTCAAGCTCTGTGGGATAGAAGCCTGGTTCTTGTATCATCCTGCAGACCCTGACCCACCACACGTGACTGACAGAACTCCCTCTTGCACTTTGTCCCATTTGAACTCCTTGTATTTCGTGAAACAAATACCAAACTCCCAGTGCAGCAGGAAGAAACACCACGGAATGGAGGATGACCATATGGCTTCACAGTCCACACGGGGAGACACTAAGCCCCCAGTGGCCACAGTTTACCTACAAAGAGAGAATTCAGCACTGCTGCCTCGTGTTCATTGTAAAATAAGAAACTTTGTCCTCCTGGTCACATTGATGCAGACCCAGCTTTGAGGGTCTCACTACAAAGGAAGCTTAACTCGTGACAACTACCTATATTTCAGTGCCCAACCTCAGTGGCAGTATCTCAAAAAGCTTTAGGCAAGCATAGCTCCATGTTTGTGGAGTGTGTACCCTGTCCTTATTTTTGGAAACTCCTATACCACCTCCAAGTTTGTGCACTCTTGAGCATTTCCCATTCCAGAAATGTAATCACAGATTTTGTAACTCTTCTCCTCTAATTGTGTCTTACTTAGGGCGAAGGTAATGTCAAGGCATGGTTCTGGATGAGAGTGGGAAGATTTGTTGTAGCACATATTTGCATACACATTGGATTAAATTTCCTATTTTCCATTCGAAATTCTGAATCCCTGACAGTGAGCTTCCCAGTAGAACAACATTATACATAAACCCATGATCAGTAAAATGAATGTTTTTGCATCTTTATGATATATATTTCATGATGAATTTAGATTGGCATATATATTGCTACTTATTAATGTCTATGTTTGTGTGTGTGTGTGTGTGTGTGTGTGTGTGTGTGTGTGTGTATATATATATATATATATATATATATATATATATATATATACTCTCCAGATTTTTAAAAATATGAAATATATGTGTCTTATATACAATCCCTAAATTCATTCATGTTCATGTATGTGGATTAATAATCAACTTTTCACAAGATTATTCTTAGAAATATTCATCCACCCGAAATACATATTTGTTTCCTAGTACTGAAAACTAACTTCAGTGAAAGGTGCATACAAATCCTAATATGTCTACATTAACTGACCCAGTTTAACATCAATGCATGTAGGTTACTATGGAACATGATGTGTATTTTGACGTTAATTTTTATTCCACAATGGTACATTAATTTTTCTTCAGTTTATGTACATCATAGAATATATATTTGATTTACTAGATAGCAAATTTATAGGCATTTGTTTCACTTTCAATCACTTCCTGCTCCAGAACACATGAATTTCTCTATGTTTCATGACTGGTCTATTCATGAGACTTTTTTTCCAAATATATTTTTTTCGATTTCCATAATCAATTTTGAAACAAAACTCACAAACCCTTTATGATAAACCATAACCCTAAGATGATCATTAGATATATAACTGGTTGGAATGAATGATTGTATATCAATATAACATTTCTTATATATTTTCAGATATCTATTCAATCCATTATTTTAAGTGGATCCAGTTATATTATTTATTCACAGTATGGTCTATTCATGCATTATGTGTATATTCATAGAAACAGGGTACACCTCTTTGTACGACCATACTAATTTAGAAGTCTTCAAAATATTGCTCCAAGAAATGGTGGAAGAAATACTCATGTCACCTGATCTACACACACATTTTATCACAGAAATATTCTGTACACCAAAAGCAAAGGTCCCACTTACATTTGTACCAAAGCCTAAATAGAAAGTGAGCATGGATTACTAAAAATATCCATGTCCAGGTTGCCTAATGCTCTCAAATATCAATCCTATTGGTGACTACATATTTGTTTCTTCCTAAGATTATATATTCAACTTCAAACCTGTTGTAAATGTCTAACCCTATCACACACTTTATACTTTGCTTGATTTCCTAATGTCTCTATTGATATCTGCTTTCCTACATGTTTTCCCCAGTTCATCATTGTGACTGACTCTTCACATGTACTGACATTTACATACACTCTCTACCCGAAACCCTATTGCTAAAGAACTTTTGGTCCAAATCCTATACTCACTCTTCTTTCTAAACCTACCGACTACCTTCCTAATCCTACCGACTATCGCTTTTTGACTGGATGTTCTCTTCAACATTCAATCATCCAAAGTACAAGGTCCGATGCCAGTGTATATTGATTTATTTGAGACATCTGTGCAGCACATAACTCAAAGCTAAGTATCCCACTCAAGTCCCCAATGCCCTTCTGGGCTTCAAATCTTACCTAGATTTCTGCTTTCGTAGTTATATTTCACATATACACTCTTGTAAATATCGCAGGTTACCAATGCCATTATTCATCCCGCAGAATGATTCATAACCTAAATCGAACCTATTATTAACCCTAACCATACACTGTTCCTTCAATACAACTTACAGAAGAGCAGGGACAGAGTGGGTCTTAAAATATAGCAATGTAGATGATTTTCCACCTGCTGAGAACCTAAAAGATTCATGGAGAAATGATCTTTGGAGAATATGTAGGCAGCTATGTAGGACCTGAGAGAGCAATAGTCATCTTCCATGGCAAACAACCTGGTCAGGATGAATTGATGTGTCTGAATCAGCCTCTGTCTTCTTAAAGTATAGAAGATGGACCAATCCAGGCCTGTGTGGAGAGCTGTTCCGGGTGCCTATGGTTGATATACCATTCTAACTTCTGAATGAGTCACAGGATGTTGGGGCAGCCTCCATCTCATGGGAACCTTGGAAGCAACTGTTAGGACAAAGTGGTTACCAAGGCAGTGACCATATTCAGTTCCTGAAAGAAGTGACCTCACTTCACTTCCTTGGTGATGGAATTCTCTGAACTTGGGATCCAGGAAGCCAGGCACCAAGAGCCAGTCTCACTCCGAGTCCCAGTGGGCTAACTTGTTTGCTTTTCCCAAAGACATAGTCAGTCTTTCTTGGTACCTACTGATGTGAGGATGGCCAAATTCCAGCAGAGCTCTGAAGAGGGGCCTTTCCTGAGAAAGTAGGTAGTGGCGAACCACTGGCTCCTGACAACTTCACAGAATTTGCCAAGGAGACCAGATCTGAAACAGGACAGGGCATTTTGGGGGAACATAATATGGCCCACCAGTCAGAAGACACTCCAGATAATCACAGACCTACTTGGGGGAAAGAATTGCCTTTGCCGTTGTAGGTGTGAGTTTGTGGTTTTTTCTGATGTTCTGAGAATAGCTAGGAAAGGTGGTTTGTTTGGTTTGGAGTGGACTATTTCTAGTAAGTCGTTTGACATGGTGAGTGTTTCTATGTCTGTGTATCCCACTGTATCCGTTGTTGTAGACATTAGAAAAGAGAATGCACCAATGGATGCGTTGTCTCTAGTTGAAAGCTTCCCCGCATTCTTACTGCCCAATTGATGAATGGACTGCAGCTTGCCTTATGGATGGGCAACATCTACTATCTTCTTAAGTTCCTGTTTTCTTCGTGTTTTCCAGCCACTCTTCAGAATAGGCTCATGGTTTTGAGTCCCAGATATGTATCACCACAAGGCTCCGTGACATGGCCATGTACTGGATAGCTTAAGGGAATGGGAGCATCTCAGAAAACTCAGATATCAGTGTGACCAGTAAAGTCTCAGTGGAGAAACCCTTCTTTGGGCCATTTGCTTACTTCTATTTCTATTACCCTGAATGTCAGGAAAGTCTTTGCCTCAGGCCACCCCGTTGTGTAGCCTTAAGAAGACTGTTTTCATATGGAAATGAATGGACATCACCTGTGGCTCTTTGCTTAATTGCTTTGGAATGGAATGTGTCTGAATCAGCCTCTTGTCCTTGAATGAGGTTGTGGCTTAGATTCTCAGCACCTGATGGATCTAAAGAAAGATCCCATGTGGTTCCAAAACCAAAATGACCAAAAGAGAAGTCATTGTGGATGAATATTTTTGCCTTCTTGTTTTAGGTTCCTGACCTCCATCAAGTGAGAATAAGGATCCTTTGGGTCAAATGAGTCTTTGAAATCCCTGCCGAGGCTAGCCCATATGTGCTTGGGTTTTCTCATGACTCCAAATCACATCAAGAATTTATAGGCTAAAGCCAGTAGGCCTCAAATTGGAGAAGCAGAACACTTTAACTGCAGGAATATTTGATCACTCCTGGTTCACAGGAATAGTGTTCAGGCCACCATGTTTTTAGGCAAATGAGGCACAAGTGAGCTTATTTTGGACACTACCTTGTGCTCATTGAAACCTCCAGCTAGAGTTTATGATGAGTGTCTACAAGGAAGAAGATTATGGCCCTGTGGGAGTGATTTCATTTTAATTTTGGTCATTTTTGTGGCAGTTGGAAGGGATGACTGGGTCCACCTCAGTTTGAACTCTGGTATGATTTACCCTTAGAGACTGAGTTCTGGAACTGACCTCAGAAAAGTATTGCCATAAATTGTGTTGGGATTTTAGGAGGCCACGCATGAGACTTACTCTTGGAAACTGAGATCTAGGCCCAGGGTGGCTTTCCACAGAGGCCTGGGAATCTCAGCCAGGATATCACATGATTTTATTCTGAAAGACTTGGTAGCCATAGTTGAGAGTCAAAACACACATGGACCTCACATTGTAGACGTCAATTGGCCTGGCTTCATGTGATCTGTTGGCAACTCTTTGAGAAACCTTGACTTTAGAGTTCTCCAGAGCATTCATTGAAATGAGCTTTCTCAACACTTAACGGTTCCTGAATGAATTGAAACCCACAGTGCCTCTAACTTCATCCTTTAAAAATTGCTAGATAAATACCATGAAATTTTTGAAATTCCCATGACCAGGTGGCACTGCAGAAACTTTGGATGTCCTGTTGCTGATCATGTGTATACCAGACAGTGCCCTGTTTGACTGGGTTTCATGAAAATGGTGTAGAATACGAGATGCCAGGAATTTGGAGCCTGCTGAGTAGTGGGCCTAGAGCAGTGGTGGGCAGGTGTGTGATGAAACATCAAGGTGGGGCCATGTGGATCGGCTATCGGCTTACAAATGGCTTGTGACTGATATGGCGCAGCCACCATTCCCTTGTATGTAAAGGCATCTTGTTATATGGAGAGGTTTCAGGGCAATGTTCTTAATCAGGTTGCTATGGTTATTGGGACAAGCTATGTGGGATAGAAGCCTGGTTGGAACATTCTCCTGCAGACGCTAACCCACCCCACGTGACAGAACACCCTCCAGGACTGTATCCCAGATGAACTTCTTATATTGTGTGAAGCAAGTACCAAATTCCCAGTGTAGCAGCAAGAAACACCACGAAATGTGGAGGATGATCAAATGTCTTCACAGTCCCCACTGGGAGACACTTAGCCTCCAGTGGACACAGTTTACCTACAAAGAGAAAATTGAGCACTGCTGCCTCATGTTCATTGGAAAATAAGAAATCATGTCTTCCAGGTCACATAGATGCAGACCCAGCTTTGATGGTCTCACTACAAAGGAAGCAAAGCTCATGACAACAACATATATTTCAAGTGCCCAACCTCAGAGGCAGTATTCCAAGAAGTCTTAGGCCAGCAGAGCTCTTTGTTTGTGGAGTGTTTACCCTGTCCTTTACTTTTGGAAACGCCTCTACCACCTCCAAGGTTGTGAACTCCCAAGCATATTCCATTCCATATATGTATTCATAAATTTTCACACTTTTCTACTATAATTGTGTCTTACTTGGGTGAAGGTAATGTCAAGGCATTGTTCTGGATGTGAGTAGGAAGATTTTTGTGTAGCACATATTTACATACACATTGGATTCATTTTTCAATTTTCCATTTGAAATACTGAATCCCTGACACTAACTCATTCCCTACTAGACTCTGACTAATGATCCTAATATGATGGTGAAAAACAACCCAAAAAGAATAGAAATACAAGCATTTCATAGGAGGCATGGTGTATAGTTGGAATTGCCTTTTGCATTATATTTTGTAGGAGTTATAAATCTAGTCAATTTTTTGTTGAAATAGTTCTACATGTGTTTTTAAAATTAACAAATATATGAATCCCTGTCTCCCTTTCTCTGTAGCCTATTCAGCACATGTATTTTTATATGCACATATAGAATCCTACCTGATATCACTCGTATACACTTGTGAGGTGGCTGAATTGGCAGATGCAAATTGAGAGAACAGATCACTACTTCTTAACGCTGTTGGAACTGAAAATTCAACCTATGGGTGAGCTTCCTAGTTGAATAACATTATACATAATTTCATGTTCAGTAAAATTAATATTTTTCAATCTGTGGATTATATATATTTCATGATGAATTTCTATTGGCATATATATCGCTACTTTTTTTTATTGGTTGCTCAAAACATTACAAAGCTCTTGACATATCATATTTCATACATTATATTTAAGTGGGTTATGAACTCCCATTTTTACTCCAAATACAGATTGCAGAATCACATCAGTTACACATCCATATTTTTACATAATGCCCTATTAGTTACTGTTGTATTTTGCTACCTTTCCTATACTCTACTATCCCCCCTCCCTTCTCTTCCCATCATTTCTCTCTACCATATCTACTGTAATTCATTTCTCTCCTTGTTTATTTTCCCACAACCTCTTATATGTAATTTTGTGTAACAAAAAGTGTCTCTCTCAATTACCATGTAATTTCCCTCTTCTCTCCCTTTCCCTCCCACCTCATGTTTCTGCTTAATGTTAATCTTTTCTTCATGCTCTTCCTCCCTGCTCTGTTCTTAGTTGCTCTCATTATATCAAAGAAGACATTTGGTATTTGTTTTTTAGGGATTGGCTAGCTTCATTAAGCATAATCTGCTCTAGTGCCATGCATTTCCCTGAAAATTCCATGATTTTGTCATATTTTTGTGCTGCGTAATCCTCCATAGTATATAAAAGTCATATTTTTTTTTTTATCCATTCATCTATTGAAGGGCATCTGGGTTGGTTCCACAGTGTAGCAATTGTGAATTGTGCTGCTATGAAAATCGATGTGGCAGTATTCCTGAAGTAAGCTCTTTTAAGGTCTTCAGGGAATAGTCCAAGAAGGGCAATAGCTGGGTCAAATGGTGCTTCCATTCCAAGCTTTCACAGGAGTCTCCATACTGCTTTCCAAATTGGTTGCACCAGTTTCAGTCCCACCAGCAATGTACAAGAGTACCCTTTTCCCCACATCCTCGCCAGCACTTGTTGTTTGACTTCATTATGGCTGCCAATCTCACTGGATTGAGATAGTATTTTAGGGTGGTTTGTATTTGCATTTCTCTTACTGCTAGAAATGGAGAGCATTTTTTCATGTACTTGTTAATTGATTCTATGTCCTCCTCCAAGAAGTTTCTGTTCAGGTCCTTGGCCCATTGGGTTATTGGTTATCTTATTGTCTAATTTTCTGAGTTCTTTGTATACTGTGTATACTCTAGATATTAGAGCTCCATGTGAAGGGTGAGGACTAAAAATTTGTTCCCATGATGTAGGCTCCATATTTACCTCTCTTATTGTTTCACTTTCTGAGAAAAAAAAATTCAGTTTAAGTAAGTCCCATTTGTTGATTCTTGTTATTAACTCTTGTTCTATGGGTGTCCTATTAAGGAATTTGGAGCCTGCCACACAATATGTAGATCAGAGCCAACTTTTTCTTCTATCAGACGCAGAGACTCTGATTTGAATCTAGCTCCTTGATCCACTTTGAGTTAACTTTTGTGAATGGCGAGAGGAGGGGATTCAGTTTCATTTTGTTGCATATGGATTTCCAGTTTACCCAACACCATTTGATGAAGATGCTATCCTTCCTCCATTGCAGGCCATTAGCTCCTTTATCAAATATAAGATAGTTGTAGCTTTTTGGATTAGTCTCTGTGTCCTCCATTCTGTACCATTGGTCTACCCGCCTGTTTTGGTACCAGTACCATGCTGTTTTTATTATGATTGCTCCGTAATATAGTTTGAAATCTGGTATCGCTATACTGCCTGATTCACACTTCCTGCTTAGAATTGCTTTTTCTATTCTGGGTCTTTATTTTTCCATTTCAATTTCATGATTGCTTTATCTATTTCTACAAAAAATTCCTTTGGGATTTAGATTGGCATTTCATTAAACCTATAGAGAACTTTTGGTAATATCGCCATATTGATGATGTTAGTTCTGCCTATCCATGAACGGGGTATATATTTCCATCTTCTAAGATCTTATTCTATTTCTCTTTTTAGGGTTCTGTAGTTTGCATTATATAAATCTTTCACCTCTTTTGTTAGGTTGATTCCCAAGTATTTAATTATTTTGAGGAAATTGGGAATGCAGTGTTTTGTCTCATTTTTGTTTCAGAAGTTTTGTCGCTAATATACAGAAATGCCTTTGATTTATGCATGTTGATTTTATATCCTGCCACATTGCTGCATTCATTTATTAGTTCTAGTAGTTTTTTCTGTAGACCCTTTTGGGTCTTCTATGTATAGAATCATGTCATCTGCAAATAGTGATAATTTAAGTTCTTCTTTTCCTATTTTTATGCCTTTAATGTCTTTCATCTCTCTAATTGCTCTGGCCAGTTTTTCGAGAACTATATTGAATAGAAGTGGTGATAGAGGACATCCCTGTCTTGTTCCAGATTTTAAAGGGAATGCCTTCAATTTTTCTCCATTCAGAATGATACTAGCCTGAGGCTTAACATAGATAGCTTTTACAATGTCGAGGTAAGTTTCTGTTATCCCTAGTTTTTAATATGTTTTGAACATAAAGAAATGCTCTACTTTGTTGAATGGTTTTTCTGCGTCTATCGAGATGATCATATGGTTCTTATCTTTAAGTCCAATGATGTTGTGAATAACACTTATTGATTTCCATATATTGAACCAGCCTTGCATCCCAGGGATGAATCCTAGTTGATCATGATGCACAATTTTTTTGATGTGCCTTTGTATCCAATTCGCCAGAATTTTAATTAGGATTTTTGCATCTAGGTTCATCAGAGATATTGGTCTGTAGTTTTCTTTCTTTGAGGTGTCTTTGTCTGGTTTCAGAATCAGGGTGATGTAGGCCTCATAGAACGAATTTGGCAGAGCTCCCAGTTTTTCTATTTCCTGAATAACTTGAAAAGTATTGGTATTAATTCTTTTTTAAAGGTTTTGTAAAACTCTGCTGTATACCCATCGGGTCCTGGGCTTTTCTTGGTTGGTAGTCTTTTGATTGCTTCTTCTACTTCATTTATTGATATTGGTCTGTTTAAATTGTGTGTTCCCTTATGACTCAGTCTGGGCAAATCATATGACTTAAGAAATTTATCGATGTCTTCACTATTTTCTATTTTATTGGAATACAGGTTTCCAAATAATTTCTAATTTTCTTCTATATTTATGTTGCATCTGTTGTGATATTGCCTTTTTCATCCCGTATGTTAGTAATTTGAGTTCTCTCTCTTCTTCTCTTCGTTAGCATGGCTAAGGGTCTGTCGATCTTGTTTATCTTTTCGAAGAACCAACTTTTAGTTTTGTTAATTTTTTCAATAGTTTCTTTTGTTTCAATTTCGCTATGATTTTAATTATTTCTTGCCTTCTGCTACATTTGCTGTTGTTTTGCTCTTCCTTTTCTAGGGCTTTGAGATAAAGTGTGAGCTCATTTATTTGTTGTTTTTTTTTTCTTTTTTTGAGGAATGACCTCCAGGTGATGAATTTACCTCTTAAAACATCTTTCATTGTGTCCCATAGAATCTGATATGTTGTGTCTGTATTTTCATTTATCTCTGACAATTTTTTGATTTCCTCCTTTATATCTTCTGTAACCCATTGAACATTCAGTAACATATTATTCATTTTGCATGTGATGTATGATTTTTTCTTTTTTCTTTTGTCATTGGTTTCCAGTTTCATTCCATTATGATTACAAAAAATTTATGGTATTATCTTTACCCCTTTATATTTACTGAGGGTTGCCCTATGGCATAACATATGGTCTATTTTTGAGAAGGATTCATGTGCTGCTGAGAAAAAAGTATATCCACTTGATGATGGTTGATATATTCTATATATGTCAGTTAAGTCTAGGGTATTGATTGTGATATTGAGTTCTATAGTTTCTTTATTCAACTTTTGTTTGGAGGATCTGTCCAATGGTGAGAGAGGTGAGTTGAAGTCACCCATAATTATTGTATTGTGGTCTATTTGATTCTTGAACTTGAGGAGAATTTGTTTTATGAACGTCGCAGCACCATTATTTGCTGCGTGAATATTGATAATTGTTATGTCTCGTCGGTGAATGGTTTCTTTTAACAGTATATAATGTCCTTCCTTATCCCTTTTGAATAAATTAGTCTTGAGGTCGATTTTATTCGATAGGAGGATGGCCAACCCTGCTTGCTTACGAGGACTGCGTGCATGGTATAAATTTTCCCAATCTTTCACATTCAGCTTGTGTATGTCTTTTCCATTCAGATGTGTCCCCTGGAGGCAACATATTGTTGGATTTGTTTTTTTTAATTCAAGTTACAAGCCTATGTCACTTTATTGGAGAGTTTAAGCCATTAACGTTTAGAGTTACTATTGATATATGGTTTTTACTGCCACCCATGTTTGCTTATATCTTTTTTTTAAATTAGTTTGTTTCTCCATGATTAGCTTTCCCCGCCCTCTGTCATTACTGAGGCACTTCCCACTGATGGTTTTCGTTGTTGATTTTCATTTCTTCCACGTGTAGTGTTTTGCTCAAGATGCTTTCCAATGCTGGTTTTCTGGCTGCAAATTCTTTTAGCTTTTGTTTATCATGAAATATTTTTATTTCGTTGTCTTACATTAAGCTTAATTTTGCTGGATACATAATTCTTGGTTGGCATCCATTGTCTTTCAGTGTTTGAAGTACGTTGTTCCAGGATCTTCTCACTTCCAGGATCTGTGATAAAAAAAATCCTGATTGTAATCTGCCTCCTTTGTCTGGTAGCTTTTAATATTTTCTCTTTGTTTTGTATATTGGATATCTTCATAACAATGTGTCTTGGCATTGGTCTACTGTGATTTTGTGTGCTCAGTGTCCTGTAAGCATCTACAATTTGTTTATCTGTGTCCATTTTTTTTTCTGGAAAATTTTCTCTAATTATTTCATTCAGCAGGTTACTCATTCCCTTGGTTTGAATCTCTGTACCTTCCTCTTTCCGGATGACTCATAAGTTTGTTTTTTTTTTATGTTATCCCATATCTCTTGGAGGTTTTCTCATAATTTTTTACAGCATTTCTTTCTTGGCTAGAGTTTTTTCAAGATGATATATTTTGTCTTCATTATCTGACATTCTGTCTTCTCCTTGCTCCACCCTGTTAGTGATACTCTCAATTGAGTTTTTAATTTGGTTTATCATTTCCTTCATTTCTAGAATTATTGTTTGATTTTTCTAATAATCTCTATCTCCTGATAAGGATGCTTAATTTCTTATTTTATCTGTTTATGTAATTCATTTTCAATGCGTTCTTTCACTGTTTGTTTTTGTTGTCTCGTATCCTCTTTAAGGTTCCATTCCATCTGTCTAAGTTATTCCTTGAGTTCTTTATATGACCATTTTTCTGATGATTCTAGATGCTCTTGAATATTTAGGCTGTCCTTCATTGTTTGTACTTTTTTTCTTCCTTGCTTTTCTATGCTGCTCATGTTACTTCTTGTTCTGTTTGACTACTGAGTTACTGCTTACTCTTATAAATTTATTTGATGCTTGGAAGGAAAGATATTAGAAGGGAAGGGAAGAAGTCACTAAAGAGAATGAGAGTAGGCAGGTAGAATTCAAGGAAGGGGTATAAGAAAATTGAAACGAAATGAAAAGACAAAAGAAAAAAATAGAAAACAAAGAAAGAAAATTTTAAGTAATAATGATAATTAAAAAATGAAAATTAAAATTTAAAATAATAATAATAATAATAAAATAAAAAATTAAAAAAATAAACATTAAGAAAGTTAAAGAACAACAAAAATGAAAATGAAAGAAAAAGAAAAACATACAAATAAAATAATAATAATAATACATGCAGTCCTAGAGTTCAATTAACTTCTCTTCCAGTAGGTGGAGCTGTGTGCACTGGGCCAAGCTTCTCCTCTCAATAAGTGGGAACCAATCACTGTGCAGCAGCTCTTCCTCCCAGACTGGGCGGGTCTCCAATCCTGAGTGCCTAGGGCCTTCTCTTGTGCTTCCTCAAGCCAGGCCCCGCTCACCTTTGATGCTCACCACAATACTGGTTACATGCCATGCCTCTGCTCCTGGTAGCTCTGTTTTAATGAACGCCTGGGCACACTCTCCCTGTTTGCCTCCCTCAGACCCTAAGTTTGTAGAGCTTTGGCTGAGAACCTCCTGCCAATTTTCTTGTCCTCCAGGAGCCATGCCCCCGGTAGGTGGTGTAAGAGACCTCAATTGTCAGCACTGGTGGGAGCGGTAGCCGGGAATTCCACGCCGCGAGTCCCGAGCCAATCCTGATTCCCTAGGTCTGGCTATCGTGCTCCTGGGAGAGCTGGGAGGGGCCATTACAGCAGAGCTGGGAAGGGCCCTTGAGGTTTCCCCGTGGTGTTCAGAGAGATGGCAATGGGATTACACACTTGTCGCGTTGGTTTCAATGAAGTTATCTCCTCCGCCTGTAATGTCAGTTCTCTGCCATGGTGGTATCCCATTAAAATGGTGACCGTTCGTTCCCTTTGCTTGGTGACCAATGCAACGGGTGGGTCCTGACTATCTCTCCCAAGCCCCATTTCAATCCTGTGGCCACTTCCTATGAAGGCTCAGTTGTCTTTTAACTCTGTCAATTCAGAAAGCCCGACCAGTTATTTCAGCAGGAATGTTAGTGCTGGTCACAAAAACCAGACGAATCTAAGCTTTAATGCAGCCAATCCGGGCTCTGTGTGTGTTCTGAGGGGCCCAGATTGTTCGCCCCAGATTCACAACAGGTCAACATTGCCTAGTGATTCTGAGCAAACAGCATTTAGAGAGTTTACAACTTCCTATGCCCGTGCAGCTGAAGAGATCAGATACTTGATTTCTCCATGCCTGCCTTCATAATGGATCTCCTGTATTGCTACTTTTTAATATCTGTGCATGTGCATGTGTATATATATATATATACATATATATATATATATATATATATATATATATATATATACACTCTCCAGATTTTTCAAAATATGAAATATATGTGTCTTATTATACACTTCCTAAATTCATTCATATTCATATCTGTGGATTTATAATTAACTTTCCACAAGATTATTCTCAGAAATAATCATCCACCTGCAATACATATTGTTTCCTAGTACTGAAAACTAAATTCAGTGAATGGTGCATACAAACCCTAATATTTCCACAGTTACTTAGCCAGTTTAAAATCAATGCAAGTAGATTCCTATCGGACATGATGTGTATTTGGACTTTCATTTTTATTCAACACTTGTACGTTACTATGTCTTCAGTTTATGCACATCATAGGATATATATTTCAGTCACAAATTAGAAAATTTATAGGCATTTGTTTCACGATCAATCACTTCCTGATTCAGAACACATGCATTCCTCCATGTTTCTTTACTGGTCTTTTCATGAGACTCTTTCCAAACACATTATTTTCGTTTAACATCATCACTTATAATGGAAAACTCAAACACCATTCATCATAAACCATAATCCTAATATTACCATTAGAAATATAACTGGTTGGAATGAATGATTTTATATCAATATAAGATTTATTGTATATTTTCACATATCAATTCAATCCATTATTTAAAGTGGAATCAGTTATGTTATTTATTCATAGTATGGTCTATTCATGCATTATCTCTATATTCATAGATACAGGTTACACCTCTTTGTGCCCCTAATACTAATGTATATGTCTTCAAATTATTGCTCCCAGAAATGGTGAAAGAAATACTCATGTCACCTGATCTACATATACATTTTATCACAGTAATATTCTGAACAAAAAAAAATAAAATGTCACACTTATGATTGTACCAAAGCCTAAAAAGAAAGTGAACGTTGATAACTAATAACATCCATGTCCAAGTTACCTAATGCTCTCAAATGTCATTCCCATTCGGGATGACATATTTGTTTTTTCCTATGATTATATATTCAAACTCAAGCCTGTTGAAAATGTCTAATCCTATCACTCACTTTATACTTTGCCTGATTTCGTAATGTCTCTATTGACACCTGCTTTCCTACATATTTTCCCCAGTTCATCATTTTGGCTGACTCCTCACATGTGCTGACATTTACATTCACTCTCTAAATGAAACCCTATTGCTAAAGAAGCTTTTTATTCCAAATCATATACTCACTCTTCTTCCTAAACCTACTGACTATCTTCCTAATCCTACCGACTATCCCTTTTTGACTGGATGTTCTCTTCTACATTCAATCATCCAAGGTACAAGGTCCTATGCCATTGTATTTCGATTTAACTGAGACAATTGTACAGAACATAATTCAACACTAAGTATCCAAACCAAGGGCCCAATGCCCTTCTGGGCTTCAAATCTTTCTTAGATTCCCGTTTTCATACATATATTTCACCTATATATTCTTATAAATATCGCAGGTTCCCAATCCCATTATTCATCCTGCAGAATGATTCCTAACCCAAATCGAAAATATTATTAACCCTAACCATACACTAACTTTGCAGGAGAGCAGGAATAGTGTGGGTATTAAACTACAGGAATCTAGGGGTCTTCACCTGCTGAGAAACTCAAATGTTCATGGAGAAATGATCCCTGGTGAAGATGAAGGCAGTTATGAAGTACCTCAGAAAGCAAAAGTCATCTTCCATGGCCATCATTCTGGTCAGGATGAAGGGTTGTGTCCGAATCAGTCTCTCTCTTCTTAATGTATAGAACATGGACCAAACCAGTCCTGTGTGGAAGCTGTTCCCGGGTGCTTATGGTTGATATAACATTCTAACTAGAGAAAGTGTCACATGAAAATCAGGGCAGCCTCCACCTCATGGTACTTTTGGAAGCAACTGTTAGGACAAAGTGGTGCCAAGGCAGTGACATCATTCAGATCCTGAAGGAAGTGATCTCACCTCACTTCCTTGGTGAGGGAACTCTCTGAACTTGGGATCCAGGAAGCCAGGCACCCAGAGACAGTCCCTGTTCTAGTCCCAGTGGTCTCACATGTTTGGAATTACCAAGGACAGAGTCAGTCTTTCTTGGTACCTACAGATGTGAGGATGGCCAAATGCCAGGAAACCTCTGAAGAGGGGCTTTTCCTGAGAAAGCAGGTAGTGTCTCACCGCTGACTCTTGAGAACTTCACAGAGTTGGCCAAGCAGACATGATCTGAGACAGGAGAGGTCATTTTGGGGGAACATAGTATGGCCCACCAGTCAGAAGACACTCCGGGGAGTCACAGACCTACTAGGGGGATGGAGGTGCCTTTGTGGGTGTGGATGTGAGTTTGTGGTTTTGTCTCATGTTCTGAGAATAGGTAGGAAAGGCGGTTTGTTTGGTATGGAGTGGAATATTTCTATTAAGTCCTTTGACAAGGCGAGTGTTTCTATGTGTGTGTATCCCACTGAGTCCATTGTTGTAGACATTAGAAAAGACAATGCATCAATGGATGTGTCCTGTCTAGTAGAAAGCTTCCCAGCATTCATCCTGCCCAATTCATGAGTGGACTCTGGCTTGCCTTATGGATGGTCAACACCTACAAGCTTCCTAATTTCCTTTTTTCTCTCTCAATTCTGGCCACTCTCCAGAATAGTATCATGGTTTTGTGTCCAAGATTTGTACCACCTCCAAGATCTGTGACATGACTATGTACTGGATAGCTGAAGGAAATGGCTAGCATCTCAGAAATCTCAGATATCTGTTGACCAGGAAAGTCTCAGTGGAGAAACCCTGCTTTGGTCCTTTTGCTTACCTATTGTTCTGTTGAATGTCAGGAAGTTTTTTGCCTCAAGCCACCACTTTGTGAACCCTGAAGAAAACAGTTTTCAAATGGAAATGAAAGGGCATCACCTGTGGCTCTTTGCTTAATTGCTTAGGATTGGGATATGTCTGAATCAGCCTGTTGGCCATGTGTGAGTCTGTGGCTTAGATTCTCAGCACCTGATGGATCTAAAGATAGATCCCATGCGTGCATCCAAAACCAAAATGGCAAAAAGATCACATATTGTTGATGAACTCTCTTGCCTTCCTCTGGTAGGTTCCTGATATTCATCAAGTGAGAACAGGGATCCTTTGGGTCACATGAGTTCTTCAAAGCCCTGCAGAGGCTAGGCCATAGGTTCTTGATTTTCATGACTCCAATTCACTTAAAGAATCTAAACCCCAAAGCTAGAAGACCTCAAGTTGGAGAAGCCAAGAATATTAAAGGCAGGCCTATTTGATCACTTCTGGTTCACAGGAAGAGAGTCCAGGCCACCCTGACTTTAGGCAAATGAGGGGGAGGGAGCTAATTTTGGACACTGTCGTGGGCTGCGTCCCTTATGGAAACCTCCAGCCAGAGGATATGATGAGTGTCTATATGGAAGAAGATGAGGGCCATGTGAGAGTGTTTTGGTTTTAATTGTGGACATTTGTCTGGCGGTTGGAAGAGATCACTGGGTCCACCTAGGCTTGCACTCTGGTGTGATTCCCCTTAGAGACTGAGTTCTTTTACTGATCTCAGAGAATTATTGCCAGGAATTGTGTTGGAATTTTAGATGGCCATGCATGAGAGTTGCCCTTGGAAAGTGACATCTAGGCCCAAGTTGACTTTCCACAGAGCACAGGGAATCTCAGCCAGTATATCAAATGATATTATTCTTAAAGACTTGGCAGCCATATTTGAGAGTCAAAACACACATGGACCATACATTGTAGACCTCAATGGGCCTGGCTAAATCTGACTTTGGGCCACTTTTGGAAGCCTTGCCTGTAAGAATTCTCCAGAGTTTTCATTGAAATGAGCTTCCTCACAATTTAATGGTTTCTGAAGTGAATTGAAATCCACAGTGCCTCCAACTTAATCCTTGAAAATTAGCTAGATCAATACCATGAAATTTTTGAAATTCCCATGACCGGGTAGCACTGGAGAACATTTGGATGTCCTGTTGCTGATCATGAGTATACAGGACAGTGCCTTGATTGATTGGGTTTTATGAAAATGGTGTAGAACAGAGATTCCAGTAAGTTGGATCCTGCTGAGAAGTTGTACTGGAGCAGTGGTTGGCAGGTGTGTGATAAAACATCTGTTGTGGGGGCATGTGGATCTGCCATTGGTTTCCAAATGGATTGTGACTGACATTTTGCAGTCAGTAGAACCTTATATGTAAAAGCATATTGTTATATGGAGAGGTTTCAGGGCAATGTTCAGAATCAGGTTGCTATGGTCAATGGGGCAAGCTATGTGGGATAGAAGCCTGGTTGGTGCATTCTCCTGCAGAACCCGACCCACCACAACTGACAGAACTCACTTCAGCACTGTGTCCCAGTTGAACCCTTGTATTTAATGAAGCAAATACCAAACTCCCAGTGCAGCAGCAAGAAACACCACGAAAGTGGAGGATGACCAAATGAATTTACAGTCCACACGGGGAGACACCTAGAATCCAGTGGCCACAGTGTACCTACAAATAGAAAATTCAGCACTGCTGCCTCATGTTCATTGGAAAATAAGAAACCATGTCCTCCAGGACACATAGATGCAGAACCAGATTTGATGGTCTCACTACATATGAAGCTAATTCTTCTGATAACAGCATATATTTCATTGCCCAACCTCAGAGGCAGTTTCTTCAGATGTTAGGCTGACAGAACTTCATGTTTTTGGAGTGTTTACCCTGTTCCTTACTTTTGGAAACTCCTCTACCACCTCCAAATTTGTGAACTTCTGAGCATTTTCCATTCCACATATGTATTCACAGATTTTCTAAATCTTCTCCACTAATTGTGTCTTATATAGGGCGAAGGTAATGTCAAGGCATTGTTCTCAATGAGAGTGGGAAGATTTTTGTGTAGCACATATTTGCATACACATTGGATACATTTTCCAATTTTCCATTCAAAATACTGAATACCTGACACTAACACATACCCTACTAGACTTTGATTTCTTATCCTAATTTGATGGAGAATAATAACCCAAACTGAATACAAATACAAGAGGTTCACAGGAGGCATGGTGTATAATTGGACTTGCCTTTTGTATAATAAATGGTAGGTGTTATAAATCTAGAGAATTTTAATTGAATAGTTCTCCATCGCAAATATACAGTGGTGCGGATTCTGTGGGCTCCTGCCAGCTATGCAATTACTGTGCTCAGTGCTGAATTCTGGGATTGAGACGGGGATTGATGCGGTCCAATTCGGTTCTCCATACCGGTCAGACCACAGAGGAAGCCAGCGTCCACCATCTTGAAGAGCTGACGTCACCATCCCTGTTTTCGACTGATCGCAGCTCATTCAGCTATAGAACAGGTAATTTCAGGATGCCATTCACCTTTGTCTCGGAGACAAATTACTCAGTCTCAGTGCTAAAGAACCCGCAGAAACTGCGTCTTGGAGCCTGCTCCTATTAGAACATACACCGAGCCCAGAGCGGCCAAATTAGGCCTCCCCGAACTGATCTGGCCCAGGGCTAAAGAACCCATGGAAACTGCTTCCCGGTCCGGGTCTTGCTGAATTATGTGGAGGTAAATATCAACCGAGCCTTCATAGGCAGTGGCAACAGGATTGAGACGGGGCTTGTGAGGGCCAGTCAGTACTCACTCATTGCTTTGGTCACCCAGCAAAAGGAACGAAATGCTGCCTTTTGCATGGGATACCAACATGGCAGAGATCTGATGTCATCAGAAAGCAGCGGAGGAGATAACTTCATTGATACCAGCGGTGAGAGAAACAGTTAGTCTCCTGGTAAAGAAAGTGAGTCACAAACACCCGAGTCTCTCTCACTTTGTCATCAAGCCAGAGGGGCAGAGCAGAGCCGCAGCCCGTGCCCGGAACATGCCCAGCGACACACCTGCATGATAATCACTTCACCCCAATTGGAATAGAGGCAGAGCAGAGCCACCGCAGGTGCCCAGAACAGGCCCAGCGACCAGCAGGCGTGGTAGTCACGTCACCTCAATTGGAGTAGTTGCAGAGCAGAGCCTTCTCCCACGCCTAGTACAATTCAAGTGGCCCACCGGCATGGTAGTAACGTCACCCCAATAGGAGTAGGGGCAGAGCAGAGTCTTTGCCCATGCCCGGAACAAGCCCAGCAACCTGCTGGCTTGGTAGTCACGACACCCCAATTGGAGTAGCGGCAGAACAGAGCCACCACCCGCGCCCTCAAGGTAGACAAATCTGCACCCTACCAGCAGAAGAGGCCCAGCGACCTGCCAGCGTGGCAGACAGTTCACCCCATTTGGAGTAGGGGCAGAGCAGATTTATCGCCCATGCCCGCAAGGTAGGCAGACCTGCGACCGACCGCAGAACACGCCCACCCACCCGCCGGCGTGGTAGTCATGTCACCCCAATTGGAGTAGGGGCAGAGCAGAGCCGCCGCCCACTCCTCCAAGGTAGGCAGACCTGCGACTGATCAGGAGAACAGGCCCAGTGGCCCATCAGCGTGGAAGATAGATCACACCAATTGGAGGAGCAGCACAGCCACCCCCTGCCCCTGCAAGGAAGACTTTTCAAATATACAAGAGCAATATAAATATATAGGGGGAAAATTTCAAAATCACAACAGTTTAACCAAGCAGAAAGAAAGGCGAGCCTTATGAAAAGACAAAGAAAAAAGGACCACAAGCAATGCAGGTCAACACAACTTTAGAAGAGGTAATAGCTGCAGCAGATGGAATGTCAGATAAAGAACTCAGGATATACATGCTTCAGATGATCTGGAGTCTCAAGGAAGACATTAGGCAGCAAAATCAGACAACGAAAGATCACTTCAACAATGAATTACACAAACAAATCCAAGAAGCAAAAGATCAATTATACAGAAAGATAGAAGTTGTAAAAAACAACAAAAAGAAATCCTAGAAATGCAGGAAGCAATAAACCAACATAAAAACTCAATTGAGAATACTACCATCAGAGTAGAACACTTAGAAGATAGAACATCAGACAATGAAGACAAAGTATTTCAACTTGAAAAGAACATAGACAGCTCAGCAAGACTGTTAAGAAACCATGAACAGAACATCCGAGAAATATGGGATAACATAAAGAGACCAAACTTAAGAGGTGTTGGGATACAGGAAGGTATAGAGGTCCAAACCAAAAGAATGAGCACTGTAATCAATGAAATAATACGAGAAAACTTCCCAGACTTGAAGAATGAGACAGACTCCCAAGTCCTAGAAGCCAATAGGACGCCGAATGTGCAAAATCATAAGAGATCCACACCTAGACACATTATAATGAAGATACCCACGGGCTGGGGATGTGGCTCAACCGGTAGCGTGCTTGCCTGGCATGCGTGCGGCCCGGGTTCGATCCTCACCACCACATACAAACAAAGATGTTGTGTCCGCCGATAACTAAGAAATAAATATTAAAAATTCTCTCTCTCTCTCTGTCTCTCCCTCTCTCACTCTCTCTTTAAAAAAAAAAAAATGAAGATACCCAACGTACAGAATAAAGAGAGAATATTAAAAGCTACAAGAGAAAGGAAGCAGATTACATTTAGGGGTAAACCAATCAGGATAACAGCTGATATTTCAACACAGACTCTGAAAGCTAGAAGATCCTTGAAATATATGTTTTTGTCAGGAGCTTTAGTTTCATTTCTAGTGAAAGCATCAAAGCTGTGTCTGCATCTATGTAACCTGGAGGACATGGTTTCTTATTTTCCAAAAGACATGAGGCGGCAGTGCTGAATTCACTCTTTGTAGGTAAACTGTGGCCACTTAAGGCTAAGTGTCTCCCCGTGTGGACTGTTAAGCCATTTGGTCATCCTCCACTTTTCATGGTGTTTCATGCCGCTGCACTGGGAGTTTGGTATTTGATTCACTAAAAAAAAACGAGTTCAACTGAGACCCAGTGCTGGAGGGAGTTCTGTCATGTGTGGTGTGTCAGGGTCTGCAGGAGAATTCACCAACCAGGATTCTATCCCACATAGATTGCCCCCTTGACCATAGCAACCTGATTCTGAACATTGCCCTGAAAATCTCCATATAAAAAGATGCCTTTACATGGAGAGGGTTCAGACATATAAGGTTCTGCTGGATGCACCATGTCAGTCTCAAGCCCTTTGGAAGCAATGGAAGATCCACATGGCCCCACAAGAAATGTTTTATCAAACAACTGCACACCATGGCTCTAGGCCCACTATTCAGTAGGCTACAAGTTACTGGCATTTCTGTTCTCCACCATTTTCATGAAACCCAGACAATCAAGGCACTGTCTGGTACACTCATGATGAGCAAAAGGACATCAAAGGTTCTCCAGTGCCACCTGGTCATTGGAATGGCAAAAATTTCATGGTATTTATGTAGCCACTTTTCAAGGATGAAGTTGGAAGCACTGTGGGTTTCAATTCATTCAGGAACCATTAAATGGTGAGGAAGCTCATTTCAATAAAAGCTCTGGAGAACTCTCACATGCAATTTTTCCCAAGGAGTGGGCTAGATCTCAGTTTACAAGGGCGAATCTCATTAGTGGCCTATTCCACTGCCACAAAAATGACCGCACTTGAAACCAAAACACTCCCACATGACCCTCATCTTCTGCCATAGAGACACTCATCGTAATCTCTTGCTGCAGGTTTCCATGAGGGGTGCAGCCCAAGACAGTGTCCAAAATAAGCTCACTTAACCCTCAATTGCCTAAAGTCATGGTGGCCTGGACACCCTTCCTGTGAACCAGGAGTGATCAAATAGGCCTGCCCTTAACACTGCTCTGCTTCTCCATTTTGACTCTTATTGATTGTTGAGTATAAATTCTTTGTGTGAATTGGAGTCATGAGAAAATCCAAGCACCTATGCATTAGCCTCTGCAGGGCTTTGAAGAACTCATTTGACCCAAATGATATCTATTCTCACTTGATAGAGGTCAGGACTTACAGAGGAAGGCAAGAGACTTCATCCACATTGACTGCTCTTTTGGCCAATTTGGTTTTGGATTCAGAGATGGGATCTTTCTGTATATCCATCAGGTGCCGAGAATCTAAGCCCCAGCCTCACATAGGGCCAAGGGGCTGATTCAGACACATCCCTTTTTAAGCAATTAAGCAAAGAGCCACAGGTGATGCCCATTCATTTTCATTTGAAAACTGTTTTCTTCAGGCTTTACAAAGGGGTTGCCTGAGGCAAAGAAATTCCTGACATTCAGGGCAACAGAACAATAGGTTAGCAAAAGGCCCAAAGCAGGGTTTCTCCACTGAGACTTTACTGGTCACACTGATATCTGAGTTTTCTGAGATGCTCCCATTGCCTTCAGCTATCCAGTACATGGCCATGTAACAAAGCTTGGAGGTGGTACATATCTTGGACACCAAACCATGAGACTATTCCGGAGAGTGGCCAGAATTCAGGAAGAAAACTGGAGCTTAGGAAGGTAGTAGGTGTTGTCCATTCATAAGGCAAGCTGCAGTCCATTCATCAATTGCGCAGGATGAATGCTCTGAAGCTTTCTACTAGACAGGACAGTTCCATTGATGCATTCTCTTTTCAAATGTCAACAACCGCAGACACAGTGGGATACACTTTTAGAAACCCTCGCCGTGTCAAACGACTTTCTAGAAACAATCCACTCAAAAACAAACAATCCACCATCCCTACCTATTCTCAGGACATGAGACAAAACCACAAACTCACACCCACACCCACAAAGCACCTCCTTCCCAGAAGTAGGTCTTTGATTATCCGGAGTTCCTCTGACTGGTGGGCCATACCATGTTCCCCTGAAATGGCCTGCACTTTCTCAGATCTGGTGTCTTTGCCAGAACCACTACCTGCTTTCTCAAGAAACCCCCGTCTTCATAGCTTTCCTGGCATTTGGCCATCCTCACATCAGTTGGTACCAATAAAGACTGACTCTGTCCTTGGTAAATCCAATCAAGTGTGCCAACTGGGACTGGGACTGGCTCTGGGGGCCTAGCTTCCTGGTTCCCAAGTTCAGAGAGTTCCATTACCAAGGAAGTGAGGTGAGGTCACTTTTTTCAGGAACTGAATGAGGTCACTGCCTTGACAATCACTTTGCCCTAACAGTTGCTTCAAAGGGTCCCATGAGATGGATGCTGCCCCAATTCCTGTGACATTTTCACAAGTTAGAATGGTATATCAACCATAGCCACCCAGGAACAGCTCTCCACACAGGCTTGGTTTGGTCCATCTTCTCTACATTGAGAAGAGAGAGGCTGATTCAGACACAACCCTTCATCCTGACCAGGCTGTTTGCCATGGAAGATGACCTTTGCTCTCTAAGGTCCTTCATACCTGCCTACATGTTTTCCAGGGATAATTTCTGCATGGACCATTGAGGTTCTAAGTAGGTGGAAGATCCCCTCCATCCCTGCATTGTTAGACCAACTCTGTTCCAGCTCTTCTGTAATCTTAGATTGAGGGAACAGTGTATGGTTAGGCTTAATAACCAGTTCGATTTGGGTTAGGAATCATTCTACGGGATGTATAATGGTATTGGGTAACTGCGATACTTACAAGAATATATAGGTGAAATATAAGTATGAAAACAGAAATCTAGGTAAGATTTGAAGTCCAGAAAGTCATTGGGTCCTTGATTGGATTGCTTAGCTTGAATTATGTTCTGCACAGATATCTCAGATAAATTGATATAAAATGGCATAGGAACTTGTACCTTGGATGATTGAATGTAGAAGAGAACATCCCCTCAAACAGAGATAGTCAGTAGGATCAGGAAGATAGTCGGTAAGTATCAGAAGAACGATGAGTATAAGAATTGGACCAAAAGTTATTTAGCAATAGGGTTTCGGTTAGAGAGTGAATTTCAATAACAGCACATGTGAAGGGTCTCTAACAATGATGAAGTGGGGAAAATATGTAGAAATGCAGACATCAATAGAGACATTAGGAAATCAGGCAAAGTATAAAGTGAGTGATAGGATTAGATATTTTCAACAGGGTTGAGGTTGAACATATAATCTTAGAAAAAAAACAAATATGTAGTCACCAATAGGATTGACATTTGAGAGCATAAGGCACACTGGACATGGATGTTTTTAGTAATCCATGTTCATTTTCTATTTAGGATTTGGTAGAATCATTAGTGTGACCTTTGAATTTTGTGTCCAGAATATTACTGTGATGAAATGTATATGTAGATCAGGTGACATGACTATTTCTTCCACCATTTCTGGAAGCAATATTTTGAAGATGTATAAATTTGTATTGGGGCTACAAAAAGGTGCACCCTGTGTCTATGAATACAGAGGAAATGCATGAATAGACCATACTTTGAATAAATAATAAAACTGGTTTCAACTTGAAATATTAGATTGAAATAAATGTGAAAAAATATAGGAAATCTTATTTTAATATACAATCATTCATTCCAACCAATTATACATCTAATGGAAATATGAGGATTTTGGTTTATCATGAAAAGTGTGTGAGTTTTGCTTCAAATTGATAATGGTAATTGAAAATAATTTGTTTGGAAAGAAGTCTCATGAAAAGACCAGTCAAGAAACCTGGAGGAATACATGTGTTCTGAAGCAGGAAGCGATTGAAAGTGAAACAAATGCCTATAAATTTGCGAAATTGTTGATGAAATATATGTCCTATGATGTCCATAAACTTAAGAAAGAGTAATGTACCAGTGTGGAATAAAAATGAACGTCAAAATACACATCATGTCCAATAGAATTCTACATGCATTGAGGTTAAACTGGTTCAGTTACTGTAGAAGTATTAGGATTTGAAGGCACCAATCACTGTAGTTAGTTTTCAGTACTAGGAAACAAATGTGTATTTCAGGTGGATGAATATTTCTGAGAATAATCTTCTGAAAATTTTATTATAAATCCACATACATGAACATGAATGAATTTTGGGACTCTAAATAAGACACATATATTTCATATTTTGAAAAATCTGGAGACTATATATATATATATATATATATATATATATATATATATATACACACACACACACACACACACAAAACACACACACAGACTTTAAAATGTAGTAATACATATGCCAATCAAAATTCATCATGAAATATATATCATCCACAAATGCAAAAATATATATTTTACAGAATATGTATATATGTATAATTTTGTTCAACTAGGAAGCTCACCCATAGGTTGAATATTCAGTTCCAAAAGCGTTTAGGAAGAGTGATCTCTTCTCACAATTTGTATTTGCTGAGGAAGCCACCCCACAAAAATATAGGTGTGATACCAGGTAGCTTTCGGTATGTGCATATAAAAATACATATGTTGAATAGGCTACAGAGAAAGGGAGACAGTAATACACATATTTTCAACTTTAAAAACACATGGAGAACTATTTAATTAAAAATTGACTAGATTAATAACACATAAACTTTATCATGCAAAAGGCAAGTCCAAATATACATCATGCCTCCTTTGAACTGCTTGTATTTATATTCTGTTTGTGTTATTTTTCTCCATCATATTAGGATTAGTAGCCAGAGTCTAGTAGGGTATGGGATAGTGTCAGGAATTATGTATTTTGAATGGAAAATTGGAAATTGTATCCAATGTGTGTGTAAATATGTGCAACCCAAAACTTCCCACTCTGATCCAGAAGAATGTCTTGACATTACCTTCGCTCCAAGGAAGACACAATTAGAGGAGAAGAGTTAGAAAATTTGTGAATACATGTCTGGAATGGAAAATGCTCATGAGTTCACAAACTTCGAGATGGTAGAGGAGTTTCCAAAAGCAAGGGACATGGTAAACACAACACCAACATGGAGCTCTTCTGGCCTAAAGACTGTTTGAGAAACTGCATGTGAGATTGGGCACTTGAAATATAAGTTGTTGTCAGAAGTTTTAGCTTTCCTTCTAGTGAGACCATCAAAGATGGGTCTGCATCTATGTGACCTGGACGACATGTTTTCTTATTTTCCAATGAACATGAGGCAGCAGTGCTGAATTCTCTCTTTGTAGGTAAACTGTGGCCGCTGGGGGCTTAGTGTCTCCCCGTGTCGCTGTGAAGCCATTTGGTCATCCTCCACTTTTCGTGGTGTTTCTTGATGCTGCACAGTGAGTTTGATATTTGCATCACAAAATACAAGGAGTTCAACTGGGACACCGTGCTGCAGGGAGTTATGTGACTTGAGGTGGGTTAGAGTCTGCAGGAGAATGCACCATCAAGGCTTCTATCACTCATTGCTTGCTACATTGCCCCCTTTTCCATTGCAACCTAATTCTGAACATTGCCCTGAAACCTCTCTATATAACAAGGTGCCTTTACATAAATGAGTCTGCTGGCTGCTGCAAGTCAATCACATGCTATTTGGAAGCCAATGGCAGATCCACATGCCCCCACCACAGATGTTTTGTCACACACCTTCCCACAACTGCTCAAGGTGCACTACTCAGAAGGTTCCAACTTACTGGCATCTCTGTTCTATTCCATTTTCATGAAACCCAGTAAATCAAGGCCCAGTCTGGTACACTCATGATGAGCATCAGTAGATCTAACTGTTTTCCAGTGCCACCTGGTCATGGGAATTTTAAAAATTTCATGGTATTTATCTAGCCATTTTTCAAAGTTGAATTTGGAGCCACAGTGGGTTTCAATTCATTCATGAACCATTAAATGTTGTGGAAGCTTATTTCAATGAAAGATCTGGAGAACTCTCACAGGCAAGGCTTCCCAAAGAGTGGCCTAAAGGTCACATGAGGCCAGGCCCATTGAGGTCTACAATGTGAGGTCCATGAGTGTTTTGACTCTCAAATATGCCTGCCAAGTCTTTCAGAATAAAATCAGGTTATATCCTGGCTGACATTCTCAGTGCTTTGTGGAAAGCCACCCTGGGCCTAGATCTCAGTTTCCAAGGGCAACTCTAATGCGTGGCCTCCTAAAATCCCAACACAATTCATGTCAATACTTCTCTGAGGTCAGTTCCAGAACTCATTCTCTAAGGTGAATCAAACCCGAGTTAAAGCCCAGGTGGACCCAGTCTTCTCTTCCAACAGCCAAATAAATGACCACAATTAAATCCAAAACACTCCCACATTGCCCTCATCTTCTTCCATATAGACACTCATCATTACCTCTGGCTGGAGGTTTCCATGAGGGGTAAAGCACAAGACAGAGTCTGAAATAATCTCCCTTGCCCTCATTTGCCTAAAGTCAGTGTGACCTGGACACCCTTCCTGTAAACAAGGAGTGATTTAATAGGCCTGCCACTAATACTGCTCTGCTTCTCCAATTTGAGGCCTACTGACTGTCAGGTATAGATTCTTTATGTGATTTGGATTCATTAGAAAATCCAAGCACCTATGGGCTAGCCTCTGCAGGGCTTTGAAGAACTCGATTAATTCAAAGGATCCCAACATTCACTTGATGGAGGTCAGAAACCTAACAGAGAAAGGCAATAAACTTCATCTACAATGACTGATATTTTAGACATTTTGGTTTTGGATGCACACATGGGATCTTTCTTAAGATCCATTAGGCACTGAATATCTAAGACACAGCCTCACACACGGCCAAGAGGCTGATTCACACACATATCTCACAAAGCATTTTAGCAAACAGCCACAGGTGATGCCCATTCATTTCCATTTGAAAACTGTTTTCTTCAGGATTCACAAAGGGGTGGCCTGAGGCAACGACCTTCCTGACATTCAGGGCAACAGAGGAATAGAGATGCAAAAGGCCCAAAGCAGGTTTTCTCCACTGAGACTTTCCTTGTCACACTGATATCTGAGTTTTCTGAGATGCTCCCATTAATTTCAGCTATAGAATACATGGACATGTCACAGAGGTTGGAGGTGGTACATAACTTGGACAAAAAACCATGAGCCTACTCTGGAGAGTGGCCAGATTCAGAAAGAAAACAGGAACTTAGGAAGATAGTACGTGTTGCCCATTGATAAGGCAAGTCACAGTCCATTCATAAATTAGGCAGGATAAATGCTGGAATTCTTTCTACTAGACAGGACACATCCATAGATGAATTCTCTTTTCTAATGAATACAACCACAGACACAGAGAGTTACACAGACATAGAAACACTCTCATTGTCAAAGGAATTACTAGACACAGTCCACTCCAAACCCAACAAACTGCCTTTCCTACTTATTCTCAGAACATGAGAAAAAACCACAAACTCACTCCCACACCCACAAAGACACCTCCTTCCCCCAAGTAATTCTGTGACTATCCTGAGTGTCGTCTTACTGGTAGGCCATACTATGTTCCACCAAATGGCCTGTCCTGTCTCAGATATGGTCTCCTTGGCCAAATCTGTGACGTTGTCAGGAGCCAGAAGTTGGCAAGTACCTTTTTCTCAGGAAAGGCCCCTCTACAAAGCTCTCCTGGCATTTGGCCATCCTCACATCAGTAGGTTCCAGGAAACAATGACTCTGTCCTTGGTAAATCCAAACAAGTGACTTCACTGGGACTGGGACTGGGACTGGCTCTGGTTGCCTGGCTTCTGCATCCCAAGTTCAGAGAGTTCCATCTCCAAGGAAGAGAGTTGAGATCACTTACTTCAGGTAGTGAATGAGGACACTGCCTTGTCAATCACTTTGTCCTAACAGTTGCTTCCAAGGGTCCCATGAGATAGAGGCTGCCCCTACTTCCTGTGACACTTTCACAAGTTGGAATGGTGAATCAACCATAGGCACCCAGGAACAGCTCTCCACACAGGCCTGGTTTGGTCCATTTTCTCTACATTGAGAACAGAGGGGCTCATTCAGATACAACCCTTCATCCTGACCAGGTTGTTTGCAATGGAAGATGAGTTTTGCTCTTTAAGGTCCTTCATAGCTGCCTATATCTTCTCCAGGGATCACATCTGCATGGACCTTTGTGGTTTTCAGCATATGGAAGATCCCCTACATTCCTGTATTGTAAGACCAACACTGTCCCTGGTCTTTTGTTAAGTGAGATTGTGGGAACAGTGTATGTTTAGGGTTTAATAACATGTTTGATTTGGTTTAGGAATCATTCTGCTGGATGAATAATGGTATTGGGAACCTGTGATATTTATTAAAACATAGACATAAAATATAAGTATGAAAACAGAAATATAGATAAGATTTGAAGGTCAGAAGGGCATTGAGCTGTTGATTGTGATACTTAGCTTTGAATTATGTTCTGCATACATGTCTCAGATAAATCGATAATCAATGGCATAGGACCTTGTACCTTGGATGATTGAATGGAAAAGAGAACTTCCACTCAAACAGGGAAATTCAGTAAGATTAGGAAGATAGTCAGTAGCTTTCAGAAGAAGAGTGAGTACAGGATTTGGATCAAAAATTCTTTATTAATAGGGTTTCGGTTAGAGAGTGAAAGTAAATATCATCACATGTGAAGAGTCACTCACATGGTGAACTGGGGAAAATATTTAGGAAAGCAGACATCAATAGAGACATTAGGAAATCAGGCAAAGTATAAAATGAGTGATAGGATTAGACATTATTAACTGCATTTAGGTTGAATATATAATCTTAGGAAGAAACAAATACATAGTCACCAATAGGATTGATATTTGAGACTATTAGGCAACCTGGACCTGGATGTTTTTAATAATCCATGTTCAGTTTCAATTTAGGCTTTGGCACAATCATAAGTGTGACTTTTGCTTTTTGTGTCCAGAATATTACTGTGATACAATGTATATGTAGATAAGGTGACCTGAGTATTTCTTCCACCATTTCTGGGAGCAATATTTTGAAGATGTATAAATTAGTATTCGGGATACAAACAGGTGTACTCTTTGTCTTTGAATATGGAGAATATGCATGTATAGACCATACTGTGAATTAATAATATAACTGGTTCCAACTTTAAATAATGGATTGAATTGAAATGTGAAAATAAACAGGAAATTTTATATTGATACACAACCATTCATTCCAACCCGTTTTACATCTAATGGTAATATGAGGATTATGGTTTATCATGAAGAGTGTGTGAGTTTTGCTTCAAATTGATTATGGAAATTGAAAATAATTTTTTTGGAAAAAAGTCTCATAAAAAAACCAGTCAAGAAACCTGGAAAAATACATGTGTTCTGAAGCAGGAAGTGACTGAAAGTGAAACAAATGCCTATAAATTTGCGAACTTGTAGATGAAATATATATCCTATGATGTGCATTAACTGAACGAATAGAAATGTACCAGTGTTGACTAAAAATGAACATCAAAATAAACATCATGTCCCATAGGAATCTTCTTGCATTGACGTTAAACTGAGTCAGTTAATGTAGAAATATTAGGATTTGAATGCACCATTCACTGATGTTAGTTTTCAGTCCTAAGAAACAAATATGTATTTCAGGTGGATGAATATTTCTGAGAATAATCTTGTGAAAATTTGATTATAATTCCACATATATGAACATGAATGAATTTTGGGACTGTACATAAGACACATCTATTTCATATTTTGAAATATATGGAGAGTGTGTGTATATATATATATATATATATATATATATATATATATATATATATACACACACACACACACACACACACTCACACAACAGACATTAAAAAGTAGCAATACATATGCCAATTGAAATTCTTCATGAAGTATATATCATCCACAGATCCAAAAATCTTCATTTTACTGAGCGTGGATTTATGTGTAATATTGTTCATCTAGGAAGCTCACCCATAGCTTAAATTTTCAGTTCCAACAGTGTTTAGGAGGAGTGATCTCTTCTCATAATTTGTTTCTGCCAAGTCACCAACCTCACAAAAATGTACGTGTGATACCAGGTAGGATTCTATATGTGCATATAAAAATACATGGGCTGAATATTCTACAGAGAAAGGGAGACAGGAATTCACATATTTGTTAATTTTAAAAACACATTGAGAGAGGGAGGGGCAGATCTGCCAATCGCTCCTTCAAGGTAGACGGACCTGAGACCCACCGGCTGAACAGGACCAGTGGCCCGCCACTGTGGGAGACACATCGCCCTGGTTGGGGGAGGGGCAATGCCGCCGGGCCTGCAAGGTAGGCAGGCCTCTGACCCACAGCAGGACAGGCCCAGCAATCTGCAGAGCGGCAGAGACACCCTCCACGCCTGCAAGGTAGGTGGACCTGCGACCACCGACAGACCAGGCCTATGGCCCGCCAGCATGGTAGACACATCGTCCCGGTTGGGGGAGGGGCAGAGGAGCCACACGTGCCTGCAAGGTAGACAGACCTGCAAGGGACAGACAAAACAGACCCAGTGGCCCGTGAATGGTCAAAGCTGCCGCCCACGCCTGCAAAGTAGCCCGACTTGCGACCCACTGGCAGAACAGGTCCAGTGCCTGCAGAGGGGCAGAGCTGCTGCTCACACCTTCAAGGTAGGCGGACCAGCTACCGACTGACAGAACAGGCCCAGCAGCCTGCTGGTGTGGTAGACACATTGTCCCAATTGTAGGAGGGGCAGAGCCACCACCCGTGCCTGCGAGGGAGACTTTGAAACTATACAAGAGCAATATAGATATATAGGGGAAAAATTCAATAACACAACAGTTTCACCAAGCAGAAAGAAACATGAACAGTATGAAAAGACAAGAAAAGAAAGGACCATAAGCAATGCAGGTAAAGTCAACGTTAGAAGAGGTAATATCTGCAGCAGATGAAATGTCAGATAAAGTACTCAGGATATACATGCTTCAGATGATCTGGAGTCTCAAGGAAGACATTAGAGAGCAAAATCAGACAATGAAAGATCACCTTGATAATGAATTACATAAAAAAATCCAAGAAGCATAAGATCAACTATACATGGAGATAAAGATTATAAAATCAAACAAACAGAAATCCTAGGAATGTAGGAATCAATAAACCAACTTAAAAACTCAATTGAGAATACTACCAGCAGAGTAGAACACTTAGAAGATACGACATCAGACAATGAAGACAAATTATTTCAACTTGAAAAGAACACAGACAGCTCAGCAAGACTTTTAAGAAACCATGAGCAGAACATCCAAGAAATATGGGATAACTTAAAAAGACCAAACTTAAGAGTCATTGGGATACAGGAAGGTATAGAGGTCCAAACAAAAGGAATGAGCAATATATTCAATGAAATAAAGGAGAAAACTTCCCAGACTTGTAGAATGAGACAGAATCACAAATCCTAGAAGCTTACAGGATGCCAAATGTGCAAAATCATAAGAGATCCACACCTAGACATATTATAATGAAGATGCCCAACATACAGAATAAGGAGAGAATTTTAAAAGCTACAAGATAAAGGAAGCAGATTATATTTTGTGTAAACCAATCAGGATAAGAGCTGATCTTTCAACACAGATTCTGAAAGCTAGAAGATCCTGAAATAACATTTTTCAAACACTGAAAGAAAATGGGTTCCATCCAAGAATTGTGTATCCAGCGAAATTAAGCTTCAGGATAGAAGATGAAATTAAAACTTTCCACGATAAAAAAAAAGTTAAAAGAATTTGCAGCTAAAAAACGATTTCTTCAAAACATCCTTGGCAAAACATTACAGGAAGAGGAAATGGAAAATAACAATGAAAACCAACAGTGGGAGGTAGGACAGTAAAGGGGGAAAAATAATGAAGGAGGAAAACAAACCATGTTTAGTAACATACATATACAAATATGGCTGGAAGAATAACCCATATCTCAATAATAAACCTAAATGTTAATGGCTTAAACTCACCAATTAAGAGACACAGGCTAGTAGAATGGATCACAAAACAAGACCCAACAATATGCTGCCTACTGGAGACGCATTTGTTAGGAAAACATATACATAGACTGAAGGTGAAAAGTTGGGAAAAATCATATCACTCATATGGACTTCAGAAACAAGCAGAAGTGTCCATACTCATATCAAATAAAATAGATTTCAAGCCAAAGTTAATCAAAAGGGATAAAGAGGGACACTACATACTGCTTAAGGAAACCATGCAACAACAAGACATAACAATCATAATTATATATGCCCCAAACATTGGTGCAGCTATGTTCATCAAACAAATTCTTCTCAAGTTCAAGAGTCTAATAGACCACCATACAATACTCATGGGAGACTCAAACACACCTCTCTCACTACTGGACTGATCTTCCAAACAAAAGTTGAATACTGAATCTATAGAACTAAATAACACAATTAATAACCCAGACTTATGATATATAAAGAATATACCACCCAACATCAAGCAATTACACATGTTTCTCAGCAGCACATGGATACTTCTCAAAAAAAAAAAATCATATATTATGTCACAGAGCAACTCTTAGACAATATAAAGGAGTAGATATAATACCAGGCATCTTAACTGATCATAATGAAATGAAACTGAAAATCAACGATAAAAGAAAGAAGGAAAAATCATGTATCACTTGGAGAATGAAAAATAGGTTACTGAATGATCAATGGGTTATAGAAGACACCAAATAGGAAATTAAAAAATTCTTAGAGATAAATGAAAACACAGACATAACATATCGGAATCTACGGGACACATTGAAAGCAGTTCTAAGAACAAAATTCATTGCTTGGATTTCATTCCTTAAAAAAAGGAAAAAAAAAAAAAAAACGACAAATAAATGATCTCATACTTCATCTCAGAATCCTAGAAAAAGAAGAGCAAAACAACAGCAAAAGAAGTAGATGGCAAGAAATAATTAAAATCAGAGCTGAAATTAATGAAATCAAAACAAAAGAAACAATTGAAAAAATTGACAAAACTAAAAGATAGTTCTTTGAAAAAATAAATAAAATAGACAGACCCTTAGCCAAGCTAACAAAGAAAAGAAGAGGGAGAACTCAGTATCACAACAGATAGTTCAGAAATACAGAAGATAATCCGAAATTATTTTGAATTCTTATTCTTCAATAAAATAGAAGATAGTGAAGGCATCGATAAATTTCTCAAGTCATATAATCTGCCCAGATTGAGTCAGGAGGATATAGGCAACCTAAACAGACCCATAACAAATGAGGAAATAGAATAAACCATCAAAAGACTACCAACTAAGAAAAGCTCAGGAACGGATGGGTATACAGCAGAGTTTTACAAAACCTTTAAAGAGGAACTAATACCAATACTTTTCAAGCTATTTCAGGAAAAATGCAAAAATCCTCAATAAAATTGTGGCGAATCTGATACAAAAAACATATTAAAAAAATTGTGCACCATGATCAAGTAGGATTCATCCCTGGGATGCAAGGCTGGTTCAATATACAGAAATCAATAAATGTTATTCATCACATCTATAGACTTAAAAATAAGAAACATTTGATCATCTGGATAGATGCAGAAAAAGCATTCGACAATGTACAGCATCCCTTTATGTTCAAAACTCTGGAAAAACTAGGGATAACAGGAACATACCTCAATAATGTAAAAGCAATCCATGCTAAGCCTCAGGGTAGCATCATTCTGAATGGAGAAAAATTGGAGGCATTCCCTCTAAAATCTGGAAGAAGATAGGGATGCCCTTTCTCACGACTTCTGTTCAACATAGTTCTTGAAACACTGGCCAGAGCAATTAGAGAGATTAAAGAAATCAAAGGCATAAAAATAGGAAAAGAAGAACGTAAATTATCACTATTTGCAGATTACATGATTCTATACTTAGCAGACCCAAAAAGGTATACAAAGAAACTATTAGAGCTAATAAATGAATGCACCAAAGTGGCAGGATATAAAATCAATACGCATAAATCAAAGGCATTCCTGTATATCAGCAACAAATCCTCTGAAATAGAAATGAGGACAACCACTCCATTCAAAATATCCACACAAAAAAAATACTTTGGAATCAACCTAACAAAAGAGGTGAAAGACTTATAAAATGAAAACTACAGAACCCTCAAGAGAGAAATAGAAGAAGTTCTTAGAAGATGGAAAAATATACTATGTTCATGGATAGGCAGAACTAACATCATCAAAATGGCAATATAACCAAAAGTTCTCTATATGTTAAATGCAATGCCAATCGGGTCTAAAAGCATGCAATGGAGCAAGGATAGCATCTTCAAAAAATGGTTCTGGGAAAACTGGAAATTCATATGCAACAAAATGAAACTGAATCCATTTCTCTCGTCATGCACAAAAGTTAACTCAAAATGGATCAAGGAGCTTGATATCAAATCAGAGACACGGCATCTGATACAAGAAAAAGTTGGCTATGATCTGCATACTGTGGGGTTGGGCTCCAAATTCATCCATAGGACACCCATAGCACATGAGTTAATAACTAGAATCAACAAATGGGACTTACTCAAACTAAAAAGTTTTTTCTCATCAAAAGAAACAATAAAAGAGGTAAATAAGTAGTCTACATCCTGGGAACAAATCTTTACTCCTCACACTTCAGATAGAGCCCTAATATCCAGAGTATACAAAGAACTCAAAAAATTAAACAATAAGAAAACGAATAACCCAATCAACAAATGGTCCAAGGACCTGAAAAGACACTTCTCAGATGAGGATATACAATCAATCAATAAGTACATGAAAAAAATGCTCACCATCTCATGCAGTCAGAAAAATGGAAAACAAACCCACCCTAAGATACCATCTTACTCCAGTACGATTGGCAGCCATTATGAAGTCAAACAACAAGTGCTGGCGAGGATGTGGGGAAAAGGGTACACCTGTACATTGCTGGTGGGACTGCAAATTGGTGCAGCCAATTTGGAAAGAAGTATGGAGATTTCTTGGAAGCTAGGAATGGAACCACCATTTGACCCAGCTATTCCCCTTCTCGGTCTATTCCCTAAAACCTAAAAAGTGCATGCTGCAGGGACACTGCTACATTGATGTTCATAGCAGCACAATTCAAAATAGCAAGAGTGTGGAACCAACCTAGATGCCCTTCAATAGACGAATGGAAAAAAAAGATGTGGCATTTATACACAATGGAGTAATACTATGCATTAAAAAAATGTCAAAATCATAGAATTTGCAGGGAAATAGATGGCATTAGAACAGATTATGCTAAGTGAAGCTAGTCAATCCCTAAAAAAACAAATGCCAGTAGTTTTCTTTGATATAAGGAGACTAACTAAGAACAGAGTTGAGAGGAAGAGCATGAGAAGAAGATTAACATTAAACAGGGGTGACAGGTGGAGGAGAAAAGGAAAGAGAAGGGAAATTGCATGGAAATGGAAGGAGACCCTCATGGTTATACAAAATTATATACAAGAGGAAGTGAGGGGAAAGGGGGAAAAAAAACAAGGGGGAGAAATGAATTACAGTAGATGGGGCAGAGAGAGAAGATGGGAGGGGAGGGGATGGGGGATAGTAGAGGATAGGAAAGACAGCAGACTACAACAGACACTAGTATTGCAATACGTAAAACAGTGGATGTGTAACAGATGTGATGCTGAAACCTGTATACGGGGTAAAAATGGGAGTTCATAACCCACTTGAATCAAAGTGTGAAATATGATATGTCAAGAAATAGGTAAACTTTTGAACAACCAACAATAAAAATTAGAGGAAAAAAAACACATAGAGAACTATTTCAATGAAAAATGGACTAGATATATAACACCTACCCTTTATCATGCAAAAGGCAAGTCCAACTATACACCATGCCTCCTCTGAACGGCTTGTATTTCTATTCTGTTTGTGTTATTATTCTCCATCATAGTAGGATTAGTAGTCAGAGTCTAGTAGGGTATGGGTTAGTGTCAGGGATTCAGTATTTTGAATGGAAAAAAGGAAAATGAATCCAATGTGTATGCAAATATGGGCTACACAATAAATTTCCCACTCTCATCCAGAACATGGCTTCACATTACCTTCGCCCCAAATAAGACACAATTAGAGGAGAAGAGTTAGAAAATCTGTGAATATATATCTGGAATGGAAAATGCAAAGGAGTTCACAACCTTGGATGTGGTAGAGGAGTTTCCAAATGTAAGGTACAAGGTAAACACTCCACAAACTTGGAGCTCTGCTGGCCTAAAGACTTCTTGAGAAACTGCCTCTGAGGTTGGGAACTCAAAATATATGTTGTTGTCAGGAGCTTTAGCTTTCTTTCTTGTGAGACCATCAGAGCTGGGTCTACATCTATGTGACCTGGAGGACGTGGTTTCTTATTTTCCAATGAACACGAGGCTACAGTACTGAATTCTCTCTTTGTGGGTAAACTGTGACCACTGGGATCTAAGAGTCTCCCCGTGTGGACTGTGAAGGCATTTGGTCATTCACCACTTTTCGTGGTGTTTCTTGCTACTGCACTGGGAGTTTGGTATTTTCATCACGAAATACAAGGAGTTGAACTGGGACACAGTGCTGGAGGGAGTTCTGTCATGTGTAGTGGGTCATGGTCTGCAGGAGAATGCACCAACCAGGCTTCTAGCCCACATAGATTGTCCCCTTGTCCATAGCAACCTGATTCTGAACATTGCCCTAAAAATTCTCCATATACCAATATTCCTTTACATATAAGGGTTTCCTGGCTGCACCACATCAGTCACATGCCATTTGGAAGCAATGGCAGATCCACATGGCCCCACCACGGATGTTTTATCACAAACCTGCATACCACAGCTTGCGCCTAAAATTGAGGAGTATCCAACTTACTGGCATCTGTGTTCTACACCATTTTAATGAAACTCAGTCAATAAAGGCACTTTATGGTACACTCATGATCAGCAACAGGGCATACAAAGGTTCTCCAGTGCCACCTGGTCATAGGAATTTCAAAAATTTCATGGTATTTATCTAGCCATTTTTCAAGGTGGAAGTTGGAGGCACTGTGGGTTTCAATTCATTTAGGAACCATTAAATTGTGAGGAAGCTCATTTCAATGAAATCTCTGGAGGACACTCACAGGCAAGTCTTCCCAAAGAGTCACCAAAAGGTCACATGAAGCCAGGCCCATTGAGGTCTACAGTGTGAGGTCTATGTGTGTTTTGACTATGGCTTCCAAGTCTTTCAGAATAAAATCTTGTGATATCCTGGGTGAGATTCCCAGTGCTCTGTGGAAAGCCACCCTGGGCCTAGGTCCCAGTTTCCAAGGGCGAGTCTCATGTGTGGCCTCCTAAAAACTCAACACAATTCATGCCAATAGTTCTCTGAGTTCAGTTCCATAACTCAGTCTCTAAGGGGAATCACACCAGATTTCACATCCTGGTTGACCTTCTCATCTCTTCCAACCCCAACACAAATGACCAAAATTAAACCAAAACATTCCCACATGACCCTCATCTTATTGCATATAGACACTCATCTTAACCTCTGGCTGGAAGTTTCCATGAAGGACACATCCTAAGACAATGTCCAAAATAGGCTTCCTTGCCCCTTATTTTCCTAATGTCAGGGTGGCCTGGACACCCTTCCTGTGACCCAGGAGTGATCAAATAGGCCTGCCGTAATACTGCTCTGCTTCTCCAATTTGAGGGCTACTGATAGTGGGGTTTAGAATCTTTATGAGAATTGGAGTCATGAGAAAACACAAGTACCTCTGGGCTAGCATGTGCAGGGCTTTGAAGAAATCATTTGACCCAAAGGATCCCTATTCTCACTTGATGGAGTTCAGGAACCTTACATTGGAAGGCAAGAGACTTTATCCTCAATGACTCCTCTTTTGGGCATTTTGGTTTTGGATTCACACATGGGATCTTTCTTTATATCGATCAGGTGCTAAGAATCGAATCCACAGCCTCACACAGGGCCAAGAGGCTGATTCAGACACACCCCTTTCTAAAGCAATTAGGCAAAGAGCCACAGGTGAGGCCCATTCATTTCCGTTTGAAAAATGTTTTCTTCCTGCTTCACGAAGGGGTGGCCTAAGGCAAAGAAATTCCTGACTTACAGGGGAATAGAACAAAAGGTAAGCAAAAGGCCCAAAGCACGGTTTTTCCACTGAGACTTTACTGGTCACACTGATATCTGAGTTTTCTTAGTTGCTCGCCATTCCCTTCAGCTATCCAGTACATGGCCATGTCACAGAGCTTGAAGGTGGTACTTCTCTTGAACACAAAACCATGAGCCTATTCTGGAGAGTGGCCAGAATTCAAAAATAAAACCAGAACTTAGGAAAATAGCAGGTGTTGCCCATCGATAAGGGAAGCCGCAGTGCATTCATATATCCGGCTGGATGAATGCTGGAAAGCTTTCTACCAGACAGGACACATCCATTCATGCATTCTCTTTTCTAATGTCTACAACCACGGACACAATGGGATACACAGACATAGAAACACTTGCCTTATCAAATCACTTATTAGAAACAGTTCACTCCAAACCAAACAAACAGCCATTCCTACCTATTCTGAGAACATGAGACAAAAGCACAAACACACACCCACACCCACAAAGCACCTTCTTCCCCCAAGTAGGTCTCTGACTATCCGGAGTGTCCTCTGACTATTGGGCCATACTATGTTCCCCCGAAATTGCCTGTCCTGTTTCAGATCTGGTTTCCTTGGCCAACTCTGTAAAGTTGTCAGGAGGCAGCGGTGATCCACTACCTGCTTTCTTAGGAAAGGCCACTCTTCAGAGCTTTCCTGGCTTTTGGCCATCCTCATATCAGTAGGTACCAACAAAGACTGATTCTGTCCTTGGTAAATCCAAAGAAGTGAGACCACTGCTACTGGGACTGGAATGGGATTTGGGTACCTGGCTTCCTTGATCCCAAGTTCAGAGAATTCTATCACCAAGGATGTGAGGTGCGGTCTGAGGTCACTTTCTTCAGGAACTGAATGAGCTCACACCCTTGGCAACCACTTTGTCCTAACAGTTGCTTCCAAGGGTCCCCTGAAATGAAGGCTGCCCCTACTTCCTGTGACAGTTTCACAAGTTAGAATGGTATATTAACCATAGGCAACCGGGAACAGCTCTCCACACAGCCTGGTTTGGTCCTTCTTCTCTACATTAAGAAGAGAGAGGCTGATTCAGACATATCCCTTCATCCTGACCAGGTTGTTTGCAAGAGAAGATGACTTTTGCTCACTCAGTTCCTTCATAGCTGCCTACAACTTCTCCAGGGATCATTTTTGCATGTACCTTTGAGTTTCTTAGCAATAGGAAGTTCCCCTACATTCCTGTATTGTAAGACCTACTCTTTCCCTGCTCTTCTGTAAAGTTAGATTGAGGGAACAGTGTATGGTTAGGGTTAATAACAGGTTCAATTTGCATTAGGAATCATTCTGCTGGATGATTAATGGTATTGGAAACCTGCGATATTTACAAGAATATATAGGTGAAACATAAGTATAAAAACAGAAATCTAAGTAAGATTTGAAGCCCAGAAGAGCATTGGGACCTTGATTGTGATACTGAGCTTTGATTTATTTTCTGCACAGATGTCTCAGATACATCAATACACAACGGCAAAGATCCGTGTATTTTGGATGATTGATTGTCAAAGAGAACTTCCAGTCCAAAAGGTATAATCGGTAGGATTAGGAAGATAGTCGGTATGTTTAGAAAGGAGAGTGAGCATAGGATTTGGACCAAAAGTTCTTTAGCTATAGGGTTTCGGGTAAAGAGTGAATGTAAATGTCACCACATGTGAAGAGTCAGTCACAATGATGACGGCAACTCAGTCCTGGTCTCAGTGTTGGACGTCCATTGCCTGTCTTTATTGTATTGTCTTGTCTGTGTCGTGTGTCGTTGCTGTAACTGATTGTTTATCTTTCATTATGGGATAGAGCACTTCAATGCCTCTTTCCCTGACCCTTGATCATTGCACCAAAGTCTGCTTAAAGGCTCAGAATCTTTCTTTTTCAGTAAAACGCTGGACCTGGCAGACTCTCTGTGCCTCAGAATGGCCCACCTTTGGATTCAGTTGGCCCCTAGAAGGATCTTTCTACTTCCCACTAATTTAAAAAGTCAGAGATATTGACTTTCAGCCAGCGCCACATAGACATCAGGATCAAGAGACATATATCTTAACTTTGCAGGACCTCTGCAATTCTCCTCCTCCATGTGTGAAGCTTTTCCTTGCCCCTGCCCCCGCTCCTACTCCTTCCCTCATGCTCTCTCAAACCTTCTGCTTCTCCTCCTCCTTCAACCTCTGTTCTCCCTGAATCACAAGATTTGACTCTACTGGACTCTCGTCCTACTACTTATTCCCTGCCCTCGTCCCCCAACCCCCAACACCCTCTAAGTAATTCCCCTGCTGCTGACTCAGCCTCTCCGCCATTGGAGGAAGCTAAGCGAGCCCAGCGCACTCCAGATAACTCCCCTGTGGCAAACACAGCCCCTCCTCCCCTGGAGGATGCTGGCCCGGCTAAAGGAATTCGCCGGCGTTGAATGATTGAAATCCCTGGGAATCCCGTGATGCTCCCTCTCCATTTCTAAGGAACAATGATTGATAACAACCATGGGGGAAAAATGCAAGCCTATCAGTATTTACCTTTCTCCTCTTCAGACCTAAATAACTGGAAAAATAACAATCCCCCTTTTACCAAGGACCCCACCTGGGTCTCAGGTGTGGTTGAGTCATTGATGTTTTCATACCAGCCTACTTGGGATGACTGCCAACAACTCCTAGGGACTCTCTTCATGACAGAGGAACAAAAGAGAATCTTCCTGGATTCTAGAAAAAAATATTCTCGGACCAGATGGGTGACTGACAAAACTTCCCAACATATGCAAAGCCGCCATTCCCTTGCACCGACCCAACTGGGACCCCAAAACCTGTGAAGGTAATGAGCATTCTTCCTCTTATTGCCGGGCTCTAATAGTGGGTATCTTAGTGGCCGCTAGGCGACCAACTATTTTGGCCAAGGTAAGAGAGATTATTCAAGGGATTGATGAATGTCCCTCCATGTTCCTACAGAGAATTATGGAGGCATATAGGAGATTTACTCCTTTCGATCCTCAGGCAGAGAATCGAAAGGCATCTGTCATGGTGGCCTTTATTGGGCAAGCTGTTCTGAATATTAAAAGACAGTTACAATGCCTAGATGGATTACAAGATATGACTTTGAGAGGTTTAGTCAGAGAAGCCAAGAAGGTATACTATAAGAGAGAAACTGAGGAAGAGTAGGGAGCAAAGGGAGGATAAAAGAAACAAAAGACAGACTAAGGCATTGACTAAGGTCCTGGTCACAACAACAAATAGACCAGAAATTAAGAAACATGGAGACAGGAAGGGACACCGGGGCCCACACTAGAGGCCACCCCTGGCCTCAATTCAATGTGCCTACTCTAAAAAAAAAGGACACTGGGCTAAAAGTGCCCTAGAAAGAGACAGCCAGGCCAGCTGGACATTCTGACTCTGTAGGATTACTAAGAAAGTCGGGGCTCAGATCCTCTGCCCGAGCTCAGGGTAACTTTTGAAGTGGAGGGTACCCCAGTATACTTTGAAGTGGATACAGGGGCAATGTATTCTGCCTTTAAGGCCCCATTGGAACCTCTATCAAATAAAAAGTCTCTATTTCAAGGGGCTAATTGCAGTAAATATCGGGCTTGGACAACTAAGAGGACCATGGACAAGGGGAAAGGAAAAATCCATCACTCCTTCCTAGTAATCCCAGAATGCACGTCCCCATTGATTGGCAGAGATCTGCTCACAAAGCTCTTGGCCAAAATTACTTTTAACCCTGAAGGCCCCCAAGTGGAATTTCTAAATCCTTCAGTAAAAACTCCTATAATCACGGCTCTAACTATGTCAGTAGAAAATGTACATCAAATCACTCACCTTGGTTCAAAGAAACTGCATTCATTTCTGAAGGATCAAGAACAGAGTTTTCCACTAACCGACTCACAGTGAAAGGAAACAACTGAATGGATAACAAAAGCCTGTTGGGTCTATCAATTGGTTAATTCTTACCCTTCCAAGCTTCCTGCAGGAAAGCACCTACAAGGAACCAGACCAGGACAATTCTGGGAAGTGGACTTTACTGAAATTAAGCCAGCAAGGAATGGACTTAAATATCTCCAAGTCTTTGTAGATACATTTTCACGATGGATGGAAGCCTCCCTCCCCCCCAAAAAAAAAAGAAAAGAAAAAAAAATGAAACAGCGCAAATGGTGGTCAAGAAGATCCTGGAAGATATTTTTCCAAGTTACAACCTGCCTAAAGTAATAGGGTCTGATAATGGACCGGCGTTCGTGGCCCAGGTAACTCAGAGGTTAGCAAGGACCCTGGGGATTAATTGGAAGTTACATTGTGTTTACAGACCCCCGAGTTCAGGACAGGTAGAAAGAATGAATAGAACCATTAAAGAGACCATAACGAAATTAAGCTTAGAGACCGGCATAAAAGATTGGACAATGCTCCTGCTTTATGTACTGTTTCATGCAAGAAATACTCAATCTATTTCTTTGTGTAACCTCACACCCTGTGAAATTCTCTATGGTGTCCCTCCTCCAGTAAGGGACCTACCCCAACTCTAAGACCTAACGATTTCTTCCACACCCCCTTGCTTAACAGACTTAAAGCTCTTGAAAGAACTCAGGGATACCTGTGAAAACAGATGGCCACTGCCTACCAACCTGAGGATGAGGGGACTCTACAGCGATATCAAGTAGAGACTTCGTCTATGTAAGACGACATCTGGTGTCATCCCTGGAACTCCGCTGAAAAGGACCATACCAGGTGCTAATTATAACACCTACTGGGTAAAGGTAGTCAAAATCACTTCCTGGATCCCTACCTCTCATCTCAAGCCTGTGCCCTGTCCAGACTCTGGCTGGAAACTGGAAAAGACTGGAAACCCTTTCAAATTGTGGATTCGCTGTGTGGATAAGGCTATAGACTCTCCCTTTGACCACCAGTAGTCCTAACCCTCATAAGCCTGTTCAGCAGGGATAGCTGATCACAAATCCTACTGGAAAGGAAGTATGGTCTATCTTGCATACAGCCCGCTTAGGGACCTGGTGGCCATCTCTCCAGCGAGACATTTGTCAGCTGCATATAGGTCTTCCCTATTGGGATATCCCTAATGAAGAGGATCCCACTAAAATTCCATTAAATTTCTTCCATACCATAGATAATGGAAACAAATATTATTGATGTAGGGACACGCGAGCCAGATGCTGGTTGGCTAGCCTAGATTACTATGTTTGCCCAGTGTACTATCAAAGCCACAAACAGTCAAGGCTGTGTGCTGGGAACGCCGACATATTCTGTAAGTCATGGGGATGTGAGCATACAGGGACTGCCACATGGAACCCAAACTCCTCATCAAATTCTGTACACAGCATTGGCCATATTACCAATTAGACAACCCAAACCGATGGCCCCCAGAGGGGTCTCTAGATCCTCAAATTCTGTGTGACCTTTTTAAATTATGCAAGTGCTCAAAAGGGTGAAAGGAGATTCCTCTATGTGGAGGCCTTTTCTCTCCTTTGCTCACATCGTGAACTATGCTTCTCCAATACATGCTCACCCTCAGCCTTCTGCTCTAGACTCTCTGTTGTCACTCCCACCTCATCAACTTGATTTCTCCCCTCTAATTACTATATTAAAAACCCAAACCTCCACCGTTTCTCAGACCATTGCCCCCTTGCTGAGGTAGCAGGTACTGAAGTAACCCTCCACTCACTCACTCCTCTCTTCTCCTGTCAGTGCCCACACTGGGTCCCACCAGGTCCTCTTACCAGCTAACCCAAAGCTCAAACCAGCTGAGAAGAGCCCTCAGACCCATATCCATGATGTAATGAAAATGGCCTTTAACGTTGCTTTGTCATCACTGAAAACAGGTTACGAAGAATTTAAAGTCCCTTACAGGCTTTTTGGGATACTCACTCCCATCTCCCCCTCTGTTCTACCTGTTCTACTACTCATGTTTTTGTTGCTAGGAAGATCTCAAAACCCTTTTCCATTATTCTTTTACATCTCGCCTTCCTCATTCTCAGATCCAAAGAGCTGCTCTCAGCCCTGCATTCCCCGTCTTCCCCATCTGTACCAGGCCCACAGGAAAGTCTTAACTGACCTTATCCAGAAGTTTTCACCATGGCTAACTTTAGGACTTTCAGCAAAAGAGTCCCTTTAAAAGAGTTCAGTGTAGATAAACTTCCTCTTTTCGTGTTGCCCTGGTCTACCTGGCAACTGGCTGAAAAAAATCAGCACTCCTGAGCTAGACACACTCTCACTAGTTTTTCACAACATATGTGATCAAGGCCTCTGGCCTTGAGCTGGGGCTTCATAGAGATGGCTACATTTCTAAGATGAATAAGTTACAAACTGGGCTCCATGGAAACAGCTGGCAGGGGGAAAAAACGGAAAAAAAAAGCTCTCCCCCACCCAGGTGTCCTGAAAATTTAACTTGCCCAGAACTGAGGAAAAATCAGAAACAAAAACTGCTCTTTGTGAACTTCTGCAGACTGTGAACTTCAGAGCCTCTTCCCTTACATGTTGGGTACAAAATTCTGAAACTACCTAAACTTGGGTTTCAGGCGATTAATTGATTACAACAGAAGCAATGCCCTCTGAATCTGGTTGCAACCAAATATGACTGTTTCCTTGTCTTTGGTGCTATCTTAAGTGCCTTGCCTGGTCCGTCCCTACATCAATATAATTCTATATACTTAAACGTTGTTTATGTTTTTATGAAATGGTCAACAGAAGTGATTAATTGTGTAATGGTGCAGATATTTCCCAGAGAGCTCTATTATGATGCAGGTTCATTTGAAGATCAAATAGAGGGGCATACAACCCGGTTCAGTTGGGAACATATATCTCTCACCTTAGCCATTCTATTATGAATAGGAGTTGCTGCCCGGGTTCGCACAGGAACCACTGCCCTGGTCCATGGGACACAACAAATGACCCAATTAGAAGCAGCAATAGATCAAAACTTAAAGATATTAGAAAATTCCATCACAGCTTTGCAGGAATCTTTTACCTCTCTCTTTGAAGTTGTTTTACAGAAAAGTTGAGGGTTGGACCTCCATTTCATGAGAGAAGGGAGCCTTTGTGCTGCATTGAGGAAAAAATGTTTTTTTTTTTTTTTTTTTTTTTTTTTTTTTTTTTTTTTGTCGACCATACTGGAGTTGTAACAAACTCTATGAGTAAATTAAAAAGATGCCTTGAAGAGCATCAAGGAGAGATAGAGACCCAAAATTGGTGGTTTGAGTCTTGGTTTACATGGTCCCCCTGGTTAACTACGTTTTAATCAACCCTGGCCGGTCCAATAATAATCCTCATTTTATTGCTTACTATAAAACCCTGTTTCTCAACCATGTAATTTCTTTTCTCCAAGCTCAAATTGGACAAGTTAAACTTATGTTAATACCCCACTAGCATACATAAAATGTGACACCCCCCAACAATCACTTTTATGATTAAAAGTAGCCAGAAGAAGAAGTGGGGAATGAAATGTTAATAAAATATGTACTTGTACCTTCCTGTTTTTCTGTAGGCTTAACAAAACACTGTTGAAATGTTGAGAAATGTTTCCTAATCTTGTTCCCAGAATGTGCTGTCCCCAACTGCCAAACTGCAGAATGTACACCCTCACCCGTTTACACACAAACCGCTAACTCGCCCTGACCCATCAATAAACTTCCCTCCCTGCCCTCTTCAAGAAAATTATATAAGCTCTGCTTAAGATGTTCTCAGGGCTCTCTGCTCTATTCAAGTGAGCTCTGAGCCCCAGCATGCTGGACCCCAAATAAACTCTTTCTGTTGCATGAGATATTCTCTTGGTGGTCTCACCTCTGACACTCGCCCTACATTTACTTGGATGATTGAATGTAGATGAGAACATCCATTCAAAAGTGATAGTCGGTAAAATTAGGAAGATAGTCGGCAGGTTTAGGAAGAAGAGTGAGTATAAAATTTGGAACAAAAGTTCTTTAGCAATAGGGTTTCGGTTACAGAGTGAATGTAAATGTCAACACAAGTGAAGAGTCAGTCACAATGATGAATTGGAGAAAATATGTTGGAAAGCAGATATCAACACAGACATTACAAAATTAGGCAAAGTATAAAGTCAGTGATAGGATTAGACATTTTCAACAGGGTTGAGTTTGAATATATAATCTTAGGAAGAAACGAATATGTAGTCATCAATAGGATTGATATTTGAGAGCATTAGGCAAATTGGACATTGATGTTTTTAGTCATCCATGTTCACTTTCCATTTAGGCTTTGGTACAAATATAAGTTTGACCTTTGAATTTTGTGTCCAGAATATTACTGTGATAAAATGTACATATAGATCGGGTGACATAAGTATTTCTTCCACCATTTTTGGGAGCAATATTTTGAAGACTTATAAATTAGTATTTGGGGTACAAACAGGTGTACCCTGTGTCTATGAATATAGAGATAATGCATGAATAGACCAACTGTGAATAAGTAATATAACTGGTTCCACTTTAAATGGTGGATTGAATTGATATCTGAAAATATGAAAAATCTTATATTGATATACAATCATTCATTCCAACAAGTTATACATCAATGTTAATATTAGGGTTATGGTTTATCATGAAGGGTGTGTGAGTTTTGCTTCAATGTGATTATGAAAATCAAAAATAATGTGTTTGGAAAAAAGAATCTTGAGAAGAACAGTAAAGAAATATGGAAGAATACATGTGTTCTAAAGTAGAAAGTGATTGAAAGTGAAAAAATGCAGATAATTTTGTGATCTTTTTGATGAAATATATATCCTATGATGTGCATAAACTGAAGAAATAGTAATGTACCAGTGTTGAATTAAAATGAACATCAAAATACACATCATGTTCCATATGAATCTTCTTGCATTGAGGTTAAACTGGGTCAGTTACTCTAGATATATGAGGATTTGTATGCAACATTCACTGAAGTTAGTTTTCAGTACTAAAAATAAAAAAGTATTTCAGGTGGATGAATATTTCTGAGAATAATATTTAGAAAAGATGATCATAAATCCACATACATGAATATGAATGAATTAAGGGAGTGTTTATTAAGATACAAATATTTCATATTTTGAAAAATCTGGAGAATGTGTGTATATATATATATATATATATATATATATATATATATATATATATACACACACATATATATACATACACACACACATTAAAAACTAGCAATATATATGCTATTCGAAATTCATCATGAAATATATATCATTCACAGATCTAAAAATATTCATTTTACTGAACATGGATTTATGTATAATTTTGTAAAACTAGGAAGCTCACCCATTGGTTATATTTTCAGTTCCAACAGCATTTAGGAGGAGTGATCTTCTCTCACAAGTTGTATCTGCCAATTCGTTCACCTCACAAGAATGTAGGTGTGGTACCAGGTAGGATTCTATTTGTGTTTATTGCTGTTGCATTGGGAGTTTAGTAATTTCTTCATGGAATCCAAGGAGTTCATCTGGGACACAGTGCTGGAGCGAGTTCTGTCAGGCGTGGTGGTTCAGGGTATGCAGGAGAATGCACCAACCCGGCTTCTATCCCACATAGCCTGCCCCCTTAAACATAGCAACCTGATTGTAAACATTGCCCTGAAACCTCACCATATAACAAGATGCCTTTGCATAGGAGGGTCTGCTGACTGCACCATGTCAGTCACAAGCCATTTGGAAGCCAATGGCAGACCCACATGGCACCACCACAGATGTTTTTTCACACACCTGCCAACCACTACTCTAGGACAACTACTCAGCAGGCTCCAACTTATTTTCATGAAACCCAATCAATCAAGGCACTGTCTGGTGCACTCATGATCAGCAACAGAATATCCAATGGTTCTCCAGTGCCACCTGGTCATGGGAAATTGAAAATTTTCATGGTATTTATCTAGCCATATTTCAAGGATGAAGTTGGATGCACTGTGGGTTTCAATTCATTCAGGAACCATTAAATGTTGAGGAAGCTCATTTCAATGAAAGTTCTGGAGAATTCTCACAGGCAAGGATTCCCAAAGAGTGGCCAAAAGGTCACATGAAGCGAGGGTCATTGAGGTCTAAAATGTGATGTCATTGTCTGTTTTGACTCTCAACAATGGCTTCCAAGTCTTTCAGAATAAAATCATGTGATATCCTGGTTGAGATCAGAGTGCCCTGTGGAAAGCTACCCTGGGCCTTGATCTCAGTTTCCAAGGATGACTCTCATGCGTGGCTTCCTCAAATCCCAACACAATTCATGGCAATACTTCTCTGAGGTGAGTTCCAGAACTCAGTCTCTATGGGGAAACACACCAGAGTTCAAGCCGAAGTGGACCCAGTCATCTCTTTCAACTGCCACACAAATGACCACAATAAAACCGAAATTCTCCCACATGGCCCTCATCTTCTTCCATATTGACACTCATCATAACCTCTGGCTGGAGGTGTCCATGAGGGACGCAGCCCAATACAGTGTCCAAAATAAGCTCCGTTGCTCCTCATTTGCCTAAATTCAGGGTGGCCTGGACACCCTTCCTTTGTACCAGGAGTGATCAAAAAGGCCTGCCCGTAATACTGCTCCACTTTTCCCATTTGAGGCCTATTGAGTGTCGGTTAAAGATACTTTATGTGAATTGGAGTGATGAGAAAACCTAAGCACCTATGGGATAGCCTCTGAAGGGCTTTGACGAACTCATCTGACCCAAATTATCCCTATTCTCACTTGATGGAATTCAGGAACCTTACAGAGGAAGGCGAAAGACTTCATCCACAATTACAGCTCTTTTTGCCATTTTTGATTTGGATGCACACATGGGATCTTTCTTTAGATCCATCAGGTGCTGAGAATCTAAGTCAAAGAATCACACTGGGCCAAGAGGCTGATTCAGACACAACTCTTTCCAAATCAATTAAGGAAAGAGCCAAAGGTGAAACCTATTTATTTCCATTTGAAAACTATTTTCTTCAGGATTCACAAAGGGGTGGCACGAGACAAAGACTTCCTGACTCTCAGGGCAACAGAACAATAGGTAAGCAAATGGCCCAAAGCAGGGTTTCTCCACTGAGACTTTCCTGGTCAACTGATATCTGAGTTTTCTCAGATGCTCGTCATTTCCTTCAGCTATCCAGCACATTGCCTTGTCACAGAGCTTGGGGGTGGTACATAACTTAGACACGAAACCATGAGCCTATTCTGGAGAGTGTCCAGAATTTTGGAAGAAAACAGCAACTTTGGAAGGTGGCAGGTATTGCCAATTAATAAGGCAATCCACAGTCCATTCATAAAATGGGCAGGATGAATGCTGGGAAGCTTTCTACTAGACAGGACATATCCATTGATGCAGTCTCTTTTCTAATGTCTACAACCACGGACACAGTGTGATACACAGACCCAGAAACACTTGCCTTGTCAAATGACTTACTAAAAACAGTTCACTCCAAACCAAACAAACTGACTTTCCTTCCAATTCTCAGAATATGAGACAAAACCACAAACCCACACCCACACCGACAATGACACCTTCTTCCCCCAAATAGGTATGAGACTATCCGGAGTATCCTCTGACTGGTAGGCCACACTATGTTCCCCCGAAATGTCCTGTCCTGTCTCAGATCCCGTCTCCTTGGCCAACTCTGTGAAGTTGTCAGGAGCCAGGAGTGAGCCACTACCTGCTTTTCCAGGAAAAGCCCCTCTTCCGAGCTTTCCAGGCATTTGGCCTCCTCACCTTAGTAGGTACCAAGAAAGACTGATTCTGTCCTTGGTAAATCCAAACAAGTGAGACCACTGGGACTGGGACTGGGACTGGATCTGGGTGCCTGGCGTCCTGGATCCCATGTTCAGAGAGTTCCATCAATAAGGAAGTGAGTTGAGGTCACTTCCTTCATGAACTGAATGAGATCACTGCCTTGGCAACCACTTTGTCCTAAGAGTTTCTTCCAACGGTCCCATGAGATGGAGGCTGCCCCTACTTCCTGTGACACTTTCACAACTTAGAATGGTATATCAACCATAGGGAACCAGGAACAGCTCTCCACACAGTCTTGGTTTGGTCCATCTTCTCTACATTAAGATGAGAGAGGCTAATTCAGAAACATCCCTTCATCCTGACCAGGTTGTTTGCGATGGAAGATGACTTTTGCTCTCTCAGGTCCTTCACACCTGCCTACATCTTCTCCAGGGATCATTTCTGCATGGCGCTTTGAGGTTCTCAGCAGATGAAGGATCCACTACATTCCTGTATTGTAAGATCAACACTGTCCCTGCTCTTCTGTAAACATGTTATTAACACAAACAGTGTATGGTTAGTGTTAATAACATGTTCCATTTCGGTTAGGAATTATTCTGCTGCATTAATAATGGTATTGGAAACTTGTGATTATTTTAAGAATATAGAGATGAAATATATGTATGAAAAAAGAAATCTAAGTAAGATTTGAAGCCCAGAAGGGCATTGGGCCCTTTATTGTGATACTTAGCGGTGAATTACATTCTGCTCCGATGTCTCAGATAAATCAATATACAATAGCATAAGACCTTGTACCTTGAATGATTGAATGTAGAAGAGAACATCCAGTCAAAAAGGGATACTCGGTAGGATTAAGAAGATAGTTAGTATGTTTAGGAAGAAGAGTGAGTATAGGATTTCGAACAAAAGTTCTTTAGCAATAGGTTGTTTATTAGAGTGTGAATGTAAATGTCAGCACATGTGAAGAGTCAGTCACAATGATGAACTGGGGAATATATGTAGGAAAGCATATAGCAATAGAGACATTATGAAATCAGGCAAAGTATAAAGTGAGGGATAGGATTAGACATTTTCAATTGGGTTGAGTTTGAATATATAATTTTAAGAAGAAACACATATGTAGTCACCAATAGGATTGACATTTGAGAGCATTAGGGAACCTGGACATGGATGTTTTTAGTAATCCATGTTTTCTTTCAATTTGGGCTTTTATACAATCATAAGTGTGACCTTTGCATTTTGTGTCCAGAATATTTCTGTGATTAAATGTATATGAACATCAGGTGACATGACTCCACTTCCACCATTTCAGGGAGCAATATATTGAAGACGTATAAATTAGTATTGCAGGTACAAAGAGGTGTACACTGTGTCTATGAATATAGAGATAATGCATGAATAGACCATAGTGTGAATAAATAATATAACTGGTTCCACTTTAAATAATGGATAGAATTGATATCTGAAAAGATATAAGAAATCTTATATTGACATACAATCATTCATTAAAACCAGTTATACATCTAATGGTAATATCAGAGTGATAATTAATATGAATGGTATGTGAGTTTTGCTTAAAAAGTGATTATGGAAATCAAAATTAATGTGTTTGGTATGAAATCTCATGAAAAGACCAGTCAAGAAACTTAGAGGAATACATGTGTTCTGAAGCAGGAAGTGATTGAAAGTGAAACAAATGCCTATAAATTTTTGAACTTGTGGTTGAAATGATATATCCTATGATGTCCATAAACTGAAAAAATAATAATGTACCAATATTGAATAAAAATGAACTTCAAAATACACATCATGTCCCGTAGTCTACTTGCATTGATGTTAAACTGATTCAGTTACTGTAGAAATATTAGGATTTGTAAGCTCCATTCACTGAAGTTAGTTTTCAGTACTAGGTAATAAATATGTATTTCAGGCAGATAAATATTTCTGAGAATTATCTTGTGAAAAGTTGATTATAAACCACATATAGAAACATGAGTGAATTTAGGGAGTGTATAATAAGACACATATATTTCATATTTTGAAAAATCTGGACAGTATATATATATATATATATATATATATATATATAGATAGATAGATAGATAGATAGACACACACAGACATTATAATGTAGCAATGTATATGCTAATCGAAATTCACCGTGTAATACATATCATCCACATATCCAAAAATATTCATTTTACTGAACATCGATTTATATATAATGTTGTTCATCTAGGAAATTCACCAATAGGTTTAATATTCAGTTCCATCATTATTTAGGGGGAGTGATATCTTATCACAATATGTATCTTTCAAAATCAGCGAGCTTACAAAAATGTACTTGTGATACCAGGTAGGATTCTAAATATGCATAAAAAATACATGTGATGAATAGGCTACAGAGAATGGGAGACAGAAATTTACATATGTGTTAACTTTTAAAACTCATGGAGAACTATTACAATGAAAAGTTGACTAGACTTATAACACATACCCTTGATAAAGCAGAAGGGAAGTCCAAGTATACACCATGCCTCCTATGAACGGCCTGTATTTCTATTCTGTTAGGTTTCTTGTTCTCCATCATATTAGGATTAGTAGTCAGAGTCTAGTAGGTTATGGGTTAATGTCAGGGATTCAGTATTTCAAATGAAAAATATGAAAATGAATCTAATGTGTATGCAAATATGTGCTACACAAAAATCATCCCACTCTCATCCAGAACAATGCCTTGACATAACCTTCTCCCCAATTAAGACACAATTAGTGGAGAAGAGTTAGAAAATCTGTGAATACATATGTGGAAATGAAAATGCTCAGGAGTTCACAGCCTTGGAGGCGGTAGAGGAATTTCCAAAAGTTTGGGATATGGTAAATACTCCACAAATATGGAGTTCTGCTGGCCTAATGACTCTTTGAGAAACTGCCTTTGAGGTTGGGCCCTTGTAATATATGTTGTTGTCAGGAGCTTCAGCTTCCTTTGTAGTGAGACAATCAAAGCTGGATCTGCATATATGTGACCTGAAGGACATGGTTTCTTATTTTCTAGGGAACATGAGGCAGCAATTCTGAATTCCCTCATTGTAGGAAAACTGTGGCCACTGGGAGCTAAGTGTCTCCTCGTGTGGACTGAGAAGCCATTTGGTCATCCTCCACTTTTCCTGGTGATTCTTACTGCTGCACTGGGAGTTTGGTATTGGCTTCAGTAAATACCATGAGTTCAATGGGGACACAGTGCTGGAGGGAGTACTCTCACGTGTGGTGGGTTAGGGTGTGCAGGAGAACGCCCCAACCAGGCTTCTATTCAACAAAGCTTGCCTCCTTCTCTGTAGCAACCCAATTCTGAACATTGCCCTAAAACCTCTCAATGTAACAAGATGCCTTTACATATAAGGGTCTGCTGGCTGCACCATGTCAGTCACAAGGCATTTGGAAGCCAATGGCAGATCCATGTGGCCCCATCACAGATGTTTTATCATACACCCGCAAACCACTGCTCTAGGCCCACTACTAAGCAGGTTCCAACGTACTGGCATCTTTTTTCTACACCATTTTCATGAAACCCAGTAAATCAAGGCACTGTCTGGTACACTCATGATAAGCAACAGAACATCCAAAGATTCTCCAGTGACACCTGCTCTTGGAAATTTCAAATATTCCATGGTATTTATCTAGACATTTTTCAAGGATGAAGTTGGTGTCACTGTGGGTTTCAATTTATTCAGGAACCATTAAATGGTGAGGAAGCTCATTTCAATGAAAGCTCAGGAGAACACTCACAGGCAAGTCTTCCCAAAGAGTGGCCAAAAGGTCAAATGAATCCTGGCCCATTGAGGTCTACAATGTGAGTTCCATGTGTGATTTGACTCTCAAGTATGGCTGCCAAGTTTTCCAGAATGAAATCATGTGATATCCTAGCTGAGATTCCCAGTGCTCTGTGGAAAGCCATCCTGGGTCTAAATCTCAGTCTCCAAGGGCAACTCTCATGCGTGGCCTTCTAAAATCCCAACAGAATTCATGGTAATACTTCTCTGAGTTCAGTTCCAAAACTCAGTCTCTAAGGGGATTCACACCATAGTTCAAACCCAGTTTGACCCAGGAATCTCTTCCTACTGCCACACAACTGACCACAATTAATATCAAAACACTCCCACATGGCCCTCATCTTCTTTTATATCGACACTCATCATAACCTCTGGGTTGAGGTTTCCATGAGGGGTGCATACCAAGACAGTGTCCAAAATAATCTCCCTTGCCTCTTATTTGCCTAAAGTCAGGGTGGTCTGGAAACCCTTCCTGTTATCCAGGAATGATCAAATAGGCCTGCCATTAATACTGATCTACTTCTCCAAATAATTACACTGGGCCAAAAGGCTGATTCAGACACATCTCTTTACAAAGCAATAAAACAAAGAGCCACAGGTGATGCCTATTCATTTCCATTTGAAAACTCTTTTCTTCAGGATTCACAAAGGGGTGGCCTAAGGCAAAGACCTTCTAGATATTCACAGCACCAGAACCATAGGTAAGCAAAATTCCCAAAGCAGGGTTTCTCCACATAGACTTTACTGGTCACACTGATATCTAAGTTTCCTGAGATGCTCCCATTTCCTTCAGCTCTCCAGTACATGGCCATGTCACAGAGCTTGGAGGTTGTACGTATTTTGGACAGAAAACCATGAGCCTATTCCGGAGAGTGGCCAGAATTCAGGAATAAAACAGGAAATTAGGAAGATAGTCATTGCTACCCATCCATAAGGAATGCTGCAGTCCAATCATAAATTGGGCAGTATGAATTCTGGGAAGCATTATACTAGAGAGGACACATTCATTGATGCATTATGTTTTCTAATGTCTACAACTACAAACACAGTGGGATACATTGACATAAAAACACTTGCCTTGTCAAACGACTTACTAGAAACAGTCCACTTCAAATCAAACAAACTGCCTTTCCTACCAATTCTCAGAACATGAGACAAAACAACAAACTCACACCCACAACAACATAGGACTTTCTTCCCCCAAGTAGGTCTTTGACTCTCCGGAATTTCCTCTGACTGTTGTACCATACTATGTTCCCCCAAAATGCCCTGTACTGTCTCAGATCTGGACTCCTTGGCCAACTCTTTGAAGTTGTCAGAAGCCAGCTTTGAGCCACTACCTTCTTTCTCAGGAAAGGCCACTCTCCAAAGCTCTCCTGGCATCTGGCCATTCTCAAATCAGTAGGTACCAAGAAAGACTGACTCTGTCCTTGATAAAACCAAAAAAGTGAGCCCACTGGGACTGGGTCTGGGACTGGTTCTGTGTGCCTGGCTTCTGGGATTCCAAGTTCAGAGTGTTCCAAGACCAAGGAAGTGAGTTAGGTCACTTCCGTTCGGAACTGAATGAGGTCACGGGTTTGGCAACCACTTTGTCCTAACAGTTCCTTCAAAGGGTCCCATGAGATGGAGGCTGCCCCTACTTTCTGTGACACTTTCACAACTTAGAAGGGTATATCAACCATAGGCACCCGGGAACAGCTCTCACACAGACCTGGTTTGGTCCATCTTCTCTACATTAAGAAGAGAGAGGCTGATTTACACACATCCCTTCATCCTAACCAGGTTGTTTGCCTTACAAGATGACTTTTGCCCTCTCAGGTCCTTTATAGCTGCCTTCATCTTCCCCAGGGATAATTTCTGCATGGAACTTTGAGGGTCTCAGCGGGTGGAAGATCCCCTATATTCCTCTATATTAAGACCAACTCTGTCCCTGTTCTTGTATAAAGTTAGATTGAGGGAACAATGTATGGTTAGGGTTAATAACATGTTCGATTTGAGTTAGGAATCATTCTGCTGGATGAATAATGGTATTGGGAAAATGGGATATTTATAAGAATATAGATGTGAAATATAAGTATGAAAACAGAAATCTAGGTAAGATTTTAAGCCCAGAAGGGGATTGGGCCCTTGATTGGAATACTTAGCGTTGAATTTCGTTCGCACTGATGTCTCAGATAAATCAATATACAATGGCATATCACCTTGTACCCTGGATGATTGAATGTAGAAGAGTTCATCCAGTCAAAAAGGGATACTTGGGGCTGGGGATGTGGCTCAAGCAGTAGCACGCCCGCCTGGTGTGCGTGCGGCCCGGGTTCGATCCTCAGCACCACATAGAGACAAAGATGTTGTGTCCGCCAAATACTAAAAAATAAATATTAAAAAATTCTCTCTCTCCCTCTTTCTCACTCTCTCTCACTCTTTCTAAAAAAAAAAGGGGGGGATAGTTGTTAGGATTAGGAAGATAGTCGGTCTGTTTCGGAAGAAGAGTAAGTATAGGATTTGGACCAAAAGTTCAATAGCCGTAGGTTTTCGGTTAGAGAGTGAATGTAAATTTCAGCACATGTGGAGAGTCAGTCACAATGATGAACTGGGAAAATTATGTAGGAAATCAGATATCAATACACACATTATGAAATCAATCAAAGTATAAAGTGAATGATAGGATTAGACATTATCAACAAGGTTGAGTTTCAATATATAATCTTAGGAAGAAACAAATATGTAGTCACCAATATGATTGACATTGGAGAGCATTAGGCAACCTGGACATGGATGTTTTTAGTAATCCAGGATCACTTTCCATCTAGGATTTGCTACAATCAGAAGTGTGACCTTTGCATTTTGTGATCAGAATATTACTGTGATAAAATGTATATGTAGATCAGGTGATATGAGTATTTCTTCTGACATTTCTGGGAGCAATATTTTGAAGAGGTATAAATTAGTATTGGGGGTACACAGAGTTGTACCCTGTGTCTATGAATGTAGAAGAAATGCATATTTTGACAATACTGTGAATAAATAATATAACAGTTTCCACTTTAAATCATGGATTGAATTGATATCTGAAAATATGTAAGAAATCTTATATTGATATACAATCATTTATTCCAACGAGTTATACATCTAATGGTAATATTAGGGTAATGTTTTATCATGAAGGGTGTGTGAGTTTAGCTTCAAAAGTGATTATGGAAATGGAAAATAATGTGTTTGGAAAGAAATCTCATGAAAAAATGAGTCAAGAAATATAGAGGAATTCATATGTTCTGAAGCAGGATTTGATTGTAAGTATAAAAAAAGACTATAAATTTCCTAACTTGTGGGTGAAATATATATCCTATGATGTGCAAAAACTGAAAAAATAGTAATGCACCAGTGTTGAATGAAAATGAACGTCAAAATACGCATCATATCCCATAGGAATCTACTTGCATTGATGCTAAACTGGGTCAGTTACTGTAGAAATATTATGATTTGTATGCACTATTCACTGAAGTTAGTTTTCAGTACTAGGAAACGAATACGTATTTCAAGTGGATGAATTTTTATGAGAATAATCTTGTGAAATTTTGACTATTAATTTACATATATGAACACGAATGAATTTAGGGAGTGTATAAATAGAAACATATATTTCATATTTTGAAAAATCTTGAGAGTGTATATATATATATATATAGATATGTGTGTGTGGATTTATGTATATTATATATATATATATATATATATATATATATATATATATATATATATATACACACACACACACACACACACACACACACACACAGACACTAAAATGTATCAATATATATGCCAATCGAAATTCACTATGAAACATATATCATCCACAGATCCAAAAATAATCATTTTATTGAACATGGATTTATGTATAATATTGTTCAACTAGGAAGTTCACCCATAGGTTGAATTTTCAGTTCCAACAGCGTTTAGAAGGAGTGATCTCTTCCCACAATTTGTATCTCCCAAGACAGCCAAACTCACAAGGATGTACATGTGATACAAGTTATGTTTCTATATTTGCATATAAAAATACATGTGCTGAACAGGCTACATAGAAAGGGAGACAGGAATTCACATATTTGTTAACTTTAAAAACACATGGAGATCTATTTCAATTAAAAATTGACTAGATTTATAACACCTACACTTTATCATGCAAAAGGAAAGTCCAACTATACACCATGCCTTCTCTGAACTGCTTTCATTTCCATTCTGTTTGGTTATTTTTGTCCATCATTTTAGGATTAGTAGTCAGAGTCTATTAGGGTATGGGTTAGTGTCAGGAATTCAGTAATTCGAATGCAAAATAGGAAAATGAATCCAATGTGTATGCAAATATGTGCTACACAAAAATATTCCCACTCTCATCCAGAACATTGCCTTTACATTACCTTTGCCCCAAATAAGACACAATTAGAGAAGAAGAGTTAGGAAATCTGTGAATACATATCTGAAATGGAAAATATTCAGGAGTTCACAATCTTGGATGTGGTAGAGGAGTTTCCAAAAGTAAGGGACAGGGTAAACACTCCACAAACATGGAGCTCATTGGGCCTAAAGACTCTTGAGAAACTGCCTGTGAGTTTGGGCACTTGAAATATATGTTGTTGTCAGGAGCTTCAGCTTCCTTTGTAGTGAGACAATCAAAGCTGGATCTGCATATATGTGACCTGAAGGACATGGTTTCTTATTTTCTAGTGAACATGAGGCAGCAATTCTGAATTCCCTCATTGTAGGTAAACTGTGGCCACTGGGGTCTAAGTGTCTCCCCATGTGGACTGTGAAGCCATTTGATCATCTTCCACTTTTCAAGGTGTTTCTTGCTGCTGCACTGTGAATTTGGTATTTGCTTCAGGAAATACAAGGAGTTCAACAGGTACCAGTGATGGAGGGAGTTCTGTCACGTGTGGTGGGTCAAGGTCTGCAGGAAAATGCACCAACCAGGCTTCTACCCCACATAGCTTGCCCGCTTGTCCATAGCAATCTGATTCTGAACATTGCCCTGAAACCTCTCCATATAACAAGATGCTTTTATATATAAGGGTCTGCTGACTTCACCATGTAAGTCTCACGCCATTTGGAATCCAAGGGCAGATCCACATGGTACCACCACAGATGTTTTATCACATACCTGCACACCACTGCTCTAGGCCCACTACTCAGCAGTCTCCAACTTACAGGGATCTCTTTTCTACACTGTTTTCATGAAACCAAGTAAATCCAAGCACAGTCTGGTACACTCATGATCAGCAAGAAGTCATCCAAAGTTTCTCCATTGCCACCTGGTCATGAAAATTTCAAAAAATTCATCGTATGTATTTAGCTATTTTTCAAAGATGAAGTTGGAGGCACTGTGGGTTTCAATTTATTTAGGAAACATTAAATGGTGAGGAAGCTCATTTCAAATAAATCTCTGGAGAACTCTCACAGGCAAGGCTTCCCAAAGAGTGGCCAATATTTCACATGAATCCAGGCCCATTGAGGTCTAAAATGTGAGGTCCATGTGTGTTTTGACTCTCAATTATGGCTGCCAAGACTTTCAGAATAAAATCACGTGAAATGCTGGCTGAGATTCCCAGTGCTCTGTGGAAGCCACCTTGGCCTAGATCTCAGTTTTCAGGATGACTCTCATGTGTTGCCTCCTAAAATCCCAACACAATTCATGGCAATACTTCTCTGAGGACAGTTCCAGAATTCAGTCTCTAAGGGGAATAACACCAGAGTTCAAGCCCAGGTGAACTAAGTCATCTCTTCCAACTGCCACACAAATGACCAGAATTAAAACCAAAACACTCCCACATGGCCCTCAACATCCTCCATATAGACACTTATCATAACCTCTGGCTGGAAATTTCCATGAGGGACTCAGACAAAGACAGTATCCAAATAAGTTCTCTTGCCCCTCATTTGCCTAAAGTCAGGGTGGCCTGGAAACCCTTCCTGAGAACCAAGAGTGATTAAATAGGCCTGCACTTAATACTGCTCTGCATCTCCAATTTGGGGCCTACTTACTTTCAGGTATAGATTCTTTATGTGATTTGGAGTCATGAGAAAAGCCAAGCACCTCTGGGCTAGTCTCTGCAGGGTTTGAAGAACTCATTTGACCCAAAGGATCCCTATTCTCACTTGATGGATTTCAGGAACCTAACAGAGGAAAGCAAAAGACTTAATCCACAATGACTGCTCATTTGGCCATTTTGGTTTTGGATGCACACATGGTATCTTTCTTTAGATCCATCAGGTGCTAAGAATCTAAGCCACAGCCTCACACAGGGTCATGAGGCTGATTCAGACACATCCCTTTCCAAAGCAATCAAGCAAAGAGCCACAGGTGATTCCCATTCATTTGCATTTGAAAACTCTTTTCTTCAGGCTTCACAAAGGGGTGGTCTGAGGCAAAAAGCTTCCTGAAATTCAGGGCAACAGAACAATAGGTAAGCAAATTCCCCAAAGTAGGATTTCCCCACTGAGACTTTCCTGATCACACTGATATCTGAGTTTTCTGAAATGCTCGCCATTCCCTTTAGCTATCCAGTACATGGCCATGTCACAGAACTTGGAGGTGGTATATATATTGGACACATAACCTTGAGCCTATTCTGGAGAGTGGAGTGAATTCAGGAACAAAATAGAAACTTAGGAAGATAGTAGGTGTTGCCCATTCATAAGGCAAGCCGCAGTCCATTCATAAATTGGCAGGATGAATGTTGGGAAGATTTCTACTAGACAGGAGACATCCATTGATGCATTTTATTTTCTAATGTCTAGAACCACGGACACAGTGGGATACACAGACTTAGAAACACTCACCTTTTCATAAGACTTATTAGAAACAATTCACTTCAAACCAAAAAACCGCCTTTATTACCTATTCTCAGAACATGAGACAAAGCCACAAACCAACACCCACATCCACAAAGACACCTTCTTCCCCCAAGTCAGTCTGTGACTATCCAGTGTCCTCTGATTGGTGGGCCATACTATGTTACCCCGAAATGGCCTGTCCTGTCTCAGATCTGGTCTCCTTGGTCAACACTGTGAAGATCTCAGGAGCCAGCGGTGATCCACTAACTGCTTTCTCAGGAAAGGCCACTATTCAGAGCTTTCCTGGCATTTGGGCATCCTCACCTCCGTAGGTACCAAGAAAGACTGACTCTGTCCGTGGTAAATCCGAACAATTGAGACCACTGGGACTGGGACTGGGACTGAGACTGGATTTGGGTGCCTGGCTTCCTGGATCCCAAGTTCAGAGAGTTCCATCACAAAGGATGTTAGGTGAGGTCACTTCCTTCAAGATCTGAATGAGGTCACTGGATTGGCAACCACTTTGTCCTAACAGTTGCTTCAAAGTGTCCCATGAAATGGAGGCTGCCCCTACATCCTGTGACACTTTCACAAGTTAGAATGGTATATCAACCATAGGCACCCAGGAAGTGCTCTCCACACTGGCCTGGTTTGGTCCTTCTTCTCCATATTAAGAAGAGAGAGGCTGATTCAGACACATCCCTTCATCCTGACCAGGTTGTTTTCAATGGAAGATGACTTTTGCTCTCTCAGTTCCTACATATGTGCCTACAACTTCTCCAGGGATCATTTTTGCGTGGACCTTTGAGTTTCTCAGCAGTTGGAAGAAACCGTACATTCCTGTATTGTAAGACCAACTCTGTCCTGGCTCTTCTGTAAAGTTAGATTGAGGGAAGAGTGTATGGTTAGGGTTAATAACAGTTTCGATTGGGGTTAGGAATCATTCCGCTGGATGAATAATAGTATGGCGAACCTTGGATATTTACAAGAATATATAGGTGAAATATAAGTACGAAAACAGAAATAAAGGTAATATTTGAAGCCCAGAAGGGCATTGGGCCCTTGATTGCAATATTTAGCTTTGATTTATTTTCTGCACAGATGTCTCAGATAAATCAATATACAAATGCATAGGACCTTTTACTTTGGATCATTGATTGTCAAAGAGAACTTCCAGTCAAAAAGGGATAGTCGGGGGGCTGGGGATGTGGCTCAAGTGGTAGCGCGCTCGCCTGGCATGCGTGCGGCCCGAGTTCGATCCTCAAGACCACGTACAAACAAAGATGTTGTGTCTGCCAAGTACTAAAAAAAATAAATGTTAAAAAATTCTCTCTCTCTCTCTCTCTCTCTCTCTTTCTCTCTCTATCTCTAACTCTTTCTTTAAGAAAAAATAAATAAAAAAAAGGATAGTCGGTAGGATTAGGACGATAGTCGGTAAGTTTAGAATGGAGAGTGAGTATAGGATTTGCACCAAAAGTTCTTTAGCTATGGGGTTTCGGGTATAGAGTGAATGTAAATGTCAGCACATGTGAAGAGTCAGTCGCAATGATGAACTGGGGAAAATATGTAGGAAAGCAGATTTCAATAGAGACATTAGGAAATCTGGCAAAGTATATTCGGTAATGAAAATTTAGTAAAATAGTTAAATGTCACTTCCTGTTTTTCTGTATGCTTAACAAAACACTTTTGAAATCTTGAGAACTGTTTGCTAATCTTGTTCCCAGAATGTGCTGTCCCCAACTGCCAACCTGCAGAATGTACTCATTCACCCGGTTGCACCAAACTGCTCACTCTCCCAGACCAAACAATAAAGTTCCCTCTCTGCCCTCTCCAAGGAAAGTATATAAGCTCTGCTTAAGCTGTTCTCAGGGCTCTCTGCTCTATTCAAGTGAGCTCTGAGCCCCAGCATGCTGGACACTCAATAAACCCTTTGCTTTTGCATGAGACAGTCTCTTGGTGGTCTCTTCACCCGATGCTCGCCTGACCTTTACATATGGAGGTTCCACTGAGATCCCGCCAGCGGCAAACGAGAGACCCCAACAGGCTCCTTTTGGGGTATGTATGGTGCCTCTTTCTGGTTTCAGGTTTCAGGTTAGGGCTTCACAAAATTGCTGTCAATGAAGAGTGTGACCTCTCTCCGATGGTGGCTGACATACATGTCACAGAGCCACAGGCCACATCCCTAGGGGATGCACCAGAGTACTCGGGAAATCGAGGAGCAATAGTCTCCTCAACTCAGTGATATTTTGTTTCAGATTCGGTATCGCCAGCCCATCGGGTTGGACCAGATACTTAGTCCTGGTCTCAGTGTTGGAAGTTCCATTGTCTGTCTTTATTTTCTTGTCTTGTCTGTGTCGTGTGTCATTGCTTTTACTGTTTGTGTATCTTTCATTGTGGGACAGAGCACTTCAATGCCTCTGTCCCTGACCCTTGATCACTGGACCAAAGTACCCTTAAGGGCTCAGAATCTTTCTTTTTCAGTAAAATTCTGGACCTGGCAGACTCTCTGTGCCTCAGAATGGCCCACCTTTGGATTCGGATGGCCCCTAGAAGGATCTTTCTACTTCCCACAAATTTAAAAAGTCAGAGGATATTGTCTTTCAACCAGGGCCACATAGCCATCCGGATCAACAGCCATATATCTTAACTTGGCAGGACCTCTGCAAATCTCCTCCATGGGTAAAGCATTTCCTTGCCCCTACCCCCGCTCCTACTCCATCCCCCATGATCTCTCAAACCCTCTGCTCCTCATCCTCCTCCACCCTCTGTTCTCCCTGAGTCACAAGATTTGACTCTACTGGACTCTCGTCCCCCTCCTTATCTCCTGCCCACGTCCCCCAAAAACCAACACCCTCTAAGTGATTCCCCTGCTGCTGACTCAACCTCTCCACCATTGGAGGAAGCTAAGCCAGCCCAGCGCCCTCCAGATAATTTCCCCGCGGCACACACAGTCCCTCCTCCTCTGGAGGAAGCTAGCCCGGCTAAAGGTACTCACCAGCGGTGAATGATTGAAAAACCTGGAACTCGAATGATGCTCCCCCTCCATCCCTAGGGGCCAATGATTGACAACGGCCTTGGGGGGGAAAACTGCAAGCCTACCAGTATTTACCTTTCTCCTCTTCAGACCAATATAACTGGAAAAAGAAAAATCCCCCTTTAACCAAGGACCCAACCCGGCTCCTAGGTGTGGTTGAGTCATTGATGTTTTCACACCAGCCTACATGGGATGACTGCCAACAAGACCTAGGGTTGTCTCTTCATGACTGAGAAACAAAAGAGAATCCTCCTGGATGCTAGAGAAAAATATCCTCTGACAGATGGGTGACCGAAAAAACTTCCCAACATATTCAACCCTGCTTTCCCTTGAATCGACGAAACTGGGACCCCAACACCTTTGAAGGTAGGGAGCATCTGTCCACTTATCGCTGGGCTCTAATTGTGGGTATCTTAGTGGCCGCTAGGCGACTAACAAATTTTGCCAAGTTAAGAGAGATTATTCAAGGGCCTGATGAATCTCCCTCTATGTTTTAAGAGAGAATTATGGAGGCATATAGGAGATATACTCCTTTCGATCCTCAGGCAGAGGATCAAAAGGCATCTGTCAAGATGGCCTTTATGGGCAAGCTGCCCTGGATATTAAAAGAAAGTTACAATGCTTAGATGGATTACAAGATATGACTTTGAGAGATTTAGTCAGAGTAGCCGAGAAGGTATACTATAAGAGAGAAACTGAGGAAGAGTAGGGAGCAAAGGGAGGATAAAAGAAACAAAAGACAGACTAAGGCATTGACTAAGGTCCTGGTCACAACAACAAATAGGCCAGAAATAAGAAACATGGAGACAGGAAGGGATACCGGGGCCCACACTAGAGGCCACCCCTGGCCTCAATTTAATGTGCCTACTGTAAAGAAAAAGGACACTGCTTCAAAGAGTGCCATTGAAAGAGACAGCCACTCAAGCCAGCCATTCTGACTCTGGAGGATGACTAAGAACGTTGGGGCTCAGATCCCCTCCGAGAGCTCAGGGTAAATTTTGAAGTGGAGGGGACCCCAGCAAACTTTGAAGTGGATACAGGGGCAATATACTCTGCCCTTAAGGCCACATTGGTCTCTCTATCAAACAAAAGGTCTCTAATTCAAGGGCCTAATGGCAGAAAATATTGGGCTTGGACAACTAAGAGGACCATGGACCAGGGGAAAGGAAAAATCCATCACTCGTTCTTAGTAATCCCAGAATGCCCGGCCCCATTGATGGGCAGAGATCTGCTCACCAAGCTCCGGGCCAAAATAACTTTTAACCCTGAAGGCCCACAAGTGGAATTTCTAAATCCTTCCGTAAAAACTCCTATAGTCATGGCTCTAAATATGTCAGTAGAAAATGTACATCAACTCACTCACCTTGGTTAAAAGAAATTGCATTCATTCCTGAAGGATCAAGAACAGAGTTTTTTACTAACCGACTCAAAGCAAAAGGAAATAACTGAATGGGTAACAAAAGCCTGTCAGGTCTGTCATGGTTAATGCTTACCCTTTCAAGCTTCCTGCAAAAAAGCACCTACAAGGAACCAGACCAGGACAATTCTGGGAAGTGGACTTTACTAAAATTAAGCCAGCAATGTTTGAAATTAAATATCGCCTAGTCTTTGTAGATATATTTTGAGGATGTATTGAAGCCTTTTCCAGGAAAAAAGAAAAAAACGAAACAGCGCAAATGGTCATCAAGAAGATCCTGAAAGATATTTTTACAAGATACGGCCTGCCTAAAGTAATAAGGTCTGATAATGGACTGGCGTTTGTAGCCCAGGTAAGTCAGGGGTTAGGCAAGACCCTGGGGATTAATTAAAAGTTACATTGTGTTTATAGACCACCGAGTTCAGGACAGGTAGAAAGAATGAATACAACCATTAAAGAGACCATAACGAAATTAAGCTTAGAAACCTGCATAATAGCATAATAGATTGTACTATGCTCCTGCCTTATGCACTATTTCATGGAAGAAATACTCCCTCTGTTTCTTTGTGTAACCTCACCCCCTATGAAATTGTCCATGGTGCCCCTCCTTCAGTAAGGGACCAAACCCCAACTCTAAGACCTAACGATTCCTTCCACACCCCATTGCTTGACTGAATTATAGCTCTTGAAAGAACTCAGGGATACCTGTGAAAACAGATGGCCAATGCCTATCAACCTGGGGACGAGTGGACTCTACATCGATATCAAGTAAGAGACTTCATCTACATAAGTTGACATCAGGTGTCATTCCTGGAACCCCACTGTAAATGATGATACAAGGTGCTACTTATAACACCTACAGCGGTAAAGGTAGACAGAATTACTTCCTGGATCCATACCACTCATTTCAAGCCTGCGCCCTGTCCAGACTCTGGCTGGAAACTGGAAAAGATTGGTAAAACTTTCAAATTGTGTATTTACCCTGTGTCTAAGGCTATAGACTCTCCCCTTGACCACCAGTAGTCCTAAACCTATTCAACCCGTTCAGCAGCGAGGGCTGATCACAAATCCTACTGGTAAAGAAGTATGATCCATCTCACATACAGCCCACTTAGGGACTTGGTGGACATCTATCCACCCAGACATTTGTCAGCTGGCTATAGGTCTTTTCTATTGGGATATACCTGATGAAGAGGATCCCACTAAATTTCCATTAAATCCATTCTGCACCATTGATAATGGAAACAATCATTATGGATGTAGGGACACGCGAGCCATATGCAGGTTGGCTAGCCTAGATTACTATGTTTGCCTGTTGGACTACCAAAGCCACAAACAGTCACGGTTGTGTGTGGGGAATGCCGAATTCTTCTGTAAGTCATAGGGATGTGATCATACAGGCAGTGCATGATGGAACCCAAACTCTTCATCAAATTCTGTACACAGCATTGGCCCTATTACCAATTAGATCACCAAAACCGATGGTCCCTAGAGGGGTCTCTAGATCCTCAAATTCTGCATTACCTTTTTAACTTCTGAAAGTCCTCAAAAGGGTGAAAAGAGATTTCCCTATGTGGAGGCCTTTTCCCTCCTTCTCTCACATCCTGAACTATGCTTCTCCAATATGTCCTCACACTCAGCCTTCTGCTCCAGACTCTCTGCTGTCACTCTCACCTCAGCAACATGATTTCTCTCCTCCAATTACTAGATCAAAAACCCAAACCTCTGCCGGATCTCAGACCATTGCCCCCTTGCTGAGGTAGCAGGTACTGAGGTAACCCTCCACCGAATCACTCCTCTCTTCTCCAGTCAGTGCCTGCACCGGGTCCCACCAGTTCCTCTTACCAGCTAACCCAAAGCTCAAACCAGCTGAGGAGAACCCTCAGACCCCTATCCAAGATGTAGTGAAAATGGCCTTTAAAGTTTCTTTGTCATCACTGAAAACAGGTTACTAAGAATTTAAAGTCCCTCACAGGCTTTTAGGGATACTAACTCCCATCTTCCCCTCTGCTCTACCTGTTCTACTGCTCACCTTTTTGTTGCTAGGAAAATCACAAACCCCTTTCCTAGTATTCTTTCACATCTCTGCTACCTCATTCTCAGATCCACGGAGCTGCTCACAGCCACGCCTTCCCCATCTCCCCCCTCTGTTCCAGGCCCACAGAAAAACATTAACTGACCTTCTACAGAAGTCTTCAGCATGGCTGACTTTAGGACTTTCAGCAAAAGAGTCCCCATGAAAGACTTAAAAGTAGATAAACTTCCTCTTTTCCTGTTGCCCTGTTGTACTTGGCCACTGGCTAAAAATATCAGCACTCCAAAGTTAGACACCCCCTTACTAGTTTTTCACAAAATATGTGAACAAGGCCTTTGGCATTGAGCTGGGGCTTCACAGAGATGGCTACATTTCTTAGATAAAGAAGTTACCAACTGGGCTCCATGGTAACAACTGGAAGGGGGAAAAAATAAAGGGAAGAAAAAGCTCTCCTTCACCCAGGTGTCCTTGAAAAGTTAACTTGCCCAGAACAGAGGAAAAAAACAGAAAAAAATCTGCTTTTTGTGAACTTCTGCAGGCTGTGAACGTCTGCACCCCTTCCCTTATATGTTGGGTACAAAATTCTGAAACTACCTAAACGTGGGTTTCAGGGAATTAATTGATTATAACAGAAGTAATGCCCTCTGAATCCGGTTGCAAATAAAATGGAAAGTTTCCCTGTTTTTGGTAGTATCTTAGGTGCCTTGCCTTGTCCCTCTCTACAACAGTGTAATTCTATATACTTAAACATTGTTTATGTTTTCATGAAATTGTCAAGACGATGTGATTAATTGTGTAAAGGTGCAGATGTTTCCCAGAGTGCTTTATCATACTGCAGGTTCATTTGAAGATCAAATAGGGGGGCATAAAACCCGGTTCCACTGAGAACATATGTCCATCACTTTAGCCATCCTATTAGGAATAGGAGTTGCTGCAGGCGTGAGCACAAGAACCACTGCCTTGGTCCATGGGATACAACAAATGACACAATTAGAAGCAGCAATAGACCAAAACTTAAAGATATTAGAAACCTGCATCTTGGCTTTGCAGGAATCTTTAACCTCTCTCTCTGAAGTTGTTTTACAGAACACGCAAGGGTTGAACCTCCTCTTCATGAGAGAAGGGGGCCTTTATTCTGCATTGATGGAGAATGTTGTGTTTTTGCCGACCATACTGGAGTTGTAAAAAAATCTAGGAGTAAATTAAAAAGATGCCTTGAAGAGTGTCAATGAGAGAGAAAGGCCCAAAAAGGGTGGTTTGAGTCTTGGTTCACACAGTCCCCCTGGTTAACTACGCATTTATCAACCCTGGCCAGTTCAATAATAATCATCAGATTATTGCTAACTATAAAACCCTGTTTGCTCAACCGTGTAATTTCTTTTCTCCAAGCTCAAATTGGACGAGTTAAACTTATGGTAATACCCGACTAGCAAACATAGAATGTGACACCCCGCAATGATCAGTTTAATGATTAAAAGTAGCCAGAAGAAGAAGTGAGGAATGAAAGGTAAATAAAATAGGCACTTTTCACTTCCTTTTTTCCTGTATGCTTAACAAAACACTGTTGAAATCTTGAGAAATGTTTGCTAATCTTGTTCCCAGAATGTGCTGTCCCCAACTGACTAACTGCAGAATGTGCTCCCTCACTGGGTTGCATGCAAACTGACCACTCGCCCTGACCCATCAATAAACTCCCCTCCCTGCCGTCACCAAGGAAAGTGTATAAGCTCTGCTTAAGCTGTTCTAAGGGCTCTCTACTCTATTCAAGTGAGCTCTGAGCATCAGCATGCTGGACCCCCAATAAACCCTTTGCTGTTGCATGAGATAGTCTCTTGGTGGTCTCTTCCTTCGACATCACCCGACCTTTACTTGGATAATTAAATGTAGAAGAGAACAACCATTCAAAAAGGGATAGTCGGTAGGATGAGGAATATAGTTGGTAGGTTTGGGAAGAAGACTGTGTATAGGATTTGGAACAAAAGTTCCTTAGCAATAGGGTTTCGGTTAGAGAGTGAATGTAAATGTCAGCACATGTGAAGAGTCAGTCACAATGATGAACTGGAGAAAATATGTAGAAAATCAGATATCAATACACACATTATGAAATCAATCAAAGTATAAAGTGAATGATAGGATTAGACATTATCAACAAGGTTGAGTTTCAATATATAATCTTAGGAAGAAACAAATATGTGTAGTCACCAATATGATTGACATTGGAGAGCATTAGGCAACCTGGACATGGATGTTTTTAGTAATCCAGGATCACTTTCCATTTAGGATTTGCTACAATCATAAGTTTGACCTTTGCATTTTGTGATCAGAATATTACAGTGATAAAATGTATATGTAGATCAGGTGACATGAGTATTTTTTCTAACATTTCTGGGAGCAATATTTTGAAGACGTATAAATTAGTGTTGGGGGTACACAGAGTTGTACCCTGTGTCTATGAATATAGAAGTAATGCATGAATTGACAATACTGTGAATAAATAATATAACTGTTTCCACTTTAAATCATGGATTGAATTGATATCTGAAAATATGTAAGAAATCTTATATTGATATACAATCCTTCATTCCAACGAGTTATGCATCTAATGGTCATATAAGGGTTATGTTTTATCATGAAGGGTGTGTGAGTTTAGCTTCAAAAGTGATTATGAAAATGAAAAATTATGTGTTTGGAAAGAAGTCTCATGAAAAGACGAGTCAAGAAACATAGAGGAATACATATGTTCTGAAGCAGGAAGTTATTGTAAGTATAAAAAAATCGTATAAATTTCCTAAATTGTGGATGAAATATATATCTTATGATGTGCAAAAACTGAAAAAAATAGTAATGTACCAGTGTTGAATGAAAATGAATGTCAAAATACATATCATGTCCCATAGGAATCTACTTGCATTGATGATAAACTGGGTCAGTTACTGTAGAAACATTAGGATTTGAAAGGACCATTTACTAAAGTTAGTTTTCAGTACCAAAAATCAAATATATATTTCAGGTGGATGAATATATCTGAGCATAATCTTGTGAACATTTTATTATAAATCCACATTCATGACATGAATGAATTTAGGGAGTGTATATAAGACACATATATTTCATATTTTGAAAAATCAGGATGGTGTATAATATATATATATATATATATATATATATATATATATATATATATATATATATATATCACAGATACATTAAAAAGTAGCAATATATAAATATATATGCGTATCAAAATTTATCATGAAATATATATCATCCACAGATTAAAAAGTATTCATTTTAGTGAACATAGATTTATGTATAATGTTGTTCAACTAGGAACCTCAACCATAGGTGAAATTTTAAGATCCAAAAGCGTTTAGGAGGAGTGATCTCTTCTCACAATTTGTATCTGCAAAGTCAGCCACCTCACAAAAATGTACGTGTGATACCAGGTAGGATTCTATATGTGCATAGAAAAATACATGTGCTGAATAGGCTCCAGAGGAATGGAGACAGGAATTCAGAAATATGTTAACATTAAAAACAATGGAGAACTATTTCAATTAACAATTGACTATATTTATAACACCTACCATTTATCATGCAAAAAGCAAGTCCAACTATACATCATGCCTCCTCTGAACTGCTTGTGTTTCTATAATGTTTGGGTTACTTTCCTCCATCATATTAGGATTAGTAATCAGAGTCTAGTAGGGTGTGAGTTAGTGTCAGGGATTCAGTATATCAAATGGAAAATAGCAAAATGAATCCAATGTGTATGCAAGTATGTGGTACACAAAAATCTTCCCACTCTCATCGAGAACAACACCTAGATATCACCTTCACCCCAAGTAAGACACAATTAGATGAGAAGAGTTAGAAAATCCGTGACTACATATCTATAATGGAATACGATCAGGAGTTCACAACCTTGGAAGTGGTAGAGGAGTTTCCAAAAGTAAGGAACAGGGTAAACATTCCACAAACATGGACCTCTGCCTGCCTAAAAACTTCTTGAGAAACTGTCTCTGAGGTTGGGCACTTAAAACATATGTTGTTGTCAGGAGCTTTAGCTTCCTTTCTAGGGAGACCATCAAAGCTGGGTCTTCATCTCTGTGACCTTGTGGATACAGTTTCTTATTTTCCAATGAACATGAGGAAGCAGTGCTGAATTCTCTCTTTGTAGGTAAACTGTGGCCACGGGGGGCTAAGTGTATCCACATGTTGACTGTGAATCCACTTGGTCATCCTCCACATTTCGTGGTGATTCTTGGTGCTGCACTGGGAATTTGGTATTTGCTTCATGGAATACAAGGAGCTCAACTGGAACACAGTGCTGGAGGGAGTTCTGTCATGTGTGGTGGGTCAGGGTCAGCAGTAGAATGCACCAACCAGGTTTCTAGCCCACATAGTTTGCCCCCTTCACCATAATAACCTGATTGTGAACATTTCCCTTAAACCTCTCCTTATAAAAAGATGCCATTACATATAAGGGTCTGCTGGATGCACCATGTCAGCCACAAGCCATTTGGAAGTCAAAGGCAGATCCACAAGGTCCCACGACAGAAGTTTTATCACAAAACTGCACATCTCTGCTCTAGGTCAACTAATCAGCAGGCTTGAACTTACTGGCATCTCTGTTCTACACCATTTTCATGAAACCCAGTCAATCAAGGAACTGTCTGGTACACTCATCGTCAGCAACAGTATATTCAAAGGTTCTCCTGTGCAACCTGGTCAAGGGAATTTTAAAAATTTCATGGTATTTATCTAGCCATTATTCAAGCATGAGGTTGGAGGCACTGTGGGTTTCAATTTTTTCAGGAAACATTAAATGGTGAGGAAGCTCATTTTAATAAAATCTCTGGAAAACTCTCACAGGCAAGTCTTCCCAAGGAGTGGCCAAAGGTCACAGAAATCCAGGACTATTGAGGTATACAATGTGAGGTCCATGTGTGTTTTGATGCTCAAGTATGCCTGCCAAGTGTTTTAGAAAAAATCATGTGACATCCAGGCTGAGATTCTCAATGCTCTCTGGAAAGCCACCCTGGACCTGGATCTCAGTTTATAAGGGCGACTCTCATGTGTGGCCTGCTAAAATCCCAACACAATTCATGGCAATACTTCTCTGAGTTCAGTTCCAGAACTCAGTCTCTAAGTCCCCTTGAACTCACACCAGAGTTCAAGCCCAGTTGGACCCAGTCATTTCTTCCAACCGCCACACAAATGACCAAAATTAAAACCTAAACACTCCCATAAGGCCCTAATTTTCTCCATATAGACACTCATCATAACCTCTGGCTGAAGGTTTCCATGAGGGGCGCAGCCCAAGACAGTGATCAAAATGAGCACCCTTGGCCCTCATTTGCCTAAAGTCAGGGTGGCCTGGACACCATTCCTGTGAACCAGGAGGGATTAAATAGACCTGCCATTAATACTGCTCTGCTTCTCCATTTTGAGGCCTACTGAATGTCAGGTATAGATTCTTTATGTGGTTTGGAGTCATGAGAAAACCCAAGCACTTCTGCAGGGCTTTGAAGAACTCATTTGACCCAAAGGATCCCTATTCTCACTTGATGGAGTCAGGAACATCACAGAAGAAGGCTAGAGACTTCATCCACAATGACTGATCTTTTTGCCATTTTGGTTTTGGATGCACACATGGGATCTTTCTTTAGATCCATCAGGTGCTGAGAATCTAAGCCGGAGCCTCACACAGGGCCAAGTGGCTGATTCAGACACCTCCCTTTCCAAAGCAATTATGCCAAGAGCCACAGGTGATCCTCATTCATTTCCATTTGATAACTGTTTTTTTCAGTCTTCACAAAGGGGTGGCCAGAGGCAAATACCTTCCTGACATTCAGGGCAACAGAACAAAATGTAAGCAAAAGGCCCAAAGCAGCGTTTCTCCACTGAGAGTTTCCTGGCCACACTGATATCTGAGTTTTCTGAGATGCTCGCCATGCCAATCCCTTCAGCTATTCAGTACATGGTCATGTCACAGTGATTGGAGGTGGTACATATCATGGATAAAAAACGCTGAACCTATTCTGGCTAGTGGCCAGAATTCTGAAAAAAACCAGAAACTTAGGAAGGTTGTAGGTGTTTCCCATTGGTAAGGCAAGCCGCAGTCCTTTCATAAATTGGACAGGTTGATTGCTGGGAGGCATTCTACTACACAGGACATATTCATTGATGAATTCTCTTTTCTAAAGTCTACAACCACGGACACGGTGGGATAAACAGAAATAGAAACACTCACCATGTCAAATGACTTATTAGAAACAGTCCATTCCAAAAGAAATAAATCACGTTATTTTTACCTATTCTCAGAACATGAGACAAAACCACAAACTGACATCCACACACCCATTCACCTCCTTCCCCCAAGTAGGTCTGTGACTCTTCTGAGTGTCCTCTGACTGGTAGGCCATACGATGTTCCTCCGAAATGGCCTTTTCTGTCTCAGATCTGGTGTCATTCAAAAACTCTGTGAAGTTGTCAGGAGGCAGTGGTGAGCCAATTCCAGTCTTGTCAAGAAAGGCCCCTCTTCAGAGCTTTCTTGGAATTTGGCCACCTTCACATGAATAGGTACCTAGAAAGACTGATTCTATCCTTGGTAAATCCAAACAAGTGAGACTACTGGGACTTGGACGGGTAATGGCTCTGAGTGCCTTGCTTCCTGGATCCCAAATTCAGAGAATTCCATCACCAAGGAAGTAGGTGAGGTCACTTCCTTCAGGAACTGAATGAGGTCACTGACTTGGCCACCAGTAAGTCCTAACAGTTGCTTCCTAGGTTCTCATAAGATGGAGGCTGCCCCTACTTCCTGTGACACATTCACAAATTAGAATGGTATAGAAACCATAGGCACCTGGGAACAGCTCTCCACAAAGGCCTGGTTTGGTCCGACTTCTCTACATTAAGAAGAGAGAGGCTGATTCAGAAACATCCCTTCCTCCTGACTAGGTTGTTTGCCATGGAAGATGACTTTTGCTCTCTTAGGTCCTAAATAGCTGCCTAAATCTTCTCCATGGATCATTTCTGCATGGACTTTTGAGGTTCTCAGCAGGAGGAAGATCCCCTACCTTCCTGTATTGTAAGACCAACTCGGTCCCTGCTCTTCTGTAAAGTTAGATTGACAGAACATTGTATGGTTAGGGTTAATAGCATGTTCGATTTTGGTTAGGAATCATTCTGCTGGATGAATAATGGTTTGGGAACCTGTGATACTTATAAGAATACAGACGTGAAATATAAGTACGAAAACAGAAATCTAGGTAAGATTTGAAGCCCAGAAGGGCATTTGGCGATTGATTGGCATACTAAGCTTGAATTATGTTCTGCACTGAGGTCTCAGATAAATTCATTTACAATGGCATAGGATGCTGTACCTCAGATGACTGAATTTAGAAGAGATCATCCAGTCCAAAAGGGATAGTCCATAGGATTAGGAAGATTGTAAGTAGGATTAGGAAGAAGAGTGAGTCTAGGAGTTGGACCAAAAATTCTTTAGCAATAGGATTTCAGTTAGAGAGTGAATGTAAATTTCAGCACATGTGAAGAGTCAGTCACAATGATGAACTGGGGAAAATACGTAGGAAAGAGAGTAAATATGTATCAATAGAGACATTAGGAAATCAGGCAACGTATAAAGTGAGTGATAGGATTAGACATTTTCAACAGGGTTGAGGTTGAATATATAATCTTAGGAAGAAACAATTATTTAGTCACCAATAGGATTGACATTTGAGCGCATTAGGGAACCTAGACATGGAGGTTTTTAGTAATCCATGCTCACTTTAAATTTAGGCTTTAGCACAATCATAAGTGTGACTTTTGCATTTTGTGTCAAGAATATTACTGTGGTATAATATATATGTAGATCAGATGACATGAGTATTTCTTCCACCAATATGAGGAGCAATATTTTGAAAACTTATAAATTAGTATTGTGGATAAAATAGGCGTACCCTGTGTTGATGAATAAGAGATGATGCATGAACAGACCATATTGTGAATAAATTATATAACTGGTTCCAACTTTAAATAATGCATTGAAATTATATTTGAAAATATTTAGGAAATCTTATATTGATATATATACATTCATTCCAACCAGTTATACATCTAATGGTAATATTAGGGTTACGGTTTATCATGAAGAGTGTGTGAGTTTTGCTTCAAAAATGAGTATAGAATCGAAAATAATGTTTTTAGAAAGAAGTCTAGTGAAAAGACCACTAAAGAATCATAGAGGAATACATGTTTTCTGAAAGAGGCAGTGATTGAAAGTGAACCACATGCCTATAAATTTGTGAATTTGTGGATGAAAGGATATATCCTATTATGTCCATAAACTGAAGAAATAGTAATGTACCAGTGTGGAATAAAAATGAACTTCAAAATACATATCATGTCCCATAGGAATCTAACTGCATTGATGTTAAACTTGGTCAGTTACTATAGAAATATTAGGATATATAAGGACAATTCACTGAAGTTAGTTTTCAGTACTAGGAAACAAATATGTATTTCAGGTGTTTGAATATTTCTGAGAATAATCTGTTGAGAGCCACAGCCAAAGGAGCCCAAGCAAACTTGCAGCTGCCAGCAAACTTCCATCTGCCGGCTGATGATTGGCTCACAGCGGCCCCAGCATCATCTAGCAGATCTGCTTCTCTGTGGTGATGCTCATTGGAGATGCTCAATGAGCGGTTTCCCCGACCTTTCAGACTGCCAGCGGATGATTGGCTCGCAGCGGCCCCAGCAACATCTAGCTGATTGGCTCCTCTGTGGTGATGCACATTGGGCTTGTTCCCTGCCCTTTCAGACCACGGAACTGCTCATTGGTGTCTTTTTTGGCTCCGCCCACGCGACCCAGCCAATCGGCCTCAAGAGGAGGAGACTTGTGTTTGAGGAAGAGGCTTGTGGAAAGCCTGTGGTGGCAGTTGGGCTCTGACGGCTTTTCCTGAGGAGCTGTTTTGTTTGGTGTCATCTTGTTGGGTTGTATTATAGTAAATACGGGATCAGAAATTAGTAAAAAAAAAAAAAACTGAAAGAGTGTTCAGTAAATTGTTAGAGGAAGGAGGCATCTCAGTAAAATCAAGAAAAGTCAGGGCATATGTTGATACAATACAAAAATGTAGCCCATGACTTTTTCAGGAGGAGTTCTTAAATATATCACAATGGAACCATCATGGTGAAGATTTAAAAAGAATAGAAAAGAAAAGCCCAGAGACTCTGCCAGTTGGCACCTTGCTATTGTGGACGTTTGTACCTTGTTTGCTTAGTGGAAAGCCTTCAGTTCAGACAATGGTAGAGGAAGGAGAAGACATATTGATTCAAGTAAGACAGAAGGTCTCTCAAGTTAGTCAGACAGAGGAAAAAATTCAAGTAAAAGAAAAGGTCTCTCGAACTAGTCAGACAGAGGAAAAAATTCAAGTAAAAGAGAAGGCCTTTCAAGCCAGTCAGACAGAGAAAGAAAGTGTAAAACAGAAAAAGCCACCAGGGGGAAAGTTACAACAGGAGACTACTACTAACACCTTTCTATCACCAGAGGATGTAAGTGTCCAACCAACAGCACCACCTATACAGGAGACTGCTACTAACACATTTCTATCACCAGAGGAAGTAAGTGTCCAACTAACAAGCCCACCTCCATATGCTGGGAGGCCCCCAACCCCCGCAGTTGATAGTTGGGATCCTGAGAAAAGATCTCAAATATTAACATGCCCAGTATTTGAGGCAGGAGGGCAGTGAGATTACCATGCTTTAAATTTCAAAACAGTGAAGCAGCTAATAGAGGCTGTAACAACCTATGGTCCTCAAGCACCCTTCACTGTAAGCATTATCGAATCCATTAACAACATGAACATGAAGCCAGCAGATTGGGCTAATATGTGTAAAGCTGTGCGAAATGGAGGACAATACCTGTTATGGAAGATTGCCAATGAGGAATTTTGCAAGGAGACGGCTAGGCAAAATGCAGCAGCTAGTTATCCTCAGAGAAATCTAGATATATTGTTGGGAAAGGGATCTTATGAGGATCAGCAGCAGCAATGTGCATATGATCCTGGTGTATATGCAGAGATTGCTATAGATGCAATTAAGGCATGGAAGACTTTACAAGGACATGGAGGTTTACAAGGTCAATTATCTAAGGTAATACAAGGAGCTAATGAACCTTAAGCTGAATTTGTAGATAGGCTTATTCAAACAGCTACCAGATTTTTTGGAAATACAGAACAAGCAATGCCATTACTAAAACGACTGGCTTATGAGCAAGCGAATCGTTGGTGCAAAGATATCATTAGACCATGGAAACATGAAGATTTAAACACATATATTAAATTATGTAGAGACATTAAAGAACAAGAGCAAGTCGTGGAAGCTGCAGTAAAACAGGCTTTAGATGCCAGAGACATTAATGAACAAGGGCAAATTGTGGCAGCTGCAGTAAAACAGGCTTTAGATGCCAGGCCAAGAACATGCTACAATTGTGAAGAAACAGGACATTTTAAAAGGAATTGTCCCATAGGAGGAGGGTTTAACAAAACTAGGTATCAAAGGAGTAGAATACCAGGTATTTGTCCACGATGCCGTAGAGGGAGACTTTGGGCTAATGAATGCTGTTCTCAAACCACCATAGAGGGTACACCATTATCAAAAAATGAACAAGGACCAGGTGTTTATCCACAATATCGTGGACAAAGACATGGAGCTCCATTGCCAAAAAATGGAAAAGGGGGCTCAATGCTCCGGGACCCAAAACCACAAATATACGCAGCACTGGAGAAACCCAGCAACCCCATCAGGGTAGTGCCCAGGACACATTGTCCATCAGATCCCTCATCAGACAAACCAGAGGGAGTGCAGGGTTGGACATCTGTGCCTACGCCAGAGAAGTACTAACTGCAGAGATGGGAGTTCAATTAATTTCCACAGGGGTAAAAGGACGTCTTCCCAAAGGAACAGTAGGCTAATTATTGGGACGCAGCTCTTCTACTCTAAAAGGACTTATGATAAGTCCTGGGGTAATTGATCTCGACTATGAAGGTGAAATAAAAATTATAGCCAGTTCTCCAAAGGGTATATCAGTAATTTAACCAGGAGATAGAATAGCACAGTTACTAATAATACCCAGCCTACATGAAAAATTTTCCAGTCGTACTGTAGAAAAATGTTCCAAGTGATTAGGCTCCACAGGTGTAGATTGGGCTATGCTTTCTTTAAATTTAGATTCTGGCCCCATGCTAAAACTAAATATTCAAGCGCATGAATTTAATGGGCTACTGGATACAGACGCAGACCTTAGCATCATCTCTCGTCAAGAATGGCCCAAACATTGGCCATTACAACAAGCCACTCAAACGCTTCGAGGCCTAGTAGTGGTGTCTAATCCCCATAAAAGTGCAATGGTATTAGATTGGAAGGATCCTGAAGGATGTGAAGGAACTCTACAGCCATATGTATTGGATCATCTTCCCGTAAATTTATGGGGACGAGATAGTCTCCTGGACTCAGTGATTTTTTTTTCGGATTCGGTATTGCCAGTCAATCGGGTTTTGACGGCTCCTCAGTCCTGGTCTCAGTGTTGGACGTCCATTGCCTGTCTTCATTGCCTTGTCTTGTCTGTGTCATGTTTCATTGCTTTAACTGTTTGTGTATCTTTCATTATGGGAGAGAGCACTTCAATGCCTCTCTCTGATCCTTGATCACTGGACCAATGTCCGCTTAAGGGCTCAGAATCTTTCTTTTTCAGTAAAGCGCCGGATGTGGCAGACTCTCTGTGCTTCAGAATGGCCCGCCTTTGGATTCGGGTGACCCCTAGAAGGATCTTTCTACTTCCCACGAATTTTAAAAAGTCAGATATATTGTCTTTCAGCCGGGGCCACATAGCCATCTGGATCAACAGCCATATATCTTAACTCGGCGGGAACTCTGCATATCTCCTCCTCCATGGGTGAAGCCTTTCCTTGCCCCTGCCCCCACTCTGACTCCTTCCACCAGGAACTCTCAAATCCTCTGCTCCTCCTCCTCCTACACCCTCTGTTCTCCCTGAGTCACCAGATTTCACTCTACTGGACTCTCCTTCCCCTCCTTATCCCCTGCCCTTGTCCCCCAACCTCCAACACCCTCTAAGTGATTCCCCTGCTGCTGACTCAGCCTCTCCTCCATTGGAGGAAGCTATGCCGGCCCAGCACCCTCCAGATAATTCCCTTGCAGCACACACAGCACATCTTCCCTTGGAGGAAGCTGGCCCGTCTAAAGGAACTCGCTGGCGGTGAATGATTGAAAACCCTGGAACTCTCGGGATGCTCCCCCTCCATCCCTATGGGCCAATGATTGACGATGGCCATGGGGAAAAAATGCAAGCCTACCAGTATTATCCTTTCTCCTCGTCAGACCTATATAACTTAAAAAAATGATAATCCCCCTTTTTCTGAGGACCCCACCCGGTTCTCAGGTCTGGTTGAGTCATTGATGTTTTCACACCAGCCTACTTCGGATGACTGCCCAAAACTCCTAGGGATTCTCTTCATGACAGAGGAACAACAGTGAATCCTCCAGGAAGCTAGAAAAAAATATCCTCAAACAAGATGTGCATCCAAGACAACTTCCCAACATAATCAAAGGCAGCTTTCCCTTGAACCCATCCAACTGAGACCCCAAAATCTTTGAAGGTAGGGAGCATCTGTCCACTTATCACCAGGCTCTAATAGTGTGTCTCCAAGCAGCCGCTAGCAACAAACTACTTTGGACAAGGTAAGAGAGATTATTCAAGGGCCTGATGAATCTCCCGCTGTGTTTCTAGAGAGAATTATGGAGGCATATAGGAGTATACTCCTTTTGATCCTCAGGCAGAGAATCAAAACGCTTCTGTCACGATGGCCTTTATTGGGCAAACTGGCCTGGATATTAAAACAAAGTTACAAAGCTAGATTGATTACAAGATATGACTTTGAGAGATTTAGTCAGAGAAGCCAAGAACGTATACTATAAGAGAGAAACTGAGGAAGAGAAGGGAGCAAAGGGAGGATAAAAGAAACAAAATGCAGACTAAGGCGTTGACTAAGGTCCTGGTCACAACAACAAATAGGCCAGAAATTAAGAAACAGGTAGACAAGAAGGGATAGCATTGGCCCATGCCAGAGGCCACCCTGGCCTCAGATCAATGTGCCTACTCTAAAGAAAAAAGGACACTGGGCCAAAATTGCCCTAAAAAGCGACAGTCACACCAGCCAGCCATTCTGACTCTGCAGGATGACTAAGAAAGTCGGGGCTCAGATTCCCTTCCCAAGCTCAAGGTAACTTTTGAAGTGTTTCAAAGTGATTATGGAAATCGAAAATAATGTGTTTGGAAAGAAGTCTCATGAAAAGATCAGTCAAGAAACATGGATGAATACATGTGTTCTGAAGCACAAAGTGATTGAAAGTGAGACAAATGCCTATAAATTTGCTAACTTGTGGATGAAATATATATCCTATGATGTGCATAAATTGAATAAATAGTAATGTAGAAGTGTTGAATAAAATTGAACATCAAAATACACATCATTTCCCATAGTAATCTACTTGAATTGATGTTAAACAGGGTCAGTTACTGTAGAAATGTTAGGATATGTTTGCACCATTCAAAGAAGTTAGTTTTCAGTACTAGGAAACAAATATGTATTTCAGGTGGATGAATATTACTGAGAATAATCTTGTGAAAAGTTGATTATAAATCCAAATACATCAATATGAATGAATTAGGGAGTGTAAAATAAGACACATGTGATATATATATATATATATATATATATATATATATATATATATATATATCACAGACATTAAAAATAGCAATATATATGCCAATTGAAATTCATCATGAAATGTATATCATCATCATATCCAAAAATATTCATTTTAATGAACATGGATTTTTATATAAGTTTGTTCTAATCAGAAGCTCACCCATGGGTTGAATTTTCAGTTACAACAGTGTTTAGGAGGAGTGATCACTTCTCACAATTTGTATGTGCCATGTCAGCCACCTCACGAGAATGTACGTGTGACACCAGGTAGGATTCTATATGTGCATATTAAAACACATGTGCTGAATAGGCTACTGAGAAAGGAAGACAGTAATTCATATATTTGTTAACTTTAAAAACACATGTAGAACTATTTCAATTTAAAATTGACTAGATTTATAACTCCTACCCTATATATTTCAAAAGGCATGTCCAACTATACACCATGCCTCCTCTGAAATGCTTGTATTTCTATTCTGTTTGGGTTATGTTTCTCCATCATATTAGGATTAGTAGTCAGAGTCTAGTAGGGAATGGGTTAGTGTCAGGGATTCAGTATTTCAAATATATGCTGCACAAAAATCTTCCCACTCTCATTCAGAACAATGCCTAGACATTACCCTCGTCCCAAGTAAGACACAATTAGATGAGAAGAGTTATAAATTCTGTGAGTACATATCTGGAAATGAATATTCTCATGAGTTCACAACCTTGGAGGTCGTAGAGGAGTTTCCAAAAGTATGAGACAGGGTAAGCACTGCACAAACATGGAGCTCTGCTGCCCTAAAGACTTCTTGAGAAACTGCCTCTGAGGTTGGGCACTTGAAATATATGTTTTCGTAAGGAGCTTTCTTTGTACTGAGACAATCAAAGCTGGGTGTGCATCTATGCGACCTGGAGAACATGGTTTCATATTTTCCAATGAACATGAGTCAGCAGTGCTGAATTCTCTCTATGTAGGTAAACTGTGTCCACTGGGGCCTAAGTGTCTCTGCGTGTGGACTGTGAAGCCATTTGGTCATCCTCCACTTTTCCTGGTGTTTCTTGCTGCTGCACTGGGAGTTTCGTATTTGCTTATGAAGTAAAAAAAAAAGATCACCTGGGACACAGTGCTTGAGGGAGTTCTGTCATGTGTGGTGGGTCAGGGTCTGCAAGAGAATATACCAACAATGCTTCTATTCCACATAGCTTTTCCCCTTGACCATAGCAACATAATTCTCAACATTGCCCTGAAACCTCTCTATATAACAAAATGCCGTTACATATAAGGGTCTGCTGGCTGCACCATGTCAGTCACAAGGCATTTGGAAGCCAATGGAAGATCAACATGGCCCCACCACAGATGTTTTATCACACACCTCCCCTCCACTGCTCTAGGCCCACTACTCAGCAGGCTCCAATTTACTGGCATCTCTGTTCTACACCACTTTGATGAAACCTAGTCAATCAAGGCACTGTCTGGTATACTCATGATCAGCAACCGGTTTTCCAAATATTCTCTAGTGCCACCTGGTCATGGAAATTTCAATAATTTTATTGTATTTATCTAGCCATTTTTCACAGATGAAGTTGGAGGCACTGTGGATTTCAATTCGTACAGGAACCATTAAATGATGAGAAACCTCATTTCAATGAAAGCTCTGTAGAACTGTTACAGACAAGGCTTCCCAGGGAGTGGCCAAAAAGTCACATGAAATCAGGCCCATTGAGGTCTACAATGTGAGGTCCATGTGTGTTTTGACTGTCACCTATGCCTGCCAAGTCTTTCAGAAAAAAAATCACGTGATATCCTGGCTGAGATTCCCAGTGCTCTGTGGAAAGCCACCCTGGGCCTAGATCTCAGTTTCCAAGGGAGACTCTCATGCGTGCCCTCCTAGAATCCCTACACAATTCATGGCACAAGTTCTCTGAGATCAGATCCAGAATGCACTCTCTAATCGTAATCACACCAGAGTTCTAGCCCATGTGGACCCAGGCATCTCCTTTAACTGCCACACAATGACCACAATTAAAACCGAAACACTCCCACATGACCCTTATCTTTTTCCATAAAGATACTCATCATAACCTGTGGCTGGAGGTTTCTATGAGGGGCGCAGTCCAATACAGTGTCCAAAATAAGCTACCTTGCCCCTCATTTGCCTAAAGTCAGGGTGGCCTCGACATACTTCCTGTGAACCAGGAGTCATCAAATAGGCATGCCGTTAATACTGCACTGCTTCTTCAATTTGAGGCCTACTGAGATAGAGGCATAGATTCTTTATGTGAATTAGAGTCATGAGAAAACCCAAGCACCTCTGCAAGGCTTTGAAGAACTCAATTGACACAAAGGATCCCTATTCTCACTTGATAGAGGTCAGAAACCTCACAGAGGAAAGCGAGACTTTATCCACAATGACTGGTCTATTTGCCATTTTGGTTTTGGATGCACACTTAGGATCTTTCTTTAGATCCATCTGGTGCTGAGAATCTAAGCCACAACCTCACACAGGGCCAAGATGCTAATTCAGACTCATCCCTTTCCAAAGCAATTAAGCAAAGAGCCACAGGTGATGCCTATTCATTTCCATTTGAAAACTGTTTACTTCAGGCTTCACAAAGGGGTGGCCAGAGCAAGAACTTCCTGACATTCAGTTCAAAAGAACAATATATAAGCAAATTGCCAAAAGCAGGGTTTTTCCACTGAGATTTTCCTGGTCACACTGATATCTGAGTTTTTTGAGATGCTCGCCATTCCCTTCAGCTATCCAGTACATGGCCATGTCACAGAGCTTGGAGGTGGTACATATGTTGGACACAAAACCATGAGCCTATTCTGGAGAGTGAACAGAATTCATGAAGAAACCTGGAAATTAGGAATGTGTAGGTTATGCCCATCTTTAAGTAAAGCCGCAATCCATTCATAAATTGGGCAGGATGAAAGGGAAAGCTTTCTACTAGACAGGACACATCCATTGATGCACTCTCTTTTCATATGTCTACAACCACGGACACCATGGGATACAGAGACATAGAAACACTCGCCTTTTCAAACGACTTACAAGAAACAGTTCACTCCAAACCAAACAAACCACCTTTCCTTCCTATTCTCACAACATGAGAAAAAATCACAAACTCACAACCATACCCACAAAGGCACCTCCTTACCCTAAGTAGGTCTGTGACTCTATGGAGTGTCCTCTGACTGGTGGGCCACACAATGTTCCCCCGAAATGTCCTGTCCTGTCTCAGATCTGGTCTCCTTGGCCAACTCTATGAAGTTGTCAGGAGCCAGCGGTGGGCCACTACCTGCTTTTTCAGGAAAGGCCCCTCTTCAGAGCTCTCCTGGCTTTTGGCCATTCTAACATCAGTAGGTACAAAGAAAGACTGACTCTGTCCTTGGTAATTCCAAACAAGTGAACCCATTGGGACTGGTACTGGGACTGGCTCTGTGTGCCTGGCTTCCAGGATCCCAAGTTCAGAGAGTTCCATCACCAAGGGAGTAAGGTGAGGTCACTTCCTTCAGGAACTGAATGAGGTCACTGCCTTGGCAACCACTTTATCCTAACAGTTGCTTCCAAGTGTCTCATTAGATGGAGGCTTCCCCTACTTCCTGTGAAACATTCACAAGTTAGAATGGTATATCAACCATAGGAACCCAGTAATAACTCTCCACACAGGCCTGGTTTGGTCCATCTCCTCTACATTGAGAAGAGAGGTTCTGATTCAGACACATCCCATCATCCTGACCAGGTATTTTGCCATGGAAGATTACTTTTGCTTTCTCAGGTCCTCCATAGCTGACTACATATTCTCCAGGCATCATTTCTGCATTGAACTTGTGGTTCTCAACAAGTGAAAGATCCCCTACTTTCCTGTATTGTAAGACCAACTCTGTCCCTGCTCTTCATTAAATTTACATTGAGGGAACAGTGTATTGTTAGGGTTAATAAAATGTTTGATTTGGGTTAGAAATCATTCTGATGGATGAATAATGGTATTGGGAACCTGCAATATTTTTAAAAATATAGAGGTGAAATATATAAATGTAAAAAGAAAATCTAGGTAATTTTGAAGCCCAGAGGGGCAATGGGCCCTTCATTGGGATACTTATCTTTGATTTACGTTGTGCACAGATATCTCAGATAAATCGATATACAATGGCATAGGACCTTGTACCTTGGATGATTAAAATTCGAAGAGAACATCCAGTCAGAAAGGGATAGTCGGTAGGATTAGATAGATATTCGGTAGGTTAACAAAGAAGAGTGAGTATAGGATTTGGAACAAAAGTTCTTTAGCAATAGGGTTTGGGTGAAAGTGTGAAAGTAAATATCAGCACACTTGAAGGGTCAGTCACAATGATGAACAGGGGAAAATATGTAGAAAAGCAGATATCAATAGAGATATTACAAAATCAACAAATGGGCCAAGGACCTGAACAGACACTTCTCAGAAGAAGACATATAATCAATTAATAAGTACATGAAAAAATTCTCACCTTCTCTAGCAGTCAGAGAATTGCAAATCAAAACCATCCTAAGATACCATCTCACCCCAGTAAGATTGGCAGCCATTAGGATGTCAAACAATAATAAATGCTGGCGAGGATGTGGGGAAAAGGGTACACTTGTACATTGCTGGTGGGACTGCAAAATGGTGCGGCCATTATGGAAAGCAGTATGGAGATTCCTGGGAAAGCTGGGAATGGAACCACCATTTGACGCAGCTATCGCCCTCCTCGGACTATTCCGTGAGGACCATAAAAGAGCATGCTATAGGGATTCTGCCACATCAATGATCATAGCAGCACAATTCACAATAGCCAGACTGTGGAACCAACCTAGATGCCCTTCAATAGATAAATGGATAAAAAAAATGTGGCATCTATACACAATGGAGTATTATGCAGCACTAAAAAATTTCAAAATCATGGAATTTGCCGGGAAATGGATGGCATTAGAGCAGATTATGCTAAGTGAAGCTAGCCAATCCTTAAAAAACAAATGCCAAATGTCTTCTTTGATTTAAGGAGAGCAACAAAGAACTGAAGAGAGGGAAAGAGCATGAGGAAAATATTAAATTAAATTGAGACAAGTGATGGGAGGGAAAGGGAGAGAGAAGGGAAATTGCATGGAAACGGAAGGAAATGCTCATCATTATACGAAATCACATATACGAGGTTGTGAGGGGAAAGGGGGGGAGGGAGAGAATGGAACAACAACAGATGAGGTAGAGAGGGAAGATGAAAGGGGAGGGGAGGGGGGATAGTAGGGTATAGGAAAGTCAGCAGAATAGAACAGTCACTAATATGGCATTATGTAAACATTGTGAATGTGTAACTGATGTGATTCTGCAATCTGTATTTGGGGTAAAAATGGAAATTCATAACTCACTTGAATCAAATGTATGAAAGATGAAAAAAATAAAAATTAAAAAAGTACTAAATTGGCTCGTCCTAACATTAAAAAAAAAGAGATATTACAAAATCAGGCAAAGTATAAAGTGAGTGATATGATTAGATATTTTCAACACGGTTGATTTTGAATATATAATCTTAGGAAGAAACAAATATGTAGTCACCAATAGGATTGATATTTGAGAGCATTAGGCAACATAGAAGTAATCCATGTTCAATTTCCATTTAGGCTTTAGTACAATAATAAGTGTGAACTTTGCATTTTGTGTCCAGAATATTATTGTGATAAAATGTATATGTAGATTAGGTGACATGAGTGTTTCTTTCACCATTTCTGCGAGTAATATTTTGAAGACATATACATAAGTATTGGTTGAACAAAAAGCTGTACCTGTGTCTATGAATATACAGATAATGCATGAATAGACCATACTGTGAATAAATAGTATAGCTGGTTCCACTTTAAATAATGGATTGAATTGATATTCACAAAGGAGTGGTCTGAGGCAAAAACCTTCCTGAAATTCAGGGCAACAGAACAATAGGTAAACAAAAGGCACAAAGCAGGGTTTCTCCACTGAGATTTTCCTGGTCACACTGATATCTGAGTTTTCTGAGATGCTCGCCTTTCCCTTCAGCTATCCAGTACATAGCCATATCACATAGCTTGGAGGTAGTACATACCTTGGACACAAAACAATGAGGCAATTCTGGAGAGTGTCCAGAATTCAGGATGTAAATAGAAACTTTGGAAGATAGCAGGTGTTGCCCTTCAATAAGGAAAGCCGCAGTCCATTAATAAATTGGGCAGGATGAATGTTGCAAAGCTTTCTCCTAGACAGGACACATCCATTGATGCATTTTCTTTTCTAATGTCTACAACCACGGACAGAGTGGGATACACAGACATAGAAGCACTCGCCTTGTCAAAGGACTTACTAGAAACAGTCCACGCCAATTCAAACAAACAGCCTTTCTTACATCTTCTCAGAACATGAGAAAAAACCATACACAAACCTACACCCACAAAGGCACCTCCTTTGTGGAGTGTCCTCTGAATGTTGGGCCATACTATATTCCCCCAAAATGGTCTGTTGTATCTCAAATCTGGTCTCCTTGGCGAACTCTGTGCAGTTGTCAGGAGCCAGCAGTGAACCAATACCTGCTTTCTCAGGAAAGGCCTTTCTTCAGAGCTTTCCTAGCATTTGGCCATCCTCACATCTGTTGGTACTAAGAAAGACTGACTCTGTCCTTGGTAAACTGAAACAAGTGAGACCACAGAGACTGGGACTGCGACTGGCTCTGGGTGCCTCTCTTCCTGGATCCCAAGTTCAGAGAGTTCCATCACCAAGGAAGTGAAGTGAGGTCACTTTTTTTCAGGAACAGAATGAGGTCACTGCCTTGGCAACCTCTTTGTCCTAACAGTTACTTCTAAGGGTCCCATGAGATGGAGTCTGTCCCTACTTTCTGTCACATTTTCACAAGTTAGAATGGTATATCAACCATTGGAACCTGGGAAGAGCTCTCCACACAGGCCTGATTTGGTCCATCTTCTCTACATTTAGAAGATAGAGGTTGATTCAGACACATCCATTCATCCTGACCAGGTTGTTTACCATAAAAGATGACTTTTCCTCTCTCAGGTCCTTCATAGCTGCCTACATCTTCTCCAGGGATCATTTCTGCATGGACCTTTGATGTTCTCAGAAGGTGGAAGATCCCCTACATTCCTGTATTGTAAGACCAACTCTGTCCCTCCTCTTTTGTAAAGTTAGATTGAGGGAACAGTGTATGTTTAGGGTTAATAACATGTTTGATTTGGGTTAGGAATCTCTCTGCCGCATGAATAATGGTATTGGGAACCTGTGATATTTACAAGAATATATAGGTGAAATGTAAGTATGAAAACAGAAATCTAGGTAAGATTCGAAGTCAGAAGGGCATTGGGTCCTTGAGTGGGATTCTTAGGTTTGAAATATGTTCTGCATATATGTCTCCGATAAATTGAAATACAATGGTTTAGGACCTTATACCTTGGATGATTAATTGTCGAAGAGAACATTGAGTCAAAAAGCAATAGTCAGTAGCATTAGGAAGATAGTCAGTAGGTTTATAAATAAGAGTGAGTATAGGATTTAGAACAAAATTTCTTTAGCAATAGGGTCTCGGGTAGACATTGAATGTAAATGTCAGCATATGTGAAGTGTCAGACACAATGATGAACTGGGGAATATATGTAGGAAAGCAGATATCAATAGAGATATAAGGAAATCAGGAAAAGTATAAACTGAGTGATAGGATTAGACATTTTCAACAGGCTTGAAGTTGAATATATTATCTTAGAAAGAAACAAATATTTAGTCACCAATAAGATTTACATTTGAGAGCATTAGGCAACCTGGACATGGTTGTTTTTAGTAATCCATGCTCACTTTCCATTTAGGCGTTGATACAATCATGAGCGTGACCTTTGATTTTTGTGTCCAGAATATTACTGTGATGAAAAAAAAAGAAATATATATATATATATATATATATATATATATATATATATATATATATATAGAGAGAGAGAGAGAGAGAGAGAGAGAGAGAGAGAGAAAGAGAGCGAGAGAGAGAGAGAGAGAGAGAGAGAGAGAGAGAGAGAGATAAGGTGACATGAATATTTCTTCTACCATTTCTGGGAGCAATGTTTTGAAGAGGTACAAATTAGTATTGAGGGAACAAAGAGGTGTACACTGTGTCTATGAATATAGAGATAATGCATTAATAGACCATACTGTGAATAAATAACATACCTGGTTCCAACTTTAATAATGGATTGAATTGAAATGTGAAAATATACAGGAAATTTTATATTGATATACACACATTCATTCCAACCACTTATACATCTAATGGTAATATTAATGTTATGGTTTATCTTGAAGAGTGTGTGGGTTTATCTTCAAAATTGATTATGGAAATCGAAAATAATGTGTTTGGAAAGAAGTCTCAAGAAAAGACCAGTCAAGTAACATGGAGGAATACATGTGTTCTGAAGCAGGAAGTGATTAAAAGTGAAACAAATTCCTATAAATTTGTGAACTTGTGAATGAAATATATATCCTATGATGTGCAAAAACTGAAGAAATGGTAATCTACCAGTGTTGAATTAAAATGAACGTCAAAATAGACATCATGTCCCATAGGAATCTACTTGCATTGATGTTAAACTGGGTCAGTTACTGTAGAAATATTAGGATTTGTAAGCACCATTGATTGAAGTTAGTTTTCAGCACTGGGAAACAAATATGTATTTCAGGTAGATGATTATTTCTGAGAATAATCTTGTGAAAAGTTGATTATAAATCCACATACATGAACATGAATGAATTTACGGAGTGTATATAAGACACATATATTTCATATTTTATAAAATCTGTAGAGTGTATATATATATATATCCCCCACAAAAATTCATTAAAAAGTATCAATATATATATATATATATATATATATATATATATATATATATATATATGCCAATCGTAATTCATCATGTAGTATATATGATCCACAGAAGCAAAAATATTTATTTTACTAAACATGGGTTTATGTATAATATTGTTCTAATAGGAAGCTCACCCATAGTTTGAATTTTCAGTTCCAACAGCGTTTAGGAGGACTAATCTCTTCTTACAATTTGTTTCTCGCAAGTCAGCCAACTCATAAAAATATACGTGTGATATCAAGTAGGAATCTATATGTGCATATAAAAAGTACATGTGCTGAGTAGGCTACAGAGAAAGGGAGACAGGAATTCACATATTAACTTTAAAAACGCATGGAGAGAGCTGGGGATGTGGCTCATGTGGTAGCGCGCTCGCCTGGCATGCATGCGCCTTGGGTTCGATTCTCAGCACCACGTGCAAACAAAGATGTTGTGTCCGCCGATAACTAAAAAATAAATGTTATAGAATTCTCTCTCTCCTCTCTCACTCTCTCTGCTCTATTCAAGTGAGCTCTGAGCCCCAGAATGCTGGACCCATAATAAACCATTTACTGTTGCATGAGACATTCTCTTGGTGGTCTCTTCCTTTGATGCTTGCCCGACCTTTACATCTGGAGGCACCAGCAAGATCCGGCAGCGGCGGATGAAAGATCCCCAAGGGGCTCCTTTCAGGGTAAGTAAGGGAACTCTTTTTGATTTTAGGTTTCAGGTTAGGGCTTGGCAAAATGGCTATCTGTGATGAGTGTGAGCTCTCTCTGACAGAGGCTGACATACGTGTCACAGAGCCACAGGCCACGTCCCTGGGGAATGCCCCAGAGGACTCAGGAAATCGAGGAACAATAGTCTCCTTGACTCAGTGATATTTTGCTTCGGATTCGGTATTGCCAGCCCATCAGGTTTTGCCGGCTACTCAGTCCTGGCCTCAGTATTGGACGTCCATTGCCTGTCTTTATTGTCTTGTCTTGTCAGTGTAGTGTGTCGTTGCTTTCACTGTTTGTGTATCTCTCATTTTGGGACAGAGCACTTCAACACCTCTCTTCCTCACCCTTGATCACTGGACCAAAGTCCGCTTAAGGGCCCAGAATCTTTCTTTTTCAGTAAATCGCTGGACCTGGCAGACCCTCTGTGCCTCAGAATGACCAACCTTTGGAGTTGGATAGCCCCTAGAAACATCTACTTCCCACTAATTTGAAAAGTCAGAGATTTTGTCTTTTAACCGGGGCCACATAGACATCCTGATCAACAGCCATATATCTTAACTTTGAAGGACCTCTGCAAATCTCCTCCTCCATGGGTGAAGCCTTTCCTTGTCTCTGCCCCCACTCCTACTTTTTCCACCATGATTCTATCTCTCAAACCCTCTGCTCCTCCTCCTCCACCCACTGTTCTCCCTGAGTCTCAAGACTCTACTGGACTCTCCTACCCTTCTTATTCGCTGCCCTCGTCCACCAACCCCCAACAACCTCTAAGTGATTCCCCTGCTGCTGACTCAGCCTCTCCGCCATTGGAGGAAGCTAGGCCGGCCCAGCGCCCACCAGATGACTCCCCCTTGTCACATACACAGCCCCTCCTTCCCTGGAGGAAGCTGGCCTGGCTAAAAGAACTCAAAGAACTCCCTGGCGTTTTCACACCTGCCTACTTGGGATGACTGCCAACAAATACTAGGGATTCTCTTCATGACAAAGGAACGAGAGAGAAACTTCCTGGAAGCTAGAAAAAAATATCCTCGGACCAGAAGGGTGACCAACACAACTTCCCAACATAATCAAAGCCGGCTTCCCCTTGAACTGACCCAACTGGGACCCCGACACCTTTGAAGGTAGGGAGCATCTGTCCACTTAATGCCGGGCCCTAATAGTGGGTTTCCAACCGGCCGCTATTCAACCAAATAATTTGGCCAAGGTAAGAGAGATTATTCAAGGGCCTGATGATTATCCATCTATGTTTCTAGAGAGAATTATGGAGGCATATAGGAGATATACTCCTTTCGATCTTCAGGCAGAGGATCAAAAGGCATATGTCATGATGGCCTTCATTCGGCAAGCTGATCTGGATATTAAAAGAAAGTTACAATACTTAGATGGATTACAAGATATGACTTTAAGAGATTTAGTCAGAGTAGCCGAGAAAGTATCCTATAAGAGAGAAATAGAGAGAACGAAAGGGAGCAAAGGGAGGATGAGAGATGAAAAAGACAGATTAAGGTATTAACTAAGGTCCTGGTCACAACAATAAAGAGGCCAGAAATTAAGAAACAGGGAGACAAGAAGCGATACCTGGGTCCCCGCCAGAGGCCACCCTTGGCCTCAGATCAATGTGCCTACTTTAAAGAAAAAGGACACTGAGCCAAAGAGTGCCCTAGAAAGAGACAGCAACGCCAGACAGCCTTTCTGACTCTGGAGGTTGACTAAGAATGTCGGGGCTCAGATCCCTTCCCCGAGCTCAGGGTAACTTTTGAAGTGAAGGGGACACCATAAACTTTGAAGTGTATACAGCAGCAGTATACTCAGCCCTTAAGGCCCCACTGGGCCCTCAATTAAATAAAAGGTCTCTAGTTCAAAGGGCTAACAGGAGTAAATATCAGACTGAGACAACTAAGAGGACCATGGACATGGGGAAAGAAAAAATCCAACATTCCTTCCTAGTAATCCCAGAATGCCTGGCCCCATTGATGGGCAGAGATCTGCTCAGTAAGCTCTGGGTCAAAACAACTTTTAACCCCGAAGGCCCCAAAATGAAATTTCTAATCCTTCATTAAAAACTCCTATAGTCATGGCTTTATAAATGTCAGTCGAAGATGAACATACACTTTTCACACACCCCAAGACTGATCAAACAGGCAAGCTACCCCAGAAATGGATAACAGATTACCCAGATGCCTGGGCAAAAATTGTTGGGTTAGGCCTATCCATGAAACAACCTCCAAGAACAGTGGAGTTAAAAACCTCAGCCTCCCCAATCAATGTCAAACAACATCCTCTGAGCAAAAAAGCTAAAGATGGGATAAGGCCCCATATTCAGAAATATCTGGCCTTAGGGTCCTATGGCCCTGTCAATCAGCCTGGAACACTCCCCTGCTACCAGTAAAAAATCCAGGAACTGGGGACTATCCCCCGTTCAAGACCTAAGAGAGATCAACAACAGAGTGCAGGACATTCACCCCACGGTAAATAATTTGTACAATCTGCTTATCACTCTGATCCCTGAGTAGAAATGGTATGGACATAAAGATGCTATCTTTTGCATGCCTCTGCATAAAGACAGTCAGTTGCTGTTTGCTTTTGAGTGGGTAGACTCAGAAACCAAAACGTATGGTAAACTAACATGGACTAGACTCCCACAGGGGTTCAAAAACTCCCCCACTCTCTTTGATGAAGCCCTCCACAGAGATGTCAAGAACTTCAGAACTATGCACCCCAAAGTCACCCATCTTCAATACGTGGATGACCTGCTACTGCAGCCAACACCAAGGAAAACTGTGAGTCTGGGAACCAAGCACTATTATATAAGCTTGCTCAACTCAGGTATAGAGCTTCTTCCAAAAAACCCCAAATTTTCCAGCAAGAAGTAGTCTTCCTGGGCTATTCCCTTAGGGGTGGTAAACGATGGCTCACTGAGCCCAGAAAACAAACGGTTGAGCAGATAACCCCCTCCCCCCTCTAGCAGCAGACAACACAGAGAGTTTCTTGGGACTACTGGGTTTTGCAGGTTATGGATTCCTGTGTTTGCGTCCTTAACTTCTCCTTTATACTCGCTGTTAAAGGGAGATGCCCAATTCCAATGGACCCCTGAGCACCAGCAAGCTTTTGATAACATCTTACGACATTGGCACTGAACTCCTCAACTTCACTGAGCCAAGCCTGCAATTTCAGAAAGCCCTACACTACGTTAAAAATGTACATCAATTCACACACCTTGGCCCAAAGAAACTGCAGGCATTCCTGAAGGATCAAGAACAGAGTTTTCCACTAACCGACTCACAGCGAAAGGACATAACTGAACGGGTAACAAAACCCTGTCCGTTCTGTCAATAGGTTAATGCTTACCCTTCCAAGCTTCCTGCAGGAAAGCACCTATGAGCAACCAGACCAGGACAATTCTGGGAAGTGGACTTTACTGAAATTAAGCCAGCAAGGTATGGACTTCAATATCTCCTAGTGTTTGTAGATATATTTTCAGGATGGATTGAAGCCTTCCCCACAAAAAAAAAGGCACAAATGGTGGTAAAAAATCCTGAAAGATATTTTTCCATGATACGGCCTACCTAAGGTAATAGGGTCTGATAATGGACCGGCGTTCATGGCCCAGGTAAGTAAGGGGTTAGCCAGGACCCTGGGGATAAATTGGAAGTTACATTGTGCTTATAGACCCCAGAGCTCAGGACAGGTTAAAAAAAAATTAATAGAACCATTAAAGAGACCTTAACGAAATTAAGCTTAGAGAGGGCATCAAAGATTGGACTATGCTCCTGCCTTATGCACTGTTTCATGCAAGAAATACTCCCTCTGTTTCTTTGTGTAACCTCACCTCCTATGAAATTCTCTATGGGGCCCCTTTTCCAGTAAGGACCTAACCCCAACTCTAAGACCTACCGATCCCTTCCACACCCCCTTGCATGACAAACTTAAAGCTCTTGAAAGAACTCAGTGATACCTGTCAAAACAGCTGGCCACTGCCTACCAACCTGGTGAAGAGAAGACTCCACATTGATATCAAAAAAGAGACTTCGTCTACATAAGATGACATCAGGTGTCATCCCTGGAACCCCGCTGGACAGGACAATACCAGGTGCTACTTATAAAACCTACAGTGATAAAGGTAGAAGGAATCACTTCCTGGATCCGAATTCTCATCTCAAGCCTGCGCCCTGTCCAGACTCTGGCTTGAAAGTGGAAAAGACTGGTAACCCTTTCAAATTGCATATTCGCCATGTGGATAAGGCTATAGACTCTCCCCTTGGCCACCACTAGTCCTAACCATCATCAGCCCATTCAGCAGCGATGGCTGATCACAAATCCTATTAGACAAGAAGTATGGTCTGTCTCGCATACAGCCCCCTTAGGGACCTGGTGGCCATCTCTCCACCCAGATATATGTCAGCTGGGTATACGTCTTTCCAATTGGGATATCTCTGATGAAGAGGATCCCACTACAATTCCATTAAATTTCTTCCGTACCATAGATAATGGAAACAAACATTATGGATGTAGGGACACACAAGCCTGATGCAGGTTGGCTAGCCTAGATTACTATGTTTGCCCTGTGGACTATCAAAGCCACAAAAAACCACGGCTGTGTGGGGGAAAAGCCGTCTTCTTCCGTAAGTCATGGGGATGTGAGCATACAGGGGCTGCCTGGTGGAACCCAAACTCCTCATCAAATTCAGTACACAGCATTGGCCATATTACCAATTAGACAACCAAAAACGATGGCCCCCAGAGGGGTCTCTAGATCCTCAAATTCTGTGTGACTTTTTCAACTTAGGCAAGCGCTCAAAAGGATGGAAGAAAATTCCCCTATGTGTAGGCTTTTTCCCTCCTTTGCTCACATCCTGAACTATGTTTCTCCAATAGATCCTTCTGCTCCAGACTCTCTGTTGTCACTCTCACATCAACAACCTGATTTCTCCCCTCCAGTTACTAGATCAAAAACCCAAACCTCCGCTGGTTCTCAGACCATTGCCCACTTGCTGAGGTAGCAGGTACTGAGGTACCCTTCCACCCACTCACTCCTCTCTTCTCCTGTCAGTGCCCACACCGGGTCCCAACAGGTCCTCTTACCAGCTAACCCAAAGCTCAAACTAGCTGAGGAGTGCCCTCAGACGCCTATCCAAGATGTAATGAAAATGGCCTTTAAAGTTGCATTGTCATCACTAAAAACAGGTTACTAAGAATTTAAAAACAGGTTACTAAGAATTTAAAGTCCCTCACAGGCTTTTTGGGATACTCACTCCTGTCTTCCCATCTGCTCTACCTGTTCTACTGCTCAAGTTTTGTTGCCAGGAAAATCCCAAACCCTTTTCCCATTATTCTTTTATATCTCTTTTCTCATTCTCAGAACCACAGAACTGCTCTCACCCCCGGCCTTCCCCGTCTTCCCCTCTGTACCAGGCCCACAGAAAAATCTTAAATGGCCTTCTCCAGAAGTCTTCATCGTGGCTGACTTTAGGACTTTCAGCAACAAAGTCCCTATAAAAGAGTTCAGTGTAGATAAACTTCCTCTTTTCGTGTTGCTCTGTTATACTTGGCCACTGGCTGGAAAAATCAGCACTTCTAAGCTAGACACCCCCTTACTAGTTTTTCACAAAATATGTGAACAAGGCCTCTGGCCTTGAGCTGAGGCTTCCAGAGATGGCTACATTTCCAAGATAAAGAAGTTACCAACTGGGTTCCATGGTAACAGCTGGCAGGGAGAAAATAAAAGAGAAGAAAAAAGCTCTCCACCTCCCAGGTGTCCTTAAAAAGTTATCTTTCCCAGAGAAGAGGAAAAAAAACAGAACCAAAAACGGCTTTTTGTGAACTTCTGCAGACTGTGAATTTCTGAGTCCCTTTTCTTACATGTTGGGTACAAAATTCTGAAACTACCTAAACTTGGGGTTCGGGGGATTAATTGATTACAACAGAAGCAATGCCCTCTATATCCGGTTGCAACCAAATAGGACTGTTTCCCTGTCTTCGGTGCTATCTTAGGTGTCTTGCCTTGTCCATACCTACAACAGTATAATTCTATATACTTAAACATTGTTTATTCATAAAATTATCAACAGATGTGATTAATTATGTAATGGTGCAGATGTTTCCCCGAGTGCTCTATCATGAGGCAGGATCATTTAAATTTCAAATAGGGGAGCATACAACCTGGATCCGCTGGCAACCTGTATCCTTCACTTTAGCCATCCTATGAGGAATAGTAGTTCCTGCAGAGGTGGGCACAGGAACCACTGCCCTAATCCATGGGACACAACAAATGACCCAATTAGAAGCAGCAATAGACCAAAACTTAAAGATATTAAAAAAACTACCATCACAGCTTTACAAGAATCTTTAACCTCTCTCTCTTAAGTTGTTTTACAGAACAGGCGAGAGTTCGACTTCCTCTTCATGAGAGAAGGGGCCTTTGTCCTGCATTGAGGGAAGAATGTTGTTATTATGCCTACCATACTGGAGTTGTAAAAGAATCTATGATTAAATTAAGAAGACGCATTGAAGAGCATCAACAGGAGAGAGAGGCCCAAAAAGGGTGGTTTGAGTCTTGGTTCACAGAGTCCCCCTGGTTAACTACGCTTTTATCAGCCCTGGCCAGTCCATTAATAATCCTCACATTATTGCTAACTGTAGGACCCTGTTTGCTCAACCGTGTAGTTTCCTTTCTCCAAGCTCAAATTGGACAAGTTAAACTTATGGTAATCAGAAATCAATATACCACACTAGCAGATATAAAATGTGACATCCCCAATGATCACTATTATGATTTAATGTAACCAAAAGAAAGTGGGGAATGAAAGGTAAATAAAATAGGTAATTGTCACTTCCAGTTTTACAGTATGCTTAACAAAACACTGTTGATATCTTGAGAACTGTTTGCTAATCTTGTTCCCTGAATGTGCTGTACCAACTGCAAAACTGCAGAATGTACTCCCTCACCCATTTGCACATAAACTGCCCACTCGCCCTGACCCATCAATAATCTTCCCTCCCTGCCCTCTCCAAGGAAAGTATATAAGCTCTGCTTAAGCTGTTCTCAGGGCTCTCTGCTCTATTCAAGGGAGCTCTGAGCCCCAGCATGCTGGACCCCCATAAACTTTTGGCTGTTGCATTAGACAGTCCCTGGTAGTCTCTTCCTCCGATGCTCGCCTGACATTTACATTGGTAAAATAATAAGTGTGACCATTGCTTTTGTGTCCAAATGTACAAATTAATATTGGGGGTACAAATAGGTGTACCCTGTGATATGAATATAGAGATAATGCATGAATAGACAATACTGTGAATAAATAATATAATGGGTTCCAAATTTAATAATGGATTCAATTGATATCTGAAAATATACAGGAAATCTTATATTGATACACATACATTCATTCCAACCAGTTATACATCTAAACGTTATATTAGGATTATGGTTTATCATGAAGAGTGTGTGAGTTTTGCTTCAAAACTGATTATGGAAGTTGAAAATAATGTGTTTGGAAAGAAGTATCATGAAAAGACCAGACATGAAACTTGGAGGAATCCATGTGTTCTGAAGCAGGAAGTTATTGAAAGTGAACAAATGCCTATAAGTTTGCTAACTTGTGGATGAAATATATATCCTATGATGTGCATAAATTGAAGAAATAGTAATGTACCAGTGTTGAATAAAAATGAACGTCAAAATACACATCATGTCCCATAGTAATCTACTTGCATTGATGTTAAACTGGTCAGTTACTGAACAAATATTAGTATTTGTATGCAACATTAACTGAAGTTAGTTTTCAGTACTGGAAACAAATATGTATTTCAGGTGGATGAATATTTCTGAGAATAATCTTGTGAACACTTGATTATAAATCTATATACATGAACATGAATGAATTTAGGGAGTGTATATAAGACACATATATTTCATATTTTGAAAAATATGGAGAGTATATATATATATATATATATATATATATATATATATATATATAGGTGTACCCTGTGATATGAATATAGAGATAATGCATGAATAGACAATACTGTGAATAAATAATATAATGGGTTCCAAATTTATATAAAAAATATATACATTTTTTATAAAAAATATATACATTTTTTATGTATATATATATACAAAAAAAACACACACAGAGACATTAAATTACCAATATATATGCCAATCGAAATTTATCATGAAATATATATCATCCACAGATGCAAAAATATTTCTTTTACTGAACATGGATTTATGTTTAATGTTGTTCAACTAGGAAGCTCAACCATAGGATTAATTTTAAGATCCAAGAGGGTTTAGGAGGAGTGATCTCTTCTCATAATTTGTATCTGCCAAGTCAGCCACCTCACAAGAATGTACATGTGATACCAGGTAGGATTCTATATGTGCATATAAAAATACATGTTCTGAATAGGCTACAGAGAAAGGGAGACAGGAATTTATATATTTATTAACTTTAAAAACACAAGGAGAACTTATTCAATTAAAAATTAACTGGATTTATAACACCTACCCTTCATAATGAAAATGGCAAGTCCAACTATACACCATGCCTCCTTTGAACTGCTTGAATTTCTATTCTGTTTGGGTTAGTTTTCTCCATCATATTAGGATTAGCAGTCAGAGTCTAGTAGTTTATGAGTTAGTGTCAGGGATTAAGTATTTCGAATGGAAAATTGAAAAATGAATCCAATGTGTATGCATATATGTGCTACACAAAAATCTTCCCACTCTCATCCACAACAATGCCTTGACATTAACTTCGCCCCAAGAAGACACAATTAGAGGAGAAGAGTTAGAAAATCTGTGAATGCATATGTGGAATGGAATATACTCAGGAGTTCACAACCTTGGAAGTGGTAGAGCAGTTTCCAAAAGTAAGGCACATGGTAAACACTCCACAAACATGGAGCTCTGCTGGCCTAAAGATTTCTTGATAAACTGCCTCTGAGGTTGGGCACTTGAATTATATGTTGTTGTCAGTAGCTTTAGCTTACTTTCTAGTGAGACCATCAAAGCTTTGTCTGCATCTATGTGACCTGGAGGACATTGTTTCTAATTTTCCAATGAACATGAGGCAGCAGTGCGAATACTCTCTTTGTAGTTAAACTATGGCCACTGGGAGCTAAGTGACTCACCGTGTGAACTGTGAAGCCATTTGGTCCTCCTCCACTTTTCGTGGTGGTTCTTGCTGCTGCACTGGGACTTTGGTATTTTCTTCATGAAATACAAGTAGATCAACTGGGACACAGTGCTGGAGGTAGTTCTGTCACGTGTGGAGGTCACGGTCTGCATGTGAATGCACCAACCAGGATTCAATCCCACATGGGTTGCCCCTTTGTCCATAGCAGCCTGATTCTGAACATTGCCTTGAAATCTCCCTATATAAAAAGTTGCCTTTACATGGAAGGTTCTGCTGGCTGTACCATGTCAGTCACAAGCCATTTGGAAGCCAATGGCAGATCCACATGGCCCCACCACACATGTTTTATCACACAACTTCACACCACTGCTCTAGGCCCACTAATTTGCAGGCTCCAACTTACTGGCATCTCTGTTCTACACAATTTTCATGAAACCCAGTCAGTCAAGGCACTGTCTGAGGCACTCATGATCAGCAATAGGACATCCAAAGATTCTCCAGTGCCACCTGGTCATGGGAATTTCAAAAATTTCATGGTGTTTATCTAGCCATTTTTCGAGGATGAAGTTGGAGGAACTGTGGGTTTCAAAAACCATTAAATGTTGAGGAAGCTCATTTCAATGAAACTCTGGAGAACTCTCATAGGCAAGGCTTCCCAAAGAGTGGACAAAAGGTCACATGAAGCCAGTCCAATTGAAGTCTACAATGTGAGGTACATGTGTGTTTTGACTCTCAACTATGGCTGCCAAGACTTTAAGAAGAAAATCATGGATTATCTTGGCTGAGATTCCCAGTGCTCTGTGGCCTTGATCTAAGTTTATAAGGGCTACTCTCATGCGTGGCCTCCTAAAATCCCAACGAAACTCATGGCAATACTTTTCTGAGGTCAGTTCCAGAACTCAGTCTCTATGGGGATTCACACCAGAGTTCAAGCCCAGGTGGACCCAGTGATTTCTTCCAATCGCCAAACAAATGACCAAAATTTAAACGAAAACACTCCCATATGGCCCTCATCTTTTCCACATAGACACTCATCATAACCTCTAGCTGGAGGTTTCTATGAGGGGCGCTGGACAAGACAGTGTCCAAAATAAGCTCCCTTGCCCATCATTTGCCTACAGTCATGGTGGCCTGGAAACCCTTCCTGTGAACCAGGAGTGATCAAATAGGCCTACCATTATTACTGTTCCACTTCTCCAATTTGAGGCCTACTGACTGTGGGGTTTAGATTCTTAATGTGGATAGGGGTCATGAGAAAACCCAAGCACCAATGGGCTAGACTCTGAAGGGCTTTGAAAAACTCATTTGACCCAAAGGATTCCTATTCTCACCTTATGGAGGTCAGGAAACTTACAGAGGAAGGCGAGAGACTTCATCCATAATGAATGCTCTTTTGGCCATTTTGGTTTTGGATGCACACATGGCATCTTTCTTTAGATCCATCAGGTGCTGAGAATCTAAGCCACAGCCTCACACAGGGCCAACAGGCTGATTCAGACACATCCCTTTGAAAATCAATTACTCAAAGAGGGACAGGTGATGCCCATTCATTTACATTAGAGAACTGTTTTATTCAGGCTTCACAACGGGGTCGCCTTAGGCAAAGACCTTCCTGACATTCAGTGCTATAGAACAATAGGTAAGCAAAAGTCCCAAAGCAGGGTTTCTCCACTGAGACTTTCCTGGTAACACTGATATCCGAGTTTTCTGAGATTCTCTCCATTCCCTTCAGCTATCCAGTACATGGCCAAGTCACAGAGCTTGGAGGTGGTACCTATCTTGGTCAAAAAATCATAAGCCTATTCTGGAGAGTGGCCAGAATTCAGGAAGAAAACAGGAACTTAGGAAGATTGCAGGTCTTGCCCACAAATAAGGAAATCCTCTGTCCTTTTATAAATTGGGCAGCATGAATGTTGGGAAGCTTTCTCCTGGACAGGACACATCCATTGATGCATTTTCTTTTGTAATGTCTACACCCACGGACACAGTGGGATACACAGACATAGAAACACTTGCCTTGTCAAATGACTTAATAGAAACAGTCCACTCCAAACCAAACAAACCAACTTTCCTATCTATTCTCAGAACATGAGACAAAACCACAAACCCACACTCATTCCCACAAATGCACCTCCTTCCCCCAAGAAGATCTGTTTCTAACCGGAGTGTCTTCTGCCTGGTGAGCCATTCTTTGTTCACCCGAAATGGCTTGTCTGTTCTCAAATCTGGTCTCCTTGGCCCACTCTGTGAAGTTGTCAGGAGCCAGCTTTGAGCCGCCACTACCTGCATTCTCAGGAAAGACACCTCTTCAGATTTTTTCTGGCATTTTGCCATCTTCACATCTGTAGGTACCAAGAAAGACTGACTCTTTCCATGATAAATCCAAAGAAGTGAGATCTCTGTGACTGTTACTGGGCCTGACCCTGGGTTCCTGGTTTCTGGGATCCCAAGTTCAGAGAGTTCCATCACAAAGAAGTGAGGTAGGTCACTTCCTTCATGAACTGAATGAGCTCACAGCCTTGGCAAACACTTTGTCCTAACAGTTTCTTCCTAGGGTCCCATGAGATGGAGGCTGCCCCTACTTTCTGTGACACTTTCACAAGTTAGAATGGTATATCAACCATAGCTACTGGGGGAGAGATCTCCACACAGGCTTGGTTTGGTCCATTTTGTCTACATTAAAATGCGAGAGGCTGATTCAGACACATCTCATCATCCTGACCAGGTTGTTTGCCATGGAAAATGACTTTTGCTCTCTCAGGTCCTTCATATCATTCTATATCTTCTTCAGGGATAATTTCTGCATGGATCTTTGAGATTCTCAGCAGGTGGAGGATCCCCTATATTCCTGTATTGTAAGACCAACTCTATCCCTGCACTGCTGTAAAGTTAGATTGAGGGAACAGTGTATGGTTAGTGTTAATATCATGTTCTATTTGGGTTAGGAATCATTCTGTTGGATGAATAATGGTATTGGGAACCTGAGATATTTACAAGAATATATAGGTGATATATAAGTATGGAAACAGAAATCTAGGGAAGACTTTAAGCCAAGTAGGACATTGGGCCCTTGAATAGCATACTTTGCTTTGAATTATATTCTGCACAGATGTCTCAGATAAATCAATATACAAAGAAATAGGATCTTATACACTGGATGATTGAATAACATACAGAATATCCAATGAAAAAGGGATAGTCTGTAGGATTAGCAAGATAGTCAGTAGGTTTAGAAAGAAGAGTGAGTATAGGATTTGTACCAAAAGTTCTTTACAAATAAGGTTTCGGGTAGAGAGTGAATGTAAATGTCAGAACATGTGAAGAGTCAGTCACAATGATGAATTGGGGAAAATATGTAGGAAAGCAGATATAAATAGAGACATTAGGAAGTCAGTAAAAGTATAAAGTGTGCAATTTGTTTAGACATTTTCAAAGGTTTGAGTTTGAATACATAATCTTAGGCAGAAACTAATATGTTGTCACAAATTGGATTGACTTTTGAGAGCATTAGGTAACCAGTACATGGATGTTTTTATTAATCCATGCTCACTTTTTATTTAGGCTTTGGTAAAATCATAAGTGTGACCTTTGCATTTTGTGTCCAGAATATTATTGTGATAAAATGTATATGTAGATCAGGTGACATGAGTATTTCTTCCACCATTTCTGTAGCAATATTTATAGACGTATAAATTACTATTGAGGGTACAAATAGGTGTACCCTGTGTCTATGAATATGCAGATAATGCATGAATAAACCATACTGTGTGTAAATAATATAAGTGGTTCCACTTTAAATAATGGATTGAATTGATATCTGAAAATATAAAACAAATCTCATATTGATATACAATCATTCACTGCAACCAGTTATACATCTAATGGTAATATTATGGTTGTGGTTTATCCTGAAAGGTGTGCGAGTTTTGTTTCAAAAGTGATTATGGAAATCAAAAATAATGTGTTTGGAAAGAAGTCTCATGAAAATAATAGTCAAGAAACCTGTAAGAATACATGTGTTCTCAAGCAGGAAGTGATTGAACATTATATATCATACTATATATAATGTGCATAAATTGCAGAAATAGTAATGTACCAGTGTTGAATAAAAATGAACATCAAAATACACATCATGTCCCATAGGAATCTACTTGCATTGATGTTAATCTGGGTCAGTTACTGTAGAAATATTAGGATTTTTATGCACCATTCACTGAAGTTACTTTTCAGTACTAGGAAAAAAGTATGTATTTAAGTTGGATGAATATTTCTGAGAATAATCTTATGAAAATTTGATTATAAATCCACATAAATCACAAAACATTATAAACACAAAAGTCACATGGACATTAAAATGTAGCAATATATATGCCAATTTAAATCCATCTTGAAATATATATCATCCACTGATCCAAAACTATTTATTTAATGAACTTGGATTTATGTATAATGTTGTTCAGCTAGGAAGCTGCCCCATAGATTGAATTTTCTGTTCCAACAGTGTTTAGGAGGAGTGATCTCCTAAATGTGTATGCAAATATGTGCTACACAAAAATCTTCCCACTCTCATCCAGAACAATGCCTTGATATTACCTTCACCCCAAGTAAGACACAGTTGGAGGACAAGAGTTAGAAAATCTGTGAATACATATCTGGAATGTAAAATGGTCAGGAGTTCACAACCTTGCAGGTTGTAGAGGAGTTTCCACAAGTAAAGGACAGGCTTGATAGACCCAACCTGATCTTTTATTAGAATTGGGAGCCATCTTGACAGAAAGCCGTGAAAAGATAATTTGGGCTTTACTATAAATTACTGCAAATTCTGAACCTGCTTGGAATGCCTGCCCGTGCCTTGAACTCATCCATGCCTGGCTCTCTGACCAGATAACAGTGCTCTCTGAAACATTAGTGACACCTAATAAATATTGGCCTTCCCAGGCCAGACAACGACCCTCTCTGAGTCTCTAATGGTCCTCATAATTTCTGATGTTGGGGCCAGCAAAAAAAATGTAAACTACCATTAGTGTGATGCTTTCAAAGTTCTGTTATCTGTAACCACCTTTTTGTGTAACTTTCTGGGCTATATAGCTGGGCTGTAGGAAAGTTGGTGTTGCTGTCTTGTTCCCGCCATTTTGGGAGGCAGAGGCAGCCTGGCCGGTTTTAATAATAAGCTTGCCTTAATTTGATTTTAATTGGAGTCAGTGGTCATTTCTTGCATCCTAGTCCAACATTTTGGAGTTCCCCAGTGAGATGACCCTGCCCGACCAGATCACAAGACCTGACTGCTGAAAATTCTGAAGCTGGCCTTCCCTCCAGGGCTACGGGCTGGAGAGCCACTCTAGGGGGTGCACAACTTGAGATGTTCCAAGGCCTTGGAGTGAGCCGTCGGTCTGGGGAGCACTGCAGTGAACCACCGCACTGAAACTATTAGCAAGCACCTGGTGGAGGAGGCCTCCATAGGTAAGTGGCACCTTGATAACATCTTATATCTGGTTAAGGGAGATCTCTTCTAATTACAGAGAGGTGGCCTGGGGAGGCTCACATACACTCCTGTCCAGGACAGTAATGAGAATCGTTCTGTCCTCTGTTCCGTTCTGTATGGAATTCCTCTGGAAGGTTAGAGAGGTGCCGAGGGACACGCACGCGCTCCTACCCCAGAGCTTTAGCAAGACGTTGAATTGCTCCTCTGTTTTTCTGTTTTGGCACCGGGATTCTGGTTGTTTTTTTTTTTGTGTGTGTGTGTTTGTGTGTGTTTTGTTCTGTATTCTATATGTTTTTTGTTTGTTTGTTTTTGTGCGTTTTGTTTTGTGATTTCTGTGATAAAATCTTAAGGATATTGAACGTGAAAATGGGTAACAAAGCAAGTAAGCCTGACACCCCTTTGGACTGTGTTTTAAGGAACTTTGATGAACTTTACCACCATTTGTTAAGCAGAATGAGAGAAGCCCCTAGCTGGCTGCCTGGAGCACACCCAGTGCAGATGGCAATGCCTGCTGGGGAATGAAGAACTGAGTATCTCCCAGCATCTGCCGAAGCCCTGTTGCTTCAGGGAATTCCCTCCTTTATTCCCTGCACTATAAGGATAATGCCACCTCTGTCTTCTTAAAAAAAAGAGAAAAAAAGGGGACACTAAATGCAGTAAAGTCACCATGGTGACACTTTATTTTACATTTCAGGTTGCTCCTCTGTGAAAATATTTGGTCCCCTTGTGGGGACATCTGTGGTGCCACTGGGGAAGCAGATTTTTCTATTTGCTCTGTTTTAAAGGGTTCTGTCTGTCAGCCATTGTCTGGAGTTCATTTCTGTCTGTCTTGTGCCTTTTTTCTGGCCCTTTAAGACATGTGCAATAATGTGTTAATATTATAAATTTTTTCTTGGAAATGATCTTAGCTGAATGTGTGTCTAAATGATGATGTTTCATTGTACCAATCTGGTATCTGAATGGGTTTTTGAAGCATTCCACAATCTTGCAGTTAAAAGTCGGGTTTAGGTAATTGTTTAGTTTATGGTTTCAGATAATTCATGCCAGAGAACTTAAATACTTAGGATGGAAAACTAAAGAACTCTTCTTCCAAGTTGGCAAGTAACTTCCCAATCATTCAGTCTTTTTTTTTCCACCAATTTTAAATTAGGTAGCCTGGGAAAATGTCACTGTGTGTACCAGTGCATTAATTTGGACAAGGATACTAAATCGTAGTATGATATCTGTTGACAAAACAACTTGTAAAGATATAAAATTTTGTGAATTGTATCTTAACCTTGTATCATAATTTTCAACATCCTAACCTGAAAATTATGGTTAAAATACCTTAGGCCTAAGGTTTCTGCTCAGAATAGCCATTTTTCCTGCTTCTGCCAGACCTTAGCCAGGACTTATTTTGAAATGCAAATTAAAGAAGCCTGAAAGCTTAGTAGGAGACTTATTTGAGGCCTAAGAAAAAAAAAATAAATTGTATGGTATTTACTAATTACTGGCCAGTCATTTTTTTCTAGGACTGATAATTTTTTCCTTAGATTCTTTATTTATTTTTGAGCTCATGATTTTGCTCCTACAGACCTAGGTTAATGTTTTTCTGATCAGTAATATCTTTGACCAACTGTGGAATTTTTAAATCATTGCAATGGAGATTTCACCTGTGAAAAGCTACAAGGCCTTCACTTTTAGTATGTGTGCACAATTTGTTATGTGTTGTATGTCTATATATATATATATATATATATATATATATATATATATATATATATATATACACATATGTCCGTATATCATATATATGATACACAAATTAACATATATAAGGAGCACTCATATTAAAAAGCACTCATAAAAACAATTTTAAAAAGTGGATCCAAAGATCTTTAATTCACGTGATTTAAATGTTTCAATTTAAATTGGGTAAACAGATAAATATAAATGTCTTTAAATTTAAGCTTACAAGTTTTTCTAGGTGTTCAAAAATCTAATAAAGTATTAATCTCTACAAAAGTTCTAATATACCTTTGTTCCAGGACTTTTCTTTCAATCAAAAAAAAATGGTTTACACTTATTTTGATAAATAAGTAAAGTGAATTTGATATGGGATTACTCATTCATGAGTACTTTTGTTTGATATCTGATTGATATACTAAGGTCTGTATAAGTTTGTACTAAAGACTCTATAAGATTGTAAAAATCAATCATGTGTTAAAGAGACAAAAATTTCTTAAACATAAGTTTACCCATAACATTTAGTTTATTAAGATTTAAATTTTCTAGAGCAAGCAACCATAAAAATTAAACAACTGTTTAAATAAAAACTGTTATTTTAGAGCACTGTGCTGCCATTTCTTTAAAAGCTAAACTTGGTTAATGTAGAAACATCAATGTAATTGTGATGCTATTAATGTGCTCATATCTTCCAGTTATACAACTCTATAAGGTAGAAACTTTAAAAGAGCATTATATCAAGCAGGTGTTCTGAAGTTGTATAGTAAATAAAATATATATTGGGGATTTATTTACCTGTTATCAATAATATATGTAAAGTTTTATGTTACTTTTTACATTGTGAAACAATTTAAATGTATTTTTAAGTTAATGAGACCCTAATCTATGTAAAGGTTAAAATCTTTCAGCCGTACTTTAATTCATGTTTTAAATGTGATATCATATGGTGTGAGCTAATGTTCATGCAACCTCAAACAATTTATGTAAACTTTGTAAAATGATATTTAAAAAACAAAGATCAGCTTTAGAACTAAAGCATTTAAGATTTATAAGGAGCCCTGCTTACCTGAGATAAGACTCTGTGTCCCATCTTACTACATGTGAGAATGACTACGAAAGCAGTAGGTCAGATTTTATTTCATTTAAAGTTATGTTCAATTTTTTTTTCTGTCAAGATTACTAGGATCTCAAAAAGGTGATATAATATATAACTCACCCAAAAAATTCAGGGTAGCTATTACGTGAACTAAGTATTTTTACTCTTGTTAAGAAAATTTTATTTTTTAATTTCCTTATAAGTGATCTAAAGATTCCCTGTTGGTGTTTTACAGAAGTGTTGCTTTAAGAACACAACATGGGTTAATTTAAGATAATAAGTCATCAACTACAAGACAGAAAGAATAATAAGATCTCAATTAATAAAATATAAATAATTATAAACTTATAGACATTAAAGCGCAGTACTCTTAATATATGGCTGTTAAAATTTATTTGCTGGTTGTTTCAGATTAGGATTGAAAATTAAAGTTAAATGAAAAGGGCCGAAAAAAACAATATTTGACTCTTGCCCTCTGAGTCAGTCTGAATCCAGGGAACAGGGGACTTCTCTATGAGCTTTGCAACTCTGGGCCACATAACTTCCCGATCAGGGAGATTAATGAGACCACTGGAGAACAGAAAACCAATCAGTGCATTTGCTACAAAGAGGAGAGTCATCAGAAAAGGGAGACATCCCTGATGCTTCTGAGGGAAGCCACATGGTCAAGCAAGACCTGGACCCACCTAGCTCAAATTGCACTAGCAGAACTGAGAAGCTGCTCTCAAATTTCCCAAGGAATGACTCCCATAAAAGCTCAGCTGACTGCTAACAATAGATAGAAACAAAAGTCAGTTTGACTGCTTCATCTTAAACACTTAGCAAAAACAGTTAAAACCAAAATACAGCCATTCCTGGGCATTTTAATAATAATAATAATAATAATAATAATAATAATAATAATAATAATAATAATATTTTAAGGTATACACTTTATGTTAGCCTCCCAAAATAAGTAAAACTGTTGGCTACAAAGAAGAATTCTCAGACAGGAATGCCTGATAACTATAAAAAGAGACTATCAAGAGGAGCTGCCAGAGGCAGAAGTTTTTAGTTTAAGGCTTACAGATATTCCTAACCTACACAGGTAGGCTTGGTGTTTGCTAGTACGATTATCCAGCCCTGAGTAACAGAATTAAATGTTTCTCTATTAGACACACAGGTCATACTAGTGAAAGGATTTTGCAAAATCAGATGACATTAAATTATTAAACTGTATATTATGGGGAGGGACAACTGTAACACTAAAAGTTAAATATTAAGTTGACAGTCCAGATAATTGAGGATATTAAAGACTGGTGAGGGTACTTCATACAGTGACATGATCCAGGTACTGCAACATTTATTCAATACTCATGTTTTTTGTTTCTCTCATAGAAGAACCCATCCCCAGATGACTTTACAACCTGTTCTTCCTCAACAAGACTTCAAAAAGAACTGACTTCTAAAAGGCAACTCATAACCCTCAACTAACTTCAAAAAGGCAACTCATGTCCCTCACGCCATGCACACTCATGTCACCCTCTCTCAGCTGAGAAGAAGCTAAAATAAGAGACGACACTCTACTTACACCAATGGAGCCAAAAATAAATAGATTATCAATATAAGTAATTAATTAAGTCAGGTAATATCAGGGAGACTGGTTTTCGGTGAGTTCTAAAAATTTGGAGACTGTTAACTGAGGGATTAAAATTTCCTCAGTGCTTTTCCCCTAACCTATCAAGGATTACAAAGGGACACATAAGAAAAGGGGGGAATGATAGACACAACCTTATCTTTTATTAAAATTGGGAGCCATCTTGCAACAAAGCCATGAAAAAATCATTTTGGCTTTACTGTAAATTACTGCAAATTCTGAACCTGCTTGGAATGACTGCCCGTGCCTTGAACTCACCTGTGCATGGCTCTCTGACCAGATAGCAGCCCTCTCTAAAACTTTGTCACACCTCATTAATATTGGCCTTCTGTGGCCAGACAATGACCCTCTCTGAGGCTCTAATGGTCCTCATAAATTTTGATGTTGGGGCTAGCAAAAAAAAATGTAAACTCCCATTAGTGTGATGCTTGTCAGAGTTCTGTTATCTGTTACCCCATTTTTGTGTAACTTTCTGGGCTACAAACCTGGGCTGTAGTAAAGGTGAGGTTGCTCTCTTGTTCTCGCAATTTTGGGACGGAGAGGCAGCCCAGCCAGTGGAAATAATAAGCTTACTTTAATTTGATTTTAATTGGAGTCAGTGTTCTTTTCTTACATCCTGGTCTAAGAGGTAAACACTCCACAAACAGAGCTCTGCCGGCCTAAAGACTTCTTGAGAAACTGCCTCTGAGGATGGGTACTTTAAATATATTTTGTTGTCACAAGGTTTAGCTTCTTTTCTAGTGAGACCATCAAAGTTGGGTCTGCATCTATGTGAATGGAGAGCATGGTTTCTTATTTTCCAATGAACATGAGGCAGCAGTGCTGAATTCTCTCTTGGTAGGTAAACTGTGGCCACTGGGGGCTAAGTGTCTCCCCGTGTGGACTGTGAAGCCATTTGATCATCCTCCATTTTTGTGGTGATTCTTGGTGCTGCACTGGAAGTTTGGTATTTGTTTCACGAAATACAAGGAGTTCAACTTGTACACAGTGCTGGAGGGAGTTCTGTCACGTGTGGTGGGTCAGGAACTGCAGGAGAATGCACCAACCAGGCTTCTATTTCACATAGCTTTTTCCTTGACCATACCAACATGATTCTGAACATTGCCTTGAAACCTCTCCATATAATAAGATGCCTTTACATGTAAGGTTCTGCTGGATTCACCATGGCAGCCAAAAGGCATTTTTAAGTCAATTGGAAATCCACACGGCCCCACCTCAGATATTTTATCACACACTTGCACACCACTGCTCGGGGCCCACTACTCAGCAGTCTCAACGTACTGGCATCTCTGTTCTTCACCATTTTCATGAAACCCAGTCAATCAAGGCACTGTCTGGTACACTCATGATCAGCAACAGGAGATCCAAAGGTTCTCCAGTGTCACCTGGTCATGGGAGTTTCAAAAATTTCAGGGTATTTATCTAGCCACTTTTCAAGGATGAAGTTGGGAAAACTGTGGGTTTCAATTCATTCAGGAACCATTTAATGTTGAGGAACCTCATTTTAATGAATGCTCTGGGGAACTCTCAAAGGCAAGGCTTCCCAAAGAGTAGCCAAACGGTCACATGAAGCCCAGCCCATTGAGGTCTACAATTTGAGGTCCATGTGTGTTTTGACTCTCAACTATGCCTGTCAAGTCTTTCAGAATAAAATCATGTGATATCCTGGCTGAGATTCCCAGTGATCAGTCGAAAGCCACCCTTGCCCTAGATTTCAGTTTCCAAGGGCGACTCTCATGCGTGGCCTTCTAAAATCGCAACACAATTCATGACAATACTTCTCTGAGGTCAGTTCCAGAACTCAGTCTCTAAGGGGAATCATACCAAAGTTCCAGCCCTGGTGGATCCAGTCATTTCTTCCAACCGCTACACAAATGAACACAATTAAAACCAAAACACTCCCACATGGTCCTCACCTTCTTCCATATCGACACTCATTATAACCTCTGGCTAGAGGTTTCCATGAGGGGCACAGCACAAGACAGTATCCAAAACAAGCTTCCTTGTCCCTTATTTGCTTAAAGTCAGCTAGGCCTGGACACCATTCCTGTGAACCAGGAGTGATAAAATAAGCCTGGCCTTAATACTGCTCTGCTTCTCCAATTTGAGGCCCACTGACTGTCAGGTATAGATTCTTTATGTGATTTGGAGTAATGAAAAAACCCAAGCTCATATGGGCTAGCCTCTGCAGGGCTTTGAAGAACTCATTTGACCCAAAGGATCCCTATTCTCACTTGATGGAGATCAGAAACCTATCAGAGTAAGGCAAGATACTTCATACACAATGACTGATCTTTTTGCCATTTTGGTTTTGGAAGCACACATGGGATCTTTCTTTAGTTTCATCAGGTGCTGAGAATCTAAGCCACTGCCTCACACAGAGCCAAGTGGCTGATTCAGACACATCCCTTTCCAAAGCAAATAAGCAAAGATACACAGGTGATGCCCATTCATTTCCATTTGAAAACAGTTTTCTTCAGGATTTACAAATTGGTGGCCTGAGTCAAAGACATTCCTGACACTCAGAGCAACAGAAAAAGGTAAGCAAAAGGCCCAAAGCAGGGTTTTTCTACTGAGACTTTCTTTGTCACACTGATATCTGAGTTTTGTGAGATGCTTGCTATTACCTTCAGCTATCCAGTATATGGCAATGTCACAGAGCTTGAAGGTGGTACATATCTTGGACACAAAACCATGATCCTACTCTGGAGAGTGGCCAGAATTCAGGAAGAAAACAGGAACTTCAGAAGATAGTAGGTGTTTCCTGTCTCTAAAGCAACCTGCAGTCCACTCATAAATTGGGCAGGATGAATGTTGGCAAGCTTTCTACTATACAGGACACATCCATTGATGCATTATCTTTTATAATGTCTACAACCACGGACACAGTGGGATACACAGGCATACAAACAATCGCCTTGTCAAATGACTTACTATAAACAGTCCACTCCAAAGCAAACAAATCGCCTTTCTTACCTATTCTAAGAACATGAGACTAAACCACAAAATCACAACCACACCCACAACGACACCTCCTTTATTCAAGTAGGTCTGTGACTAATTGGAATGTACTCTGACTGATGGGCCATACTATGTTTCCTTGAAATGGCCTGTCCTTCTCAGATCTGGTCTCCTTGGCCAAAACTGTGAAGTTTTCAGGAGCCAGTGGTGAGCCACTACCTGCTTTCTCAGGAAATTCCCCTTTTCAGAGCTCTCCTGGCATTTGGCAATCCTCACATCAGTAGGTACCAAGGAAGACTTACTCTGTCCTTGGTTATTCCAAACAACTGTGCCCACTGGGAAAGAAACTGGGACTGACTCTGGGTGCCTGGCTTCCTGGATCCCAAGTTCAGAGAGATCCGTCATCAAGGAAGAGAGGTAGGTCACTTCATTCAGGAACTGAATGAGGTTACTGCCGTGGCAATCACTTTGTCCTAACAATTGCTTTCAAGGGTCCCATGAGATGGAGGCTGCCCCTACCTCCTGTGACACTTTCACAAGTTAGAATGGTATATCAACCATTGGCACCTGGGAACAGCTCTTCACACAGGCCTGGTTTGGTCCATCTTCTCTACATTAAGAAGAGAGAAGCTGATTCAGACACAACCGTTCATCCTGACCAGGTTGTTTGCCATGGAGGAAGACTTTTGCTCTCTTAGGTCCTCCAAAGCTGCTTACAACTTCTCCAGGAATCATTTCTGCATGGACCTTTGAGTTTCTCAGCATGTGGAAGATCCCCTATATTCCTGTATTGTAAGACCAACTCTATCCCTGCTCTTCTGTAAAGTTAAATTGACTGAACAGTGTATGGTTAGGTTAACTAACAGGTTCGATTTGGATTAGGAATCTTTCTGCGGGATGAATAATGGTATTGGGAAACTGCGATATTTACAAGAATATATAGGTGAAATATAAGTATGAAAACAGAAATCTAGCTAATATTTGAAGCCCAAAAGGGCATTGGGCCCTTGATTGGGATACGTAGCTTTGAATTATGTTCTGCACTGATGTGTCAGATAAATCGATATACAATGGCTTAGGTCCTTGTACCATAGATGATTAAATGAAGAAGAGAACTTCCAGTCAAAAGGGATAGTCGGTAGGATTCGGAAGATTCTCGGTAGGTTTAGAAAGAAGAGTGAGTATAGGATTTGGACTAAATGTTGTTTAGCAATAGGGTTTCCGGTAGACAGTGAATGTTAATGTCAGCACAAGTGAAGAGACAGTCACAATGATGAACTGGGGAAAATAGTTAGGAAAGCTGATACCAATAGAGACATTACAAAATCAGGCAAAGTATAAAGTGAGTGATAGGATTAGATATTTTCAACAGGGTTGAGTTTGAATATATAATCTTAGAAAGAAACAAATATGTAGTGGCCAATAGGATTGACATTTGACAGCATTAGGCAACCTGGACATGGATGTTTAGTAATCCATGCTCACTTTTCATTTAGTCTTTGCTACAATCTTAAGTGTGACTTTTGCTTTTTTTTGTCCAGAATATTACTGTGATAAAACGTATATGTAGATCAGGTAACATGACTATTTCTTCCACCATTTCTGGCAGCAACATATTCAAGACGTATAAATTAGTAATGGGGGTAAAAAGAGGTGTACCCTTTGTCTGTGCATTTAGAGATAATGCATGAATAGTCCATATTGTGAATAATATATCTGGTTCCGACTTTAAATAATGGATTGAAATTATATCTGAAAAAATACAAGAAATCTTATATTGACATACAAACATTCATTCCGACCAGTTATATATCTAATGGCCACATTAAGGTTATGGTTTATCATGAAGGGTGTGTGAGTTTTGCTTCAAAAGTGATTATGGAAATCGAAAATAATGTGTTTGGAAAGAAGTCTCATGAAAAGACCAGTCAAGAAACCTGGAGGAATACATGTTTTATGAAGCAGGAAGTGATTGTGAAACAAATGCGTATAAATTTGTGAACTTGTGGATGAAATATATATATCCTATGATTTGTAAAAACTGAAGAAATAGTAATGTACCAGTGTTGAATGAAAATAAACGTCAGAATACACATCATGTCCCATATGAATCTACTCAATTGATGTTAATCTGGGTCAGTTACTGTACAAATATTAGAATTTGTAAGCACCATTTACTGAAGTTAGTTTTCAGAACTACGAAACAAATGTGTATTTCAGGTAGATGAATATTTCTGAGAATAATTTTGTGAAAAGTTGATTATAAATCCACATTTTTGAACATGAATGAATTTAGGGAGTGTATTTAAGATACATATATTTCATATTTTAAAAATCAGGACAGTGTATATATATATATATATATATATATATTTATAATTATATATATGTGTATATAAATATATATGTGTATATAAATATATATGTGTATATATATACACACACACACACACACACACACACACACACAAAACCCACACAGAGACATTAAAATGTAGGAATATATACGCCAATCGAAGTTCATCATAAAATATATAGCATCCACAGATGCAAAAATATTTATTTTACTCAACAAGGATTTATGTATAATGTTGTTTTACTAGGAAGCTCACCCATAGTTTGAATTTTCAGTTCCAACAGCGTTTAGAGGAGTGATCACTTCTCACAAGTTTTATCTGCCAAGTCAGTCACCTCACAAAAATGAACGTGTGATACCAGGTAGGATTCTATATAAGCATATAAAAATACATGTGCTGAATAGGCTACAGAGAAAGGCAGACAGGAATTTACATATTTGTTAACTTTAACAACAAATGGAGAACTATTTCAATTAAAAATTGACTAGATTTATAACACCTACCATTTATCATGCAAAAGGCAAGTCCAACTATACCCCATGCCTCCTCTGAACTGCTTGTATTTCTATTCTGTTTGGGTTGTTTTTCTCCATCATATTTGGATTAGTAGACAGAGTATAGTAGGGTATGGGTTATTGTCAGGGATTCAATATTTTCAATGGAATATAGGAAAATGAATCCAATGTGTATAAAAATATATGCTACACAATTATCTTCCCACTCTCATACAGAAAAATGCCTTTACATTACCTTCATCCCAAGTAAGACACAATTAGAGTAGAAGAGTTTGAAAATCCGTGAATGCATATCTGGGGTGGAAGCAGTACTAAGAAACAAATACGTATTTCAGGTGGATGAATATTTCTGAGAATAATCTTGTGAAAAGTTGATTATAAATCCACAACATAAATATGAATGAATTTAGGAAGTGTGTAATAAGACACATATTTCATATTTTAAAAAATCTTGAGAGTGTATATATATATATATATATATATATATATATATTTATATACACACACAGAGACAGACATTAAAATTGCAATATATATGCCAAACGAAATTCACCATGAAATGTATATCATCCACAGATCCAAATATATTCATTTTACTGAAAATGGATTTATGTATAATGTTGTTCAACTAGGAAGCTCACTCACATTTGAATTATCAGTTCAAGCAGCGTTTAGGAGGAGTGATCTCTTCTTCCAATTTGTATCTGCCAAGTCAGCCACCTCACAAGAATGTACGTGTGGTACCAGGTAGGATTCTATATGTGCATATAAAAATACGTGTGCTGAATAAGCTACAGAGAAAGGGGGACAGGAATTCACTTATTTGTTAACTTTAAAAACGCATGGAGAACTATTTCAACAAATAATTGACTAGATTTATAACTGCTACACTATACCATGCAAAAGGCAACTCCAACTATAAAGCATACCTCCTCTAAACTGCTTGTATTTCTATTCTGTTTGTGTTATTTTTCTCCATTATATTAGGATTAGTAGTCAGAGTCTAATAGGGTATATGTTAGTTTCAGGGATTCAGCATTTCTAACGAAAAATAGGAAATTGAATCCAATGTCTATGCAAATATGTGCTACACAAAAATCTTCCCACTTTCATGCAGAACAATGCCTTGACATTACATTCTTCTCAAGTAAGACACAATTAGAGGATAAGAGTTAGAATATCTGTGAATATATATCTGAAATGGAAAATACTCAGGAGTTTACAACTTTGGAGGTGGTAGAGAAGATTATAAAAGTAAGGGACAGGGTAAACATTCCACAAATATGTAGCTCTGCTTGCCTAAATACTTTTTGAGAAACTGCCTCTAAGGGTGGGCACTTGAAATATTTGATGTTCTGAGGAGATTTAGTTCCTTTGTAGAGAGATCATCAAAGCTGGGTCTGCATCTATGTTACTTGGAGGACATGTTTTCTTATTATCCAATGAACATGAGGCAGCAGTGCTGAATTCTCTCTTTGTAGGTAAACTATGGACACTGGGGTCTAAGTGTCTTTCAGTGTGGACTGTGAAGCCAATTGGTCATCCTCCACTTTTCGTCGTGTTTCTTGCTGCTCCACTGGGAGTTTGGTCTTTGCTTCAAGAAATACAAGGAGTTAAAATGAAACAGAGTGGTGGAGGGAGTTCTTTAAGGTGTGGTGAGTCAGGGTCTTCAGGAGAATGCACCAACCAAGGTTCTATCCCATGTAGATTGCCCCCTTGAGAATAGCAACATGATTCTGAACATTGCAGTGAATCCTCTCCATATAACAAGATGCCCTTACATATGTGGGTCTGCTGGCTGCACCATGTCAGTCACAAGCCATTTGGAAGCCAATGGCTGATCCACATGGCCGCAACACAGATGTTTTATCACACAATTGCATACCACTGCTCTAGGCCCACTACTCTCCAGGCTCCAACTTACTGGCATATCTGTTCTACACCATTTTCATGAAACAAAGTCAATCAAGGCAGTGTCTGGTATACTCAGGATCAGAAACAGGACATCCAAAGTATTTCCAGTGCCAGCTGATCATGAAAATATCAAAAATTTCATGGTAATTTTCTAGCCATTTTTCACGGATGAAGTTTGAGGCTCTGAGGGATTCAATTAATTCAGGAACCATTAAATGGTGAAGAAGCTAATTTCAAAGAAAGCTCTGGAGCACTCTCACAGGCAAGGTTTCCCTAAGGGTGGCCAAAATGTCACATGAAGCCAGGCCCATTGAGATCTACAATGTGAGGTCCATGTTTGTTTTAAACTCAAATAAGGCTGCCAAGTCTTTAAGAAAAATTGTATGTAATATCCGGGCTGAAATTCCCAGTGTTCTGTGGAAATCCAACCTGGGCCTAGATCTCAGGTTCCAAGGGCGACTCTCATGTGTGGCCTCCTAAAATCCCAACACAATTCATGGCAATACTTCTCTGAGGTCAGTTCAAGAACTCAGTCTCTAAGGGGAATCACACCAGAGTTCAAGCCCAGTGGAACAGTCATCTCTTCCAACCACCACACAAATGACCACAATTAAAACCAAAACACTCCCACATGGTCCTCATCTTCTTCCATATAGACACTCCTTATAACGTCTGGCTGGAGTTTTCAATGAGGTCCACAGCCCAAGTCAGTGTCAAAATTAAGGTCCTGTTCCCCTCATTTGCCTAACATCAAGGTGGCCTGGACACACTTCCTGTAAACCAGGAGTGATCAAATAGGCCTGCCATTAATACTGCTCGGCTTTTTCAATTTGAGGCCTTCTGACTCTGTGGTTTAGATTCTTTATGTGAATTTGAGTCATGAGAAAACCCAAGCCCCTCTGCAGAGATTTGAAGAACTCATTTGGCCCAAAGGATTCCTATTCTCACTTGATGGAAGTCAGGATCCTAACAGAGGAAGGTAAAAGAATTCATTCACAATGAGTGAATATTTGCCATTTTGGTTTTGGATGCACACATGGGATCTTTCCTTTGATCCATCAGGTGCTGAGAATCTAAGCCACAGCCTCACACAGGGCCAAGAGGCTGATTCAGACACATCTTTTTCCAAAGCAATTAAGCAAAGAGACACAGGTGATGCCCTTCATTTCCATTTGAAAAATGTTTTCCTCAGGCTTCCCAAAGGGGTGGCCAGAGGCAAAGACATCCTGAGATTCAGGGCAACAGAACAATAGGTTAGCAAAAGGCCCAAAGCAGGGTTTCTCCACTGAGACTTTCCTGGTCACACTGATATCTGAGTTTTCTGAGATGCTGGCCATTCCCTTCAGATATCCAGTACATTGCCATGTGACAGAGATTGGAGGTGGTACATATCTTGGACACAAACCCAAGAGCCTATTCTGAAGAGTTGTCAGAATTCAGAAAGAAAACAGGGACTTAAAAAGGTAATAGGTGTTGCCTATCGTTATGGAAACCACACTCCATTCATTAATTGGGCAGGATGAATGCTGGGAAGCTTTATACTAGAGAGGACACATCCATTGATGCATTTTCTTTTCTAATGTATACAACCACGGACACAGTGGGATACACAGACATAGAAACACTCACCTTGTAAAACGACTTACTAGAAACAGTTCACTCCAAACCAAAAAACCTCCTTTCTTACCTATTCGCAGAACAGAGACAAAATCACACACCCACACTCAAAAAGACACCTCCTTCCCCCAAGTAGGGCTGTCATTATCCGGAGTGTCCTCTGACAGGTTTGCCATACTATGTTCCCCGGTAATGGTCTTTTCTTTCTCAGATCTGGTCTCCTTGTCCAACTCTGTGAAACAGTCAGGAGCCAGCGGTGAGCCACTACCTGCTTAGTCAGGAAAGGCCCCTGTTCAGATCTTTCCTGGCATTTGGCCATCTTCACATCAGTCAGTACCAAGAAGACTGACTCTGTCCTTGGTGATTCCAAACAAATGAGACCACTTGGACTGGGACTGGGACTGGCTCTGGTGCTTGGTTTCCTCGGTCCCAAGTTCAGAAAGTTCCATCAACAAGGAAGTGAGGTAGGTCACTTCCTTCAAGAACTGAATGAGGTCACTGCCTTGGTAACCACTTTGTCCTAACAGTTGCTTCCAAGGGTCCCATGAGATGGAGGCTGCCCCTACTTCCTTTGACACTTTCACAACTTAGAATGGTATATCAACCTTAGGCACCCGGGAACAGCTCTCCACAAAAGCCTGTTTTGGTCCATCTTCTCTACATTAAGAAGAGAGAGGCTGATTCAGACACAACCCTTCATCCTAACCAGGTTGTTTGCCATGGAAAATGACTTTTTGTCTCTCAGGTCCTTCATTGCTGCCTACATCTTCTCCAGTGATCATTTCTGCATGGACCTTTGAGGTTCTTAAGAGGTGGAGGATCCCCTACATTCCTGTATTGTAAGAACAATCTGTCTCTGCTCTTCTGTAAAGTTAGATTGAGTGAACAGTGTATGGTTAGGGTTAATTTCATGTTTGATTTGGGTTAGGAATCATTCTGCTGGATGAATAATGGTATTGGGAACCTGTGATATTTATAAGAATATCGAGGTTAAATATATGTATGAAAACAGAAATTAAAGTAAGATTTGAATCACAGAAGGGCATTGGGCCGTTGATTGGGATATTTAGCTTTGAATTACTATCTGCACACATGTCTCAAATAAATCGATATACAATGGCAGAGGAATTTGAACCTTGAATGATTGAATGCTGAAGAGAACATGCAGTCAAAAGGGATTGTCGGTAGGATTAAGAAGATAGTCGTTATGTTTAGCAAGTAGAGTTAGTATAGGATATGTAACAAACGTTCTTTAGCAATTTTTTTTTCGGGCAGTGAGTGAATATAAATGTCAGCACATATGAAGAAATCAGACACAATGATGAACTGGGGAAAATTTGTAGAAAAGCAGATATCAATAGAGACATTAGGAAATCAGGCAAAGTACAAAGTGAGTGATAGGATAAGACATTTTCAACAGGGTTGAGATTGAATATCTAATCTTAGGAAGAAACAAATATGTAGGTCACCAATAGGATTGACATTTGAGAGCATTAGGCAACATGGACATGGATATTGTTAGTAATCCATGTTCACTTTCCATTTAGGCTTTGGTACAATCCTAAGTGGGACCTTTTCATTTTGTTTCCAGAATATTACTGTGATAAAATGTATATGTAGATCAGATGACATGATTATTTCTTCCACCATTTCTAGGAGCAGTATTTGAAGATGTATAAATTAGCATTGGGGGTAAAAAGAGGCATACCCTGTTTCTATGAATATACAGATAATGCATGAATAGACCTTAATTTCAATAAATAATATAACTTGTTCCACTTTAAATAATGGATTGAATTGATATCTGAAAACATATAAGAAATCTTATATTGATATGCAATTATTCATGACAACCAGTTATACACCTAATGTTAATATTAGGGTATGGTTTATCATGAAGTTTGTGTGAGTTTTGCTTCAAAAGTGATTATGGAAATCGAAAATAATGTGTTTGGAAAGAAGTCTCATGAAAAGGCCAGTAAAGGAACATCGAGGAATTCATGAGTTCTGAAGCAGGAAGTGATTGAAATTGAAAAAAATGACGATAAATTTGCTTACTTGTGGATGAAATATTATAATATGATGTGAATAAACTGAAGAAATAGTAATGTACCAGTGATGAATAAAAATGAACATCAAAATACACATCATGTCCACAGGAATGTACTCACATTTATGTTAAACAGTGTCAGTTACTGTAGAAATATTAGGATTTTTTTGCACCATTCACCAAAGTTAGTTTTCTTTTTTAAAATTTTTATTTATGCTTGTTCAAAACATTACATTGTTCTTGATATATCATATTCCACACTGTGATTCAAGTGGGTTATGAACTCCCATTTTTACCTCGTAAACAGATTGCAGAATCACATCAGTTACACATCCATTGATTTACATATTGCCATACTATTGTCTGTCGTATTCTGCTGCCTTTCCTAACCTCTACTATCCTCCTCCCCTTACCTCCCCTCCCCTCTTTTCTCTCTACCTCTTTACTCTAATTCATTTCTCTCCCTTGTATAATTTTTTCCTTTCCCTCACCTCCTCTTGTATGTAATTTTGTATAACCCTGAGGGTCTCCTTTTATTTCCATGCAATTTCCCTTCTCTCTCCCTTTCCCTTCCTCCTCTCATCCCTGTTTAATGTTAATTTTCTTCTCATTCTATTCGTCCCTACTCTGTTCTTAGTTACTCTCTTTATATCAATAAAGACATTTGACATTTGGTTTTAGGGATTGGCTAGCTTCACTTAGCATAATCTGCTCGAATGCTATCCATTTCTTCGCAAATTATATGATTTTGTCATTTTTTAATGCAGAGTAATACTCCATTGTGTATAAATGCCACATTTTTTATCCATTCATCTATGGAAGTGCATCTAGGTTGGTTCCACAGTCTTGCTATTGTAAATTGTGCTGCTATGAACATCAATGTAGCAGTGTCCCTGTAGCATTTTTTTTAGGTCTTAAGGGAATAGACTGAGAAGGGGAATACCTGGGTCAAATGGTGGTTCCATTCCCAGCTCTACAAGAAATCTCCATACTGCTTTCCAATTTGGCTGCACCAATTTGCAGTCCCACCAGCAATGTACAAGTGTACCCTTTTCTCCACATCCTCGCCAGGACTTGTTGTTGTTTGAGTTCATAATAAATATCTGGAATGTAAAATGCTCAGGAGTTCACAACCTTGAAGGTGGTAGAGGAGTTTCCAAAAGTAAGGGACAGGGTAAATACCACAAACATGGAGCTGTGTCAGCGTTAAGACTTCTTGAGAAAATGCCTCTGAGGTTGGGCACTTGAAATATATGTTGTTGTCAGGAGCTTTAGCTTCCTTTGTAGTGAGACCATCAAAGCTGAGTCTGCATCTATGTGACCTGAAGAACATGGTTTTTTATTTTCCTATGAACACGAGACAGCAGTGCTGAATTCTCTCTTTGTAGGCAAACTGGGGCTACTGGGGGCTAAGTGTCTCCCCCTGTGGACTGTGAAGCCATTTGAACATCCTTCACATTTCGTCATGTTATTTGATGCTGCACTGAAAGTTTGGTATTTACTTTATGAAATAAAGGAGTTTAACTGCGATACAGTGCTGCAGGGAGTTCTGTCACGTGTGGTGGTCAGGATCGGCAGGAGAATGTACCAAGCAGGCTTCTATCACACATAGTTGCCCCCTTGACCATAGCAACATGATTCTGAACATTGCCCTGAAACCTCTCTATACAACAAGATGCCTGTACATCCAAAGGTCTGCTAGCTGCACCATGTCAGTCACAAACCATTTCTAAGCCAATGGCAGATCCACGTGGCCCCACCACAGATGTTTTTTCACACACCTACACTCTACTGCTCTTGGCCCACTACTCAGCAGGCTGCAACTTACTGGCATCTCTTTTCTACACCATTATCATGAAACTCAGTCAAACCAGGCACTGTCTTGTATACTCATGATAAGCAACAGGACAACAAATGGTTTTCCAGTGCCAGCTGGTCATGGAAATTTCAAAAATTTCATGGTATTTTCTAGCCATTTTTCAAGGATGAAGTTGGAGGTACTGTGGGTTTCAGTTCATTCAGGAACCATTAAATGTTTCGGAAGCTTATTTCAATGGAAGCTCTAGAGAACTCTCACAGGTAAGTCTTCCGAAAGAGTGGCCCAAGGTCAAATAAAGCCAGCCACATTGAGGTCTACAATGTGAGGTCCATGTGTGTTTTGACTCTCAACTATTGCTGCCAAGTCTTTCAGAATATAATCAAGTGATATCCTCGCTGAGATTCCCAGTGCTCTGTGGAAAGCCACCCTGGGCCTAGATCTCAGTTTCCAAGGGTACTCTCATGCGTGGCCTCCGAAAATCCCAACACAATTCATGGCAATACTTCTCTAAGGTCAGTTCCAGAACTCAGTCTCCAAGGGGAATCCCACAAAAGTTGAAACCCAGGTGGACGCAGTCATCTTTTCCAACCGCCACACAAATGACCACAATTAAAACCAAAACACTCCCACATGGCCCTCATGTTCTTTCATATAGACACTCATCATAACCTCTGGCTGGAGGTTTCCATGAGGGGCGCAGACCAAGACACTGTCCAAAATAAGCTCCCTTGCCCCTCATTTGCTGAAAGTCAGGGTGGCCTACACACCCTTCCTGTGAACCAGAACTGATCAAATAGGCATGGCGTTAATATTGTTCTGCTTTTCCAATTTGAGGCCTACTGACTGTAAGGTATAGATTCTTTATGTGATTTGGAGTCATCAGAAAACCCAAGCACTTCTGCAGGGGTTCAAAGAACTCATTTGAACTAAAGGATCCCGATTCTTACTTGATGAAGGTCAGGAATCTAATAGAGGAAGGCAAGAGACTCATTTGCCATTTCTGTTTTGAATGCACACATGGAATCTATCATTAGATGCATCAGGTGCTGAGAATCTAAGCCACAACCTCACACAGAACCAAGAGGCTGATTCAGACACATCCTTTTAAAAAGCAATTAAGCAAAGAGCCACAGGTGATGCCCATTCATTTTCATTTGAAAACTGTTTTTTTCAGGCTTCACAAAGGGGTGGCCAGAGGCAAAGACCTTCCTGACATTTAGGGCAACAGAAGAACCGGTAAGCAAAAGACGCAAAGCAAGGTTTCTCCACTGAGACTTTCCTGGTCACACTGATATCTGAGTTTTCTGAGATGCTCCATATTCACTTCAGCTATCAAGTACATGGCCATGCCACAGAGCTTGGAGATGGTATATATCTTGGACACAAAACCATGAGCCTATTCTGGAGAGTGGCCAGAATTCAGGAAGAAAACAGGATCTTAGGAAGATAGTAGGTTTTGCCCATCCAGAAGGCAAGCCACAGTTCATTTATCAGTTGGGCAGGATGAATGCTGGGAAGCTTTCTACTAGACAGGACATATCCATTAATTCATTCTCTTTTCTAATGTCTACAACCACAGACACAGTGGGATACACAGACATAGAAACACTCACATGTCAAACGACTTACTAGAAACAGTCCAATCCAAACTAAACAAACCGCATTTCCTACCTATTCTCAGAACATGTGACAAAACCACAAAACCACAACCACTCCCACAAAGGCACCTTCTTTCCCCAAGTAGGTCTGTGACTATCCAGAGTGTCCTCTGACTGGTGGGTCATACAATGTTCTTCTGAAATGTCCTGTCATGACTCAGATCTGGTCTCCTTGGCCAACTCTGTGAAGTTGTCAGGAACCAGCAGTGAGCCACTACCTGCTTTCTCAGAAAAGGTTCCTCTTCAGAGCTCTCCTGGCATTTGGCCATGCTCACATAGGTAGGTACCAAGAAAGACTGACCTTGTCCTTGGTAAAACCGAACAAGTGAGCCAACTGGGACTGGGACTGGGACTGGCTCTGGGTGCATGTCTTCATGTATCCCAAGTTCAGAGAATTCCTTCACCAAGGAAGTGACGTAGGTCACTTCCTTCAGGAACTGAATTAGGTTACTGCCTTGGCAACCAATTTGTCCGAACAGTTGCTTCCAAGAGTCCAATGAGTTGGAGGCTGCCCCTACTTCCAGTGAAACTTTCACAAGTTTGCATGGTATATCAACCATAGGCACCCAAAAAAACCTCTCCAGATAGGCCTGGTTTGGTCCATCTTCTATACATTAAGAAAAGAAATGTTGATTCAGACACATCCCTTCATGCTAACCAGGTTGTTTGTCATGGAAGATGACTTTTGCTCTCTGACGTCATTCATAGCTGCCTACATTTAATCCAGGGATCTTTTCTTTAATGACCTTTGAGGTTCTCAGCAAGTGGAAGATCCCCTAATTTCTGTATTGAAAGACCATCTATGTCCCTGCTCTTCAGTAAAGTTAGATTGAGAGAACTGTGTATTGTCAGGGTTAATAACATGTTCCATTTGAGTTAGGAATCATTCTGCAGGATGAATTATGGTATTGGGAACGTGTGATATTTATAAGAATATAAGTGAAATATAAGTATGAAAACTGACATCTAGGTAATATTTGAAGCCCAGAATTGCATTGGACCCTTGGCTGGGATTCTTAGCTTTGAATTATATTCTGCACAGATGTCTCAGATAAGTCGATATACAATGGCATAAATCCTTGTACCTTGGTTGATTGAATGTTGAAGAGAACATCCAGTCAAAAAGGGATAATTTGTAGGATTAGTAAGATAGTCGGTAGGTTTTGAAAGAAGAGTGAGTATAGAATTTGGATGAAAATATCTTTAGCAATAGGGTTTCGGATAGAGAGTGAATGTAATTGTCAGCACATGTGGAGAGTCTGTCAAAAGGATGAACTGGGGAAAAAAAGTAGGAATGCAGATATCAATTGACATTATGATATCAGGCAAAGTATAAAGTGAGTGATAGAATTATACATTTTCAACAGGCTTGAGTTTGAATATATAATCTTTGGAAGAAACAAACATGTAGTCACCAATAGGATGATCTTTTGAGAGCATTAGGCAACATAGACAGGGATGTTTTCCGTAATCCATGCTCACTTTCCTTTTAGGCTTTGGTACAAACATAAGTTTGACCTCTTCTTTCTATGTGCAGAATATTACTGTGGTAAAATGTATATGTAGATTAGGTGACATGAGTATTTCTTCCACCATTTCTGGGAGCAATATTTTGAAGACGTATAAATTATTTTTGGAGGTAAAAATGGTGTACACTGTGTCTATAATTATAGAGATAATGCATGAATAGACCATACTGTAAATAAATATTATAACTGGTTCTAACTTTAAATAATGCATTGAATTGATATCTGAAAATATACAGAAAATCTTACATTGATATACAATCCTTCATTCCAACCAGTAATATATCTAATGGTTATATCAGCATTATGGTTTTTCATGAAGAATGTGTGAGTTTTGCTTCAAAAGTGATTATGGAAATCGGAAATAATGTGTTTGGAAAGAAGTCTCATGAAAAGACCAGTCAAGAAACCTGGAGGAATACATGTGTTTTGAAGCAGAAAGTGATTGAAAGTGAAACAAATGCCTATAAATTTGTGAACTTGTGGATCAAATATATATCCTATGATGTGCCTAAACTGAAGAAATAGTAATGTACCACTGTTACATAAAAATGAACGTCAAAATACACATCATGTCCTCTCCCACACGAATCTACTTGCATTGATGTTAAACTGGGTCAGTTATTGTAGAAATATTAGGATAATGCCGCAGTCTTGCTGGGCACATTCAGGAGCCACTTGTCAAAAGAAACTAACTTTATTTTTAGAACCACACACGCCAAACAAAACAGCCTCTCAGGAAAAACCTTCAGAGCCCAAACTGCCACCACTGGCTTCCCAAAACCTCTCCCTCTCACACGAGCCTCTCTCCGCCTCCCACAATCCTCCTGCTCTTGAGGCCGATTGGCTGGGTCATGTGGGCGGAGTCAAAAAAAGTCCCCCAATGAGCAGTTTTGTGGTCTGAAAGGGCAGGGAAACAGCCCACTGAGCATCACCGCAGAGGAGCCAATCAGCTAGGTGTTGCTGGGGCCGCTGTGAGCCAATCATCAGCCGGCAGCAGGAAGTTTGCTGGCAGCAGGAATTTTGCTGGGGCCCCTTCGGCTGTGGCTCTCAACATCTTCCCCACTCTGTTTAACCAACACGCATGTGGCTTAGGGACCGTGCCTGCCTTAGGTTGTCCAATAGTACATATGGTCTTTACCCGTTTGGTTCGTACCATTGCAATTGGATCTTACCCGTCACTGACTACCCGTCCAGTATAGAGCCACACCTGTGGAGAGGTCTTTGTACCAGGGGGGGTGGGTGAGGTTCTTTGCCTCACCTCTGTTGGCCCCCCAAATTTTAGCTGGACGATCATGACATGCAGAAGGGAGGAAGATACACCAAGCCAATTGACGGCTCCTTTTAAAAAAATTGTACCACCGATTACATCATCAGCAAATATACCCCAACACTACCACAAGTCGCTGCACCAACAGATAGTTCACAATGCATTTAGGTGAGTTCACAATGTGTCCAGGCAAGTTCTGCAAGCTGTACAGGGATGGCTATTGCAGAAGCTGTAGATTGGTATTATCTTTGATTTCACCTGCACTGGGATGAAGATAGGAACTCTGGCAATAATGTCTAAAGAATAAAAATATGTAACATTCCAGAAGGCACTAAAACCAAAAAAAAAAAATATGTAACATTCCAGAAGGCACATCAAAAACCAAAATGGCCCAAAAAGCAGTCATTGAGGATGAAGCCTCTCACCTTCCTCTGTAACGTTCCTGACTTCCATAAAATGAGAATAGGGATTTATTGGGTCAAATGAGTTCTTCAAAACCCTGCAGAGGGTAGCCAATGGGTTATTGGGTTTTTTCATTACTCCAATTCACATCAAGAATCTATACTCCACAGACAGTAGGCCTCAAATTGGAGAAGCAGAGCAGTATTAAAGTCAGGGTTATTTGATCACTCCTGGTTCATAGAATGGGTGTCCAGGCCACCCTGACTTTAGGCAAATCATAGGAAAGGGAGATTATTTTGGACACTGTCTTGGGCTGTGCCCCTCAAGGAAACATCAAGCCAGAGGTTATGATGAGTGTCTATATGGAAGAAGATGAGGGCCATTTGGGAGTGTTTTGGTTTTCATTGTGGTCATTTATGTGGCAGTCGGAAGAGATGACTGGGTCCACCAGGGCTTGAACTCTGGTGTGATTCCCCTTAGAGTCTGAGTTCAGGAACTGACCTCAGAGAAGTATTGCCATGATTTCTGTTGGGATTTTAGGCGGCCACCCGTGAGAGTCGCCCTTTGAAACTGAGATCTAGGCCCAGGGTGGCTTTCCACAGAGCACTGGGAATCTCAGACAGAATATCATATGATGTTATTTTGAAATACTTGCCAGACATAGTTGAGAGTCAAAACACACATGGACCTCACATTGTAGACCTCAATTGGCCTGTCTTCATGTGACTATTTGGCCACTCTTTGGAAAGCCTTGCCTGTGAGAGTTCTCCAGAACTTTCATTGAAATGAGCTTCTTCAACATTGAATGATTCCTGAAAGAATTGAAACCCACAATGCCTCCAACTTCATCCTTGTAAAATGGCTAGATAAATACCATGAAATTTTTGAAATTCGCATGATGAGGTGGCACTGGAGAACCTTTGATGTCCTGTTGCTGATCATTAGTGTACCAGACAGTGCCTTGATTGATTGGGTATAATGAAAGTGGTGTAGAACAGAGATGCCGGTTAGATGGAGACTGCGGAGTAGTTGGCCCAGAGCTGTGGTGTGCAGGTGTGTGATAAAATATTTATGGTGGTGCCATGTGTATCTGCCATTGACTTCCAAATGGCTTTTATCTGACATGGTGCACCCAGCAGAGCCTTATATGCAAAGACATCTTGTTATATGGAGAGGTTTCAGGGCAATGTTCAGAATCAGGTTGCTATGGTCAAGGGGGCAAGCTATGTGGGATAGAAGCCGGGTTGGTGCGTTCTCCTGGAGACTCTGACCCACCACATGTCACAGAACTCCCTCCAACACTGTGTCCCAGTTGAACTTCTTGAATTTCTTGAAGCAAATACCAAACTCCCAGTTCAGCACCAAGAAACACCATGAAAATTGGTGGATGACTAAATGGCTTCACAGTCCACATGGTTAGACACTTTGGCCCAGTGGCCTCTGTTTACCTACAAAGAGAGAAATCAGCACTGCTGCCTCAGGTTCATTGGAAAATAAGAAACCATGTTCTCCAGGTCACATAGATTCATACCCAGCTTTGATGGTTTCACTACAAATGAAGACAAAGCTCCTGACAACAACATATATTTCAAGTGCCACACCTCAGAGGCAGTTTCTACAGAAGTCTTTTTTCCAGCAGAGCTCCATGGTTGTGGAGTATTTACCCAGTCCCTTACTTCTGGAAACTCCTCTACCTGCTCCCAGGTTGAGAACTCCTGAGAATTTTCCATTCCAGATATGTATTCACAGATTTTCTAACTCTTCATCTCTAATTGTGTCTCACTTGGGGCAAAGATAATGTCAAGGCATTGTTCTAGGTGAGAGTGGGAAGATTATTGTGTAGCACATATATGCATACACATTGGATACATTATCCTATTTTCCATTTGCAATACTGAATTCCCGACACTAACCCATACCCTACTAGACTCTGACTACTTATCCTAAAATGATGGAGAAAAAGAAACCTAACAGAATAGAAATACAGGCCTTTTGTAGGAGGCATGGTGTATACTTGGATTTTCCTTATCCTTTATCAAGGATATGTGTTATAAATCTAGTCAACTTTTCATTGTAATATTTCTCCATGAGTTTTCAAAGTTAACACATATGTAAATTCCTCTCTCCTTTTCTCTGTAGCCTCTTTAGAACATGTATATTTTTATGCATATATAGACTCCTACCTGGTAACACACGTACATTCTTGTGAGCTCACTGACTTTGGAATATACAAATTATGAGAATAGATCACTTCCCCTAAATACTGATGGAACTGAAAATTCAACCTATGGGTGAGCTTCCTAGTGAACAACATCATACATAAATCCATGTTCAGTAAAATGAATATTTTTAGATATGTGGATGATATATATTTCATGATAAATTTCGATTGGCATATACATATATATTGCTACATTTTATTGTTGTGTGCGTGTGTGTATATATGTATATACTCACCAGATTTTCCAAAATATGAAATATATGTGTCTTATTATACACTCCCTAAATTCATTCAAGTTCATGTATGTGGATTTAAAATCAACATTTTACATGATTATCATCAGTCTGGCTGGGCACAATTCAGGAGCCAATTTTCAAAAGAAACGAACTTTATTTTTAGAACCACACAAGCCAAACAAAACAGCTTCTCAGGAAAAACCCTCAGAGCCCAACTGCCACCACAGTCTTCCCACAAGCCTCTCCCTCAACCACAAGCCTCCTCCTTTTGAGGCCGATTGGCTGGGTCACATGGGCGGAGCCAAAAAAGTCCACGAATGAGCAGCTCCGTTGTCTGAAAGGGCAGGGAAACATCCCATTGAGCATCACCACAGAGGAGCCAATCAGCTAGATGTTGCTGGGGGTTCTGTGAGCCAATCATCCACTGCCAGTCTGAAAGGGCGGGGAAACAGCTCAATGAGCATATGCAATGAGCATCACCGCAGAGGAGCCAATCAGATAGATGTTGCTGGGGCTGCTGTGAGCCAATCATCAGCCGGCAGCTGGAAGTTTGCTGGCAGCTGGAGGTTTCCTGGGGCCCCTTTGGCTGTGGCTCTCAACATCACCCCCTCTCTGTTTAAACAACAAGCATGTGGCTTAGGGACCATGCCTGCCTTTGGTTGTTCAATAGTACATATGGTCCTTACTGGAGACCCGTGGCTGTGGCTATCAACAGGATTTGTATGTACCATTCACTGAAGTTAGTTTTCAGTACTAAGAAACAAATATGTATTTCAGGTGGATAAATATTTCTGAGAATAATCTTGTGAAAAGTTTATTATAAATCCACATACTTGAACATAAATGAATTTAGGGAATGTAAATAAGATACATATATTTCATATTTTGAAAAATCTGGAGAGTGTGTGTGTGTGTGTGTGTATACACACACACACACAGATATTAAAATGTAGCAACATATATGCAAATCGAAATTCAACATGAAATATACATCAATCACAGACCCAAAAATATTCAATTTTCTTAACAGGGATTTATGTATAATGTTGTTCTACTAGGAAGCTCACCCATTATTTGAATTTTCAGTTCCAACAGCGTTTAGGAGGAGTGATGTCTTCTCACAAATTGTATCTCCCAAGTCAGTCACCTCACAAGAATGTAGGTGTGACACCAGGTAGGATTTGATATGTGCATATAAAAATACAGGTGCTGAATAGGCTACAGACAAAGGGAGACAGGAATTCACATATTTGTTAACTTTAAAACAAATGGAGATCTATTTCAATTAAAAATCGACTGGATTTATAACACCTAACATTTATCATGCAAAAGGCAAGATCAACTATACACCATGCCTCCTCTGAACTGCTTGTATTTCAATTCTGTTTGTGTTACTTTTCTGCATCATATTAGAATTAGTAGGCAGAGTCTAGTAGGGTATGGGTTTGTGTCAGGGATTCAGTATTTCTAATGGAAAATTGGAAAATGAATCCAATGTGTATGCAAATATGTGCTACACAAAAAAAAATCCCACTCTCATTCAGAACAATGGCTTGAAATAACCACGCCCCATGTACGAAACAATTAGAGGAGAAGAGTTAGAAAATCTGTGAATACATTCGTAGAATGGAAAATGCTCAGTAGTTCACAACCTTTGAGGTGGAAGAGACGTTTCCAAACCTTAGGGAAAGGGTAAAATTGCACAAACATGGAACTCTGCTGGCCTAAACACTTCTGGAGATACTGACAATGAGGTTGGGTACTTGAAATATACGTTGTTGTCAGAAGCTTTAGCTTCCTTTGTAGTGAGACCATCAAACTTGGGTCTGCATTTTTGTGACCTCGAGGACATGAATTCTTATTGTCCAATGAACATGAGGCAGCAGTACTGAATTCACTCTTTAGAGCTAAACTGTGGCCACTGGGGGATAAGTGTCTCCCCGTCTGGACTTTGAAATCATTTGGTCATCCTCCACTTTTTGTGGTGTTTCTTGCTGCTGCAGTGGGTGTTTTGTATTTGGTTCATGACATACAAGGTGTTAAACTGGGACACAATGCTGGAGGGAGTCCTGTAACGTATGGTGTGTCAGGGTCTACAGGAGAATGCACCAACAAGGTTTCTATCCCCCATTGCTTGCCCCCTTTACCATAGGAACTTGATTCTGAACATTGCCCTGAAAACTCTCCATGTAACATGATGCCTTTACATACAAAGTTCTGCTAGCTGCACCTTGTCAGTCACAAGCCATTTGGAAGCCAATGTAAGATCCACATGACCCCACCAAAGATGTATTGTCACACACTTGCACACAACTGCTCTAGGCCCACTACTCAGCAGGCTCCAACTTACTGGCATTTCTGTTCTACACCATTTTCATGAAACGCAGTCAATGAAGGCATTTTCTGGTACACTCATGATCAGCAACAGGACATCCAAAGGTTCTCCAGTGCCACCTGGTCATGGGAATTTCAAAAATTTGGTGGTATTTATCTAGCCATTTTTGAAGGATGAAGTTGGAGGCACTGTGGGTTTCAATTCATTCAGGAGCCATTAAATGTTGAGGAAGCTCATTTAGATGAAAGCTCTGGAGAACTCTCACAGGCAAGGCTTCCCAAAGAGTGGCCCAAGGTCACATGAAGCCAGGCCCTTTGAGGTCTACAATGTGAGGTCCATGTGTGTTTTGACTCTCAACTATGGCTGCCAAGTCTTTCAAAATAAAATCATGTGATATCCTGGCTGAGATTCCAGAACTCAGTCTCTAAGGTAAATCACACCTGAGTTCAATCCCAGGTGGACCAAGTCATCTCTTCCAAACGCCACACAAATGACCACAATTAAAACCAAAACACTCCCACATGACCCTCATCTTCTTCCATATAGACACACATCATAACCACTGGTTGGTGGTTTTCATGAGTTGCGCAGCCTAAGACAGTATCCAAAATAAGCTCCCTTGCCCCTCATTTGCCTAAAGTCATGGTGGCCTGGACACCCTTCCTGTGAACCATGAGTGATCAAAAAGGCTTGCTGTTAATACTGCTTCGATTTTCCAATTTTAGGCCTACTGACTCTTGGGTTTAGATTCTTAATGTTAAATGGAGTCATGAGAAAAAACCAAGCACCTCTGGGCTAGCCTCTGCAGGGCTTTGAAAAACTCATTTGACCAAAAAGATCCAGATTCTCACTTGATGGAGGTCAGGATCCTTAGAAGAAGTCGAGAGACTTCATCCACATAGACTGCTCTTTTGGCCATTTTGGTTTTGGATACACAAGAGATCTTTCTTTAGATCCCTCAGGTTCTGAGAATCTAAGCCACAGCTTCACAGGGGGCCAAGAGCCTGAATTAGACACATCCCATTCCAAAGCAATTAAGCAAAGAGCCAAAGGTGATGCCCATTTATTTCCATTTGAAAACTGTTTTCTTCAGGCTTCACAAAGGGGTGGCCTGAGGCAAAGTTATTCCTGACATTCAGGGCAACAGAACAATAGGTAAGCAAAATGCCCAAAGCAGGGTTCCTCCACTGAGACTTTCCTGGTCACACTGATATCGGAGTTTTCTGAGATGCTCACCATTCCCTTCAGCTATGTAGTACATGGCCATGTCACAGAGCTTGGAGGGGGTATATATTTTGGACACAAAACCATCAGCCTATTCTGGAGAGTGCCCACAATTCAGGAAGAAAACAGGAACTTTGGAAGATAGTAGGTGTTGCCCATCTATAAGACAAGCCACAGTCCATTCATAAATTGGGCAGGATGAATGCTGAGAAGATTTCAACTAGACAGGACTCATCCATTGATGCATTTTCTTTTCTAATGTCTACAACCAGGGGCACAGTGGGATACACTGATATCCAAACACATGCCTTGTCAAATGACTTACTACAAACCGGTCCCGCCAAAACAAACAAACCGCCATTCCTACCTATTCTCAGAATATGAGACAAATTCACAAATCCACACCCACACCCACAAAGACACCTCCTTCCCCCAAGTAGGTCTGTGACTATCTGGAGTTTCCACTGACTCGTGGGCCATAGTATGTTCCAAAGAAATGGCCTTCCTGTCTCAGATCTGCTTTCCTTGTGCAACTCCGTGAAGTTGTCAGGAGCCAGCAGTGTGCCACTACCTGCTTTCACAGGAAAAGCCCCTCTTCAGAGCTTTCCTGCGTTTTGGACATCCTCACATCAGTAGGTACCAAGAATGACTTACTGTGTCCTTGGTAAATCCAAACAAGTGAGACCACTGGGACTGGGACTGGACTGGCTATGGGTTCCTGTCTTCCTGGATCCCAAGTTCAGAGAGTTCCATCACCAAAAAAGTGATGTGAGGTCACTTCCTTCAGGAACTGAATCAGATCACTGCCTTGGCAACCTCTTTTTCCTAACAGTTGCTTCCAAGGCTACCATGAGAAAGAGGCTGCCCCTACTTCCTGTGACACTTTCACAAGTTAGAATGCTATATCAACCATAGGCACCCGGGAGCAGCTCTCCACACAAGCCTGGTTTGGTCCATCTTCTCTACATTAAAAAGAGAGAGGCTGATTCAGAAACAACGCTTCATTCTGACGATGTTGTTTGCCAGGGAAGATGACCTTTGCTCTCTCAGGTCCTTCATAGTTGCCTACATCTTTTCCAGTGATCATTTCTGCAAGGACCTTTGTGGTTCTCAGCAGGTGGAAGATCCCCTACATTCCTGTATTGTAAGACCAACTCTGTCCCTGCTTGTCTGTAAAGTTAGATTGAGGGAACAGTGTATGGTTAGGGTTAATAACATGTTTGATTTGGGTTAGGAATCATTCTGCTGGTTGAATAATTGTACAAGAATAATGAGATAAAATATATGTATGAAAACAGAAATCTAAGTAAAATTTGAAGCCCAGAAGTGGATTGGGCTTAAAGGGATTGTGATACTTAGCATTGGGATGAAGGGATTGTGATACTTAGCATTGAATTATGTTCTGCAGAGATGTCTCAGAGAGATCGATATATAATGGCATAAGACCCTGTACCTTGGATTATTGAATGTAGAAGAGAACATCCAGTCAGAAAGGGTTAATCGGTAGGATTAGGAAGATAGTCAGTAGGTTTAGGAGGAAGAGTGAGTATAGGATTTGGAACAAAAGTTCCTTAGCAATAGGGTTTCAATTAGAGTGTGTATGGAAATGTCAGCACATGTGAAGAGTCAGTCACAATGATGAACTGGGGAAAATATGTAGGAAAGCAATCAATAGAGACATTATGAAATCAGGAAAAGTATAAAGTGAGAGACAGGATTAGATGTTTTCAACAGGGTTGAATTTGAATATATAATCTTAGGAAGAAACAAATATATTTTCACAAATAGGATTGATTTTTGAGAGCATTAGGCAACTTGGACATGGATGTTTTTAGTAATCCATATTCACTTTACATTTAGGCTTTGGTACAAACATAAATGTGACCTTTTCTTTTTGTGTCCAGAATATTACTGTGATAAAATGTATATGTAGATAAGGTGACATGAATATTTCTTCCACCATTTCTGGGAGCAATAATTTGAAGATGTATAAATTAGTATTGGGTTTACAAAGAGGTGTACCCTGTGTCTATGAATATAGAGAAAAAGCATGAATAGACCATACAGTGAATAAATAATATAGCTGGTTTCACTTTAAATCATGGATTGAATTGATATCTGAAAATATATAAGAAATATTATATTGATATATAATCATTCATTTCAACCAGTTATACATCTAATGGAAATACTGGGGTTATGGATTATCATGAAGGGTGTGTGAGTTTTGCTTCAAAAGTGATTATGGAAATCGAAAATAATGTATTTGGAAAGAAATCTCATGAGAAGACCAGTCAAGAAACATGGAGGAATACATGTGTTCCGAAGCAGAAAATGATTGAAAGTGAAACAAATGTCAATAATTTTGCTAACTTGTGGATGAAATATATATCTTATAATGTGCATAAACTGAAGAAATAGTAAAATACCAGTGGTGAGTAAGAATGAACATAAAAATACACATCATGTCCCATAGGAATCTACTTGCATAGATGAGAAACTGGGTAAATTATTGTAGAAATATTAGGATTTGTATACACGATTCACTAAAGTAAATTTTCAGTAATAGGAAAAAAATAGTATTTCAGGTGGTTAAATATTTCCGAGAATAATCTTGGGAAATGTTGACTATAAATCCACATACATGAACTAGAATGATATTAAGGAGTGTATAATAAGACACAAATATTTAATATTTAAAAAAATCTGGAGTGTGTATACACACACACACACACACACATTAAAAAGTAGTAATATATATGCCAATCGAAATTCATCATGAAATATATATCATCCACAGATCGAAAAATATTCATTTTCCTGAACATGGAATTATGTATAATATTGTTCAACTAGGAAGCTCAGACAGAAGATGAATTTTCAGATCCCACAGTGTTTAGGAGGAGTGATCACTTCTCACAATTTGTATCTGCCAAGTCAGACACCTGACAAGAATGTACGTGTGATACCAGGTAGTATTCTATATATGCATATAAATATAGATGTGCTGAATAGGCTACATAGAATGGGAGAGAGGAATTCACATATTTGTTAACTTTAAAAACACATGGAGAACTATATCAATTACAAATTGACTAGATTTATAACACCTACACTTTGTCATGCATAAGCCATGTCCAAGTATACACTATGCCTCCTCTGATATGCTTGTATTTCTATTCTGTTTGAGTTATTTTTCACCATCATATTAGGATTAGTAGTCAGAGTATAGTAGGGTATGGGTTAGTGTCAGGGATTCAGTATTTCAATTAGGAAATAGGAAAATGAATCTAATATGCATGAAAATATGTGCTACAAAAAATATTCCATAGATTCCGATATGTTGTGTCTGTGTTTTCATTTATCTCTAAGAATTTTTTAATTTCCTCCTTGATGTCTTCTATAACCCATTGATCATTCAGTAACCTATTGTTCATTCTCCAAGTGATGCATGATTTTTCCTTACTTCTTTTATCGTTGATTTTCAATTTCATTCCATTATGATCAGATAATATGCATGGTATTATCTCTACTCCTTTATATTGTCTAATAGTTGCCCTGTGACATAATATATGATCTATTTTTGAGAAGGATCCATGTGCTGCTGAGAAAAAAGTGTAACTGCTTGATGTTGGGTGGTATATTCTATATATGTCAATTAAGTCTAGGTTATTAATTGTGTTATTGAGCTCTATAGTTTCCTTATTCAACTTTTGTTTGGAAGTTCTGTCCAGTGGTGAGAGAGGTGTGTTGAAGTCTCCCATGATTATTGTATGGTGGTCTATTAGACTCTTGAACTTGAGAAGAGTTTGTTTGATGAACATAGCTGCACCATTGTTTGGGGCATATATATTTATGATTGTTATGTCTTGTTGGTGTATGGTTCCCTTGAGAAGTATGTAGTGTCCCTCTTCATCCCTTTTGATTAACTTTGGCTTGAAATCTATTTTATTTGAAATGAGTATGGACACTCCTGCTTGTTTCTGAAGTCCATATGAGTGATATGATTTTTCCCAACCTTTCACCTTCAGTCTATGTATGTCTTTTCCTATCAAATGCGTCTCCTGAAGGCAGCATATTGTTGGGTCTTGTTTAGTGATCCATTCTGCTAGCCTGTGTCTCTTAATTGGTGAGTTTAAGCCATTAACATTTAGAGTTATTATTGAGATATGGGTTGTTCTTCCAGCCATATTTGTTTATTTATGTTACTAAACATGGTTTGTTTTCCTCTTTGATTATTCCCCCCCACCTTTACTGTACTACCTCCCGCTGTTGGTTTTCATTGATATTTTCCATTTCCTCTTCCTGTAATATTTTGCCGAGGATGTTTTGAAGAGCTGGTTTTCTAGCTGCAAATTCTTTTAACTTTTGTTTATCATGGAAGGTTTTAATTTCATCTTCCATCCTGAAGCTTAATTTCGTGGAATACACAATTCTTGGTTGGAACCCCTTTTCTTTCAGTGTTTGAAATATGTTATTCCAGGATCTTCTAGCTTTCAGAGTCTGTGTTGAAAGATCAGCTGTTATCCTGATTGGTTTACCCCTAAATGTAATCTGCTTCCTTTCTCTTGTAGCTTTTAAAATTCTCTCCTTATTCTGTATGTTGGGCATCTTCATTATAATGTGTCTAGGTGTGGATCTCTTATGATTTTGCACATTCGGCATCCTGTAGGCTTCTAGGATTTGGGATTCTGTCTCATCTTCAAGTCTGGGAAGTTTTCTCGTATTATTTCGTTGAATAGATTGCTCATTCCTTTGGTTTGGACCTCAATACCTTCCTGTATCCCCATGACCCTTAAGTTGGGTCTCTTTATGTTATCCTATATTTCTTGAATGTTCTGCTCATGGTTTCTTAACAGCTTTGCTGAGCTGTCTATGTTCTTCTCCAGTTGAAATACATTGTCTTCATTGTCTGATGTTCTATCTTCTAAGTGTTCTACTCTGCTGGTAGTATTCTCAATTGAGTTTTTAAGTTGGTTTATTGTTTCCTGCATTTCCAGGATTTCTGTTTGTTTGTTTTTTATAACCTCTATCTCCCTGTATAATTGATCTTTTGCTTCTTGGATTTGTTTATGTAATTTATTGTCCAAGTGGTCGAAGTGGTCTTTCATTGTCTGATTTTGCTGTCTCATGTCTGCCTTGAGACTCCAGATCATCTGAAGCATGTATATCCTGAATTGGGACACATTGAAAGCAGTTCTAAGAGGAAAATTTATTGCTTGGAGTTCATTCCTTAAAAAAAGATAAAACTAACAAATAAATGATCTAATACTTCAACTCAAAATCCTAGAAAAAGAAGAGCAAAATAACAGCAAAAGAAGTAGAAGACAAGAAATAATTAAAATCAGAGCTGAAATTAATGAAATCGAAACGAAAGAAACAATTGAAAAAATTGACAAAACTAAAAGTTGGTTCTTTGAAAAAATAAATAAAATCAACAGACCCTTAGCCACGCTAACAAAGAGAAGAAGAGAGAGAACTCAAATTACCAGCATACGGGATGAAAAAGGCAATATCACAACAGACACTTCAGAAATACAGAAGATTATCAGAAATTATTTTGAATCCTTATACTCCAATAAAATAGAAGATAGTGAAGGCATCGATAAATTTCTTAAGTCATATGATTTGCCCAGATTGAGTCAGGAGGATATTGACAACCTAAACAGACCAATATCAATTGAGGAAATAGAAGATACCATCAAAAGACTACCAACTAAGAAAAGCCCAGGACCGGATGGGTATACAGCAGAGTTTTTCAAAACCTTTAAAGAGCAATTAACACCAATACTTTTCAAGCTATTTCAGGAAATAGAAAAAGAGGGAGAACTTCCAAATTCATTCTATGAGGCAAACATCACCCTGATTCCTAAACCAGACAAAGACACTTCAAAGAAAGAAAACTACAGACCAATATCTCTAATGAACCTAGATGCAAAAATCCTCAATAAACTTCTGGCGAACCGGATACAAAAACATATCAAAAAAATTGTGCACCATGATCAGGTAGGATTTATCCCTGGGATGCAAGGTTGGTTCAATATACGGAAATCAATAAATGTTATTCACCACATCAACAGGCTTAAAAATAAGAACCATATGGTTATCTCGATAGATGCGGAAAAAGCATTCGACAAAGTACAGCATCCCTTTATGTTCAAAACTCTAGAAAAACGAGGGATAACAGGAACATACCTCAACATTGTAAAAGCAATCTATGCTAAGCCTCAGGCTAGCATCATTCTGAATGGAGATAAACTGAAGGCATTCCCTCTAAAATCTGGAACAAGACAGGGATGCCCTCTCTCACCACTTCTGTTCAACATAGTTCTCGAATCACTGGCCAGAGCAATTAGACAGACAAAAGAAATTAAAGGCATAAAAATAGGAAAAGAAGAACTCAAATTATCACTATTTGCAGATGACATTATTCTATACCTAGCAGACCCAAAAGGGTCTACAAAGAAACTATTAGAGCTAATAAATGAATTCAGCAAAGTGGCAGGCTATAAAATCAACACGCATAAATCAAAGGCATTCCTGTATATCAGCAACAAATCCTCTGAAATGGAAATGAGGACAACCACCCCATTCACAATATCCTCAAAGAAAATAAAATACTTGGGAATCAACCTAACAAAAGAGGTGAAAGACTTATACAATGAAAACTACAGAACCCTAAAGAGAGAAATAGAAGAAGATCTTAGAAGAAGGAAAAATATACCCTGTTCATGGATAGGTAGAAGTAACATCATCAAAATGGCGATATTACCAAAAGTTCTCTATAGGTTTAATGCAATGCCAATCAAAATCCCAACGGCATTTCTTGTAGAAATAGAGAAAGCAATCATGAAATTCATATGGAAAAATAAAAGACCCAGAATAGCAAAAACAATTCTAAGCAGGAAATGTGAATCAGGCGGTATAGCTATACCAGACTTCAAACTATACTACAGAGCAATAGTAACAAAAACAGCATGGTACTGGTACCAAAACAGGCAGGTGGACCAATGGTACAGAATAGAGGACACAGAAACCAATCCACAAAACTACAACTATCTTATATTTGATAAAGGGGCTAAAAGCATGAAATGGAAGAAGGATAGCATCTTCAACAAATGGTGTTGGGAAAACTGGAAATCCATATGCAACAAAATGAAACTGAATCCCTTTCTCTCGCCATGCACAAAAGTTAACTCAACGTGGATCAAGGAACTTGATATCAAATCAGAGACATGGCGTCTGATAGAAGAAAAAGTTGGCTATGATCTACATACTGTGGGGTCGGGCTCCAAATTCCTCAATAGGACACCCATAGCACAACAGTTAATAACTAGAATCAACAAATGGGACTTACTCAAACTAAAAAGTTTTTTCTCAGCAAAAGAAACAATAAGAGAGGTAAATAGGGAGCCTACATCCTGGGAACAAATCTTTACTCCTCACACTTCAGACAGAGCCCTAATATCCAGAATATACAAAGAACTAAAAAAATTAGACAATGAGATAACGAATAACCCAATCAACAAATGGGCCAAGGACCTGAACAGAAATTTCTCAGAGGAGGACATACAATCAATCAACAAGTATATGAAAAAATGCTCACCATCTCTAGCAGTCAGAGAAATGCAAATCAAAACCACCCTAAGATACCATCTCACTCCAGTAAGATTGGCAGCCATTAGGAAGTCAAACAGCAACAAGTGCTGGCGAGGATGTGGGGAAAAGGGTACTCTTGTACATTGCTGGTGGGACTGCAAATTGGTGCGGCCAATTTGGAAAGCAGTATGGAGATTTCTTGGAAAGCTCGGAATGGAACCACCATTTGATCCAGCTATTCCACTACTCGGTCTATTCCCTAAAGACCTAAAAAGAGCACACTGTAGGGACACTGCTACATCCATGTTCATAGCAGCACAATTCACAATAGCAAGACTGTGGAACCAACCTAGATGCCCTTCAATAGACGAATGGATAAAAAAATGTGGCATTTATACACAATGGAGTATTACTCTGCATTAAGAAATGACAAAATCATAGAATTTGGAGGGAAATGGATGGCATTAGAGCAGATTATGCTAAGTGAAGCTAGCCAATCCCTTAAAAACAAATGCCAAATGTCTTCTTTGATATAAGGAGAGTAACTAAGAACAGAGTAGGGAAGAAGAGCATGAGAAGAAGATTAACATTAAACAGGGATGAGAGGTGGGAGGGAAAGGGAGAGAGAAGGGAAATTGCATGTAAATGGAAGGAGACCCTCAGGGGTATACAAAATTACATACAAGAGGAAGTGAGGGAAAAGGAGGGAAAATATAAGGGGGAGAAATAAATTACAGTAGAGGGGGTAGAGAGAGAAGAGGGGAGGGGAGGGGGAAGGGGGGATAGTAGAGGATAGGAAAGGCAGCAGAATACAACAGACTCCAGAATGGCAATATGTAAATCAATGGTTGTGCAACTGAAGTGATTCTGCAATCTGTATATGGGGTAAAAATGGGAGTTCATATCCCACTTGAATCAAAGTGTGAAATATGATATATCAAGAACTATGTAATGTTTTGAACAACATACAATAAATATTAATTAAAAAAAAAACGGAAAAAAAAATATTCCAACTCTCATCCAGAAGAATGCCTTGAAATTATCTTCGCCCCTAGTATGACACAATTAGAGGAGAAGAGTTAGAAAATATGTGAATACATATCTGGACTGGAAAATGCTCAGCATTATACAACTATGGAGGTGGTAGAACAGTTTCCAAAAGTAAGATACAGTGTAAACACTCCACAAACATGGAGCTATGCTGTCCTAAAGACTTCTTGAAAAACTGCCTCTGAGTTTGGGCAGTTGAAATATATGTTGTTGTCAGGAGCTTAACTTCCTTTGTAGTGAGACCATTAAAGTTTGGTCTGCATCTATGTGACCTGCAGGACATGGTTTCTTATTTTCCAATGAACATGAGGCAGCAGTGCTAAATTCACTCTTTGTAGCTAAACTGTGGTTACTGGGGGCTAAGTGTCTCCCCATGTGGACTTTGAAGCCATTTGGTCATCCTCCACTTTTCCTGGGGTTTCTTGCTGCTGCACTGGGTGTTTTGTATTTGCTTCATGACATACAAGGAATTCAACTGGGAAACAGTCCTGGAGGGAGTCGTGTAACATGTGGTGGGTAAGGGTCTGCAGGAGAATGCCACAACTTGGCTTCTATCCCACATTGCTTGCCCCCTTGACCATACCCACCTGATTCTGAACATTGCCCTGAAACCTCTCCATATTACAAGATGCCATTTCATATAATGGTCTGCTGGCTGCACCAAGTCAGTCACAAGCAATTTGGAAGCCAATGTAAGATCCACAAGGCCACACCACAGATGTATTATCACACACCTGCACACCACTGCTCTAGGCCCACTACTCAGCACGCTCCAACTTACTGTCATCTCTGTTCTACACCATTTTCAAGAAACTCAGTAAATCAAGGCACTGTCTGGTACACTCATGATCAGCAATGGGACATCCAATGGTTCTCCTGTGCCACCTGGTCATTGGGAATTTCAAAAATTTTCTGATATTTATCTATCCATTTTTCAAGAATGAAGTTGGAGGCACTTTGGGGTTTCCATTCATCCCGGAACCATTAAATGGTGAGGAAGCTCATTTAAATGAATGCTCTGAGGAACTCTCAAAGGCAAGGCTTCCCAGAGAGTGCCCAAAAGGTCACATGAAGTCAGGCCCTTTAAGGTCTATAATGTGAGGTCCATGTGTGTTTTGACTCTTAACTGTGGCTGCCAAGTTTTTCAGAATAAAATCATGTGATATCCTTGCTGAGATTCTCAGTGCTCTGTTGAAAGCTTTCCTGGGGCTACATCTCAGGTTTCAAGGGCGACTCTCATGCATGGCCTCCTACAATCCCAACACAACTCATGGCAATACTTCTCTGAGGTCAGTTCCAGAACTCAGTTTCTAAGGGGAATCACACCAGAGTTCAAGCCCATGTGGACCCAGTCATCTCTTCCAAACGCCACAAAAATGACCACATTTAAAACCAAAACATTCCCACATTTCCCTTATCTTTAACCGTATAAACACTCATCATTAACTCTGGCTGCAGGTTTCCAAGAGTGGCACAGCCCACGACAGTGTCCAAATAATGCACCCTTGCCCCTGATATGTCTAAAGTAAGGGTGGCCTGTTCACCCTTCTTATGAACCAGGAGTGATAAAATAGGCCTGCCATAAATACTGCTCTGCTTCTCCAATTTGAGGCCTACTGACTGTCATGTATAGATTCTTTATGTGATTTGGCATCATGAGACAACCCAAGCAGTTCTGCAGGACTTTGAAGAACTTATTTGATCCAAAGGATCCCTATTCTCACTTGATGGAGGTCAGAAACCAAACAGAAGAAGGCAAGAGACTTCATCCACAATGACAGATTTTTTGCCATTTTGCTTTGGATGCACACATGGGATCTTCTTTAGATCTATCAGGAGCTGAGAATCTTAGCCACAACCTCAAACAGGGCCTAGTGTCTGATTAAGACACATCCCTTTCCAGAGCAATTAAGCAAAGAGCCACAGGTGATGCCCATTCATTTCCATTTGAAAACTGTTTCTTCAGGCTTCACAAAGGGGTAGCCTGAGGCAAAGACCTTCCTGACATTCAAGGCAACAGAAACATAGATAAGCAAATGGAGCCAAGCAGGGTTTCTCCACTGAGACTTTACTGGTCACACTGATATCTGAGTTTTCTGAGATATTCCCATTCCCCTCAGCTATCAAGGACATGGCCATGTCACAGAGTTTGGAGGTGGTACATATCATGGACAATAAACCATGATACTATTCTGGAGAGTGGCCAGAATTCAGGAAGAAAACAGCAACTTAGGAAGTTAGTAGGTGTTTCCCATCCATAAGGCAAGCAACAGTCCATTAATCAATTGTGCAGGATGAATGCTGTGAAGCTTTCTACTAGACAGGACACCTCCATTGATTCATTCTCGTTTCTAATGTCTAAAACCACAGACACAGTGGCTACACAGACATAGAAACACTCGCCTTGTCTAAAGACTTACTAGAAACACTCGACTCCAATCCAAACCAACCACCTTTCCTACCTATTCTCAGAACATGAAACAAAACCGCAAACTCACACCCACAACCAAAAAGGCACCTCCTTACCAAAAATAGGTCTTTAACTATCTGGAGTGTCCTCTGACTGGTGGGCCATACAATGTTCCACTCGAAATGGCCTGTCTGGTATCAGATCTTGTCTCCTTGGCCAACTCTGTTATTCTGTGAGGAGCCAGCGATTAGCCACTACCTGCTGTCTCAAGAAAGGCCCCTCTTCAGAGCTCTACTGGCATTTGGCCATCCTCACATCAGTAGGTACCAAGAAGGTCTGACTCTGTACTTGGTAAATCCAAACAAGTGAGCCCACTGGGACTGGGACTGGGACTGGCTCTTGGTGCCTGGCTTCTTGCATCCCAATTTCAGAGAGTTCCATCACCAAGGAAATGAGGTATGTCACTTTCTTTGTAACTGAATGAGGTCACTGCCTTGGCAACAACTTTATCCTAACACTTGCTTCCAATGGTCCCATGAGTTGGAGGGTGCCCCTACTTCCTGTGACAATTTGACTAGTTAGAATGGTATATCAAAATAGACACCATGGAACAGCTCTCCACGCAGGCCTGGTTAGGTCCATCTTCTCTACATTAAGAAAAGAGAGTCTGATGCATACACATCCCTTCGTCCTGTCCAGGTTGTTTGCCATGAAAGATGGCTTTTGCTCATTCAGGTCCTTCATAGCTGCCTACTTCTTCTCCAGGGATCATTTCTGCATCGAACTTTGAGGTTCTCAGCAGTTGGACGATTACCTACATCCCTTATTGAAAGAATAGCCCTGTCCCTGCTCTTTTGTAATGTTAGATTGAGGCAACAGTGTATGGTTAGGGTTAATTACAGGTTCGATTTGGGTTAGGAATCATTCTGCGGGATGAATAATGGTATTGGGAACCTGCAATATATAGAAATATAGTGGTTAAATATAAGTATGGAAACAGAAATCTAGGTAAGATTTGAAGCTCAGAAGTGCATTGGGCAATAGATTGGGACACGTAGCTTTGAATTACGTTCTGCATACATGTTTCAGAAAAATCGATATACAATGGCATAAGACCTTGTACCTCGGACGATTGAATGTAGTAGAGTACATCCACTCAAAAAGGGATAGTCGATAGGATCAGGAAGATAGTCAGTATGTTTCGGAAGAAGATAGAGTATAGGATTTGGACCAAAGTTCATTAGCAATAGGGATTCGGTTAGAGAGTGAATGTCAATGTCAGCACATGTGAAGGGTCAGTCACAATGTTGAACTGGGAAAAATATGTAGGAAAGTAGATATCAATAGAGACATTAGGAAATCAGGCAAAGTATAAAGTGAGTGAAAAAACTAGACATTTCCAACAGTTTTGAGGTTGAATATATAATCTTAGGAAGAAACAAAAATGTGGTCACCAATAGGATTGACATTTGAGAGCATTAGGCAACCTGGATATGGATGTTTTTAGTAATCCATGTTCAGTTTCCATTTAGGCTTTGGTACAATCATACGTGTGACTTTTGCATTTTGTGTCCAGAATATTACTGTGATAACATGCATATGTAGATCAGGTGACATCAGTATTTCTTCCACCATTTCTGGGAGCAATATTTAGAAGACGAATAAATTAGTATTGGGGGTACTAAGAGGTGTACCCTGTGTCTATGAAAATAGAGATAATGCATGAATAGACCATATAGTGAATAAATAATATAACTGGTTCCACTTTAAATAATGGATTAACTGATATCAGAAAATATATAAGAAATACTATATTGATATAAAATCATTCATTCCAACCAGTTATACATCTAATGGTGATATTATAGTTATGGTTTATCCTGAAGTGAGTGTCAGTTTTGCTTCAAAAGTGATAAAGGAAATCAGAAATAATGTACTTGGAATGAAGTCTCATGATAAGACCAGTAAAGAAACCTGGAAGAATCCATGTGTTCTGAAGCAGGAAGTGATTGAAAGTGAAACAAATGCCTATAAGTTTACTAACTTGTGGATGAAATATATATCCTATGATGTGCATAATTTGAAGAAATAGTAATGTACCAGTGTTGAATTAAAATGAATTTCAAAATACACATCATGTCACATAGGAATGTACTTGCATTGATGTTAAACTGGGTCAGTTACTGTAGAAGTATTAGTATTTGTATGCAACCTTAACTGAAGTTAGTTTTCAGTACTGGAAACAGTATGTATTTCAGGTGGATGAATATTTCTGAGAATGATCTTGTGAAAAGTTGATTATAAATCCATATACATGAACATGAATGAATTTAGGGAGTGTATATAAGACACATATATTTCATATTTTGAAAAATCTGGAGAGTGTATATATATATATATATATATATATATATATATATATATATATATATAAACACACACAGACAATAAATTAGCAATCGAAATTTATTATGAAATATATATCTTCCACAGATGCAAAATTATTTCTTTTAGAACATGGATTTATGTATAATGTTGTTCTTCTAGGAAACACACCCCTAGGTTAAATTTTCAGTTCCAACAGAGTTTAACAAGAGTGATCACTTCTCACAAATTGTATTTGCCAAATTAGCCACCTCACAAGAATGTAGGTGTGATACCAGGTAGTATTCTATATGTGCATTTAAAAATGCATGTGCTGAATAGGCTACAGAGAAAGGGAGACAGGAATTCACATATTTGTTAACATTAAAAACACATGGAGAACTATTTCAATTAAAAATTGACTAGATTTATAACACCTACAATTAATCATGCAAAAAACAAGTCCAACTATACACCATGATTCCTCTGAACTGCTTGTATTCCTATTCTGTTTGTGTTATTTTTCTCCCTCATATTAGGAGTAGTAGTCAGAGTCTTTTAGGGTATGCATTAGTGTCAGGGATTCAGTATTTCAAATGGAAAATTGGAAAATGACTCTAATGGGTATGCAAATATGTGCTACACAAAAATGTTCACACTCTCATCCAGAAGATTGCCTTGACATTACCTTAGTTCCAAGTAAGATACAATTAGAGGAGAAAAGTTAGAAAATCTGTAAATACATTTCAGGAATTAAAAATGCTCAGGAGTTCACAAACTTGTAGGTGGTAGAGGAGTTTCCAAAAGTAAGGGACAGGGTAAACACTCCACAAACATTGAGCTCTGCTTGTGTAAAGACTTCTTGAGAAACTCTCTGAGCTTGGGCTCTTAAAATACATGTTGTTGTCAGGAGCTTTAGCTTCCTTTGTTGTGTGACCATTAAATCTGGGTGTGCAAATATGTGACCTGAAAGACATTGTTTCTAATTTTCCAATGAAAATGAGGCAGCAGTGCTGAATACTCTTTTTGTAGTTAAACTATGGCCACTGGGGTGTAAGTGTCTCCCCAGGTTGACTGTGAAGCCATTTGGTCATCCTCCAATTTTCGTGGTGTTTCTTGCTGGTGCACTGGGAGTTTGGTATTTGCTTCATGAAATACAAGGAGTTCAACTGGGACACAGTGCTGGAGGGAGTTCTGTCACGTGTGGAGGGACACGGTCTGCATGAGAATGCACCAAATAGGGTTCTTTCCCACATAGGTTGCCCCTTTGTCCATTGCAACCTGATTCTGAACATTGCCCAGAAACCTATCCATATAACAAGATGCCTTTACATATAAGGGTCTGCTGGCTGTACCCTGTCAGTCACAAGGCAATTGGAAGCCATTGGCAGATCGACATGCCCCAACACACATGTTTTATCACACACCTTCACACCACTGCTCTAGGCCCACTAATGAACAGGCTCCAACTTACTGGCATCACTGTTCTATACAATTTTCATGAAACTCAGTCAGTCAAGGCACTGTCTGATACACTCATGATCAGCAACAGGACATCCAAAAGTTTTCCAGTGCCACCTGGTCATGGGAATTTCAAAAATTTCATGGTATTTATCAAGCCATTTTTCGAGGATAAAGTTGGAGGCTCTGTGGGTTTCAATTCATTCAGGAACCATTAAATGTTGAAGAAGCTCATTTCAATGAATGATCTTGAGAACACTCACAGGCAAGGCTTCCCAAAGAGTGGCCAAAAGCACACATGAAGTCAGGCCCATTGAGGTCTACAATGTGAGGTCCATGTGTGTTTTTACTCTCAACTGTGGCTTTAAAGAATTTCAGAATAAAATCATGTGATGTCCAGGCTGAGATTCCCAGTGCTCTGGGCAAAGCCACCCTGCACCTAGATCTCCCTGCACCACAATTAATACCTGAGATCTAGGTTGCATGGCCTAGTAAAATCCAAACACAATTCATGACAATACTTCTCTGATGTCACTTCCAGAATTCAATCTCTAAGGGGAATAATACCAGAGTTCAAGCCCAGGTGGACCCAGTCATCTGTTCCAAGCGCCAAACAAATTACCACAATTCAAAGCAAAATTCTCCCACATGCCCCTTATCTTCTTTCATGTAGACACTCATCATAACATCTGGATGGAGGTTTCCATGAGGGGCACAGCACAAGACAGTGTCCAAAATAATCTTTCTTGCCCCTCATTTGCCTAAAGTCAGTGTGGCCTGGAAATCCTGACTGTGAACCAGGAGTGATCAAATACGCCTGCCGTTAATACTCCTTGGATTCTCCAATTTGATGCCTACTGACTGTGGGGTTTAGATTCTTTATGTAAATTGGATTCATGAGAAAACTCAAGCACCTATGGGCTAAACTCTGCAGGGCTTTAAAGAACTCATTTGACCCAAAGGATCCCTATTTTCACTTGATGGATGTCAGGAACCTTAGAGAGGAAGGTGAGAGTCTTCATCCACAATAACTGCTCTTTTGGCCATTTTGGTTGTGGATGCACCCATGGGATTTTTCTTTAGATCCATCAGGTGCTGAGAATTTAAGCCACAGCCTCACACAGGGCCAAGAGGCTGATTCAGACACATCCCTTTCCAAAGAAATTAAGCAAAGAGCAAAACACACACAGACATTATAAAGTGGCAATATATATGCCAATTGAAATTCATGATGAAATATATATCGTCCACAGATCCAAAAATATTAATTTTACTGAACATGGATTTATGAATAATGTTGTTCAACTAGAAAGGTTACCCTTAGGTTGAATTTTAAGATCCAATAGCATTTTGGAGGAGTGATCTCTTGTCATAATTTGTATTTGCCATGTCAGCCACCTCACAAGAATGTATATGTGATACCAGGTAGGATTCTATATGTTTATATAAAAATACATGTGATGAATAGGCTACAGAAAAAGGGATACAGGAATTCACATATTTATTAACTTTCAAAACACAAGGAGAACTATTTCAATTAAAAATTATCTAGATTTATAACACCTAAACTACATAATGCAAAAGGCAAGTCCAACTATACACCATGCCTCTTCTGAACTGCTTGTATTTCTATTGTGTTTGTGTGCACTGTGGGTTTCAAGAACCATTAAATGTTGATGAAGCTCATTTCAATGAAACTCTGGAGAACTCTCATAGGCAAGGCTTCCCAAAGAGTGGCCAAAAGGTTAGATATAGCCAGGCTCATTGAGGTCTACAATGTGTGGTCCATGTGTGTTTTGACTCTCAACTATGGCTACCAAGTCTTTAAGATTTAAATCATGGGATATCTTGGCTGAAATTCCCAGTGCTCTGTGGAAAGCCACCCTCGGCCTTGATCTTAGTTTCCAAGGGTGACTCTCATTCTTGGCCTCCTAAAATATCACCACAATTCATGGCAATATGTTGGGGTTCAAGTGTGCAGAGTTTAGCTCCCTCAGGCCTGACAGTGTGCAAGAGCTGTGGCTGTGATTTAGGTCAGCTGAGGCAAACCTCAGTTAGGAGGAGGAAACGTTCTCTTCCCCTTATCGCAAGTCACAAGCTCTGCATGGTTTGGCCAAGAGGAAGAAGCTTCCTGCATACTTGTCCTGGGAACAGTACATTCTGAAGAGATAAATGCCTGCTCAGGAGAGTAGATAATGTCTACAAGGAACTTTTGGAGGGTACTTATCAAATAAGCAGGAACGATCTGAAGTTAGCTCTGTGTATCTGCTGAGGCATGTTATCTGGCAATCTGGGCAAAGTGTTATTGAAGAATTGCTTGCTTTTTTGAAGAAGAATATAAAAGGAACTTGCAAATAAACCTCAGCATGCAGTTGCAATTGCTGCCTTCGCTCTGCATCCCCTGTGTCCCGGTTATTTCGTGACCCTTACCCAGGGACCCGAACGCACTAGACGTTCACAGCAATACTTCTCTGAGTTCAGTTCCAGAAGTCAGTCTCTAAGGGGAATCACACAAGATTTCAAGCCCAGGTGGACCCAGTCATCTCTTCCAACCGTCACACAAATGACCACAATTAATACCAAAACACTCTCACATGGCCCTCGTCTTCTTCTATAAAGGCACTCATCATAACATCTGGCTGGAGGTTTCCATGAGGGGCATAGGCCAAGACAGTGTCCCAAATAAGCTCCCTTGCCACTCATTTGCCTAAATTCAGGGTGGTTTGGACACCCTTCTTGTGCACCAGGAGTGATCTGTAAGGGTAAAATAAATTGAAATTGAAGTCTAAAAGTTGAAGTGTAAAAGACCGGGTTTTGTAAAGTTTCTAAGCTGCAAGGCCTGAGTTAAAATGTAAAGGACGAGGTATTGTTAAGTTCCTATGCTACATGCAAAACCTGAAATTCCTGTAGCTTGTAGTACAATTCTTGACTGCCCAGTAAATATCTCCCCTGACCGCCTGGTTGTTTAATAACCTAGGACCCTGTGTGGCCTGGCACATAGGCATCGCAAGGCCTAAACCAATCTGTTTGAATTTGTACCTCGCTTTAGAACTGACCTATTACTCCCGCCTGACCTGTTCCTGCCAATGAATGAACTAATCATGTTTAGGAATTGTTGTTTGATTTTTCTGCGGTGTATGTTGATTTCTTAAAGGAGACTGTGATATATGTAAAGTCCCGCCCTCCCCAAAAAGTGTACTTGAGCACTGCTCAACCCCTGCTTGGGGCTCTGGGCTGCTCTCCCTTCTTGAGTGAGCATGTAGCCCCAGCATGCTGGATTGGATTCTCAATGAACGCCTTTTTCTGTTGCATGAGCCGCGGTCTCCTGGTGGTCTCTTCCTCCGACGTTCACTGGACCCTTACATTTGGTGCGTTGGCCGGGAATCACGCAGCATAGGACAAGGACACCCCAACAGACCCCTCTGGGGGTAAGTAAGGCGCTTCTTTCCATTTTTCCTTGCGATCGCTCAGAGCTTTTTGTTCAGGTTCCATTTTTCTGTTTTCGGTTTGGGTTGGCAGAGTGGCTGCCAGCGGAGAACGTAAGTTCCCCCTGTCAGTGGTGGACAAACGTGTCCTAAAGCCACAGGCCACGTTCTTGCAAGGGATGCCTTGGAGGACTCGGGGAGTGACAGATGTGCCCTCATTAGGTGAGGAGGGACGGATGAGCCCACATTAGGTGACTCTGCTGCCAACCCATCATATCTTGCTGGCTATTTTTTTTTTCTCTCAGGTTGAATTCACTGTCTGTCTTTGTGGTCTAACCCATCAGGTTTTGCCAGTTACTAGGTTCTAATCTTTACTTCTGAACTCGTGTTAAATGTTAACTGTGTGTACATGTTTGTGTCACGCTTGTATTGTCCTTGCCTCTGTTTGAGAAACTCTCATTATGGGACAAAGACATTCCATGCCTCTGTCCTTGAAGCCTTTCCTGGTCCCTGCCTCCAATCCGACCCCTTCACCCAGGATCCTATCACTCAAACCTTCTACTCCTCCCCCTCTTCCCTCCATTCTCCCTGAGTCACAAGATTGTAGATCTTGGGGTTGTGAACAAACGAGAGCTGCATGATGGTCTTTGTGTGTCTTTTTATCTGTGTTTCTGTTAAATGTGATGGCATTGTTTGGACCGATGCAGAGTCCCGAGTTCCAACCTGCCTTACATATGTGGAAGTTACTTTAGCTAAATTTTAAACTAATGCTTCTCCTGTGATGGACCAAAAGTCAATAGAACCGCCAGTTTTTCTGTTCTCACCTTTTACACCTCTCTTAGCTGTGTTTTAAAGAACTTTGATAAACTTTACTCCCCTTTGTTAAGCAAGATTACGGAAGCAGTGATTTCTTTTCTTCCCATAGTTGGCTTGAACATGCCCACTGCAGAGGGAAATGTCTGGGGTCTAAGAACTTTGATATCTCGCTTAAAGTTTTCTCAAAACCCTGTCCTCATTATTAAATTGGCATTAATTGGCTTTGGGATGGGAACCAAGCCTTCACTCATAAATTTTGACACCCCAGAGGGGACTTCAAATAAAACCCACTCTGCCCTCTTGGGGAAGCCTAGCACTCAAAACAACTGCAAGCAGAGGATGAAATTTTTGGGAGCTGACTACTGCAAATTTGGGAGACATAGAATATGCCTGGTGCCTGGGGTCAAAGCAAACCAGAGGAACTAATCCTGTAAGTAAATGGTGAGGCTAAGGGACTCCCAGCAGCTGCCAGAGCCATTTTGCTGTGGGGAACTCCCTTATTCCTTACGTGCACTTTAAGGATTTCTCCACCTCTGTTTACTTAACAAAAGGGACAATGAATGCATTAATATGTTGATATTATAGATTGTTTCTTGGGGATGATCTAGGGTGAATGTGTATCTAAAAATGATTTTTTTTTTATTTTAACCATCTGGTATCTAAATGGGTTTCTTAAGCATTGCACTATCTTACAGTTAAAAGTTGGGTTTAAACAACTGTTTAGTTTGATTTCAGGTAGTTTATGCTAGGAAACTTAAATACTTAGGATAAAAAAAAATTAAAGAGTTTTAATTTTGAACTAGGCAGCCTGAAAAAATTTGACTAGATATACCAGTGCATTTACTTGGGCAGAGATAATAAATTATGATATGGTATCTATTCCCACCAGTGTTTAAGATTTTAAAAAATGATACTAAATTAAAACGTTGGTCTGGCTTATTGAAATGACATTAATTAGCAACAGTCTTGGACATTTTTAAAGCTTAATTTCGGATACACATGGTAGTGTGTGGTTCTTTTTAAAAATTTTTCAGCCAATTTAATGTAACTGAATACTATTAGAAACTTCATAACAAAGAAAGGGGCTTAATGATCCTATAGAAACTTCTTCTGATGGTGGCTTTAGTATTATCAAAAAATGATCCTATTTTCCGTTTTGTCTGAGCAAGTTTTTCTAGTGTAGAAAAATCTAAAGATATAAAATTTTGAGAATTACATCTTAAACTTGCATCAAAATTTTCAACATCCAAACCTGGAAAGTATGACTTATAGCTAAAATGCCTTAGGCCTGAGGTTTCTGCTCAGAATTCCAGTCTTTCCAGTTTTCCAGACCTCAGCCAGGACTTAAGTTGATATGCAAATAAAAGAAGCCTGCAGCACTCAGCAGGAGACAGATAAAAAAGAGTAAAAGTGTCTTTTTACCTGAACTCAAACTAGACCTCACCAAAAAAGTATATTATATGGTATTTACTAATTACTGGCCAGTCATCTTTTTTAGGACTCTTGCTTTTCTTAGATTCTGTATTTTTTTTTTTTTTGAGCTCATGATCTTGATTCTGCTGATGGGTTAATGTTTTCTGATCAGTTCTATTTTTGATCGACTCTGGAGGTTTTAGCATTGCAATGGAGATTTAACCTGAAAAAGCTACAAGGCCTTTACTATTGTGTTATGTGTTACATTTGTGTTACGTGTTGTATGTTGGTATGTCTGTATGTGTGTATGTCCATATATCATGCAGTGATATGACAATTGACAGATGAGGAGCGCTCATGAAAAATTTAAAAATGTATCCAAATGTCTTTGATTCACGTGATTCATATGTTTTAATTCAAATTGGGTAAACAGATAAAAATAAAGATGTCTTTAAAATTAGGCCTATAAGTTTTCTAGGTTTTCAAAAAGGCCCTAATAAAATGTAGATGTCTATAAAATAATCTGCTTAAATTCAGAAATTTACAAGTATTGTATTGAAATGTGAACAGAAAGAGGTTAGTAGATGGAAAAGAGAAACTAAAAGGTTCTAGATATAGATCTAATAGAGGAAAAATGTGTTCCTGGATAAGAGAGTCTATATGATTAAGTAATTAAAAGGGTTTAAGTAAATAATAAAAAAAGGTGTGTGTAACTTGGTTATATGTGTAAGTTTGGAGCAAGTAATCTTAAAAAATTGAACAGCTGGTAAAACAAGGACTGTTTTTATAAAATTGTGCCATGTTATTTCTTTAAAATCTAAACTTGTTTAATACAAAAACATCAATATAATTGTGGTGTTAATGTGTTCATATCTTCCAGGTATACAAGTCTGTAAGGTAGAAGCTTCCAAAGACCATTGTATCAAGATGGGGTTCTAAGGTTGTATGGTAATTCTAGGCTTAAAAGAAAAACATGTTGGAGATTTATGTATATCATTTGTGTTCTATAATTGGACTTGTTATCAATAAGATATGGACAGTTCCATGTTACTTTTTACACTGAGATACAATCTAAAAGTATTTTTAACTTAATGAGAGCCAAATCTGTGAAGGTTTTATTGTAAACACAAAGGTAATGCCAATTCATTTCCATGTTAAAACTGTTTTCTTCAGGCTTCACAAAGGGGTGGCCTGAGACAAAGTCTTTCCTGATATTCAGGGCAACATAACAATAGGTAATCAAAAGGCCCAAAGCAGGGTTTCTCCACTGAGACTTTACTGGCTACACTGATATCTGAGTTTTCTGAGATGCTTGCCATTCCCTTCAGTTATCCAGTACAAGGCCATGTCACAGAGCTTGGAAGTGGTACATATATTGGACACAAAATCATGAGCCTATTCTGGAGAGTGGCCAGAATTCAGGAAGGAAACAGGAACATAGGAAGATAGTTGGTGTTGCCCATTGTTAAGGCAAGCCACACTCCATTCATAAATTGTGCCGGATGAATGCTGGGAAGTTTTCTCCTTGAGAGGATACACCCATTGAGGCATTCTCTTTTCTAATGTCTAAAACCACGGACACAGTGGGATACACAGACCTAAAAACACTCGCCTTGTCAAAGGACTAACTAGAAACAGTTCACTCCAAACCAAACACACCCCCTTTCCTAACTATTCTCAGAACAAAAGAAAAAAACACAAACCCACACCCACAACCACAAAGGCACCTCCTTCCCCCAAGTAGGTCTGTAACTATCCCGAGTGTCCTCTGACTGGAGGGCCATACTATGTTCCCCAGAAATGGTCTGTCCTGTCTCAGATCTGGACTCCTTGGTCAACTCTGTGAAGTTGTCAGGAGCAAGCAGTGAGCCTCTACCTGTTTTCTCCGGAAGGGCCCCTCTTCAGAATTTTCCTGGAATTTGGCCATTCTCACATAAGTAGGTACTACAAAAGACTGACTCTGTCCATGGAAAATCCAAACAAGTGAGAACACTGGAACTGGTGCTGGGACTGGATCTGGTTGCCTGGCTTCCTGGAACCCAAATTTGGAGAGTTCCATCAACAAGGATGTGAGGTGAGGTCACTTCCTTTAGGAACTGAATGAGGTCACTGCCTTGGCAACCAATTTGTCCTAACATTTGCTTCCTAAGGTCTCATAACATGGAGGATGTCCCTACTTCCTGTGACACTTTCACAAGTTAGAATGGTATAGAAACCATAGTCACCTGGGAACAGCTCTCCACACAGGCCTAGTTTGGTTCATCTCCTCTACATTAAGAAGAGAGAATCTGATTCAGACACAACCCTTCATCCTGACCAGGCTGTTTGCCATGGAAGATGCCTTTTGCCCTCTCATGTCCTTCATAGCTGCCTACATCTTCTCCAGGGATCATTTCTGCATGGAACTTTGAAGTTTTCAGCAGGTGGAAGATCCCCTGCATTCCTGTATTGTAAGACCAAATCTGTCCCTGCTTTTCTGAATACTTAGATTGAGGGAACAGTGTATGGTTAGGGTTAATAATATGTTCAATTAAAACCAAAATACTCCCACATGGCCCTCATATTCTTCCATGTAGACATTCATCCTAACCTCTGGCTGGAGGTTTCCATAAGCGGCGCAGTCCAAGACAGTGTCCAAAATAAGTTCCCTTGCCCCTCATTTTCCTAAAGTCAGGGTTTCCTGGACACCTTCCTGTAAACCAGGATTTATCAAATAGGCCTGCCAGTAATACTGCTCTGTTTCTTCATTTTGAAGCCTACTGACTGTGAGGTATAGATTCTTTATGTGATTTGGAGTCATGTGAGAACCCAAGCACTGCTGCAGGGCTTTGAAGAACTCATTTGTCTTAAAGGATCCCTATACTTACTTGATGGAGGTCAGAAACCTAACAGAGGAAGCAAGAGACTTTATCCACCAATGACTGATCTTTTTGCCATTTTGATTTTGGATGCACACATGGGATCTTTCTTTAGATCCATCAGGTGCTGAAAATCAAATCCACAGCCTCTCTCAGAGCCGAAAGGATGATTCAGACAAATCCCTTTCCAAAGCAATTAAGCAAAAAGCCACAGGTGATGCTCATTCATTTCCAATTGAAAGCAGTTTTCTTCAGGCTTCACAAACTGGTGGCCTGAGGAAAAGACCTTCCTGACATTCAGGTCAACAGAACAGTAGGTAAGCAAAACGCACAAAGAAGGGTTTCTCTACTGAGACTTTACTGGTCACACTAATATCCGAGTTTTCTGAGATGCTCCCAATTCCCTTCATCTATCCAGTACATGTCCATGTCACAGAACTCGACGGAGGTCTATATCTTGGACAAAAAAACATGAGCCTATTCTGGAGAGTGGCCAGAATTCAGGAAGAAAACAGGAACTAAGGTAAGAAGTAGGTGTTGCCCATATAAGGCAAACCACAGTCCATTCATAAATTGGGCAGGATGTGTGCTGAGATGCTTTCTACTTGACAGGACACATCCATTGATGCATTCACTTTTCAAATATCTACAACCACGGAATAAGTGGGATACACAAACATAGAAACACTCGCCATGTCAAATGACTTACTAAAAACAGTCTACTCCAAACCAAACATACTGCCTTTCCTACCTATTCTCAGAACATGATACAAAACCACAAATTCACACCCACACCCACAAAGGCACCTCCATTACCCAAGTAGGTCTGTGACTATCCAGAGTGTCCTCAGACTGATGGGCCTTACTCTGCTCCCTCGAAATGGACTCTCCTGTCTCAGATCAGGTCTCCTTTACCAACTCTGTAAAGTTGTCAGTATCAATCAGTGAGTCACTACCTGCTTTCTCAGGAAAGGCCCCTCTTCAGAGCTTTCCTGGCATTTAGCCATCCACACATCAGTATGTACCAAGAAAGACCGACTCTGTCCTTGGTAAATCCAAACAAGTGAACCCACTGGAACTGGGACTGCGACTGGCTCTGAATGCCTGGATTCCTGGATCCCAAGTTCAGAGAGTTCCATCACCAAGGAAGTGAGGTAGGTCACTTCCTTCAGGAACTGAATGAGGTCACTACCTTGGGAACCACTTTATCCTAACATTTGCTTCCAAGGGTCCCATGAGAGTGAGGCTGCCCCTACTTCCTGTGTCACATTCCCCAGATAGAAAGGTATATCAACCATAGGCACATGTTAACAGCTCTCCACACAGACCTGGTTTGGTCCATCTTCTCTACATTAAGAAGAGAGAGGCTTATTCAGACACATCGCTTCATCCTGACCAGGTATTTTACCAAGGAAGATGACTGTTGCTCTCTCAGGTCCTTCATAGCTGCCTACATCTTCTCCAGGGTTTATTTCTGCATGGAACTTGAGGTTATCAACAGGTGGAAGACCCCTACCTACCTGTATTATAACACCAACTCTGTCAATGCTCTGCATAAAGTTAAATTGAGGGAACAGTGCATGGTTAGCGTTAATTACATGTTCAATTTGGGTTAGGAATCATTCTGCGAGATGAATAATGGTACTGGGAACCTCCGATATTTACAAGCATATATAGGTGTAATATAAGTATGAAAACAGAAATCTAGGAAAGATTTCAAACCCAGATGAACACTGCGCCCTTGATTGGGATACTTAGCTTTGAATTATTTCCGCAAAGTTGTCTCAGATAAATCGATACAAAATGGCATAGGACCTTGTACCTTGGATGACTGAATGAGGAAGAGATCGTCCAGACAAAAAGGGATAGTTCCAAAAGTTATTTTGATATAGGGTTTTGGTTAGAGAGTGAATGTAAATGTCAGCATATGTGAAGAGTCAGTCACAGTGATGAACTGGGGAAAATGTGTAGGAAAGCAGATATCAATAGAGACATTAGGAAATCAGGCAAAGTACAAAGTGAGTGATATGATAAGACGTTTTTAACAGGGTTGAGTTTGAATATATAATCTTGGAAGAAACAAATATGTAGTCACCAATAGGAATGATATTTGAGATCATTAGTTAATCAGGACATGGATGCTGTTAGTAATACATGCTCACATTAAATTTAGGCTTTGGTACAATCATAAGGGTGTCCATTGCATTTTTTGTCAGGAATATTACTGTGATGAAATGTAAATGTATATCAGGTGACTACAGTATTTCTTCAACCATTTCTGAAAGCAACATTTTAAGACTTATAAATTAGTATTGGGGACACAAGTACGTGTACCCTGTGCCTATGATTATAAACATGATGCCTTAATAGACCATACTGTAAATAAATAATATAACTGGATCAAACTTTAAATAATGGATTGAATTGATATCTGAAAATATATAGGAAATCTTATATTGATATACATAAGTTCATTATAACCAGTTATACATCTAATGGTAATTTTAGCATTATGGTTTATCATGAAGAGTGTGGGAGTTTTGCTTCAAAAATGATTATGGAAATCGAAAATAATGTCTTTGGAAAGAATCTCATGAAAAGAACAGTCAAGAAACATGGAGGAATACATATGTTCTGAAGCAGGAAGTAATTGCAAGTGAACCAAATGCGTACAGATTTGTGAACTTGTGGATGAAAAGTATTATCCTATGATGTCCGTAAACTGAAGAAATAGTAATGTACCAGTGTTGAATGAAAATGAACTTCAAAATACACATCATGTCCCATAGGATTTTACTTGCATTGATGTTAAACTGGGTCAGTTACTGTACAAATATTAGGATTTGTGAGCACCATTCACAGAAGTTATTTTTCAGTACTGGGAAATAAATATGTATTTCATGTGGATGAATATTTCTGAGAATAATCTTGTGAAAATTTGATTATAAATCCATATATAGGAACATGAGTTAAATTAGTGAGTGTATAATAAGACACATATATTTCATATTTTGAATAATCATAATATATATAAATTTTTTATATATATATAAAGATACAAACACAGACATTAAAATGTAGTAATATGTATGCCAATCAAAATTCATCATGAAATATATATCATCCTCATATCCAAAAATATTCTTTTTACTGAGCATGGATTTATGTATAATGCTGTTCATCTAGGAAATACACCAATATGTTGAATTTTCAGTTCCATCAGTATTTAGGGGGAGTGATCTCTTCTCACAATTTGTATCTTCCTAAAACAGTAAGCTCACAAGAATGGACGTGTGATACCAGGTAGGATACTAAATATGCCTTATAAATTTCATGAGATGAATAGTCTACAGAGAAAGGGAGACAGAAATGTACATATGAGTTAACTTTAAAAACTCATGGAGAAGTATTACAATGAAAAGTTGACTAGATTTATAACACATACACTTGATAAAGCAGAAGGCAAGTCCTAGTATACACCATGCCTCCTATGAACGGCCTGTATTTCTATTCTGTTAGGTTTCTTTTTCTACATCATATTAAGATTAGTAGTCAGAGTCTAGTAGGGTATGGGTTAGTGACAGGGATTCAGTATTTCTAATGGAAAATAGAAAAATGAATCTAATGTGTATGCAAATATTTGCTAGACAAAAATCTTCCCACTGTCCTCCAAAACAATGCCTTGATATTTCCTTCGCCACAAGTAATACACAATTAGTGGAGAAGAGTTTGAAAGTCTGTGAATATATATCTGGAAAAGAAAATGCTCAGGAGTTCACAACCTTGGAGGTGGTAGAGGAATTTCCAAAAGTAAGTTACAGGGTAAACACTCCACAAACATGGAACTCTTGTGGCCTAATGAGTTTTTGAGAAACTGCCTCTGAGTTTGGGCCCTTGAAAAATTTGTTGTTGTCAGGAGCTTTAGCTTCCATTGTATTGAGACCATCAACCTGGGTCGGCATCTATGTGACCTGGATGACATGGTTTCTTATATGCTATTGAACATGAGGCAGAAGTTCTGAATTTTCCCTTTGTTAGTAAACTGAGGAGACTGGGGTCTAAGTGTCTAACCATGTGATCTGTGAAGCCATTTGGTCATACTCCATTTTTTGTGGTGTTTCTTACTGCTGCACTGGGAGTTTGGTATTGGTTTCACGTAATACAAGAAGAAAAACTGGGACACAGTGCTAGAGGGAGTACTCTCACGTGTAGTGGGGGAGGGTCTGCAGGAGAATGCACCAACCAGGCTTCTATCCCAAAAATCTTGCACCCATGTCCATAGCAACCTGATTCTGAACATTGCCCTGAAACCTCTCCATATAACAAGGTCCCTTTACTTGTAAGGTTCTGCTGGCTGCACCATGTCAGTCACAAGTCATTCCGAAACATAGGGCAGAACCACGTGTCCCCACGACAGATGTTTTATCATACACCTGCCCACCACTGCTCTGGGCCCACTAGTCAGCAGTCTCCAACTTTCTGGCATCTCTGTTCTCACCATTTTCATGAAACCCAGTCAATCAATGCAATGTCTGGTACACTCGTGATCAGCAAAAGATATCCAAAAGTTCTCCAGTGCCACCTGTTCATGGGAATTTAAAAAATTCATGGTATTTATCTAGCCAATTTTCAAGGATGAAGTTGGAGGCACTGTGGCTTTCAATTTATTCAGGAACCATGAAATGGTGAGGAAGCTTATTTCAATTAAAGCTCCGGAGAACTCTCAGAGGCAAGGCTTCCCAAAGAGTGGCCAAAAGGTCACATTAAGCCAGGCCCATTGAGGTCTACAATTGAGGTCCATGTGTGTTTTGACTCTCAACAATGGCTGCCACGTCTTTCTGAATAAAGTCATGTGATATCCTGGCTGAGATTCCCAGTGCTCTTTGGAAAGCTATCCTGGGCCTAGATCTCAGTCTCCAAGGGCAACTCTCATGTGTGGCCTCCTAAAATCCCAACACAATTCATGGCAATACTTCTCTGAGTTCATTTCCAGAACTCAGTCTCTAAGGGGAATCACTCCAGAGTTCAAGCCCATGTGGACCCAGTCATCTCTTCCAACCACCACACAAATGACCACAATTAAACCAAAACACTCCCACATGGCCCTCATCTTCTTCAAGATAAACTCTCATCATAACCTCTTGCTGGAGGTTTCCATGAGGGGCGCAGCCTAAGACAGTGTCCAAAATAAGCTCACTTGCCCCTTATTTGCCTAAAGTCAGGGTGCCCTGGAAACCCTTCCTGTGAACCAGGTGTGATCAAATAGGCCTGCCATTAATACTGCTCTACTTCTCCAATTTGAGGCCTACTCTCTGTGGGGCATAGATTCTTTATGTGAATTGGGGTCATGAGAAAACCCAAGCACCTATGGGCTACCCTCTGCAGGTCTTTGAAGAACCCATTTCAGTGAGTCGAGGAGTTGGACAAAAGTTCTTTAGATATAGGGGTGTTGTTAGAGAGTGAATGTAAATGTCAGCATATTTGAAGAGTCAGTCACAGTGATGAACTGGGGAAAATGTGTAGGAAATCAGATATCAAGAGAGACATTAGGAAATCAGGCAAAGTACAAAGTGAGTGATAGGATAAGACATTTTTAACAGGGTTCAGTTTCAATATTTAATCTTAGGAAGAAACAAATATGTAGTCACCAATAGGAATGATATTTGAGATCATTAGTTAATCAGGACATGGATGTTTTTAGTAATACATGCTCACTTTCAATATAGGCTTTGGTACAATCATAAGTGTGTCCGTTGCATTTTGTGTCAGGAATATTACTGTGATGAAATGTATATGTATATCAGGTGACTAGAGTATTTCTTCCACCAATTCTTAAAGCAATATTTTAAAGACTTATAAATTAGTATTGGGGAAACAATTTGGTATACCATCGGTCTATGAATATAGAGATGATGCCTTAATAGACCATACTGTGAATAAATAATATAACTGGTTCAAACTTTAAATATTGGATTGAATTGATATCTGAAAATATATAGGAAATTTTATATTGATATACATAAATTCATTCTAACCAGTTATACATCTAATGGTAATATTAGCATTATTGTTTATCATGAAGAGTGTGTGAGTTTTGCTTCAAAAATGATTATGGAAATCAAAAATAATGTGTTTGGAAAGAATCTCATGAAAAGAACAGTCAAGAAACATGGAGGAATACATGTGTTCTGAAGTAGGAAGTGATTGAAAGTGAACCAAATGCCTATAAATTTGTGAAATTGTGGATGAAAGGATATATCCTAAAATGTCCATAAACTGCAGAAATAGTAATGTATCAGTGTTGAATAAAAATGAACTTCAAAATACACATCATGGTCCCATAGGTGTCTACTTGCATTGATGTGAAACTGGGTCAGTCACTGTGGAAATATTACGATTTGTATGCACCATTCACTGAATTTAGTTTTCAGTACTAGGAAATAAATATGTATTTAAGGTGAATGAATATTTCTAAGAATTATTTTGTGAAAATTTGATTATAAATCCACATACACACACATGAGTGAATTTAGAAAGTGTATAATAAGACACATATAGTTCATATTTTGGAAAATCTAAAGAGTAGATATCTATATCTATATAGATAGATAGATAGATGAACTGTTTTTAGTAAGTCGTTTGACAACGCAAGTGTTTCTATGTCTGTGTATCCCACTGTGTCCGTGATTGAAGACATTAGAAAAGAGAATGCATCAATGGATGTGTCCTGTCTCGTAGAAAGCTTCCCAGCATTTATTCAGCCCAATTTATGAATTGACTGTGGCTCACCTTATCGATGGGCAATGCCTGCTACCTTCCTAAGTTGCTGTTTTGTTTCTGAATTATGGCCACGCTCCAGAATAGGCTCATGGTTTTGTGTCCAAGATATGTACTACCTCCAAGCTCCGTGACATGGCCATGTACTAGATAACTGAAGAGAATGGAGAACATCTCAGAAAACTCAGATATCAGTGTGACCAGTAAAGTCTCAGTGGAGAATCCCTGCTTTGGGCCATTTGCTTACCTATTGTTCTGTTGCCCTGAGAGTCAGGAAGGTCTTTGTCTAAGGCCACCCCTTTGTGAATCCTGAAGAAAATATTTTTCAAATGGAAATGAATAAGCTTTTCCTTTGGCTCTTTCCTTAATTGATTTGGAAAGAGATATGTCTGAATCAGCCTCTTGGTCCAGTGTCATTCTTTGACTTAGATTCTCAGCACCTGATGGATCTAAAGAAAGATCCCATGTGTGCATCCAAATCCAAAATGGCAAAAAGAGCAGTCATTGTGGATGAAGTCTTTTGCCTTCCTCTGTAAGGTTCCTAAATTCCATCAAGTGAGAATAGGAATAATTTGGATCAAATTACTTCTTCAAATCCATTCAGAGGCTATCCAATAGGTGCTTGGGTTTTCTCATCTCTCCAATTCACATAAAGAATCTGTACCCGACACTCAGTAGGCCTCAAATTGGAGAAGCAGAGCAGTATTAAGGGCAGCCCTATTTGATCACTTCTGGTACACAGGAAGGGTGTATAGGCCACCGGGAATTTAGGAAAATGAGGGGCAACAGAGCTTATTTTGGACACTGTCTTGGGCTACGCTAATGCTATCAAATGTCAATCCTATTGTTGACTTCATATTTGTTTCTTCCTAAGCTTATATATTCATCCTGAACCCTGTTGAAAATATCTAATTGCATCACTCACTTTATACTTTTTCTGATTTCCTAATGTCTCTATTGATATCTGCTTTCCTACATATTTTCCCCTGTTCATCATTGTGCCTGACTCTTCACTTGTATTGACATTTACATTGACTCTCTAACCAAAACCCTATTGCTAAAGAACTTTTGTTCCAAATCCTATACTCACTTTTCTTCCTAAACCTACCGACTATCTTCCTAATGCTACTGACTACAACTTTTTCAATGGATGTTCTCTTCTACATTCAATCATCCAAGTAAAGTTCGGGCAAATATCAGAGGAAGATACCAACAAGAAACTATCTCATGCAACAGCAAAGGTTTTATTGGCGATCTAGCATGCTGGGGCTCAGAGCTCATTTGAATAGAACAGAGAGCCCTGAGAACAGCTTAAGCAGAGCTTATATACTTTCCTTGCAGAGGGCAGGGAGGGAAGTTTATGGATGGGTCAGGGAGACTAGGTGGTTTGTATTCAACCGGGTGAGGGAGTAGATTCTGCAGTTTGGCAATTGAAGACAGCACATTCTGGGAACATGATTAGCACACAGTTCTCAAGATTTCAACAATGTTTTTTTAAGCGTACAGAAAAACAGGAAGTGACAAGTATATATTTTATTAACCTTTCATTCCCCACTTCTTTATCTGGCTACTTTTAATCATAAAAGTGATCATTGTGGGGTGTCACATTCAATGTCTGCAAGTGGGGTATAACCATAAGTTTAATTTGTCCAAATTGAGCTTGGAGAAAAGAAATTACAAAGTTGAGGAAATAGGGTTTTATAGTGAGCAATAATATGAGGATTATTATTGGACCGGCCAGGGTTGATAAAAACGTAGTTAACCAGTGGGACTGTGTAAAAAAAAGTCTCAAACTACCCTTTTTGGCCCTCTCTCTCTCTCGTTGTCGCTCTTCAAGGCGTCTTTTTAATTTACTCATAGATTTTTTTACAACTCCAGTATTGTCGACATAAAAACAACATTCTTCCCACAATGAAGCACAAAGCCCCCCTTCTCTCATGAAAAGGAGGTCCAACCGTCGACTGTTCTGTAAAACAACTTCAGAAAGAGAGGTTAAAGATTCCTGCAAAGCTGTGATGGAGGTTTCTAATATCTTTAAGTTTTGATCCATTGCTGCTTCTAATTGGGTCGTTTGTTGTGTCCCAATGGACCAGAGCAGTGGTTCCTGTGCCCAACCCTGCAGCAACTTCTATTTGTAATAGAATGGCTAAGGTGAGGGACATATGCTGCTAGCGGAACCGGGTTGTAGGCCCCCCCTCTTTGATCTTCAAATGAACATGCATCATGATAGAGCACTCTGGGAAACATCTGTACCATTACACAATTAATCACATTTGTTGACCATTTCATGAAAACATAAACAATGTTTAAGTATACAGAATTATACTGTTGTTGGGACAGACAAGGCATGGCACCTAAGATAGCACCAAAGACACGGAAACAGTCTTTTTTGGTTGGAATCAGATTCAGAGGGCATTGCTTCTGTTGTAATCAATTAATCCCCTGAAACCCAAGTTTAGGTAGTTTCAGAATTTTGTAACCAACACGTAAGGGAAGGGGCTCAGAAGTTCACAGTCTGCAGAAGTTCACAAAAAGCAGTTTTTGTTTCTGTTTTTTCCTCAGTTTGGGGCAAGTTAATTTCTCAAGGACACCTGGGTGGGGGAGAGCTTTTTCTTCCCTTTCTTTTTTTCCCCCTGCAAGCTGTTTCCATGCAGCCCAGTTTGTAACTTCTTTATCTTAGAAATGTAGCCATCTCTGTGAAGCCCCAGCTAAAGGCCAGAGGACTTTTTTTCACATATTTTGTGAAAATCTAGTAAGGGTGTGTCTAGATCAGGAGTGCTGAATTTTTTAGCCAGTTGCCAAGGAGACCAGGGCAACACGAAAATAGGAAGTTTATCAACGGTGAACTCTTTATAGGGACTCTTTTGTTGAAAGTTCTAAATCAGCCATGGTGAAGACTTCTGAAGGTCAGTTAAGACTTTTCTGTGGGCCTGGTTCAGAGGGGGACGACTTGGAAGGCAGGGATGAGAGCAGCTCCGTGGATCTGAGAATGAGGAAGGAGAGATGCAAATGAATATTGCGAGAGGGCTTTGGGATCTTAATAGCAACAAAAACTTGAGCAGTAGAACAGATAGAACAGAGGGGGAGACGGGAGTGAGTATACCAAAAAGCCTGTGAGGGTCTATAAATTCTTAGTAACCTGTTTTCAGTGATGACAAAGCAACATTAAACGCCATTTTCATTACATTTTGGATAAGGTTCTGAGGGTTCTCCTCAGGGGGTTTGCGCTTTGCATTAACTGGTAAGAGGACCTGGTGGGACCTGGTGCGGGCACTGACAGGAGAAGAGAGGAGTGAGTGAGTGGAGTGGTACCTCAGTACATGCGACCTCAGCAAGGGGGCAATGGTCTGAGAATCAGTGGAGATGTGGGTTTTTGATCTACATATTGGAGGGGAGAAATAAAGTTGCTGAGGTGGGAGTGACAGCAGAGAGTCTGGAGCAGAAGGCTGAGGGTGAGCATATATTGGAGAAGCATAGTTCAGGATGTGAGCAAAGGAGGAAGAAGGCCTCCACATAGGGGAATCTCCTTTTACCCTTTTGAGCACTTGCAGAAGTTAAAAATGTCACACAGAATTTGAGGTTCTAGAGACCCCTCTGGGGGCCATCGGTTTTGGTTATCTAATTGGTAATATTGTCAATGCTGTGTACAGAATTTGATGAGGAGTTTGGGTTCCATCTGGCAGTCCCTGTATGCTCACATCCCCATGACTTACAGAAGAAGTCTGCTCTCCCCCCACACATCCGTGACTGTTTGTGGCTTTGATAGTCCGCCAGGCAACATAGTAATCTAGGCTAGCCAGCCTGCATCTGGCTCGCGTGTCCCTACATCCATAATGTTTGTTTCAATTATCTATGGTATGGAAGGGATTTAAAGGAATTTTAGTGGGATCCTCTTCATCAGGGATATCCCAATAGAAAAGACCTATAGCCAGCTGACAAATGTCTGGGTGGAGAGATGGCCACCAGGTCCATAAGGGGGCTGTATGTAAGATAAACCATACTTCTTGTCCAGTAAGATTTGTGATCAGCCATCGCTGCTTAAGGGGCTGATGAGGGTTAAGACTACTGGTCGTCAAGGGAAGAATAAATATCTTCCAGGATCTTCTTTACAACCATTTTTGATGTTTCTTTTTTTTTTCTTTTTTTTTTTTTTTTCGTTTTTCTGTGGGGAAGGCTCCAATCCATCTTGAAAATGTATCTTCAAAGACTAGGAGATATTTAAGTCCATACCTTGCTGGCTTAATTTCAGTAAAGTCCACTTCCCAGAATTGTCCTGGTCTGGTTCCTCATACGTGCTTTCTTTAAGGAAGCTTGGAAGGGTAAGCATTAACCAATTGATGGACCTGACAGGCTTTTGTTACCCATTCAGTTATTTCCTTTCACTGTGAGTCGGTTAGTGGAATACTCTGTTCTTGATCTTTCAGGAATGAATGAAGTTTTTGAAAAAAGGTGAGCGAGTTGATGGACATATGCTACTGACATAGTTAGAGCCATGATTATAGGAGTATGTACTGAAGAATTTACAAATTCCACTTAGGGGCCTTCAGGGTTAAAAGTTATTATGGCCCAGAGCTTGGTGAGCAGATCTCTGCACATCAATGGGGCCTGGCATTCTGGGATTACTAGGAAGAAGTGATGGATTTTTCCTTTCCCCTGGTCCATGGTCCTCTTAGTTGTCAAAGCCCGATATTTACTGCTGTTAGACCCTTGAATTAGAGACCTTTTATTTGACAGAGGGCCCAATGGGGCCTTACAGGCTGAGTATGTTGCCCCTGTATCTACTTCAAAGTTTACTGAGGTCCCCTCCACTTCAAAAGTTACCCTGAGGTCGGGGAGAGGATCTGAGCCCGAACATTCTAAGTCATCCTCCAGAGTCAGAATGTCTGGCTGGAGTGGCTGTCTCTTTCTAGGGCACTTGTTGGCCCAGTGTCCTTTTTCTTTAGAGTTGGCACATTGATCTGAGGCCAGGGGTGGCCTCTAGTGTGGGCCCCAGTATCCCTTCCTGTCTCCATGTTTCTTAATTTCTGGCCTATTTGTTGTTTGGACCAGGACCTTAGTCAATGCCTTAGTCTGTCTTTTGTTTCTTTTATCCTCCCTTTTCCCCCTTGTCTTCCTCCATTTCTCTCTTAAAGTATACCTTCTCGGCTTCTCTGACTAAATCTCTCAAAGTCATATCTTGTAATCCATCTAAGCATTGTAACTTTCATTTAATATCCAGGGCAGCTTGCCCAAAAAAGGCCATTGTGACAGATACCTTTTGATCCTCTGCCTGAGGATCAAAAGGAGTATATCTCCTATATGCCTACATAATTCTCTCTAGGAACATAGAGGGAGATTCATCAGGCCCTTGAATAATCTCTCTTACCTTGGCCAAATTAGTTGGTCGCCTAGCGGCCACTAAGATACCCACTATTAGAGCCCGGCAATAAGTGGACAGATGCTCCCTACATTCAAAGGTGTTGGGGTTCCAGTTGGGTCGTTTCAAGGGAAAGCCGGCTTTGAATATGTTGGGAAGTTGTGTCAGTCACCCATCTGTTCCGAGGAAATTTTTTTCTAGAATCCAGGAGGATTCTCTTTTGTTCCTCTTTCATGAAGAGAGTCCCTAGGAGTTGTTGGCAGTCATCCCAAGTAGGCTGGTGTGAAAACATCAATGACTCAACCTGACCTGAGAGCCAGGTTGGGTCCTCGGTATAAGGGGGATTGTTATTTTTCCATTTATATAGGTCTGAAGAAGAGAAGGACAATACTGGTAGGCTTGCATTTTCCCCCCATGGCCGTCGTCAATTATTGGCCTGTAGGGATGAAGGGGGAGCAACACGGGAGTTCCAGGATTTTCAATCATTTTTCGCCGGCAAGTTTCTTTAGCCAGTCCAGCTTCCTCCAGGGGAGGAGGGGCTGTGTGTGCCACAGGGGAGTTATCTGGAGGGCGCTGGGCTTGCTTAGCTTCCTCCAATGGGGGAGAGGCTGAGTCAGCAGCAGGGGAATCACTTAGAGGGTTTTGGGGGTTGTTGGACGAGGGTAGAAGATAAGGAGGGGGACGAGAGTCCAGTAGAGTCAAATCTTGTGACTCAGGGAGAACAGAGGGTGGAGGAGGAGGAGGAGTAGAGGGTTTGAGAGATTGTGGGGGAAGAAGTAGGAGCGGGGACACGGCAAGGAAAGGTTTCACCCATGGAGGAGGAGATTTGCAGAGGTCCTGCCATGTTAAGATATATGGCTGTTGATCCCGATGGCTATGTGGCCCTGGCTGTAAGACAATATCTCTGACTTTTTAAATTAGTGGGAAGTAGAAAGATCCTTCTAGGGGCCATTCGAATCCAAAGGTGGGCCATTCTGAGTCACAGAGAGTCTGCCAGGTACAGCGTTTTACTGAAAAAGAAATATTCTGAGCCCTTAAGCGGACTTTGGTCCAGTGATCAAGGGTGAGGGACAGAGGCAATGAAGTGATCTGTCCCATAATGAAAGATACACAAACAGTAAAAGCAACGAAAAATGACACAGACGAGACAAGACAATAAAGACAGGCAATGGAAGTCCAACACTGAGACCAGGAATGCATAGCCGGCAAAACCAGATGGGATGGCAATACCGAATCTGAAACAAAATATCACTGAGTCCAGGAGACTATTGTTCCTCGATTCCCGAGTCCTCTGTGGCATCCCCCAGGGACGTGGCCTGTGGCTCTGTGACACGTCTGCCAGCCACTGTCAAAGAGAGCTCACGCACTTCATCCACAGCCATTTTGCCAAGCCCTAACCTGAAACCAGAAACCAAAAAGAGGCGCCTTACTTACCCTGAGAGTAGCCCATTTTGGTCTCTCATCCGCCGCTGCCGGATCTCGGTGGAACCTCCATATATAAAGGTTGGGAGAGCGTTGGGGGAAGAGACCACCCAGAGACTCTCTCATGCAAAAGCAAAGGGTTTATTGGGGGTCCAGCATGCTGGGGCTCAGAGCTCATTTGAATAGAGCAGAGAACCCTGAGAACAGCTTAAGCAGAGCTTATATAATTTCCTTGAAGAGGGCAGGGAGGAAAGTTTATTGATGGGTCTGGGCGAGTGAGCAGTTTGCGTGCAACTGGGTGAGGGAGTACATTCTGCAGTCTGGCAGTTGGGGACAGCACATTCTGGGAAAAAGTTTAGAAAACAGTTCTCAATATTTCAACAGTGTTTTATTAAGCATACAGAAAAACAGAAAGTTACAAGTACCTATTTTATTAACATTTAACTACCTACTATACTTTGCCAGATTTCCTAAAGTCTCTAATGATATCTGCATTCCTACATATTTTCTTTAGTTCATCATTGTTACTGATTCTTCACATGTGCTGACATTTACATTCACTCTATACCCGAAACCCTATAGCTAAAGTACTTTTGGTCCAAATCCTATACTCACTCTCCTTTATAAACCTATCGACTATCTTCCTAATACTACCGACTATCCCTTTTTGACTGGAAGTTCTCTTTGACAATCAATCATCCAAGTTACAAGGTCCTATGCAATTGTATATCGATTTATCTGAGACATCTTTGCAGAAAAGAATTCAAAGCAAAGTATCCCATCTGTGCAGAAAATAAATCAAAGCTTAATACCGCAATCAAGGGCCCAATGCTCTTCTGGGCTTCAAATCTTACCTAGATTTCTGTTTTCATACTCATATATTTCACATATATATTCTTGTAAATATCGCAGGTTCCCAATACCATTATTCATCCAGCAGAATGATTTCTAAACCAAATCGAACCTGTTATTAACCCTAACCATACACTGTTCCCTCAATCTAACTTTAGAGAACAGCAAGGACAGAGTTGGTCTTAAAATACAGGAATGTAGGGGATCTTCCAACTGCTGAAAAACTCAAAGGTCAATGCACAAATGATCCCTAGAGAAGTTGTAGGCAGCTATGGAGGAAGTGAGAGAGCAAAAGTCATCTTCCATTGCAAACAACCTGATTAGCATGAAGGGATGTGTCTGAATCAGCCTCTCTCTTCTTTATGTAGGGAAGAAAGACCAAACCAGGCCTGTGTGGAGAGCTGTTCCTGGTTACCAATGGTTGATACACCATTCTAACTTGTAAAAATGTCACAGGAAGTAGGGGCAGCCTCCATTTCATAGGACATTTGGAAGCAAATGTTAGGACAACGTGGTTGCCAAGGCAGTGACCTCATTCAGTTCCTGAAGAAAGTGACCTCACCTCACATCCTTGGTGATGGAATTGTCTGAACTTGCGATCCAGGAAGCCAGGCACACAAATCTAGTCCCAGTCCCAGTCCCAGTGGTCTCACTTCTTTTTATTTACCAAGGACAGAGTCAGTCTTTCTTGATCCCTAAGGATGTGAGGATGGACAAATGCCAGGAAAGCTCTGAAGAGTAGCCTTTCCTGAGAAAGCAGGAAGTGGCTCACCACTGTCTCCTGACAACTTCACAGAGTTGGCCAAGGAAACCATATCTGAGACAGGACAGGCCATTTGATGGGAACATAGTATGGCCCACCAGTCAGAGGACACACCCGATAGTCAGAGACCCACTTTGGGGAAGGAGGTGTCTTTGTGGGTGTGGGTGTGTCTTTGTGATTTTGTCTCATGTTCTGAGAATAGGTAAGAAAGGCGGTTTGTTTGCATTGGAGTGGACGTGTTCTAATAAGTGATTTGACAAGGCGAGTGTTTCTATGTCTGTGTATCCAACTGTGTCCATGGCTGTAGACATTAGAAAAGAGAATGCATCAAAGGATGTGTCCAGTCTAGTAGAAAGCTTACCAGCATTCTTCCTGCCCAATTTATAAATGGAATGCGGCTTGCCTTATGGATGGGTAACACCTGCTATCTTCCTAAGTTCCTGTTTTCTTCCTGAATTCTGGCCACTCTCCAGAATAGGCTCATGGTTTTCTGTCCAAGATATGTACCACTTCCAAGCTCTTTGACATGGCCATGTACTGGATAGCTGAAGGAAATGGCGAGCATCTCAGAAAACTCAGATATCAGTGTGACCAGAAAATTCTCAGTGGAGAAACCCTGCTTTTGGCCTATTGCTAACCTATTGTTCTGTTGCCCTGAATGTCAGGAAGGTCTTTGCCTCAGGCCACCCCTTTGTGAAGCCTGAAGAAAACAGTTTTCAAATGGAAATGAATGGGCATCACCTGTGGCTCTTTGCTTAATTGCTTTGGAAAGGGATGTGTCTGAATCAGCCTCCTGGTCCTGTGTGAGTCTGTGGCTTAGATTCTCAGCACCTGATGTATGAAAATAAAGATCCCATGTGTGCATCCAAAACCAAAATGGCCAAAAGAGCAGTTATTGTGAATGAAGTCTCTCACATTCAATTGTAAGGTTCCTGACCCCCATCAAGTGAGAATAGGGATCCTTTAGGTCAAATGAGTTATTCAAAGCCCTGCAGAGGCTGGCCCATAGGTTTTAGGTTTTCTCATGACTCTAAATCGTATAAAGAATCTATACCTGACAGTCAGTAGGCCTCAAATTGGAGATGCAGAGCAGTATTAACAGCTGGCCTATTTGATTACTCCTGGATCACAGAATGGGTGACCAGGCCACCCTGACTTTAGGCAAATGAGGAGCAAGGGAGCTTATTTTTGACACTGTCTTGGACTGCACCCCTCATGGAAAACTCCAGCCAGAGGTTATGATTAGTGTCTATATGGAAGAAGATGAGGGCCATGTGGGAGTGTTTTGGTTTTAATTGTGGTCATTTGTGTGGCGGTTGGAAGAGATGACTAGATCCAACTGGGCTTGAACTCTGGTGTGATTCCTCTTAGAGACTGAGTTCTGGAACTGACCTCAGAGAAGTATTGCCATGAAATGTGTTGGGATTTTAGGAGGCCATGCATGAGTATCACTCTTGGAAAGTGAGATCGAGGGCCAGGGTGTCTTTCCACAGTGCACTGGGAATCTCAGCCAGGATATCACATGAATTTATTCTGAAAGACTCGGCAGCCATAGTTGAGAGTCTAAACACACATGGAACTCCCATTGTAGACCTCAATGATTCTGGCTTCATGTGACCTTTTGGCCAGTCTTTGGGAAGCCTTGCCTGTGAGAATTCTCCAGAGATTTCATTGAAATGAGCTTCCTCACCATATAATGGTTCCTGCATGAATTGAAATCCACAGTGCCTCCAAATTCATCCTTCAAAAATGGCTAAATACATACCATCAAATTGCTGAAATTCCCATGACCAGGTGGCACTGGAGAACCTTTGGAGGTCCTGTTGCTGATCATGAGTGAAATAATTCCCCACACAAAGACACTTCACTGGGATAATTCCAATTTTTTTGCAAAAAGCTGTGTGCTTATATAGAACTAAGGGGGAGAGGTTAGGGCTTAGATAAATGGCAGCAACCCGTTTATTGGCAAGTTCTTTCAGATATCAGCTCCGGAGCCCAGGAATTAGTTCTCATTGGGGCTAAGGTTCCCCACCAGCGAGATTTGAAATTGGGCCTGGCGGGAGAGTTCACAACAGCGGGAACTTTTCGCGCCACGGCAGAAATGAAGAAGGTAGGAAGAAGAATTCCTTAGGCACCATGTTGGGGTTTTTCTCTGGGGTATGGCTGCCATTTATAGTTTTCCTAACATTCCTCCCTTTTTGTTTTCTTAGGAAGTGCCGCGTCGTTTGTCAGATCCAGCTGCTTCCTGCTGTGTGGGGGTGCTGTGGGACCTAGAAAGAGAATTGGAGGAATTCTCGGGGGACAGGTCTGGGGATATCATGGCAGCCAGAAATAAAACCCAGTGGCTATAGACAGCTACTTCTGTAGGGGTGAAGTCAATGAAAGTTCCCTGAAGCCACAAGTTGTCGATGGCATGGAACCAGTACTGGATGGAGGAGATTGTTGGTATCAGCCACTGGTCCTGTAACAGAGACTCTAGGAAATACTGGAAGCGTTGCCTGGACATGGCATCACCAGCAAGTGAAGAAGATCAGAGGGAATAAAAAGAGATTGGAGATAAAAATTAAAGCAAATGTCAATTTTTGGCAGAAGTTCATTGTTGGGGGACTGACATAGAAGAGGCCAAGGGCCATGAGGAAGCTTAGAAAGTCATAAAGACTCATGAATCCAGGATGGCAGATTAAGAGGTTCTCTGAGCTCGTTGTCTCCCGCTGTCTGATGTCCATTGAATTCCATAGTCCCTGGTAGTGAGCTTCCTCACTGAGTGAACTGTTCTCTTGAAGATGTTGGGGGTTCATCGGTCATCAGAGGCTGGTAGTGCCTAAGCAAAAGCTGGTTGAAAGTTTGACTAGAATTTTTTTGCAGTTGGGTTTGAAGTAACTTCATAATGCAGGGCAAGAGAGCACAAAAAGGAGCATCCCAATAAGGGGCCCCAAGATATGTAGTAAGTCCATGGCAAGATAGGATTGGAAGAACCCCGTTATGGGATTGGAGGAGGTAGGTTTGAGCAATTGGGTTGATAATTCCTGCAATTTAACAACATTTTTTATTATAAGGCCAGATTCATTAAAATAATAGCAACATTCGTCTCTTAGGAATAGGCATTTACCCACTTTTTCTGCAGTGAGAAGATCAATTGCCCTTCGGTTCTGTAAAGCCACTTGTGCCAATGAAGTAACCTGCCGCTGCAAGGAGCCCAGAGACTCAGCAGTGGTATTGAGTACTTCCTGCAGTTTTTGTAGCAGGTCATTGGATACCCATAGAGCATGACCTGTAGCACCACCAGAGAGTCCGAGACTCGCCACTGAGGTTGTTAAAGTGAGGCCTACCAGAACCGGCAGAAAGATGGCCCTACGGGTGTGGGAAGGTACGGCCAACTGCCGGAATTCAGTGGGAGTATACAAAGACAGCTGAGGAACTACAGTAACCAAGAAACAGGAGCCAGAGACATTGATCGTTGAGGTACTTAAAGACCCATTACACCAGAGGAAAAGTCCAGGTTGCATAAACGCAGGGCTCGATGGGGTGCTATAGCTCAAGGAACAAATGGGTAAAGGATTCATTATTGGCAGGTGGAAACAGATGAAAGGAAATAAAGTATTGTTGGAATAACTTTCCCACAGTGGGATACGTGTCACATCTAGGGGTTGTCCTTTCTTAGAGAAATTGTAGGTTTTTGCTGAAATATTTCCTGCCACTAATGGGACCGCTGCTAGAAGTGGATGAATAAGTGAAGCTCAGAGAAAGCACTGAGAAGTAGGCACAGAAAGAGGGGTGGAGTTTAATAGTCGAAGAGTTTGGTTTAGCAAATTGAGCCATGTTGGAGGGGGACCTGAGGGGTTGAAGGCTCTGAATCCTCTTTGGATGAGCTATGGATAAGATCTTGAAGTTTTGATTCTGACTCCTTAATGTGTTTGACTACCTGGATGGTTGCCTTAGGTGGCGTAATCAGGGTGTGGCCAACAGTCATCGACCCTGTGGGTCTGGCTGAGGTTGTCCGAGCATAGACAGCAAACTCAACATATTCCCAACGTTTGGCCTTGGGGTCAGGTATATCTAAAGTATACCATCCATTGTTATCAGATGAAGAGCCTTTATGCTACTTTAGGTAAATAGAAGTCCACCGTTCAGGGTAACCAAGTGAGTGGTAAGAATAACTACCATGTTCATCATGGAACCTGCATGACCAACAGGGGCACCCATTATATATCTCAGGCCACCAAAGAAAATAGTCTTTGGTTTGATCAAAAAGGAAGCAAATGAAAGGCCAGTTCCAGCTACCAGGGACGAAGGTCCTTGAAGGTGACAATTTTATGGAAATAGAGGTGCAGTTGTGGATGAAGCAAGTAGTTGCATCCACTACGTGGACCTTCTGCATGCCATGTTCTGAGTATCATTCCCGAAGAGTGAATAAATACATGGTAGGAGAGGAGGGTAAAGACCAGTCCCGACAGAGGACAGAAAATAAGCAGAGCACAAAAAACAAGCAGTTAGAGAAGACTAGGGTGTTGGGAGAGCTCATTGTGACTTCTTTAAGAGGAATTGGGCTGCAGGGAACACAGTGTGAGCCGCAACTTAAATGGGTGTGATGGGTGTGGAGAGCAGGAGTAAAGGGGAGGTTCAGGAGGTGATTTTTGGAGTTTCTCTGGGGTGGTCCTGTCGTCAGTAGGTGGGGCCTCCTAGTGATATGGCTTCAACCTAGAAATGTGAATCCAGGTAGTGAGACGGTTGTCTGGTAAGGAGAGTTTGGCAGCGGTGGGGGTACAGAGAATGACAGGATAGGGGCCTTCCTATTTTGGGGCAAGAGTCCCTTTCTCCTCTGGGGTATAATAATAGACTAGACTCCCAGGTGTTAAGGGAGGAATGTTTGGAGAGGAGACTGGGTCCGGAAGAAGCCAGTCCTGATATTTCCAGAGTTCCGAGCGGAGATGAAACAAGAGAGGCAAAGACAAATCTCGGGTGAGAGGTTCTTGTGAAATGACCAACCCAGGGGGTGTAAGAGGTCTTCCATACATTATCTCAAAGGGAGACAGTAAAGATGGTTTCTTACGGAGAGCTCTGATTCGAAGCAAAGCCAAGGGAAGGAGTTTGATTTCCATTGTCAATTTGGTAAGGACTTCCTATTAGACTACGATTTACCCTTTCCACTTTCCCTGAAGCCTGGGGGTAATATGGACAGTGGAAATGCCACTTGAAGAAGAGGGCTTGAGAGATCTTTTGTGTGATCCTAGAAATAAACTCAGGGTCATTGTCGTATTGCAGGGAAGTGGGCACACCAAAAATGGGGATGATGTCTGTCAGTAAGATTGAAGCTAAAATGGAAGCCTTTTTATTGGAAGTGGGAAATGCCTAAACCCAACCAGAGAAAGTGTCCACAAAGACAAGGAGGTATTTAGTGCGCCATTGTGGGCATGTTGGTGAAGTCTACATGCCAGTCAGCAGCGGGAATGTGTCCCCGGGCTTGGTGGGAAGGGAAATGTTTGGGCCTTAAAGGAGTATGAGGGTTGGTCCGCTGACAGATCTGACAATTAGAGGCTATATTCTGTAGCATGGCTTTGTCAGAGGGAATGAGGGAGAAGAAGGTCTGTAAAAAGAGGGCCAAAGACTGAGAATTGGAAAGGAATAGAGTATGAAGGAAATTGAAAAGATCCTTGTTCTTGCTTGAAGAAGTAGGGGCTTCAGATGAGCTGTCTAAAGTTGCCATTATATGTCCCCCATGGAGGCCATAATTGGAAGTGGTAGCAGCCATTCGTGCCTCCTGGCCAGCTTTGGCATTGCCCTCAGTGATAAGAGAGCCGTCATTCTGATTGAACCTACAATGGACAACTCCCAACTGGGTGGGTAAGTGGGAGGCCTTTATCAGATTAATTATAAGAGCCAAATTAGTGATTGCATTACCTTTGGTGGTAAGTAGGCCTCACTCCTTTCATATTGCAGCATGGGATAATAAGATATGGAAGACATATTTTGAATCAGTATAGAGGGTGAGGGATTTTCCTTGTGCTAGAAGGCAGGCACAAGTGGCTGCTATAAGTTCAGCCTGCTGGTTGGTAGTTCCTGAAGGCAAAGCTTTGGCCTCTATAATCTCAGTGGCTGAAACTACAGCGTATCCAAAGTAATGAGTGCCATTCTGCCTAAAGGAACTGCCGTCAGTATACCAGATAAGGTCAGGCTTGGTGAGTGGCCCCTCAGAAATGGAAGAATGACAGGGGAGGAAATCATCTAAGGTTTCCAAGCAATTATGAATTGGTGTGTTAGACGTGGGAGTCATTGGGAGCAGTGAGGCAGGGTTCAGTGCAGAGCAGGGGTGGAAAGTAATATTAGGGTTTTCCAGAAAGGAAGTGAGGAGTGACAGAACTCTGGATGGAGGAAGGGTTTCAAGGCCCTTATAAGCTAAAAGATCCTTCAAGTGATGTGGGGAGTGGATAGTTAAAGGGGCCTTAAAAGTCAGCTTAGAGGCTTCTTTGTGTAAAATTTGTCCAGCAGCCAGAGCTTTTAAGCAAGGGGCCCACCCACGGATGGTAGGGTCTAGTTGCTTGGACAAATATGCAACAGGTGCAAATGTAGGCCCATAGTTTTGACATAAGACCCCAAGTGCTTGCCCCCCTTTTTCATGGACATATAGATGAAATGGTCTTGAAAGATCAGGAAGGTGAAGGGCAGGTGTCTTAAAGAGGAGTTGCTGACGCCTGCGGAAGTGGTAGATGGGGGAGGAGGCAAGAGATTCACTAGGGGGTCCCTTTGCTAGGTCATACAGGGGTTTGGATAGAAGAGAATAATTTGGGATCCAGCCTCTAAAGTAACCTGCTAATCTAAGGAATGATAGTATTTTGGCTTTCGTATGGGGCACTGGAAGATCAGAGAGGAGTTGCCTCCTATCCAGTGTTATTTCCTTTTTCCCGGGTGTAAGGCAAAAACCATGATAGGTGACAGAAGACTGGGAATTCTGGGCTTTGTGGGGAGATTCCATATATTCCTTGTCTGCTATGAAATTAAGAAGCTGAACGGTGTGGGATTGAGAGTGTTCCCAGAGGGACTACATAGAAGAAGGTCATCAACATATTGAAGGAGAGTAGAGTCAGGACAGGTCGGGTGAAAGGATGTGAGGTCCTGGGCAAGAACTTGGCCAAAGAGATGGGGGATATCCCTGAATCCCTGTGAAAGGATAGTCCAGGAAAGCTGATGAGAATGGCGGGTGTGAGAGTCAGTCAACATAAAAGCAAAGATATCCTGAGATTCTGAGAACAAGGGAATAGAAAAGAATGCATCTTTTAAATCTAGGACCGAGAAGTGGGTAGTAGTGGTAGGGATCTGAGAGAGGAGGGTGTAAGTGATGGGCACTAGAGGGTGGATGGGGACCACAGAGGAGTTGACAAGGCGAAGGTCTTGAACCAGCCTGTAGGACACGTTAGGTTTCTTAACTGCCAGAATGAGGGTGTTGAAAGGAGAGTGTGTAGGCCTAAGATACCCCTTTCGTAATAAATCCTGGATGATGGCTTCTAATCTGAGGAGGGCTGTGGTTGTGAGTGGATATTGTGGTTGACTAATATATCTTGAAGGGTCCCGTAAGACAATATGAATAGGACTGCATTTAGCCATAGAGTGTGTAGTTGTGTCCCAAACCTCAGGGTTAACTAGTTTAGATAGTCGTGGGAGAGTGCATGAAGGAGGTGTATCTGCCCCTAGGAACATCATGAGGAAATGAGAGGTAGGAGAGGTGTGGGGTGATATGTGAATGGTGACTTTAATAGTGAGAGTATGTCCCTTCCCAGAAGGGGAATGGGGCAATGGCTCATAATGAGAAAGGAGTGAGTGAAGGACAAAAGGGATCCTTGCATATAACATTATGGGGGGGGTTGAGGAAAAATTTGTTTACCTCTTACCCTGACAATAGGAGTTTTTGAGGGTGTGGTAGGACCCCAATACTCCCTCAAGACCGAAAAAGTGGCACCAGTATTCAAGAGGTAGTTAATGAAGAGTCCATCCACCAAGAAGGTGACCCTAGGCTCTTGATTCTTGATGGTAATAGTCTGGAGGGAAGGCCCAGGGCTCCATCAATCTTCCTCTTCCAAGCCTATGAGAGGCTAGGGTTGCTGGGCGGCTGACAAACCTCCCTTCCAGGTTGTTGGGCAGTCTGCCCCCCAGTGTCCCCTTTGATGGCATTTTGGGCAGGGGTTGTAGGGTGTCCTCAGCGAAGGACAATCCCTGGCCCAATGTCCCTTCTTACCACATTTGAAGCAAGCTCCAGGGGGTGTCATATTGGGATGGTGTGGTGATGGCCTTTTCTGAATGACCTGGGCCAACATTTGGAATTTGGCATTTTCAGCCCTCTGCCTATGGCATTCACTTTCATCCTCTCTACCATGAAAAACCTTGAAAGCGACAGCGAGGATTTCAGTCCAAGGAGTAGCAGGGCCCTGTTCAAGCTTTTTAAGCTTGGCTTTAATGTCAGGGTAGCTTTGGGACAGAACATAAGTCATTAAGACATGACGGCCATCAGGGGTTTCTGGGTCGAGGTTTGTGTACTGTTGAAGGGACTTGGTTAGTCTATCCAGGAATTCTGAAGGTGTTTCCCCCTTCCTTTGAATGACCTCCTGCACCTTTTGAAAGTTAACAGCCTTGTGGGTGGCCTTTTTCAGGCCCGCCAAGAGGCAGGATGTAAAAAGGTCATGAGACTGTAAGCCTTCAGGGGTGTTGTAATCCCATAGGGGATCCTGCTCTGGGACAGCATGAGGGCCTGTGGGGTGGTTAGGATTGGTCCTATGATTTTCATCAGGATGGGCTTGGGCTAGCTCCCAGAACCATTGCCTTTCCTCAGGGAGAAGTGTATTGGCCAAGAGCATGTAGATGTCATGATGAGTGAGGCTATATGCTTGCAGGACCCATTGAAACTCCCAAATGTAAGTGGTGTGGTCAGTGGTGAATGAGCCTAACTTCCTCTCTAGCTGAGTAATGTCCGACATGGAGAAGGGCACGTGGACTTTGATGACACACTCAGAACCAGCTACCTCACTTAGGGTTACGATTGTCTTGGGGGTGGGAAGGAGTCCCTTAGATCTGGTAACAGGAGGACTGAAAGAGGCTGGCAGCGGACAGGAAGGAGAGGGAGGGGATGGGAGTGTCTCTGTGGAAGAGGAGGAGGTGGAGCAGGCAGAAGAGGGCGGAGGGAAGGGGGATGAAACGGAAGGCTGAGGATCAATGGAATCAGGCAGAGGAAGAGAAGCGTATAGCGGGAGAGAAGGGGCAGATGGGACTGGGGGATAAGGTGGGTGTTCATCTGCTGGGTCGAATGAGGAAGAATCTGTGAAGTCAGGAGTAGAAGTAGGGAAAGAGAGGGGTTTGCATGCAAGGAGGACCTGAGAGGGAGGGCAGGAGGAGCAGAGACAGGGTGCTGTGCGAGAAGGCTAAAACGTTCATTACAGAGAATCTCAGTCCACATTTTCAGACGCTGGCAGTAGTTAAAAAGGTCCTGGAGGAGGTTTGGATCTAAGGAACCTTCTGGAGGCCAATGATTGCCATTATCCAGTGGATATATAGGCCAATCTTGGGTACAGAATTTGATTAGAAGTTTGGGCTTGATGTCTGGTGTGAGGGAGAGTGTGGCCAGATTTTTTTAAAACATTTGAGAGGTGAGGTTTCAGGTACAGATGAAGAGGTGCCCATAGTCACAGGGAGAGAGAATAAGAGTAAGCGAGAGAGACAAAGAGAAAACCCGGGCTGGAAAGGCCTCCAGGAAGCTCAGGGCGAACCGGGGTCAGGTGGGTGTCCCCAAAATGACCAGCCGTCACGAGAAATACAGAGAGCACTACCTGGTCATCACCAGTGAAGTGCAATCTGTGAGACCCAATGGGTTTGGAGCCACCGGCAACCTGACGTCAGGAAAAGTTTCGAACGCAGCTGAAGAAGTCAGTAATGAAAACAGAACTCCGGCTCTGGCAGAATGCAGTTCCAGGTCGGGAGTTCAGTTTTCCCCGAGCAGAGAGGCAGCTTCAGCCAGACACAGCAGCCCCGCAGGAAACAGTAACTCTAGCCGGCAGCGGCAGCGGCAGCAGAGGAGGAAAAACCACAGAACCTCTCGTGTAAACTCAGAAGCCTCATGCCCCAAAGGAAAATGGATCACCAGAGGGTCCACTACAACCAGTAAAGGTCTTAGTGGGAGGAATTCCCTCCCCCCTACCGGGCGTCTAGAGTGTGCCTGAAGATCATGGTCACAAAAAGACCGGTAGCCCGAAGGAAGTTGGTGAGCCAGGGTCAGGGGAGGCTTACATACATCAGATCAGTGGTGAGTGCAGGAAGCCTGCATCTGAAAAGAGCGGACCAGGGCAGAGTGTCTCGGCGGAGCGGGGAACAGGGCTCTTGTTGGAAAGAGCTCACCCGTATCCTCACATGGGGCACCAGAATGAAAGAACTCCCCACGCAAAGGCACTTCGCCAGGAGAATTCCAATTTTATTGCAAAAAGCTGTGTGCTTTTATAGAACTAAGGAGGAGATGGGAGGGCTTAGATAAATGGCAGGCAACCCGTTTATTGGCAAGTTCTTTCAAATATCATCTCCGGAGCACAGGAATTAGTTCTCATTGGGGCTACGGTTCCCTGCCAGTGAGATTTGAAATTGGCGCCAGCGGGAGAGTTCACACAGGCGGGAACATTTCGCACCACTGCAGAAAAGAAGAAGGTAGGAAGAAGAAGTCCTTAGGCCCCATGTTGGGGTATTTCTGTGGGGTATGGCTGCCGTTTATAATTTTCCCAACAATGAGTATACCAGACAGTGCCTTGATTGACTGGTTTTCAGGAAAATGGTGTTAAACAGAGGTGCCAGAAACTTGGATCCTGCTGAGTATTGGGCCTAGAGCAATGGTGGGCAGGTGTGTGATAAAACATCTGTGGTGGGGCCATGTTGATCTGCCATTGGCTTCCAAAAGGCTTGTGACTGACATAGTAAAGCAAGCAGACCCTTATATGTAAAGGCATCTTGTTACATGGAGAGGTTTCATTACATTGTTCAGAATCAGGTTGCTATTGTCAAGGGGCAAGATATGTAGGATAGAAGCCTGGTTCTGGTATTCTCCTGCAGAACCTGACACACCACACATGACAGAAATCCCTCCCACACTGTGTCCCAGTTGAACTCCTTGTATTTCGTGAAGCAAATACCAAACTCCCAGTGCAGCAGCAAGAAACACCACGAAAATAGAGTATGACCATATGGCTTCACAGTCCACACAGGGAGACATTTAGCCCAAAGGGGCCACAGTTGACCTACAAAGGGAGAATTCAGCACTGCTGTCTCATGTTCATTAAAAAATAAGAAACCATGTCCTCCAGGTCACATAGATGCAGACCCAGTATTTATGGTCTCACTAGAAAGGAAGCTAAAGCTCCTTACAGCAACATATATTTCAAGTGCCAAACCTCACAGGCAGTTTCTCAAGAAGTCTCTAGGACAGCAGACCTCCATGTTTGTGGAGTGTTTACCCTGTCCCTTACTTTTGGAAACTCCTCTACCACTTCGAAGGTTGTGAACTCCTGATCATATTCTATTCCATACATGTATTCACGGATTTTCTAACTCTTCTTCTCTAATTGTGTCTTACATGGGGCGAAGGTGTTGTCAAGTCTTTGTTCTGGATGAGAGTGGGAAGATTTTTGTGTAGCACATATTTACATACACATTGGATTCATTTTCCAATTTTCCATTCGAAATACTGAGTCCCTGACACTAACCCATTCCCTATTAGACTCTGACTACTAATCCAAATATGATGGAGAAAAATAATCCAAACAAAATAGAAATACAAGCAGTTCGGTGGAGGCATGGTGTATAGTTGGTTTTCCCTTTTGCATGATATAGGGTAGGAGTTATAAATCTTGTCAATTTTTTGTTAAAATAGTTCTCCATGTGTTTTTAAAGTTAACACTTATGTGAATTTCTGTCTCCCTTTTTCTGTAGCCAATTCAGCACATGTATTTTTATATGCACATATAAAATCCTACCTGGTATCACACGTACATTTTTGTGAGGTGGCTAACTTGGCAGATACAAAGTATGAGAAGACATCACTCCTCATAAATGCTTTTGGAACTGAAAATTCAACCTAAGGGTGACCTTCCTAGTTGAACAACATTATACATAAATCCATGTTCAGTAAAATTAATATTTTTGGATCGGTGGATGATATATACTTCACGATGAATTTAGATTGGCATATATATTGCTACTTTCTAATGTATCTGTGTGTGTTTCATATATATATATATATATATATATATATATATATATATATATATACTCTCTAGATTTTTCAAAATAAGAAATATATGTGTCTTATTATACACTCCCAAAATAATTCACTCATGTTCATGTATGTGGTTTTATAATCAACTTTTCATAAGATTATTTTCAGAAGTATTCATCCACCTGAAATACATATTTGTTTTCTACTACTGAAAACTCACTTCAGTGAATGGTGCAAACAAATCCTTATATTTCTACAGTAACTGACCCAATTTAACATCAATTCAAGTTGATTCCTATAGGACATGATGTGTATTTTGTGGTTCATTTTTATTCAACATTGGTAAATTACTATTTCTTCAGTTTTTGTACATCATAGAATATACATTTCATCCACGAATTCACAATTTTAAAGACATTTGTAACACATTCAATCACTTCGTGCTTCAGAACTCATGTATTCCTACTTGTTTTTGACTGGTCGTTTCATTAGACTTCTTTCCAAACACATTATTTTCGATTTCCATAATCAATTTTGAAGCAAAACTCACACACACTTTCTGATAAACCACAACCCTAATATTACCATTAGATGTATAACTGGTTGGAATGAATGTATGTATATCAATATAAGATTTCCTGTGTATTTTCAGATATCAATTTATTCCAATTTTTAAAGTTGGAACCAGTCATATTATTTATTCACAGTATGGTCTATTCATGCATTCTCTCTATATTCATACAAACATGGTACACCTATTTGTGCCCCCAATACTAATTTATATCTCTTCAAAATATTGCTCCCAGAAATGGTGCAAGAAATACTCATGTCACCTGATCTACATATACATTTTATCACAGTAATATTCTGGCCACAAAATGCAAAGTCACACTTACGATTGTACCAAAGCCTAAATGGAATGTGAGTATGGATTATGACAATCACCCATGTCCAGGTTGCCTAATGCTCTCAAATGTCAATCCTATTGGTGACTACATATTTGTTTCTTCCTAAGACTATGTATTCAACCTCAATCCTGTTGAAAATGTCTAATCCTATTAATCACTTTATCATTTGCCTGATTTCCTAATGTCTCTATAGATATCTGCTTTTCTACAGATTTTACCTAGTTCATCATTGTGACTGACTCTTCACATGGGCTGACATTTACTTTTTCTCTCTACCCGAAACCCTATTGCTAAAGAAGTTTTTGTCCAAATCCTATACTCACTATTTTTTCTAATCCTATCAACTATCTTCCTAATCCTACCTACTATCATTTTTTGACTGGATGTTCTCTTCGACATTCAATCATCCAAGGTACAAGGTCCTATGCCATTGTGTATAGATTTTTCTGAGACACATGTGCAGAACATAATTCAAAGCTCAGTATCCCAATCTAGGATCCAATGCCCTTCTGGGCTTCAAATCTTACCTAGATTTGTGTTTTCATACATATGTTTCACCTCTATATATACTTATAAATATCGCAGGTTCCCAATACCATTATTAATCCAGCAGAATGATTCCTAACCCAAATCAAACATGTTATTAACCCTAACCATACTTTGTTCCCTCAATCTATCTTTACAGAAAAGCAAGGACAGAGTTGGTCTTACAATTCAGGAATGTAAGAGATTTTCCACCTGCTGAGAACCTCAAAGGTCCATGCAGAAATGAACCCTGGGGAAGATATAGGAAGCTATGAAGGACCTGAGAGAGCAAAAGTCATCTTCCACGACAAACAACCTGGTCAGGATGAAGGGGTGTGTCTGAAGCAGTCTCTCTCTCCTTAATGTAGAGAAGATGGACCACACCAGGCCTGTGTGGAGAGCTGTTCCCGGGTGCCTATGTTTGATATACCATTCTAACTTGTGAAAGTGTCACAGGAAGTAGGGGCACCCTCCATCTATTGGGACACTTGGAAGCAACTGTTAGGACAAAGAGGTTGCCAAGGCAGTGACCTCATTCATTTCCTAAAGGAAGTGACCTACATCACTTCCTTGGTGAATGAACTCTCTGAACTTGGGATCCAGAAATCCAGGCACCCAGAGGCAGTCCCAGTCGCAGTCCCAGTGGCCTCACATATTTGGATTTACCAAGGACAGAATCAGTCTTTCTTGGTACATACTGATGTGAGGATGGCCAAATGCCAGGAGAGCTCTGAAGAGGCGCCTTTTCTGAGAAAGCAGGTAGTGTCTCATAACTGGCACCTTACAACTTCACAGTGTTGGCCAAGGAGTTCAGATCTGACATAGGACAGCCCATTTCGGGGGAACATAGTATGACCCATCAGTCAGAGGACACTCCGGATAGTCACAGACCTACTTGGGGGAAGGAGGTGACTTTGTGGGTGTGGATGTGAGTTTGTGGTTTTGTCTCATGATCTGAGAATAGGTAGTAAAGTCGGTTTGTTTGGTTTGGAGTGGACTGTTTCTAGTAAGTCTTTTGACAATGCGAGTGTTTCTATTTCGGTTTATCCCACTGTGTCCGTGGTTGTAGAGATTAGAAAACAGAATGCTACAATTGAAGTGTCCTGTATAGTAGAAAGATTCCCAGCATTCATCCTGCGTAATTTATGAATGGACTGTGGCTTGGCATATGGATGGGCAACAACTACTATCTTCCTAAGTTCCTGTTTTCTTCTTGAATTCTGGCCACTCTCCAGAATAGGATCATGGTTTTGTGTCCATGATATGTACCACCTCCAAGCTCTGTGACATGGCCATGTACTGGATAGCTGAAGGGAATGGGATCATCTCAGAAAACTCAGATATCATTCGAGAAACCCTGCTTTGGGCCATTTGCTTACCTATTGTTCTGTTGCCCTTAATGTCAGAAAGGTCTTTACCTCAGATCACCCTTTGTGAAGCCTGAAGAAAACGGTTTTCAATTGAAATTAATGGGCATCACCTGTAGCTTTTTGCTTAATTGCTTTGGAAAGGGATGTGTCTGCATCAGACTCTAGGCCATGTGTGAGGCTGTTGCATAGATTCTCAGCACCTGATGGATCTAAAGAAATATTACATGTGTGCTGCCAAAACCAAATTTGGCAAAAAAGCAGTCATTGTGGACGAAGTCTCTCGTCTTCCTCTGTAAGGTTCCTGACCTCCATCAAGTGAAAATAGGGATCCTTTGTGTCAAATGAGTTCTTGAAACCCTGCAGAGGATAGCCCATAGGTGCTTGGGTTTTCTCATGATTCCAATTCACATAAAGAGTCTATACCCGAGAGTCATTAGGCCTCAAATTGGAGAAGCAGAGCAGTATTTATGGCAGGCATATTTGATCACTCCTGGTTCTCAGGAAAGTTATCCAGGTAACCCTGACTTTAGGCAAATGAGGGGCAAGGGAGGTTATTTTATACACTGTCTTGGGCTGAGCCCCTCATGAAAACCTCCAGCCACAGGTTATGATGAGTGTCTATATGGAAGAAGATGAGGGCCTTGTGGGAGTGTTTTGGTTTTAATTGTGGTCATTTGTGTGGCGGTTGGAAGTGATGACTGGGTCTACCTGGGCTTGAACTCTGGTGTGATTCCACTTAGAGTCTGAGTTCTGGAACTGATCTCAAAGAAATATTGCCATGAACTGTTTTCAGATTTTTGGAGGCCACGCATGGGATTCGCCCTTGGAAACTGAGATCAAGGACCAGGGTGGCTTTCCACAGATCCTTGGAATCTCAGCTAGGATATCCCATGATTTTATTCTGAAAGATATGGCAGCCATAGTTGACAGTCAGAACACCCGTGGACGTCACATTGAAGACCTCAATGGGCCTGGCCTCATGTGACCTTTTGACTACTCTATGGGAAGACTTGCCTGTGAGAGTTCTCCAGAGCTTTCATTGAAATGAGATTTCTTACCATTTAATGGTTCCTGAATGAACTGAAACCCACAGTGCCTCCAACTTCATCCATGAAAAATGGCTAGATAAATACAATGAAATTTTTGAAATTCCCTTAACCAGGTGGCACTGGAGAACCTTTAGATGTCTTATTGCTGATCATGAGTGTACCAGAGAATGCCATGATTGACCGGGTTTCATGAAAATGGTGTGGAACAAAGATGCTATTAAGTTGGATCCTGCTGAGTAGTGGTCCTATTGCAGTGGTGGGCATGTGTGTGAAAATACATCTGTGGTGTGGCCATGAGGATTTGCCATTGCCTTCCAAATGGCTTGTGACTGACATGGTGCAGACAGCAGACCCTTCAATGTAAAGGCAACTTGTTATATGGAGATGTTTCCGGGCAAAGTTCAGAGTCAGATTTCTATGGACAAGGGGGCAAGCTTTTTGAGATAGAAGAGTGGTTGGTGCATTCTTCTGCAGACCCTGACCAACCACAAGTGACAGAACTCTCTCCAACACTGGGTCCCAGTGGAACTCGTTGTATTTCGTGAAGCAAATAACAAACTCCCAGTGCAGCAGCAAGAAACACCACGAAAAGTGGAGGATGACCAAATGGCTTCACAGTCCACATGGGGAGACACTTAGCACCCAGTGGCCACAGTTTACCTACAAATGGAAAATTCACCACTGCTGCCTCATGTTGATTAGAATACAAGAAACCATGTCTTCTAGGTCACATAGATGCAGACCCAGCTTTGATGGTCTCACTACAAAGGAAGGTAAAGCTTCTTTCAACAACATATATTTAAAGTGCCCAACTCAGAGGAAGTTTATCAAAAAGTCTTTAGGCCGGCAGAGCTCAATGTTTTTGGGGTGTTTACCTTTTAGACCAGGACACAAGAAAAGACCACTGACTCTAATTAAAATGAAATTAAATTAGGCTTATTATTTCCACTGGCTGTGCTGCCTCTCCCTCCCAAAACCGCGGGAACAAGACACCAACCCCAGCTTTCCTACAGCCCAGCATTATAGCCCAGAAAGTTACACAAAAGGGGTTTACAGATAACAGAACTCTGACAAACATCACACTAATGGTAGTTTACATTTTTTTTGCTGTCCCTACATCAGAATTCATCAGGAGCATCAGAGCCTCAGAGAGGGTTGTTGTCTGGCCAGAGAGGGCAAATATTTATGATGTGTCACTAAAGTTTCAGAGAGGGCAGCTATCTGGTCAGAGATCTGGGCATGGGTGAATTCAAGGCACGGGTAGGCACTCCACGCAGGTTCAGAAATTGAAGTAATTTATGGTAAAGCCAAAATTATCTTTTCATGCCTTTTTGGCAAGATGGCTCCCAATTTTAATAAAAGATCAGGTTGGGTCTATCATTCCCCCCTTTTCCCTGTGTCCCTTTCAAATCTTTGATAGATTAGGGGGAGAGCACTGAGGAAATTTTAATCCCTCAGGTAAGAGTCTCCAAATTTTTAGAACTCACCCAAAACCGATCTCCCTGATTTTACCTGAATTAATTAATTAATTATATTGATAGTCAATTTATCTTTCTCTCCATTGTTGTAAGAATAGTGGCATCACTCATTTTTTCCTCTTCTGACCTAAGACCAGGTGACGTGAGTGGGCAAGGCGTGAGGGACATGAGTTGCCTTTTAGAAGTCAGTTGAGGGACATGAGTTGCCTTTTAGAAGTCAGTTCGGTTTGAAGTCTGGTTGGGGAAAAACAGGTTGAAAAGTCATCTGGGGATGGGTTCTTCTATGAGAGAAACAAAAACCATTAGTACTGAATAAATGTTGCAGCAGCTGGAACATGTCACTGTATAGAAGTTGCCTCATCAGTCTTCAATATCTCCAGTTATCAGGACATTCAACTTAATATTTAACTTTTAGTGTTACAGTTGGCCCTCCCCATAAGATACAGTTTAATAATTTAATGTCATCTGATCTTGTAAAATCCTTTTACTAGTATGACCTCTGTGTCTAATAGAGAAACCTTTAATTCTGTTACTCAGGGCTGGATAATCGTACTAGCAAACAACAAGCCTACCTGTGTAGGTTAGGGATATCTGTAGGCCTTAAACTGAAAACTTCTGCCTGTGGCAGCTCTTCTTGATAGTCTCTTTGTATAAGTATCAGGCATTCCTGTCTGAGAATCCTTCTTTGTAGCCTCCAGTCTTACTTATTTTGGGAGGCTAACATAAAGTGCATACCTTAAAATATTATTATTATTATTATTATTATTATTATTATTGTTATTATTATTATTTATTATGATTTAAAATGCCCAGAAATGGCTGTATTTTGGTCTTAACTGTCTTTGCTAAGTGTTTCAGATGAAGCAGTCAAACTGACTTTTGTTTCTATCTATTGTTAACAGTCAGCTGAGCTTTTATGGGTGTCAGTTCTGGGGAAACTTGAGAGCAGATTCTCAGTTCTGCTAGTGCCATTTGCGCTAGGTGGGTACAGGTCTTGCTTGACCATTTGGCTTCCCTCGGAAGCATCAGGGATGTCTCTTTTCTCTGATGACTCTCCTCTTCATAACAAAAGCACTGATTGGCTTTCTGTTCTCAAGTGGTCTCATTAATCTCCCTGATCAGGAGGTTATGTGGCTCAGAGTTACAAAGCTCTTTGGAGAAGTCCCCTGTTCCCTGGATTCAGACTGACTCAAAGGGCAAGAGCCAAAAATATTGGTTTTCTTGGCCCTTTTCATTTAACTTTAATTTTAAATCCTAATCTTAAATATCCAACAAATAAATTTTATCAGCCTTATATTAAGAGTACTGGACTTTAATGTCTATAACTTAATAATTATCTTTTTATTAATTGGGATCTGTATTATTCTGTCTATATTGAAGGTGATGACATTATCTTGAATAAACCCATGTTGTGTTATTAAAGCAACACATTTGTAAAACACTAACAGGGAATCTTTAGTTCACATATAAGAAAATTTCAAAATAAATTTAACAAAAGTAAAAATACTTACTTCGTGTAATAGCTACCCTGAATTTTTTGGCTGAGTTATACATTATATCCCCTGTTTGAGATCCTAGGAATATTGACCTTTATAAAAACAACATTTTAACATAACTTTAAAGAAATATTATCTGACCTACTGGTTTCGTAGTCATTCTCACATGTGGTAAGATGGGACACACAGCCTTATCTCAGATAAGGCAGGGCTCTTTATAAATCTTAAGTATTTTAGTTCTAAAGCTGATCTTTATTTTTAAATATCATTTGACAAAGTTTCCATAAATTGTTTGAGGTCACATGAACATTAGCTAACACCATATGATATCACATTTAAAACATGAATTAAAAAAATGCTGAAAGTTTTTATCCTTTACATAGATTAGGCTCTCGTTAACTTAAAAATACATTTAAATTGTTCCCCAACGGAAAAAGTAACATAAAACTTTACATATCTTATTGATAACAGGTAAATAAATCCCCAATATATTTTTACCATAAAACTTAAGAGCATCAGCTTAATATAATGCTCTTTTAACGTTTCTGCGTTAAAGACTTGCATACCTGTAAGATTTGAAAACATTAATAGCATCACAATTACGTTGATGTATCTACATTAACCAAGTTTAGCTTTTAAAGAAATGACAGTACAGTGCTCTAAAGTAACAATTCTTATTTAATCAGTTGTTTAATTTTTATGGTTGCTTGCTCTAGAAAAAATAAAACTTAATAAACACAATGTTATGGGTAAACTTATGTTTTAAGGAATTTTTGTCTCATTAACACATGACTGATTTTTACAATCTTATACAGATTTTAGTAAAAACTTATACAGACCTTAATAAATCAATCAGATGTCTAACAAAAGTACTCATGAATGAGTAATCCCATATCAAATTTACTTTACTTATTTATCAAAATATTAGAGAAATGTATTGAAAAGTGTAAACCATTTTTATGTTCAAGGAAAGGTCCTAGAACCAAGGCATATTAGACATTTTGTAGATATTAATATTTTATTAGATTTTTGAACACCTAGAAAAATTTGTAAGCTTAAATTTAAAGACATTTGTTTTTATCTGTTTATTCAATTTAAATTGAAACATTTAAATCACGTGAATTAAAAATCTTTGGATCCACTTTTAAACATTTGTTTTTATGAGTGCTTTTTTTTATGAGCGCTTCTTATATATGTTGTGTATCATATATATGATATACGGACAAATGTATATATAGACATACAACACATATCAATATTGTGCACACATGATAATAGTAAAGACCTTGTAGCTTTTCGCAGGTGAAATCTTTATTGCAATGTTTCAAAAAGTCAACAGGTGGTCAAAGATAGAACTGATCAGAAAAACATTAACCTAGGTCTCTATGCTCAAAATCATAAGCTCAAAAAAAAAAAAATAAAGTATCTAAGGAAAAAAAATAAGAGTCCTAGAAAAAATGACTAGCGAGTAATTAGTAAATACCATACAATTTACCTTTTTTTTCCTTAGGCCTTAAATCAGTCTCCTACTAAGCTTGCAGGCTTCTTTCATTTGCATTTCAACATAAGTCATGGCTGAGGTCTGGAAGGAGCAGGAAGAAGCTGCTATTCTGAGCAGACACCTCAGGCCTAATGCATTTTAACCATAATTTTTAGGTTTGGATGTTGAAAATTATGATACAAGTTTAAGATACAATTCACAAAACTTTATATCTTTACATCTTGTTTTGTCAAGAGATATCATACTATCATTCACTATCCTTGTCCAAATTAATGCACTGGTACACACAGTGACATATTCCCAGGCTACCCAATTCAAAATTGGTGAAAAAAAAAAGACTGTATGATTGGGAAGTTACTTGCCAACGTGGAAGTAGAGTTCTTCAGTTTTCCGTCCTAAGTATTTAAGTTCTCTGGCATGAATTATCTGAAATCATAAACTAAACAATTACCTAAACCCGACTTTTAACTGCAAGATTTTGCAATACTTCAAAAACCGATTCAGATACCAGATTGTTAAAATAAAACATCATCATTTAGACACACATTGAGCTAAGATCATTCCCAGAAAACAATTTATAATATCAACACATTATTGCACATGTCTTAAAGGGCCAGAAACAAAGACACAAGACAGAAAGAAAGGAGGTCCAGACTATGGCTGTCAGAGAGAACCCTTTAAAGCAGAGCAGATAAGAGAAAAATCTCCTACACCAGTGGCACCATAGATATCCACAGGGGGGGAACAGATGTTTTAAGAGAGGGGCAACCTGAAATTTACAATCAAGGGTCTCCATGGTGACTTTATTGCATTTAGTGTCCCCTTTTTCTTTTTCTCTTTTTTAACAAGACAGAAGTGGCATAATCCTTACAGTGCAGGGAAGGAAGGAGGTAATTCCCTGAATCAACAGGGCTTTGACAGCTGCTGGGAGTCTCTCAGTCCCTCCTTTTACTTACAGGATTAGCTCCTCTGGTTCAGTTCCACACCAAGCATGCTCCATCTCCTAACATTTCAGTAGTCAGCTCTCACAAAGTTCGGGGGCAGAGGGGGGGTACCAAATTTTTAACTTAAAGTTCGGTTCCTGACCTTGAAGCCAATTAATACCAATTTAATAAAGAGTACTGGGTTTTGAGAAAAAGAAAAAGGGAGGTTTATTGCTTTGCTAACAAAGGAGAAACACAGGAGGCTCTGCCAAAGGTTGTGACTCTCTTGATCTGGAGGGACAAGGGGTTTTAAAGGAGTTTCACTTGTTAACCTGGGAGATACTCAGTTCTTAGGTCCCCAGCAGGCATTGCCCTCTGCAGTGGGTGTGGTCCAGGCAGCCAGCTAGGGGCTTCTATCATCCTGCTTAACAAAGGGGGGTAAAGTTCATCGCAGTTCCTTAAAACACAGTCCAAAGGGGTGTCAGGCTTGCTCTCTTTATTACCCATTTTCATGTCCAATATCCTTAAGTTTTTACCACTGAAATCACACAACAAAACGAACAAAAACAAACAAACAAACAAAAAAATAGAACACAGAACAAAACATAAAAACAGAAACCTGGCGCCAAAATCAAAAAACAGGGGAACAGTGCAGCATCTTGCTAAAGCTCCAGGGTAGGAGCGCATGCGTGCCCGTCGGCACCTCTCTACAATTCCAGAGGAATTCCCTACAGAACAGAATATAGGACAGAACGATTCTCGTTACTGTCCTGGACAGGAGAATAGGTGAGCCTCCCCAAATCACACCTCTGTCATCATGAGAGATCTCCCTTAACCGGATATCAGATGTTATAAAGGCGCCACTTAGATATGGAGGCCTCCTTCATCGGGTGCTTGCTAATAGTTTTAGTGCAGAGGTTCACTGCAGTGCTCCCCGGACTAAAGGCTCTCTTCCTAATATAGAGAAGATGCACCAAATCAGGAATGTGTGGAAAGCTGTTCCTTGGTGCCTATGGTTGATATACCATTCTAATTTGTGAAAGTGCCACAGAAAGTACGGTAAGCCTCCTTCTCATGGTACGCTTGAAAGCAACAGTTTGGACAAAGTGGTTGTCAAGGCAGTGACCTCATTCAGTTCCTGAAGGTGTGACCTCACCTCACTTCCTTGGTAATGGAACTCTCTGAACTTGGGATCCAGGAAGCCAGGCACACAGTGTCAGTCCCAGTCCCAGTCCCAGTGGTCTCACTTGCATCGATTTAGCAAGGACAGAGTCAGTCTTTCTTGGTACCTACTATTGTGAGGATGGCCAAATGCCAGGAGTGCTCTGAAGAGAGGCCTTTCCTGAAAAAGCAGGTAGTGGCTAACAGCTGAATCCTGACCACTTCACTGAGTTGGACAAGGAGACCAGATCTGAGACAGGACAGGCCATATCGTGGGAACATAGTATGGCCCAGCAGTCAGAGGACACTCCAGATAGTCAGAGACCTACTTGGGAGAAGGAGGTGCCTTTGTGGGTGTGGATGTGTTTTTGTGGTTTTGTCTCATGTTCTGAGAATAGGTAGGAAAGTCGGTTTGTTTGGTTGGGAGTGAACTCTTTCTAGTAAGTTGTTTGACAAGGCAAGTGTTTCTATGTCTGTGCATCCCACTGTGTCCGTGCTTGTAGACATTAGAAAAGAGAATGCATCAATGGATGTTTCCTGTCTAGTAGAAAGCTTCTCAGCATTCATCCTGCCCAATTTATGAATGCACTAGAGCTTGCCTTATCGATGGGCAACACCTGCTATCTTCCTAAGTTCCTGTTTTCTTCCTGAAATCTAGCCACTCTCCAGAATAAGTTCATGTTTTGTGTCCAAGATATGTACCACCTCCAAGCACTGTGACATGGACATGTACTGGATAGCTGAAGAGAATGGCAAGCATCTCAGAAAACTCAGATAGCAGTGTGACCAGGAACATCTCAGTGGAGAAACCCTGCAAAGGGTCTTTTGATTACCTATTGTTCTGTTGCCCTGAATGTCAGGAAGGTCTTTTTCTCAGGCCACGCCTTTGTGAAGCCTGAAGAAAACAGTTTTCAAACGGAAATGAATGGGCATCACCAGGTGATGCTTTGTAAAGGGATGTGTCTGAATCAGCCTCTTGGCCCTGTGTGAGGCTGTGGCTTAGATTCTCAGCACCTGATGGATCTAAAGAAAGATCCCATGTGTGGATCCAAAATCAAAATGGCCAAAAAATCAGTCATTGTGGATGAAGTCTCTCACATTCCTCTGTAAGGTTCCTGACCTCCATCAAGTGAGAAAAGGGATCCAGTGTTTCAAATGAGTTCTTCAAAGCCCTGCACATGCTAGCCCATAGGTTCTTGAGTTTTCTTATGAATTCAATTCAAATGAAGAATCTAAACCCCACAGTCAGTAGGCCTCAAATTGGAGAATAGAGCTGTATTAATGGCAGGCATATTTGATCACTCCTGGTTCACAGGAAGGGTGTCCAGGCAACCCTGACTTTTGGTGAATGAGGGGAAAGGGAGCTTATTTGGGACACTGTCTTGTGCTGCGCCTCTCATGGAATCCTCCTACCAGAAGTTAGGAATAGTGTCTATATGAAGAATATGAGTGCCATGTCCGAGTGTTTTGGTTTTAATTGTGGTCATTTGTATGGTGGTTGGAAGAGATAATTGGGTGCACCTTGTCTTGAACTTTGGTGTGATTCCCCTTAGAGACTGTGTTTTGGAACTGACCTCCGAGAAGGTACAAGGTCCTATGCCATTGTATATCCATATTTCTGGGACAACTCTACAGAACGTAATTCAATGCTAAGTATACCAATCAAGGGCCCAATGAACTTCTGGGCTTCAAATCTTAAGTAGATTTCTGTTTTCATACTTATATTGAAAGGTTAATAAAATAGGTACTTGTCACTTCCTGTTTTTCTGTATGCTTAACAAAACACTGTTGAAATCTTGAGAACTGTTTGCTATTCTTGTTCCCAGAATGTGCTGTCCCCAACTGCCGAACTGCAGAATGTACTCCGTCAACCAGTTTCACGCAAACCGCCCACTCTCCCTTACCCATCAATAAATTTCCCTCCCTGCCCTCTTCAAGGAAAATATATAAGCACTTCTTAAGCTGTTCTCAGGGCTCTCTGCTCTATTCAAATGAGCTCAGAGCCCTTGCATGCCGGGCTCCCAATAAACCCTTTGCTGTTGCATGAGACAGTCTCTTGGTGGTCTCTTCCACCAACGCTCGCCCGAACTTTACATCTGGTGGCCCCAGTGAGATCTGGCAGCCGCAGATGAAAGACCCCCAACGGGCTCCTCTGGGGGTAAATAAGGCCCCTCTTCTTGGTTTCAGGATTCAGGTTAGGGTTTGACAAAATGGTTATTGGTAAAGAGCGTGAGCTCTCTCCCACAGTGGCTGACACACATGTCACAGAGCCACAGGCCATGTCCCTGGGGGATGGACTCGAGAAATCGAGGATCCATAGTCTCCTCGACTCACTGATATTTTGTTTCGGATTCGGTATTGCCAGCCCATCAGGTTTTTCCAGCTACTCAGTCCTGGTCTCAGTATTGGATGTCCATTTCCTGTGTTTATTGTCTTGTCTAGTCTGTGTCATGTGTCGTTGCTTTCACTGTCTGTGTATATTTCATTATGGAACAGAGCACTTCAATGCCTCTGTCCCTGACCCTTGATCACTGGACCAAAATCTGCTTAAGGGCTCAGAATCTTTCTTTTTCAGTAAAATGCCGGACCCGGCAGATTCTATGTCTCAGAATGGCCCACCTTTGTAGTCGGATGGCCCCTAGAAGGATCTTTCTACTTCGAACTAATTTGAAAAGTCTGAGATATTGTCTTTCAGATGGGGCCACATAGCCATCCAGATCAATTGCCATATATCTTAACTTATCAGCTCCTCTGCAAATCTCCTCCTCCATGGGTGAAGCCTTTCATTGTCCCTGCACCCACTCCTACTCCTTCCCCCACGATTCTATCTCTCAAACTCTCTGCTCCTCTTCCTCCACCCTCTGTTCTCCCTGAGTTCAAGACTCTACTGGACTCTCCTCCCCCTCCTTATCCTCTGCCCTCGTCCCCCAACCCCCAACACCCTCTAAGTGATTCCCCTGCTGCTGACTCAGCCTCTCCATCATTCAAGGAAGCTAGGCTGGCCCAGCACCATCCAGATGACTGTCCCGTGGCACACACAACCCCTCCTTCGCTGGAGGAAGCTGGCCTGGCTAAAAGAACTCTGAGAACTCGCCAACGTTTTCACACCTGCCTACTTGGGATTACTGCCAACAACTCCTAGGGACTCTCTTCATGACATAGGAATGATAGAAAAACCTCCTGGAAGCTAGAAAAAAATATCCTCAGACCTGATGGGCGACCAACACAAATTCCCAACATAATCAAAGCCAGCTTCCCCTTAAACCGATCCAACTGGGACCCCAACACCTTTATAGATAGGGAGCATCTGTCCAATTATTGCCAGGCTCTAATAGCGGGTCTCCAACGGGCTGCTAGGTGACCAACTAATTTGGCCATGGTAAGGGAAATTATTCAAAGGCCTGATGAATCTCCCTCTATGTTTCTAGAGAGAATTATGGAGGCATATAAGAGTTATACTCCTTTCGATCCTCAGGCAGGGGATCAAAAGGCATCTGTCATGATGGCCTTAATTGGGCAAGCTGCCATGGATACTAAAAAAAAGTTAAAAGAGAGATTTAGTCAGAGAAGCCGAGAAAGTATACTTTAAGAGAGAAACAGGGAGAAAGAAAGGGAGCAAATGGAGGATGAGAGAAGCAAAAGACAGACTAAGGCATTGACTAAGATCCTGGTCACAACAAGAAAGAGGCCGGAAATTAAGACATAAGGTGACAGGAAGAAATACCTGGGCCCATGCCAGAGGCCACCCCTGGCCTCAGATAAATGTGCCTACTGTAAATAAAAAGGACACTGGACCAAAGAGTGCCCTATAAAGAGACAGCCACGCCAGCCAGCCATTCTGACTCTGGAGGATGACTAAGAAAGTTGGAGCTCAGATCCCTTCCCCTAGCTCAGGGTAAATTTTGAAGTGTAGGGGACCCCAGTAAACTTTGAAGTGAATACAGGAGCAGTATACTCAGCCCTTAAGGCCCCATTTGGCCCTCTATCAAATAAAAGGTCTGTAGTTCAAAGGGCTAATGGCAGTAAATATCGGGCTTAGACTACTAAGAGGACCATGGACCTGGGGAAAGGAAAAATCCATCACTTCATTCTAGTAATCCCAGAATGTCCGAACCCATTTATGGGCAGAGAGCTGCTCACCAAGTTCTGGGCCAAAATATCTTTTTACCCTGAAGGCCCCTAAATGAAATTTCTAAATCCTTCAGTAAAAACTCCTATAGTCACGGCTTTAACTATATTAGTAGAAGATGAACATCCACTCTTCACACCACCCAAGACTGATCAAACAGGCAAGCTACCCCAGAAATGGATAACAGACTACCCAGATGCCTGAGCAAAAACTGCTGGGTTAGGCCTGGCAGTGAAACAACCTCCAATAACAGTGGAGTTAAAAACCTCAGCCTCCCCAATCAATGTCAAATAATATCTTCAAAGCAAAAAAAGCTAAAGATGGGATAAGGCCCCATATTCAGAAATATCTGACCTTAGCGGTCCTAAGGCCCTGTCAATCGGCCTGGAACACTCCCATGCTACTAGAAAAAAAGCCAGGAACTGGGGACTATCGCCCTGTTAAAGACCTAAGCGAGATCAACAACAGAGTGCAGGACATTCACCCCACAATACCTAATCCATACAATCTTCTTAGCACTCTGAACCCTGAGCAGAAATGATAAAGTGTTCTGGACTTAAAAGATCCTTTCTTTTGTTTGCCTCTGCATAAAGATAGTCAGTTGCTGTTTGCTTTTGGGTGCGTAGACCCAGAAACCAGAACGTCTGGTCAACTAACTTGGACTAGACCCCCACAGGGGTTCAAAAACTCCCCCACTCTCTTTGATGAAGCCCTCCACAGAGATCTCAATTAATTTCAGAACTATGCACCCCGAAGTCACCCAGCTTCAATACGTGGATGACCTGCTACTGGCAACCAACACCAAAGAAAACTATGAGTCTGGGACCAAGCACTATTATATGAGCTTGCTCAACTCGGGTATAAAGTTTCAGCCAAAAAGGCCCAAATTTGCTAGCATGAAGTAATCTTTCTTGGCTATTCCCTTAGGGGCAGTAAACAATGGCTCACTGAGCCGAGAAAACCAACAATTGTGTAGATACCACCCCCATCTAACAGGAGACAACTCAGAGAATTTCTTGGAACTGCTGGCTTTTGTAGGTTATGGATACCTGGGTTTGCATCTTTAGCTGCTCCTTTATACCCGGTGTTAAAGGGAAATGCCCAATTCCAATGGACTCCTGATCACCAGGAAGTTTTTGATAACATCTAAGGACACTGACACTGAACGCCTCAACTTCTCTGAGCTCAGCCTGCAATTTCAGAAAGCCCTACACTATGTAAAAAATGTACATCAACTAACTCACCTTGGTTCAAAGAAACTGCAGGCATTCCTGTAGGATTAAGAACAGAGTTTTCCACTTACCGACTCACAGCAAAAGGGAACAACTGAACGTTTAACAAAAGCCTGTCAGGTCCATCAATTGGTTAATGTTTACCCTCCCAAGTTTCCTAGAGGAAAGCACTTACGAGGAACCAGACCAGGACAATTCTGGGAAATGGACATTACTGAAATTAAGCCAACAAGGTATGGACTTAAATATTTCCTAGTCTTTGTAGATACATTTTCAGGATGGATTGAAGCCTTCCACACACACACACACACAGAAAAAAAAAACAGTGCAAATGGTTTTCAAGAAGATCCTGAAAGATATTTTTCCAAGATACGGTCTGCCTAAGGTAATAGGGTCTGATTATGGACTGTGTTCATGGCCCAGGTAAGTCAGGTGTTAACCAGGACCCTGTGGATTAATTGGAAGTTGCATTATGCTTATATACCCCATAGCTCAGGACAGGTAGAAAAAATAAATATAACCATTAAAGAGACCTTAACGAAATTTAAGCTTAGAGACCGGCATAAAAGATTGGACTATGCTCCTGCCTCATGCACTGTTTCATGCGAGAAATACTCCCTCTGTTTCTTTGTGTAACCTCACCCCCTATAAAATTCTCTATGATGCCCATCCTCCAGTAAGGGGCCTAATCCCAACCGTAAGGCCTAACAATCCCTTCCACACCCCCTTGCTTGACAGACTTAAAGCCATTGAAAGAACTCATCGATACTTGTGGAAACAGCTGGCCACTGCCTACCAACCTGGGGACGAGGGGACTCCACATCAATATCAAGTAAGAGACTTTGTCTACATAATACAACATCAGGTGTCATCCCTGGAACCCCGCTGGAAAGGAACATACCAGGTGCTACTAATAACACCTACAGCCATTAAAGTAGACGGAATCATTTTTTGGATCCATGCCTCTCATCTCAAGCCTTCACTGTGTACAGACTCTGGTTGGAAACTGGAAAAGACTGCTAACCATTTCAAATTGCGTATTCACTATGTGGATAAGACTATAGACTCTCCCCTTGGCCACCAGTAGTCCCAACCCTCATCAGCCCATTCAGCAGTGATGATTGATCACAAATCCTACTAGACAATAAGTATGGTCTATCTCGCATACAGCCCCCTTAGGAACCTGGTGGCCATCTCTCCAGCCAGACATTTTTCAGCTCGGTATAGGTCTTTACTTTTGAGATATCCCTGATGAAGAGGATCCCACTAAAATTCCTTTAAATCCCTTCCGTACCATAGATAATTGAAACAAACATTATGGATGCAGGGAAACGTGAGCCAGATTCAGGTTGGCTAGCCTAGATTACTATGGATGCCCGGCCGACTATCAAAGCCACAAACAGCCACGGCTGTGAGGGGGAAAAGCCAACTTCTTGTGTAAATCATGGGGATGTGAGCATACAGGGGCTGCCTGGTGGAACCCAAACTCCTCATCAAATTCAGTACACAGCATTGGCCATATTACCAATTAGACAACCAAAAACTATGGCCCCCAGAAGGTTCTCTAGATCCTCAAATTCTGCGTGACATTTTTAACTTTGGCAAGTGCTCAAAAGGGGGAAATTCCCCTATGTGGAATCCTTTTCCCTCCTTCGCTCACATCCTGTACTATGCTTCTCCAATAATTCCTCACCCTCAGCCTTCTGCTCTAGACTCTCTGCTGTCTCTCCCACCTCAGCAACCTGATTTCTCCCCTCCAATTACTAGATCAAAAACCCAAACCTCCGCTGGTTGTCATAACATTGCCCGCTTGCTGAGGTAGCAGGTACCGAGGTACCCCTCCACCGACTCACTCCTCTCTTTTCCTGTCAGTGCCTGCACTAGGTCCCACCAAGTCCTCTAGGAAGCTAACCCAAAGCTCAAACCATCCGAGAAGTGGCCTCAGATCCCTATCCAAGATGTAATGAAAATGGCCTTTAAAGTTGCTTTGTCATCACTGAAAACAGGTTTCTAAGAATTTAAAGTCCCTCACAGGCTGTTTGGAATACTCATTCCCATCTTCCCCTCTGCTCTACCTGTTCTACTGCTCAAGTTTTGTTCTAGGAAAATCCCAAACCCCTTTCCCATTATTCTTTTACATCTCTCCTTCCTCATTCTCAGATCCACGGAGCTGCTCTCAGCCTCGCCTTCCCACGTCTTCCCCCTCTATACCAGGTCCACAGAAATGTCTTAAATGACCTTCTCCAGAAGTCTTCACCAAGGCTTACTTTAGGTCTTTCAGCAAAAGAGTCCCTCTGAAAGAGTTCAATGTAGATAAACTTCCACTTTTCATTTTGCCCTGTTCTACTTGGCCAGTGGCTGAAAAAATCACCACCCCCTAAGCTTGACACCGACTTACTAGTTTTTCACAAAATATGTGAACAAGGCCTCTGGCCTTGAGCTGGGGCTTCACAGAGATGGCTACATTTCTAAGATAAAAAAGTTACCAACTGGGCTCCATGGTGACAGCTGGCAGGGAGAAAAAAAGAGACAAAAAAGCTCTCCCATTCCAAGGTGTCCTTGAAAAGTTAACTTGCCCATAACAGAAGAAAAAAAACGGAAACAAAAACTGATTTTTGTGAATTTCTGCAGACTGTGAACTTCTGAGCCACTTCCCTTACATGTTGGGTACAAATTCTAAAACTACCGAAACTTGGAGTAGAGGGGATTAATTGATTACAACAGAAGCAATGCCCTCTAAATCCGGATGCAACCAAATAAGACTTTTTTCCTGTCTTTGGTGCTATCTTAGGTTCCTTTCCTTGTCTGTCCCACAACAGTAAAATTCTATGCACTTTAACATTACTTATGTTTTCATAAAATGGTCAAGAGATGTGATTAATTATGTAATGATGCAGATGTTTTACAGCATGCTCTATCATGACGTAGGTTCATTTAAAACTCAAATAGGGGGGCATACAACCCGGTTCCACGGGGAACCTGTATCCCCACTTTATCCATCCTATTAGGAATAATAGTTGCTGAAAGGGTGGGCACAGGAACAACTGCCCTAGTCCATGAGACACAACAAAGACACAATTAGAAGCAGAAATAGACCAAAGCTTAAAGACATTAAAAACCGACATCACAGCTTTACAGGAATTTTAACCTCTCTCTCTCTGAAGTAGTTTTACAGATCAGGCGAGTGTTGGACCTCCTCTTCATGAGAGAAGGGTGCCTTCTTGCTTGCATTGAGGGAAGAATGTTGTTTTTATGCCGACAATACTTGAGTTGTAAAATAATCTATGAGTAAATTAAGAAAACCACTTGAAGAGCGTCAAAGAGTGACAGAGGCCCCAAAAGGGAGGGTTGAGTCTTGGTTCACATAGTCCACCTGGTTAACTATGCTTTTATCTGCCATGGCTGGTCCATTAATAATCCTTATATTTTTGCTAACTGTAGAACCCCGTTTGCTCAACTGTGTAGTTTTCTTTCTAAACCAACTAGAACCTGTTATTAACCCTAACCATACACTGTTCTCTCAATCTAATTTTACAGAAGAGCGGGGACAGAGTTGGTCCTAAAACACAGGAATAAAGAGGATCTTCCACCTGCTGAGAACCTCAAAGGTCCATGCAGAAATGATCCCTGGAGAAGATGTAGGCAACTATGAAGGACCTGTGAGAGCAAAAGTCTTCCATGGCAAACCACCTGCTCACGACGAAGGGATGTGTCTGAATCAGCCACTCTCTTCTTAATGTAGAGAAGATGGACCAAAGCAGGCATGTGTTGAGAGATGCTCCTGCATGCCTATTGTTTACATACCACTCTAACTTGTAAATGTGTCACAGGAAGTAGGGGCAGACTCCTTCTCATGGGAACCTTGGAAGCAATTGTTAGGACAAAGTTGTTGCCAAGGTAGCGACCTCATTCATTTCCTAAAGTAAGTGACCTCACCTAATTTCCTTGGTGATGGAACTCTCTGAACTTGGAATCCAGGAAGCCAGGCACCCAGAGCCAGTCCCAGTCCCAGTCCCAGTGGTCAAACTTATTTTGATTTACCAAGGACAGACTCAGTCTTTCTTGGGACCTACTGATGTGAGGATGACCAAATGTAAGGAAAGCTATGAAGAGGGGGCCTTTCCTGAGAAAGCAGGCAGTGGCTCACCGCTGGCTCCTGACAACTTCACAGAGTTGGCCAAGGAGTACAGATTTGAGACAGAACAGGCCATTTCCAGGGAAGATAGTGTGGCCCACCAGTCAGAGGACACTCCGGATAGTCACAGACCTACTTGAAGGAAGGAGGTGCCTTTGTGATGTGGGTGTGGGTTTGTGGTTTTGTCTCATGTTCTGAGAATAGGTATGAAAGGCGGTTTGTTTTGTTTGGAGTGAACTGTTTCTACTAAGTCGTTTGACAAGGCAAGTGTTTCTATGTCTGAGTATCCCACTGTGTCCGTAGTTGTAGACATTAGAAAAGAGAATGCATCAATGAATATGTCCTGTCTAGTAGAAAGCTTCCCAGCATTCATCCTGCTCTATTTATGAATGGACTGCAGCTTGCCTTACTGATGTGCAACACCTGCTATCTTCCTAAATTCCTCTTTTCTTCCTGAATTCTGGCCACTCTCCAGAATAGGCTCATGGTTTTGTGTTTAAGATATGTACAACCTCGAAGCTCTGTGACATGACCATGTACTGTATAGCTGAAGGGAATGGCGAGCATCTCAGAAAACTCAGATATCAGTGTGACCAGGAAAGTCTCAGTGGAGAAACCCTGCTTGGGGCCTTTTGTTTACCTATTCTTCTGTTGCCCTGAATATCAGGAAGGTCTTTTCCTCAGTCCACCACTTTATGAAGAATGATGAAAACAGTTTTCAAATGGAAATGAATGGGCATTACCTGTGGCTCTTTGCTTAATTGCTTTGGAAAGGATGTGTCTGTATCTGCCTATTTGCCCTGTGTGAGGCTGTGGCTTAGATTCTCAGCTCCTGATGGATCTAAAAAATGATCCCATGTGTACATCCAAAACCAAAATGGCCAAAAGAGCAGTCCTTGTGGATGAAGTCTCTCGCCTTTCTCTGTAATTTTCCTCAACTCCATTAAGTCAGAATAGGGATCCTTTGGGTCAAATGAGTTCTTCAAAGGCATGCAGAGGCTAGTCATAGTTGCTTGGGTTTTCTCAAGACTCCAATTCACATAAAGAATCCAAACCCCACAGTCAGTTGGCCTCAAGTTGACGAAGCAGAGCAGTATTAACGGGAGCCCTATTTGATCTCTCCTGGTTCACAAGAAGGGTGTCCAGGCAACCCTGAATTTAGGCAAATTAGGTGCAAGAGAGCTTATTTTGGACACGGTCTTGGGCTGTGCCCCTCATGGACAACTCCAGCCAGAGGTTATTATGAGTGTCTATATGGAAGAAGATGAGTGCCATGTTGGAGTGTTTTGGTTTAAATTGTGGTCATTTGGGTGGCGATTGGAAAAGATGACTTGGTCCACTTGTGCTTGAACTCTGGTGTGATTCCCTTAGAGACTGAGTTCTGGAACTGAACTCTGAGAAGTATTGCCATGAATAGTGTTGAGATTTTAGGAAGCCAGGCATGAGTGTCGCCCTTGGAAACTGAGTTCTAGGCCCAGGGTGGCTTTCCACAGAGCACTGGGCCTCTCAGCCGCAATACCACATGACTTTATTCTGAAAGACTTGGCACCAAAAGTTGAGAGTCAAAACTCATACGGACCGCACATTGTAGACCTAAATGGGAATAACATCATGTGATCTTTTCGCCACTCTTTGGGAAGCCTTACCTGTGAGTGTTCTCCAGAGCTTTCATTGAAATGAGCTTCCTAATCATTTAATGGTTCCTGAAAGAATTGAAAATCACAGTGCCTCCAACTTCATCCTTGAAAAATGGCTATATAAATACCATGAAATTTTTGAAATTCCCATCACCAGGTGGCACTGGAAAACCTTTGGATGTCCTGTTGCTGATCATGAATATACTAGACAGTGCCTTGATTGACTGGGTTTCATGTAAATGGTGTAGAACAGAGATGCCACTAATTGGACTCTGTTGACTAGTGTGCCTAGAGCAGTGGTGGGCAGGTATGCGATAATACATCTGTGGTGGGGCCATGTGGATCTTCCATTGGCTTCCAAATGGGTTGTGACTGACATGGTGCAGCCAGCAGAACCTTCCATGTAAAGGCAACTTGTTAAATGAAGAATTTCAGGACATTGTTCAGAATCAGGTTGCTATGGTCAAGGGGGCAAGCTATGTGGGATAGAAGCCTGGTTCTTGTATCCTCCTGCAGAACCTGACCCACCACACCTGCCAGAACTCCCTCTGGCACTGTGACCCAGTTGAACTCCTTGTATTTCGTGAAGCAAATACCAAATTCCCAGTGCACCAGGAAGAAAGACCATGAAAATGGAGGATGACCATATGGCTTCACAGTGCACACAGGGAGACATTTAGCCCCCAATGACCACAGTTTACCTAAAAAGAGAATTCAGCACTGCTGCCTCATGTTCATTGGGAAATAAGAAACCATGTCCTCCAGGTCTCATAGATGCAGACCAAGCTTTTATAGTCTCACTAGAAAGGAAGCTAAAGCTCCTGACAACAAAATATTTTTCAAGTGCCCAACCTCACAGGCAGTTTCTCAAGAAGTCTCTAGGCCAGCAGAACTCCATGTTTGTGGAGTTTTTACCCTGTCCCTTACTTTTGGAAACTCCTCTACCACTTCCAAGGTTGTGAGCTCCCGATATACACCATATATACACCATTTAGAATCCTACCTGATATCACTCGTACACACTTGTGAGGTGGCTGAATTGGCAGATGCAAATTTTGAGAAGAGATCACTCCTCCTAAACACTGTTGGAAATGAAAATTCAACCTATGGTTGAGCTTCCTAGTTGAATAACAGTATACATAAATCCGTGTTCAGTAAAATGAATATTTTTCGATCTGTGGATTATATACATTTCATGATGAATTTCAATTGGCATAGATATTGCTACTTTTTTTTCTTTTATTGGTTGCTCAAAACATTACAAAGCTCTTGACATATCATATTTCATACATTAGATTCAAGTGGATTATGAATTCCCATTTTTACTCCAAATACAGATTGCAGAATCACATCGGTTACACATCCATATTTTAACATAATGCCCTATTAGTTACTGTTGTATTCTGCTACCTTTCCTATACTCTACTATCCCCCCTCCCCTCCCTTCCCATCTTCTCTCTCTACCCTACCTACTGTAATTCATTTCTCTTTTTGTTTATTTTTCCATTACATTCACAACCTCTTCTATGTAATTTTGTGTAACAATAAGGGTCTCCCTCCATTACCATGCAATTTCGCTTTTCTCTCCCTTTTCCTCCCACCTCATGTCTCTGCTTAATGTTAATCTTTTCTTCATGCTCTTCCTCCCTGCTTTGTTCTAAGTTGCTCTCATTATATCAAAGAAGACATTTGGTATTTGTTTTTTAGGGATTGGCTTGCTTCACTAAGCATAATCTGCTCTAGTGCCATGCATTTCCCTGCAAATTCCATGATTTTGTCATATTTTAGTGCTGTGTAATCCTCCATAGTATATAAAAGACACATTTTTTTATCCATTCATCTATTGAAGGGCATCTGGGTTGGTTCCACAGTGTAGCAATTGTGAATTGTGATGCTATGAACATCGATGTGGCAGTATCCCTGTAGTATGCTCTTTTAAGGTCTTCAGGGAATAGTCTGAGAAGGGCAATAGCTGGGTCAAATGGTGCTTCCATTCCCAGCTTTCCCAGGAATCTCCATACTGCTTTCCAAATTGGCCACACTTGTTTCAGTCCCACCAACAATGTACAAGAGTTCCCTTTTCCCCACATCCTCGCCAGAACTTGTTGTTGTTTGACTTCATAATGGCTGCCAATCTCACTGAATTGAGATGGTATTTTAGTGTGGTTTTGATTTGCATTTCATTACTGCAAGAAATGGAGAGCATTTTTTTATGTGCTTGTTGATTGATTGTATGTCCTCCTCTGAGAAATTTCTGTTCAGGTCCTTGGCCCATTGGGTTATTTGTTATCTTATTGTCTAACTTTTTTGAGTTCTTTGTATACTTTGTATACTCTGGATATTAGGGCTCCATCTGAAGGAGGAGTAAAAATTTGTTTCGATGATGTAGGCTCCATATTTACCTCTCATATTGTTTCTCTTTCTGAGAAAAAAAAATTCAGTTTAAGTAAGTCCCATTTGTTGATTCTTGTTATTAACTCTTGTTCTATGGGTGTCCTTTTAAGGAATTTGGAGCCTGACCACACAATATGTAGATCGGAGCAAACTTTTTCTTCTATCACACGCAGAGTCTCTGATTTGAATCTAGCTCCTAGATCCACTTTGAGTTAACTTTTGTGCATGGCGAGAAGAGGGGATTCAGTTTCATTTTGTTGCATATGGATTTCCAGTTTTCCCAATACCATTTGTTGAAGATGCTATCCTTCCTCCATTGCATGCCTATAGCTCATTTATCAAATATTAGAGAGTTGTAGCTTTTTGGATTAGTCTCTGTTTCCTCCATTCTGTACCATTGGTCCACCCTCCTGTTTTGGTACCAGTACCATGCTGTTTTTGTTATTATTGCTCTGTAATATAGTTTGAAATCTGGTATTGCTATACCGCCTGATTCACACTTCCTGCTTAGAATTGCTTTTGCTATTCTGGGTCTTTTATTTTTCCATATGAATTTCATGATTGCTTGATCTATTCCTACAAAAAATTCCTTTGGGATTTTGATTGGCATTGCATTAAACCTATAGAGAACTTTTTGTAATATAGCCATTTTGCTGATGCTAGTTCTGCCTATCCATGAACAGGGTATATTTTTCCATCTTCTAAGATATTATTCTACTTCTCTTTTTAGGTTTCTGTAGTTTGCATGATATAAATCCTTCACCTCTTTTGTTAGGTTGATTCCCAAGCATTTAATTTTTTTAAGGATATTGTGAATGCAGTGTTTTGACTCATTTTCGTTTCAGAAGTTTTGTCGCTGATATACAGAAATGCCTTTGATTTATGCATGTTGATTTTAAATCCTGCCACATTGCTGAATTCATTTATTAGTTCTAGTAGTTTTTTATGTAGACCCTATTGGGTCTTCTATGTATAGAATAATGTCATCTGCAAATAGTGATTATTTAAGTTATTCTTTTCCTATTTTTATGCCTTTAATGTCTTTCATCAGTCTAATTGCTCTGGCCAGTTTTTCGAGAACTATATTGAATAGAAGTGGTGATAGAGGACTTCCCTGTCTTGTTCCAGATTTTAGAGGGAATGCCATCAATTTTTCTCCATTCAGAAAGAGGCTAGCCTGAGGCTTATCATAGATAGATTTTACAATGTCAAGGTAAGTTCCTGTTATCCCTAGTTTTTAAAATGTTTTGAACATAAAGGAATGCTGTACTTTGTTGAATGGTTTTTCTGCATCTATCGAGATGATCATATGGTTCTTATCTTTAAGTCCAATGATGTTGTGAATAACATTTATTGATTTCAATATATTGAACCAGCCTTGCATCCCAGGGATGAATCCTAGTTGATCATGGTGCACAATTTTATTGATGTGCATTTGTATCCAATTCACCAGAATTTTAATGAGGATTCTTGCATCTAGGTTCATCGGAGATATTGGTCTGTAGTTTTCTTTCTTTTAGGTGTCTTTGTCTGGTTTCAGAACCAGGGTGATGGTGGCCTCATAGAATGAATTTGGCAGAGCTCCCTGTTTTTCTATTTCCTGAATAACTTGAAAAGTATTGGTATTAATTCTTCTTTAAAGGTTTTGTAAAACTCTGCTGTATATCCATTCGGTGCTGGGCTTTTCTTGGTTGGTGGTCTTTTGATTGCTTCTTTTATTTCATCCATTGATATTTTTCTGTTTAAATTGTGTGTATCCTCCTGACTCAGTCTGGGCAAATCATATGACTTAAGAAATTTATTGATGTCTTCACTATTTTCTATTTTATTGGAATATAGGTTTTCAAAATAATTTCTAATTTTCTTCTGTATTCATGTAGCATCTGTTGTGATATTGCCTTTTTCATCCCGTATGATAGTAATTTGAGCTCTCTCTCTTCTTCTCTTCGTTAGCATAGCTAAGGGTCTGTCGATCTTATTTATTTTTTCGAAAAACCAACTTTTAGTTTTGTTAATTTTTTCAATAGTTTCTTTTGTTTCAATTTCGTTGATTTCCGCTCTGATTTTAATTATTTCTTGCCTTCTGCTACATTTGCTGTTGTTTTGCTCTTGCTTTTCTAGGGCTTTGTGATGACGTGTGAGCTCATTTATTTTGTTTTTTTCTTTTGTTGAGGAATGACCTCCAGGCAATGAATTTCCCTCTTAAAACTTTTTTCATTGTGTCCCATAGAATCTCATATGTTGTGTCTATATTTTCATTTATCTCTAAGAATTTTTGATTTACTCCTTTATGTCTTCTGTAACCCATTGATTATTCAGTAAGATATTGTTCATTTTCCATGTGATGTATGATTTTTCCTTCCCTCTTTTATCATTGGTGTCCAGTTTCATTTCATTATGATCAGATAAAATGCACGGTATTATCTCCACCCCTTTATATTTACTGAAGCTTGCCCTATGGCATAACATATGGTCTATTTTTGAGAAAGATCCATGTGCTGCTGAGAAAAAAGTATATGCACTTGATGATAGTTGATATATTCTATATATGTCAGTTAAGTCTAGGGTATTGATTGTGATATTGAGTTCTATAGTTTCTTTATTCAAATTTCGTTTGGAGGATCTGTCCAATGGTGAGAGAGGTGAGTTGAAGTCACCCATATTTATTGTGTTGTGGTCTATTTGATTCTTGTACTTGAGGAGAATTTGTTTTATGAACATCACAGCACCATTATTCGCTGCGTAAATATTGATAATTCTAATGTCTTGTAGGTGAATGGTTCCTCTTAACAGTATATAATGTCCTTCCTTATCCCTTTTTATTAAATTAGTCTTGAAGTCGATTTTATTCGATATGAGGATGGCCACTCCTGCTTGCTTACGAGGACCATGTGCATGGTATAAATTTTCCCAATCTTTCACCTTCAGCCTGTGTATGTCTTTTCCATTCAGATGTGTCTCCTGGAGGCAACATATTGTTGGATTTGTTTTTTTAATCCAAGTTACAAGCCTATGTCTCTTTATTGGAGAGTTTAAGCCATTAACATTTAGAGTTACTATTGATATGTGGTTTGTACTGCCACCCATGTTTGATTATATATATATATATATTTTTTTTTTATTTAGTTTCTTTCTCCATGATTAGCTTTTCCCCCGCCCTCTGTCATTACTGAGGCACTTCCCACTGATGGTTTTTTTGTTGTTGTTGTTGATTTTCATTTCTTCCTTGTGTAGTGTTTTGCTCAAGATGCTTTGCAATGCTGGTTTTCTGGTTAAAAATTCTTTTAGCTTTTGTTTATCATGAAAGATTTTTATTTCATTGTCTTACCTGAAGCTTAAATTTGCTGGATACAGAATTCATGTTTGGCATCCATTGTCTTTCAGTGTTTGAAATACATTGTTCCAGGATCTTCTCACTTTCAGCCACTGTGATAAAAAATCCATTGTTAACCTTTTTGGTTTACCCCTGATTGTAATCTTCCTCCATTCCCTTGTAGCTTTTAATATTTTCTCTTTGTTCTGTATATTGGATATCTTCATAACAATATGTCTTGGCATTAGTCTACTGTGATTTTGTATGCTTGGTGCCCTGTAAGCATCTACAATTTGTTTATCCATTTCCATTTTTATTTCTGCAAAGTTTTCTGTAATTATTTCATTCAGCAGGTTACTCATTCCCTTGATTTGAATCTCTGTACCTTCCTCTACCAGATGACTCATAAATTTGTTTTTTTTTTTATGTTATCCCATATCTCTTGGATGTTTTCTCATGATTTTTACCAGCATTTCTTTGTTGGCTAGACTTTTTTCAAGATGATATATTTAGTCTTCATTATCTGAGATTCTGTCTTCTACTTGCTCCACTCTGTTAGTGATACTCTCAATTGAGTTTTTAATTTGGTTTATAGTTTCCTTCATTTCTAGAATTATTGTTTGATTTTTTTATAATCTCTATCTCCTGATAAAGATGCTTAATTTCTTATTTTATCTGTTTATGTAATTCATTTTCAATGTGTTCTTTCACTGTTTGGCTTTGCTGTCTCGTATCCTCTTAAAGGTTCCATTTAATCTTTCTAAGGTATTCCTTGAGTTCTTTATATGACCATTTTTCTGATGACTCTGGGTCCTCCTGAATATTTGGGCTGTTCTTCATTGTTTGTACTCCTTTTATTCCTTGCTTTTTTATGCTGCTCATGTTACCTCTTGTTCTGTTTGAGTGCTGAGTTACTGCATACTCTAATAAATTTATTTGATGTTTGGGAGAAAAGATATTAGAAGGGAAGGGAAGAAGTCACTAAAGAGAATGAGAGTAGGCAGGTAGAATTCAAGGAATGGGGAATAAGAAAATTGAAAAGAAATGAAAAGACAAAAGAAAAAAATAGAAAATAAAGAAAGAAAAAACAATTTAAGTAATAATGATAATTAAAAAATGGAAATTAAAATTTAAAATAATAATAATAATAATAAAATAAAAAAATTTAAAAAATGAAAACATTAAAAAAATTTAAAGAACAACAACAACAACAAAATGAAAATGAAAGAAAAAGAACAAAAATATAAATTAAAAAAATAATAAATGCAGACATAGAGTTCAATTAACTTCTCTTCCAGGAGGTGGAGCTGTGCACAGTGGGTCAAGCTTCTCCTCTCAGTAAGTGGGAACCAATCACTGTGCAGTAGCTCTTCCTCCCAGACTGGGCGGGTCTCCAATCCTGAGTGCCTAGGGCCTTGTCTTGTGCTTCCTCACGCCATGCCCTGCTCACCTGTGACACTCACCACAATACTGGTTTCACACCAGGCCTCTGCTCCTGGTAGCCCTCTTTTCATGAAAGCCTGGGCAAACTCTCCCTGTTTGCCTCCCTCAGACACTAAGTTTGTAGAGCTTGGGGCTGAGAACCCCCAGCGAATTTGCTTGCCCTCCGGGAGCCATGCACCCGGTAGGTGGTGTAAGAGACCTCAATTGTCAGCACTGGTGTGAGTGGTAGCCGGAAATTCCACACCGCGAGTCCCAAGCCAATCCTGATTCCCTTGGTCTGGCTATTGCGCTCACGGGAGAGCTGGGAGGGGCCCTAACGGCAGAGCCGGGAGGGGCCCTTAAGGTTTCCCCGCAGTATTGAGAGAGATGGCACGGGGATTACACACTTGTCGCGCTGGTTTCAATGAAGTTATCTCCTCCACCTGTGACGTCAGTTCTCTCCCATTGTGTTATCCCATTTAAATGGTGACCGTTCGTTCCCTTTGTGGGGTGACCAATGCAACGGGTGGATCCTGACTATCTCTCCCAAGCCCCATTTAAATTCTATGGCCACAGCCTATGAAGGCTCAATTGGCTTTTACCTCTCTAAATACAGAAAGGCCGACCAGTTATTTCAGCTGGAATGTTAGTGCTGAATCACAAGAAGCAGACAAATCTGAGCTTGAATGCAGCAGATCCAGGCTCTGTGTGTGCTCTGAGGGGCCCAAACTGTTCGCCCCAGATCCAATTCAGGTCAACATTGCCTAGTGATTCTGAGCAAACAGCATTTAGACAGTTTACGACTCCCTATGCCCGCACAGCTGAAGAGTTAAGAGATTGATTTCTCCATGCCTGCCTTCATGATGGATCTCCTGTAATGCTACTTTTTAATATCTGTGCATGTGCATGTGTATGTATTTGTGTATATATATATATATATATATATATATATATATATATATATATATATTCTCCAGATTTTTCAAAATATGAAATATATGTGTCTTATTATACACTCCCTAAATTCATTCATATTCATATATGTGGATTTATAATCAAATTTCCACAAAATTATTCTCAGAAATTATCATCCACCTGAAATAGGTATTTGTTTTCTAGTACTGAAAACTAAATTCAGTGAATGGTGCATACAAACCCTAATATATCTACAGTTACTGAGCCTGTTATCATCAATGCAAGTAGATTCCTAGGGGACACGATATGTATTTTGAATTTCATTTTTATTCAACACTTGTACGTTACTATGTCTTCAGTTTATGCACATCATAGGATATATATTTGATTCACAAGTTTGAAAATTTATAGGCATTTGTTTCACAATCAATCACTTCCTGATTCAGAACACATGTATTCCTCCATGTTTCTTGACTGGTCTTTTCATGAGACTTCTTTCCAAACACATTATTTTCGTTTAACATCATCACGTATAAAGCAAAACTCAAACACCCTTCATGATAAACTATAATCCTAATATTACCATTAGATATGTAACTGGTTGTAATGAATGATTGTATATCAATATAAGGTTTCTTAATATTTTCAAATGTCAATTCAATCCATTATTTAAAGTGGAACCAGTTACATTATTTATTCATAGTATGGTCTATTCATGCATTTTATCTATATTCTTTGATACAGGGTACACCTCTTTGTACCCCTAATACTAATGTATATGTCTTCAAAATAATGCTCCCAGAAATGGTGAAAGAAATACTCATGTCACCTGATCTACATATACATTTTATGACAGTAATATTCTGAACAAAAAAAATAAAAAGGTCACACTTATGATTTTACCAAAGCCTAAAAAGAAAGTGAACATGGATAACTAATTACATCCATGTCCAGGTTGCCTAATGCTCTCAAATGTCAATCCCATTCGTGACGACATATTTGTTTTTCCTATGATTATATATTCAAACTCAATCCTGTAGAAAATGTCTAATCCTATCACTCACTTTATACTTTGCCTGATTTCGTAATGTCTCTATTGATACCTGCTTTCCTACATATTTTCCCTAGTTCATCATTGTGACTGACTCTTCACATGTGCTGACATTTACATTCACTCTCTGAATGAAACCCTATTGCTAAAGAAGCTTTTTATTCCAAATCATATACTCACTCTTTTTCCTAAACCTACCGACTATTTTCCTAATCCTACCGTCTATCCCTTTTTGACTGGATGTTCTCTTCTACATTCAATCATCCAAGGTACAAGGTCCTATGCGATTGTATATCGATTTAACTGAGACAATTTTACAGAACGTAATTCAACACTAAGTATCCCAATCAAGGACCCAATGCCCTTCTGGGCTTCAAATCTTTTTTTAGTTTTTCGTTTTCATACATATATTTCACCTATTTATTCTTATAAATATCGCAGGTTCCCAATTCCATTATTCATCCCGCAGAATGATTCCTAACAAAAATCGAACATATTATTAACCCTAACCATACACTAACTTTACAGAAGAGCAGGGACAGAGTTGGTATTAAAATACAGGAATGTAGGGGATCTTCACCTGCTGAGAACCTCAAATGTTCATGCAGAAATGATCCCTGGTGAAGATGAAGGCAGCTATGAAGGACCTCAGAAAGCAAAAGTCATCTTCCATGGCAATCATCCTGGTCAGGATGAAGGGTTGTGTCTGAATCAGTCTCTCTCTTCTTAATGTATAGAAGATGTACCAAACCAGTCCTGTGTGAAGAGCTGTCGCCAGGTGCTTATGGTCGATATAACATTATAACTTGAGAAAGTGTCACAGGAAAATCGGGGCAGCCTCCACCTCATGGGATTTTTGGAAGCAACTGTTAGGACAAAGTGGTTGCTAAGGCAGTGACATCATTCAGATCCAGAAAGAAATGATCTCACCTCACTTCCTTGGTGATGGAACTCTCTGAACTTGGGATCCAGGAAGCCAGGAACCCAGAGACAGTCCCTGTCCCATCCCAGTGATCTCACATGTTTGGATTTACCAAGGACAGAGGCTAGCCCATAGGTCCTTCGTTTTTCTCAGGACTCCAATTCACTTAAAGGATCTAAACCCCAAAGTCAGTAGGCCTCACTTTGGAGTAGCCAAGCAGTATTAAAGGCAGGCTTATTTGATCATTCCTGGTTCACAGGATGGGTGTCCAGGACACCCTGAATTTAAGCAAATGAGGGGCAGGGAGCTTATTTTGGACACTGAGGTGGGCTGCGCCCTCATGAAAACCTCCAGCCAGAGGTTATGATAAGTGTCTATATGGAAGAAGATGAGGGCCATTTGGGAGTGTTTTGGTTTTAATTGTGGACATTTGTATGGTGGTTGGAAGAGATGACTGGGTCCACCTGGGCTTGAACTCTGGTGTGATTCCCCTTAGAGACTGAGTTCTGGTACTGGTCTCAGAGAAGTATTGCCATAAATTGTTTTGGGATTTTAGATGGCCCTGCATGAGAGTTGCCCTTGGAAAGTGACATCGAGGCCCAAGTTGACTTTCCACAGAGCACAAGTAATCTCAGCCAGGATATCACATGATTTTATTCTTAAAGACTTGGCAGCCATATTTGAGAGTCAAAACACACATGGACCTCACATTGTAGACCTCAATGGGCCTGGCTTCATTTGACCTTTTGTCCACTTTTTGGGATGACTTGCCTGTGAGAGTTTTCCAGAATTTTCATTGAAATGAGCTTCCTCAACATTTAATGGTTCCTGAATGAATTAAAAACCAAGGTGCCTCTAACTTCATCCTTGAAAATTGGCTAGATAAATACCATGAAATTTTTGAAATTCCCATGACCGGGTAGCAGTGGAGTACATTTGGATGTCCTGTTGCTGATCATGAGTATACAAGACAGTGCCTTGATTGACTGGGTTTTATGAAAATGGTGTAGAACAGAGATGCCAGTAAGTTGGATCCCGCTGAGTAGTTGTCCTAGAGCAGTGGTGGGCAGGTGTGTGATAAAACATCTGTGGTGGGGCCATGTGGATCTGCCATTGGCTTCCAAATGGATTGTGACTGACATTTTGCAATCAGTAGACCCTTATATGTAAAAGCATATTGTTATATGGAAAGGTTTCAGGGCAATGTTCAGAATCAGGTTGCTATGATCAATGGGGCAAGCTATGTGAGATAGACGCCTGGTTGGTTCATTCACCTGCAGAACTTGACCCACCAATCTTGACAGAACTCACTTCAGCACTGTGCCCCAGTTGAACTTCCTGTATTTCATGAAGCAAATACCAAACTCACAGTGCACCAGCAAGAAATACCATGAATAGTGGAGGATGGCCAAATGGATTTACAGTCCACACGGGAAGACACTTAGACTCCAAAGGACACAGGTTACCTACAAATAAAAAATTCAGCACTGCTGCCTCATGTTCATTGGATAATAAGAAACCATGTCATCCAGGTCACATAGATGAAGATTCAGCTTTGATGGTCTCACTACAAATGAAGCTAATTATCCTGACAACAGCATATATTTCATTGCCCAACCTCAGAGGCAGTTTCTCCAGATGTTAGGCTGGCAGAACTTCATATTTGTGGAGTGTTTAACCTGTACCTTACTTTTGGAAACTCCTCTACCACCTCCAAATTTGTGAACTCCTGAGCATTTTCCATTCCACATATGTATTCACAGATTTTCTAACTCTTCTCCTCTAATTGTGTCTTACGTGGAGCGAAGGTAATGTCAAGGCATTGTTCTGAAAGAGAGTGGGAAGTTTTTTTGTGTAGCACATATTTGCATACACATTGGATACATTTTCCAATTTTCTATTCGAAATACTGAATCAATGACACTAACACATACCCTACTAGACTTTGACTTCTAATCTTAATATGATGGAGAAAAATAACCCAAACAGTATAGAAATACAAGAGGTTCACAGGAGGCATGGTGTATAGTTGGACTTGCCTTTCGTATGATAAATGGTAGGTGTTATAAATGTAACGAATTTTAATTGAAATAGTTCTCCATGTGATTCAAAAGTTAACAAATATGTGAATTACTGTCTCCCTTTCTCTGTAGCCTATTCATCACATATATTTTTATACGCACATATAGAATTCAACCTGGTATCACTTGTACATTTTGTGAGGTGGCTGGCTTGGCAGATACAAATTGTGAGAAGAGATCACTCCTACTAAACGCTGTTGGAACTGAAAATTCAACATATGTGTGAGCTTCTTAGTTGAACAACATAAATCCATGTTCATTAAAATGAATAATTTTGGATCTGTGGATGAGATATATATATATCACAGCACAATTCACAACAGCAAGACTGTGGAACCAAGTTAGATGCCCTTCAATAGAAGAATGGATAAAAAAATGTGGCATTTATGCACAATGGAGTATAAATCTGCATTGAAAAATTAAAAAAAATCATAGAATTTGCAGGGAAATGGATGGCATTAGAGCAGATTATGCTAAGTGAAGCTACCCAATCCCTAAAAAACAAATACCAAATGTCATCTTTGATATAAGAAAAGTAACTAATAACAGAGTAGGGACGAAGAGCTTGAGAAGATGATTAACATTAAACAGTTATGAGAGGTGGAAGGGAAGAGGAGAGAGAAGGGAAATTGCATAAAATTGGAAAGAGACCCTCAGGGTTATACAAAATCACATACAAGATGAAGTGAGGGGAAAGGGAAAAATAATACAACGGGAAGAATTTTATTACAGTATAGGGGGTAGAGAGAGAAGAGGGGAGGGGCGGGGAGGCGAGGGGGGATAGTAGAGGATAGGAAAGGCAGCAGAATACAACAGACACTAGTATGGCAATATGTGAATCAATGGATGTGTAACTGATGTGATTCTGTAATCTGTATATGGGATAAAAATGGTAGTTCATTACCCACTTCAATCAAAGTGTGAAATATGATATATCAAGAACTATGTAATGTTTTGAACAACCATAAATAAAAATGAAAAAAAATAAAACTAATTTCGGTGAATAATGCACCAATTCTAATATTTCTACAGTAACTGACCCAGTTTAACATCAATCCAAGTAGACTCCTATTGGACATGATGTGTATTTTGACGTTTATTTTTATTCAAAACTGGTACATTACTATTTCATCAGTTTATGCACATCACAGGATATATATTTCATCCACAATTTAGCAAATTTATAGGCATTTGTTTCACTTTCAATCACTTCCTGCTTCAGAACACATGGATTCCTCCATATTTCTTGACTGGTCTTTTCATGAGACTTTTTTTCCAAACACATTATTTTCGATTTCCATAATCACTTTTGAGACAAAACTCACACACACTTTATGATAAACAATAACCCTAAGATTACCATTAGATATATAACTGGTTGGAGTGAATGATTGTATGTCAATATATAATTTTCTATATATTTTCAGATATCAATTCAATCCATTATTTAAAGTGGAACCAGTTATATTATTTATTCACACTATGGTCTATTCATGCATTATCTCTATATTAATAGACACAGGGTACACCACTTTGTACCCCCAATACTAATTAATATGTCTTCAAATATTGCTGCCAGAAATGGTGGAAGAAATACTCATGTCATATGATCTACACATACATTTGATCACAATAATTTTTGGGCACAAAATGCAAAGGTCACACTTATGATTGTACCAAATCCTAAATTTAAAGTCAACATGGATTACTAAAAGCATCCATGCCCAGGTTGCCTAATGCTTTCAAATGTCATTTTTATTGGTGACTACATATTTGTTTCTTCCTAAGATTATGTATTCAATCTCAACCCTGTTGAAAATGTCTAATCCTATCACTCACTGTATAATTGCCTCATTTTGTAATGTCTCTATTGATATTTTCCTTCCTACATATTTTCCCCAGTTCATCATTGTGACTGACTCTTCACATGTGCTGACATTTACAATCACTCTATAACTGAAACCCTATTGCTACAGAACTTTTGGTCCAAATTCTATACTCACTCTTTTTTCTAAACCTACCAACAATCTTCCTAATCCCACCAACTATCTCAATTTGAGTGGATGTTCTCTTCTAAAATCAAACATCCAAGGTATAAGGTCCTATGCCATTGATTATTGATTTATCTGAGATATCTGTGCAGAACGTAATTAAAAGCAAAGTATACCAATCAAGGGCCTGATGCCATTCTGGGCTTCAAATCTTACCTAGATTTCTGTTTTCATACTTATGTTTCACCTCTGTAATCTTAAATATATCACAGGTTCCCAGTACTATTAATCTTCCTGCAGAATGATTCATAACCCAAATCGAACATGTTATTAACCCTAACCATACACTCTTCCCTCAATCTAAATTTATGGAAGAGCAGGGACAAAGTTTGTCTTACAATTCAGAAATGTAGGGGATTTTCCTCCTGCTGAGAAACTCAAAGGTCCATGCAGAATTGATCCCTGGAGAAGATGTAGGCAGCTATGAAGGACCTGAGAGAGCAAAAGTCATCTTCCACCCCAAACAACCTTTCCAGGATGATGGGTTGTTTCTGAATAAGCCTCTCTCTTCTTAATGTAGAGAAGATGGACCAAACCAGGCATGTGTGGAAAGCTGTTACTGGGTGTCAATGGTTGATATATCATTCTAACTTGTGAAAGTGTCACAGGAAGTAAGGGCAGCCTCCATCTCATAGGACTATTGGAAGCAACTGTTAGGACAAAGTGGTTGCCAAGGCAGTGACCTCATTAAATTCCTGAAGGAAGTAATCTCACCTCACTTCCTTGGTGATGGTACTTTCTGAACTTGGGATCCGGGAAGCCAGGCACCCAGAGCCAGTCCAAGTCCCCTTCCCAGTGGTCTCACTTGTATGGATTTAACAAGGACAGAGTCAGTCTTTCTTGGTACCTAATGATGAGAGGATGGACAAATGTCGGGAAAGCTCTGAAGAGGGGCCTTTCCTGAGAAAGCAGATAGTGGCTAACCGCTGGCTAGTGACAACTTCACAGACTTGGCCAAAAAGACCATATCTGACACAGGACAGGCGATTTCATCGGAACATAGTATGACACACCAGTCAGAGGACACTCCCGATAGTCACAGAACTACTTGGGGGAAGAAGCTAAATTTGTGTGTGTGGGTGTGGGTTTGAGGTTTTGTCTCATGTTCTGAGAATAGGTAGGAAAGGCGGTTTGTTTGGTTTGGAGTGAAATGTTTCTGGTAAGTCCTTTGACAAGGCCAGTGTTTCTTTGTCTGTGTATCTCACTGTGTCCGTGGTATTAGACATTAGAATAGAGAATGAATCATTGGATGTGTCCTGTCTAGTAGAAAGCTTCCCAAGGTTCAACATGCCCAATTTATGAATGGACTGTGGCTTGACTTATGGGTGCGCAATTCCTACAATCTTCCTAGTTCCTGTTTTCCTCCTGAATTCTGGCCACTCTCCAGAATAAGCTTATGGTTTTTTGTCCAAAATATGTACCACCTCCAAGCTCTGTGACATGGCTATGTACTGTATAGCTGAAAGGAATGGGAGCACCTCAGAGAACTCAGATATCAGTTTGACCAGGAAATTCTAAGTGGAGAAACCCTGCTTTGGGTCTTTTGCTTACCAATTGTTCTGTTGCCCTGAATGTCAAGAAGGTCTTTGCCTCAGGCCACACCTTTGTAGAGCCTAAAGAAACAGTTTTCAAATGGAAATGAAAGGGCATCACCTGTGACTCTTTGCTTAATTTCTTTGGAAAGGGATGTGTCTGAATCAGCCTATTGGCCCTGTGTGAGATTGTGGCTTAGATTCTCAGCACCTGATGGATCTAAAGAAAGATCCCATGTGTGCATCCAAAACCAAAATGGACAAAAGAGCAGTCATTGTGGATGAAGTCTCTCGCATTCCTCTGTAAGGTTCCTGACCTCCCTCAAGTGATTATAATGATCATTTGGTTCAAATGTGTTCCTCAAAACCCTGCAGAGGTTAGCCCATAAGTGCTTGGTTTTTTTCATAACTCCAATTCACATGAAGAATCTAAACCCCACAGTCAGTGGGCCTCAAATTGGAGAAGCAGTGCCATATTAATGGTCGGCCTATTTGATCACTCCTGGTTCACTGGACGGATGTCCAGGCCACCCTGATTTTAGACAAATGAGGAGCAAGGGAGGTTATTTTGAACACTGTCTTGGGCTACACCCCTCATGGAAACCTCCAGCCAGAGGTTATGATGAGTGTGTATATGGAAGAAGATGAGTGCCATGTGGGCGTGTTTTGGATTTAATTGTGGATATTTGTGTGGCGGTTGGAAGACATAACTGGGTCTACCTGGGCTTGACCTCTGGTGTGATTCCCCTTAGAGACTGAGTTCAGGAACCGACCTCAGAGAAGTATTGCCATGTATTGTGTTGGGATTTAAGAGGCCATGTATGAGAGTCACCCTTGGAATCTGAGATCTAGAGCTAGAGTGGCTTTCCACAGAGCACTGGGAATTTCAGCCAAGATATCACATGATTTTATTCGAAAGACTTGGCAGCCATAGTTGAGACTCAAAACACAAATGGACCTCACATTGTAGACCTCAATGGGCCTGGCTTAATGTGACATTTTGGCCACTCTTTGGGAAGCCTTGACTGTGAGGGTTCACCAGAGCTTTCATTAAAATAAATGAAAAAACATCTTTGTTGAATAAATAAATGAAAAAAAAACATCTTATAAGACATCTTTATTGGAGCAATATGGATCTTCCATTCTATTCCAAATGGCTTGTGGCTTACATTGTGCAGTGAGCAGACCCTTGTAAGTAAAGGCATATTGTAATATGGAGAGGATTCAGGGCAATGTTCAGAATCATGTTGCTATGGACAAGGATGCAATGGGGCAAGCTTTGAGGGAGAGAAGCGTGGTTGGTGCATTCTCCTGCAGACCCTGACCAACCACACGTGACAGAACTCCCTCCAGCACTGTGTCCAGTTGAACTTCTTGTATTTCATGAAGCAAATACCAAACTCCAGTGCAGCAGCAGAAACCCCACAAAAAGTGGAGGAGGACAAAATGGCTTCACAGTCCAACGGGAAGAAACTTAGCCCCCAGAGGCCACAGTTTATCTAAAAAGAGAAAAAACAGCACTGCTGCCTCATGTTCATTGGAAAATCAGAAACCATGACCTCCAGGTCTCATAGATGCAGACCCAGCTTTGATGGTCTCACTATAAAAAAAGCCAAATCTAACGACATATATTTCAAATGCCCAACCTCAGAAGCAGTTTCTCAAAAACGTTTTAGGCCAGCAGAGCTCCATGTTTGTGGAGTGTTTACCCTGTCCCTTACTTATGGAAACTCCTCTACAACCTCCGAGATTGTGAACTCCTGAGCATTTTCCATTCCAGGTATGTATTCACTGATTTTCTAACTCTTCTCCTCTAATTGTGTCTTACTTGGGGTGAAGGTAATGTCAAGGCATTGTTCTGGATGAGAGTGGGAGAATATTTGTGCAGCATATATTTGCATAAAAATTGGATTCAATTTCCAATTTTCCTTTCAAAATACTGAATCCCTGAAACTAACCCATAGCTACTAGACTTAGACAAGTCATCCTAATATGATAGAGAAAAATAACCCAAACCTATAGAAATACAAGCAGTTTATTGGAGGCATGCTCTATAGTTGGACTTGCCTTTTGCATTATATAAGGTAGGAGTTATAAATCTAGACAATTTTAAATGGAAAAAGTTCTCCATGAGTTTTAAAGTTAACAAATATGAGAATTCTTATTTCCCTTTCTCTTTAGCCTATTCACTTGTATATTTATATGCACATATAGAATCCTACCAGGTATCACACATACATTTTTGTGAGGTGGCTGACGTGGTGGATACAAATTGTGAGAAGAGATCACTCCTCCTTAACGCTGTTGGAACTGAAAATTCAACCTATAGGGGAGCTTTCTAGTAGAACAACATTATACATAAAAACATGTTCAGGAAAATAAATATTTTTGCATCTGTGAATGATATATATTAACTGATGAATTTCAATTGGCATTTATATTGCTACTTTTTAATGTCTGTGAGTGTTTTGTGTGTGTGCGTGTGTGTGTGTGTGTGTGTGTGTGTATACACTCTGCAGATTATTCAATATATGAAATATATGTGTCTAATGTACACTCTCTAAATTTATTCATGTTCATGTATGTGGATTTATAATCAACTTTTCACAAGATTATTCTCAGAAATATGTAACCACCTGAAATTCATGTTTGTTTCCTAGTACTGAAAACTAACTTCAGTGAATGGTGCATAAAAATCCTAATTATTCTACAGTAACTGACCCAGGCTAACATCAATGCAAGTAGATTCCTATGGGACATGATATGTTATTTGACGTTCATATGTACTCAACACTGGTACATTATTATTTTTTCAGTTTTTGCACATCTTAGGTTAAACACTTCATCCACAAGTTCACAAATTTATAGGCATTTGTTTAAACAATAATCACTTCTTGTTTCAGAAAACATGTATTTTCAGGGTTTCCTGACTGGTCTTTTCATGAGACTTCTTTCCAAACACATTATTTTCGATTTCCTTAATCATTTTGAAGCATAACTCACACACTCTGCATGATAAACAAAAACACTAATATTACCATTAGATGTATAACTGGTTGGAATGAATGATTGCATATCAAAATACGGTTTCCTGTAATTTTTCAGATACCAGTTCAAAACATTATTTAAAGTTGAAAAAAGTTATATTATTTATTTACAGTATGGTCTATTCATGCTTTATCTCTATATTTATAGACACAGGGTACACCTCTTTGAACCCCCGATTCTAATGTTACATTTTCAATATATTTCTCCCAGAAATGGTGGAAGACATACTCATGTCACCTGATCTACATATACACTTTATCACAGTAATATTCTGAACAAAAAATGTAAAGGTCACACTTATTATTGTACCAAAGCATAAATGGATAGTGAACATGGATTACTAAAAACATGCATGTCCAGGTTGCCAAATACTGTCAATTGTCAATGTATTGGTGACTACATATTTGTTTCTTCCTAATTGATATATTCAAATTCATCCCTGTTGGAAATGTCTAATCCTATCACTCACTTTATACTTTGCCTGATTTCGTAATGTTTCTATTGATATCTGCTTTTCTACATATTTTCCCCAGTTGATCATAGTGACTGACTCTTCATATGTGCTAACATTTACATTCACTCTATCACCGAAACCCTATTGCTAAAGAACTTTTGGTCCAAATCTTATACTCACTCTTCTTCCTAAACGTATCTACTATCTTTCTAATCATACTGACTATCCCTTTTTGACTGGATGTTCTCTTCTAAATTCAATCATCCAAGGTACAAGGTCCTATGCCATTGTATATCGAATTACCTGAGACATCTTTGCAGAACATAATTCAAAGCTAAGTATCCCAATCAAGGGCACAATGCCCTTCTGGGCTTCAAATCATACCTAGATTTCTGTTTTCATACTTATATTTCACCTCTATATTCTTGTAAATATCGCAGGTTTCCAATACCATTATTCATCGCACGGAATGATTCATAACCCGAATTGAACCTGTTATTAACCCTAAAAATACACTGTTCCCTCAATATCATTTTACAGAAGAGCAGGGACAGAGTGGTACTTACAATACAAGAAAGATGGGGATGTTCCACCTGCTGAGAACCTCAAAGGTCCATGCAGAAATAATACCTGGAGAAGTTGTAGGCAGGAATGAAGGACCTGAGAGAGCAAAAGTCATCTTCCATGGCAAACAACCTGGTCAGGATGAAGGGGTGTGTCTGAATCAGCCTCTTTCTTCTTTTTGTAGAGAAGATGTACCAAACCAGGCCTGTGTGGGGAGCTGTTCCCGGGTGCCTATGGTTGATATACCATTCTACGTTGTGAAAGTGTCACAGGAAGTAGGGGAAGCCTCCATCTCATGGGACCCTTGGAAGCATGTGTTAGGACAAAGTGGTTGCCAAGGCAGTGACCTCATTCAGTTCCAAAAAAAGTGACATACCTCATTTCCTTGGTGATGGAACTCTCTGAACTTGGTATCCAAGAAGCCAGGCAGGCAGAGGCAGTCCCAGGCCCAGTCCCAGTTGGCTCACTTGTTTGGTTATACCAAGGACAGAATCTGTTTTCTTGGTACCTCCTGATGTGAGGATGGCCAAATGCCAGGATCTCTGAAGAGGGACCTTTCCTGAGAAAGCAGGTAGTGGCTCACCACTTTTCCTGACAACTTCACAGAGTTGGACAAGGAAACAAGATCTGAGAGAAGACAGGCCATTTCGGGGTAACATATTATGGCCCACCAGTCAGAGGACACTCCGGATAGTCACAGACCTACGTGGGGGAAGGAGCTGCCTTTGTGGGAGTGGGTGTGGGTTTGTTGTTTTGTCTCATGTTCTGAGAATAGATTGGAAAGGCGTTTTGCTGGGTTCGGAGTGGACAGTTTCGAGTAAGTCGTTTGACAAGGCGAGTGTTTCTATGTTTGTGTATCCCACTGTGTCCGTTGTTGTAAACATTAAAAAAGAGAATGCATTAATGGATGTGTCCTGTCTAGTATAAATCTTCCCATAATTCAACCTGCCCAATATATGAATGGACTGCAGCTTGTCTTATCGATGTGCAACACCTGCTATCTTTCTAAGTTGCTGTTTTTTTCCTGAATTCTGGCCGCTCTCCAGAATAGGCTCATGGTTTTGTGTCCAAAATATGTACCACCTCCAAACTCTGTGACATGGCCATGTACTGGATAGCTGAAGAGAATGTCGAGCATCTCAGAAAACTCAGATATCAGTGTGACCAGGAAAGTCTCAGTGGAGAAACCGTGCTTTGGGACTTTTGCTTACTTATTGTTGTGTTGCACTGAATGTCAGGAAGTTCTTTGCCTCAGGCCACCCCTTTGTGAAGCCTGAAGAAAACAATTTTCAAATGGAAATGAATGGGCATCACCTGTGGCTCTTTGCTTAATTGCTTTGGGAAGGGATTTGTCTGAATTAGCCTCTTGGCCATGTGTGTGGCTGTGACTTAGATTCTCAGGACCTGATGGATCTAAAGAATGATCCCATGTGTGCATCCAAAACCATAATGGCAAAAAAATCAGTCATTGTGGATGAAGTCTCTTGCCTTCCTCTGTTAGGTTCCTGAACTCCATCAAGTTAGAATAGGGATTCTTTGGGTCAAATGAGTTCTTCAAAGCCCTGCAGAGGTGCTTGGGTTTTCGCATGACTCCAAATCACATAAAGAATCGATACCTGAAATCAGTAGGCCTCAAGTTGGAGAAACACAGAAATATTAATGGCAGGCTTATTTGATCACTCCTGGTTCACAAAAACGGTGTCCAGGCCACCCTGACTTTAGGCAAATGACGGGCAAGTCAGCTGGTTTTGGACACTGTCTTGGGCTGTGCCCCTCATTAAAACCTCCAACCAGAGGTTAAGATGAGTGACTATATGGAATAAGATGAGGGCCATGAGGGAGTGTTTTGGTTTTAATTTTGGTCATTTTTGTAGCGGTTGGAAGAAATGACTGGGTCCACCTGGGCTTGAACTCTGGTGTGATTCCCCTTAGAGACTGAGTTGTGGAACTGAACTCAGTAAAGCATTTCCATAAATTTTGTTGGGATTTTAGGAGGCCACGTTTGAAAGTCGCCCTTGGAAACTGAGATCTAGGCCCAGGGTGGCTTTCCACAGAGACCTGGGAATCTCAGCCAGGATATCACATGATTTTATTCTTAAAGTCTTGGCAGCCAGAGTTGAGACTCAAAACACACATGGTCCTCACATTGTAGACCTCAATGGGCCTGGCTTCGTCTGACCTTTTTGCCACTCTTTGGGAAGCCTTGCCTGTGAGAGTTCTCCAGAGCTTTCATTGAAATGAGCTTCCTCATCATTTAATGGTTGCTGAATGAATTGAAACCCACAGTGCCTCCAAATTCATCCTTGAAAAATGGATAGATTAATACAATAAAATTTTTGAAATTTCCATGACCAGGTGGCACTGGAGAAACTTTAGATGTCCTGTTGCTGATCATGAGTATACCAGACAGTGCCTTGATTGACTGGGTTTCATGAAAATTGTGTAGAACAAAGATGCCAGTAAGTTGGAGCCTGCTGAGTAGTGGGTCTAGAGCAGTTGTGGGCAGTTGTTTTATAAAAAATCCGTGGTAGGGCGATGAGGCTCTACCATTGGATTCCAAATGGATTGTGACTGACATGGTGTAGCTAGTAGACCCTTATATGTAAAGGCATCTTGTTATATGGAGAGTTTTCAAGGTAATGTTAAGAATCAGGTTGATATGGACAAGGGGGCAATGGGGCAAGCTATGAGAGATAGAAGCCTAGTTGGTGCATTCTCCTGCAGACCCTGACCCACCACACGTGACAGAACTCCCTCCAGCACTGTGTCCCAGTTGAGCTCCTAGTATTTCGTGAAGCAAATACCAAACTCACAGTGCAGCAGCAAAAACACCACAAAAAGTGGAGGAGGACCAAATGGCTTCACAGTCCACACGGGGAGACACTTAGTCCCCAGTGGCCTCAGTTTACCTACAAAGAGAGAATTCAGCACTGCTGCATCTTGTTCATTGGAAAAAAAAGAAACCATGTCCTCCAGGTCACATAGATGCAGACCCAGCTTTGATGGTCTCACTACAATGGAAGCCAAATCTCCTGACAACAACATATATTTCAAGTGCGGAACCTCAGAGGCAGTTTCTCAAAAAGTTTTTAGGCCAGCAGAGGTCCTTGTTTGTGGAGTATTTACTCTGTCCCTTACTTTTGGAAACTCCTCTACAACCTCCAAGGTTGTGAACTCCAGAGCATTTTCCATTCCAGATATGTATTCACTGATTTTGTAACTCTTCTCCTCTAATTGTGTCTTACTTGGGGCGAAGGTAATGTCAAGGTATTGTTCAGGATGAGAGTGGGAGGATATTTGTGCAGCACATATTTACATACACTTTGGATTCATTTTCCAATTTTCCTTTCGAAATACTGAATCCCTAACACTAACCCATACCTACTAGTCTCGGAGTACTCATCCTAATATAATGGAGAAAATTAACTGAAACACAAGAGAAATACAAGCAGTTCAGAGGAGACATGTTGTATAGTTGGACTTGCCTTTTGCATTACATAAGGTAGGAGTCATATATCTAGTCAAATTTTAATTGAAATATTCTCCATGTGTTTGTAAAGTTAACAAATATGTGAATTATTGTTTCCCTTTCTCTGTAGCCTTTTCACATATGTATATTTATATGCACATATAGAATTCTACCAGATATCACACGTACATTTTTGTGAGGTGGCTGTCTTGACAGTAACAAATTGTGAGAAGAGATCACTCCTCCTAAACGCTCTTGGAACTGAAAATTCAACATATAGGGGAGCGTCCTAGTAGAACAACATTATACATAAAATCATTTTCAGTAAAATAAATATTTTTGCATCTGTGGATGATATACATTTACAGATGAGTTTTTATTGGCATTTAAATTGCTGCTTTTTAATGTGTGTGAGTGTTTTGTGTGTGTGTGTGTGTGTGTGTGTGTGTGTGTGTGTATATATATATATATATATATATATACACTCTCCAGGTTTTTCAAAATATGAAATATATGTGTCTAATATACACTCTCTAAATTCATTCATGTTCATGTATTTGGATTTTTAATCAACTTTTCACAAGATTATTCTCAGAAATATTCATCCACCTGAAATACATATTTGTTTCCTAGTACTGAAAACTAACTACAGTGAATGGTGCATACAGATCCTAATTTTTCTACAGTAACTGACCGAGTCTAACATCAATGCAAGTAGATTCCAATTTGACATGATATGTAATTTGTCATTCATTTGTATTCGACACTGGTACGTTATTATTTCTTCAGTTTTTGCACATCATAGGATATTCATTTCATCCACAAGTTCACAAATTTATAGGCATTTGTTTCAACTTTAATCACTTTTTGCTTCAGAACACATGTATTGTCAGGGTTTCTTGACTGGTCTTTTCATGAGACTTCTTCCCAAACACATTATTTTCGATTTCCATAATCACTTTTGAAGCAAAACTCACACACTCTTCATGATAAATCAAAACACTAATATTACCATTAGATGTATAACTGGTTGGAATGAATGATTGTATATCAATAAACGATTTCCTGTAATTTTTCAGATATCAGTTCATTTCATTATTTAAAGTTGAAAAAAGTTATATTATTTATTCACAGTATGGTCTATTAATGTTTATCTCTATATTCATAGACACAGGGTACACCTCTTTCTACCCCCGATTCTACTTCTACATCTTCAATATATTGCTCCCAGAAATGGTGGAAGAAAAACTCATGTCACCTGATCTACATATACATTTTATCACAGTAATATTCTGGACAAAAAAATGTAAAGGTCACACTTATGATTGTACCAAAGGCTAAATTGAAAGTGAGTATATATTACAAAAAACATCCATGTGTAGGATGCTAATGCTCCCAAGTGTCAATCTTGTTGGGGACTACATATTTGTTTCTTCCTAATTTATATATTCAAACTCAACCCTGTTGAAAATGTCTAATCCTATCACTCACTTTATACTTTGCCTGATTTTGTAATGTTTCTATTGATTTCTGCTTTTCTACATATTTTCCCCAGTTGATCATAGTGACTGACTCTTCATATGTGCTGACATTTACATTCACTCTAAAACCGATACCCTATTGTTAAAGAACTTTTGGTACAAATCCTATACTCACTCTATTTCCTAAACCTACCGACTATCCTCCTAATCCTACCGACTATCCATTTTTGACTGGATGTTCTGTTCTACATTCAATCATCCAAGGTTCAAGGTCCTATGCCATTGCATATCGAATTATCTGAGACATCTGTGCACACATAATTCAAAGCTACATATCCCAATGAAGGGCCCAATGCCCTTCTGGGCTTCAAATCATACCTAGATTTCTGTTTTCTTACTTATATTTTACTTCTATATTCTTGTAAATATCGCAGGTTCCCAATACCATTATTCATCGCACAGAATGATTCCGAACCCAAATTGAACTTGTTATTAACCCTAAACATACACTGTTCCCTCAAACTTATTTTACAGAATAGCAGGGATAGAGTTTTTCTAACAATACCGGAATGTAGGGTACCTTCCACCTGCTAAGAACCTCAAACGTCCATGCAGAAATGATACCTGGAGATGTTGTAGGCAGGTATGAAGGAGCTGAGAGAGCAAATGTCATCTTCCATGGGAAACACCCTGGTCAGGATGAAGGGGTGTGTCTGAATCAGCATCTCTCTTCTTATTGTAGAGAAGATTGACCAAACCAGGCCTGTGTGGAGAGCTCTTCGTTGGTGACTATGGTTGATATGCCATTCTAACTTGTGAAAGTGTCATAGGAAGTAGGGGCAGCCTCCATATCCTGGGACCCTTGGAAGCAACTGTTAGGACAATGTGGTTGCCAAGGCAGTGACCTCATTCAGTTATGAAGAAAGTGACATACCTCATTTCCTTGGTGATGGAACTCTCTGAACTTGGTATTCAAGAAGCCAGGCACCCAGAGGCAGTCCTAGGCCCAGTCCCAGTGGGCTCACTTGTTTGGATTTACCAAGGACAGAGTCAGTCATTCTTGGTACCTACTGATGTGAGGATGACCAAATGCCTGGAGAGCTCTGAAGAGGGACTTTTTCTGAGAAATCAGGTAGTGGTTCACCACTTTTTCTTGACAAGTTCACAGAGTTGGCCAAGGAAACCAGATCTGAGAGAAGCCAGGCCATTTTGGGGGAACATAATATAGCCCACCAATCAGAGGACACTCCGGATAGTCAGAGACATACTTGGAGAAAGGAGGTGCCTTTGTGGGAGTGGGTTTGGGTTTGTGGTTTGTCTCATGTTCTGAGAATAGATAGAAAAGGTGGTTTGTTTGTTTTGGAGTAAACTGTTTCTAGTAAGTCGTTTGACGAGGTGAGTGTTTCCATGTCTGTGTATCCCACTGTGTCCGTGCTTGTAGACATGAGAAAAGAGAATGCAACAATGGATGTGCCCTGTCTAGTTTAAAGTTTCCCAGCATTCATCCTGCCCAATTTATGAATGGAGTGTAGCTTGCCTTATGCATGGGCAACACCTACTACCTTCCAAAGTCCCTGTTTTCTTCCTGAATTCTGGCCACTCTCCAGAATAGGCTCATGGTTTTGTGTCCAAGATATGTACCAACTCTAAGGTCTTTGACATGGCCATGTACTGGATAGCTGAAGGAAATGGCCAGCATCTCAGAAAACTCAGATATCAGTGTGACCAGGAAAATCTCAGTGGAGATACCCTGCTTTGGTCCTTTTGCTTACCTATTGTTCTGTTGCCCTGAATGTCAGGAAGGTCTTTGTCTCATGCAACCCCTTTGTGAAGCCTGAAGAAGAGAGTTTTCAAATGGAAATGAATGTGCATCACCTGTGGCTTTTTGCTTAATTGCCTTGGAAAAGGATGTGTCTGATTCAGGCCCTTTGCCCTGTGTTAGGCTGTGGCTTAGATTCTCAGCAACTGATAGATGTAAAGAAAGATCCCATATGTGCATCTAAACCAAAATGGCAAAAAGTTCAGTCAATGTGCATGAATTCTATTGCCTTCCTTCGTTAGGTTTCTGAAATCCATCAAGTCAGAATAGGGATATTTTGGGTCAAATGAGTTCTTCAAATCTCTGCAGAGGTGCTTGGATTTTCTCATGTCTCCAATTCAAATAAATAATCTAGACCCTACAGTCAGAGAGCCTCAAATTGGAGAAGCGGAGCAGTAATAAGGGCAGGCCTATTTGATCACTCCTGATTCACAGGAAGGGTGTACAGGCCACCCTGAAATTAGGCAAAGGAGATGCAAGGAAGCTTATTTTGGACACTTTCTTGGGCTGCGCCCCTCATGGAAAACTCCAGCCAATGGTTATGATGAGTGTCTATATGGAAGAAGAAGAGGGCCATGTGGGAGTACTTTGGTTTTAATTGTTTTCATTTGTGTCGCGGTTGGAAGAATTGTCTGGGTTCACTTGATCTTGAACTCTGGTGTGATTCCCCTTATAGACTGAGTTCTGGAACTGACCTCAAAGAAGAATTGCCATGAATTGTGTTGGGATTTTAGGAGGCCAGGCATGAAGTTGCCGTTGGAACCTGAGATCTAGTCCCAGGTTGGCTTTCCACAGAACACTGGGAATCTCAGCTAGGATATTACATGATTTAATTCTGAAAGACGTGGCAGGCATAATTGAGATTCAAAACACACATGGAACTCGCTTTGTACACCTCAATGGGCCTGGATTCATGTGACTCTTTGGCCACTCTTTGGGTAGCCTTGCCTGTGAGAGTGCTCCAGAGCTTTCCCTGAAATTAGTTTCCTTACCATTTAATGGTTCCTGAATGAATTGAAACCCACAGTGCCTTCAACTTCATCCGTGAAAAATTGCTAGATAATTACCATAAAATTTTTGAAATTCCCATGACCAGCTGGCACTAGAGGACCTTTGATGTCCTGTTGATGATCATGAGTATACCTGACAGGGCCTTGATTGACTGGGTTTCATGAAAATGGTGAAGAACAGAGATGCCAGTAAGTTGGAGCCTGGTGAGTAGTGGGCCTAGACCAGTGTTATGCAAGTGTGTGATAAAACATCTGTGGTGGGTCCATGTGGATCTTCCATTGGCTTCCAAATGGCTTGTGACTGACATGGTGCTGCCATCAGACCCATATATGTAAAGGCATATGATTATATGGAGAGGTTTCAGGGAAATGTTCAGAATCACGTTGCTATTTTCAAGGGGGCAAGCTATGTGGGATAGAACCCTGGTTTGTGCATTCTCCTGGAGACCCTGCCCACCACACCTGACAGAACTCTCTTCAGCACTGTGTCCAATTTGAATTTGTTTTATTTCATGAAGCAATTACCAAATGCTCAGTGCAGCAGAAAAAACACCACGAAATTTGAAGGATGATCAAGTGGTTTCACAGTCCACACGGGGAGACACTTAGCCCTCAGTGGCAACAGTTTACCTACAAAGAGAGAATTCAGCACTTCTGCCTCATTTTTATTGGAAAATAAATTACTATGTCCTCCAGGTAACATAGATGCAGATCCAGCTTTGATGGTCTCACTACAAATAAATCTAAAGCTCCTGAGAACAACATATATTTCAAGTGCCCAACCTCAGAGGCATATTCGCAAAAAGTCTTTAGGCCAGCAGATCTCCATGTTTGTGGAGTGTTTACCCTGTCCCTTACTTTTGGAAACTCCTCTACCACCTCCAGAGATGTGAAATCTGGAGCATTTTCCATTCCTGATAGGTATACACGGATTTTCTAACTCTTCCCCTCTAATTGTGTCTTACTTGGGGCAAAGGTAATGTCAAGGCATTGTTCTGGAGGAGAGTGGGAAGATTTTTCTGTAGCATATATTTGCATACACATTGGATTCATTTTCCTATTTTTCATTCAAAATACTGAATCCCTGACTCTAACCCATACCCTACCAGACTCTGACTACTAATCCTAATATGATGGAGAAAAATAACCGAAACAGAATAGAAATACAAGCAGTTCAGAGTAGGCATGGTGTATAGTTGGACTTGCCTTTTGCATGATACAGAGTTGGAGTTATAAATCTAGTCAATTGTTTGTTGAAATACTTGTCCATGTATTTTTAAGGTTAACAAATATGTGAATTCCTGTCTCCCTTTCTCTGTATTCTTATATGCACATATGGATTCCTACCTAATACCACATGTACATTCTTGTGAGGTGGCTGACTTGGCAGATACATATTGTTAGAAGAGATCACACCTACTAAACCTGTTGGAACTGAATATTCAACCTATGGGTGAGCTTGGTTGTTGAACATTATACATTAATCCATGTTCAGTAAAATGAATATTTTTAGATCTGTGGATGATATATATTTTATAATGAATTTTTATTGACATATATATATATTGCTACTTTTTTGTCTGTGTGTGTGTTTTGTGTATATATATATATATATATATATATATATATATATATATATACTCTCCAGATTTTTCAAAATATGAAATATTTGTGTCTTATATACACTCACTAAATTCATTCATGTTCATGTATGTGGATTTATAATCAACTATTCACAAGATTATTCTCAGAAATATTCATCCACCTGAAATTTGCCTAATGCTCTCTAATGTCAATGCTATTTGTGACTTCATATTTATTTCTTCCTAAGATTATATATTTAAACTCAACCCTGTTCAAAATGTCTAATCCTTTCACTCACTTTATTATTTGCCTGATTTCGTAATGTCTCTATTGATATCTGCTTTCCTACATATTTTCCCCAGTTCATTATTGTGACTGACTCTTCACCTGTGCTGACATTTACATTCACTCTCTAATCGAAACCCTATTGCTAAAGAACTTTTATTCCAAATCCTATACTCACCCTTCTTCTTAAATGTACTGACTATCTTCCTAAAGCTACAGACTATCCCTTTTTGACTGGATGTTCTCTTCTACATTCAATCATCCAAGTATATGTGGTGCGAGCTTCGGAGGAGGAGACCACCAACAGACTACCTCATGCAACTTCAAAGGGTTTTTGGGTGTCCCGCATGCTGGGACTCAGAGCTCACTTGAATACAGAAGATAGCCCTGAGAATAGCTTAAGTAGAGTTTATATACTTTCCCTGGAGAGGACAGGGAGGGAATTTTATTGATGGGTCAGGGCGAGTGGGCGGTTTGCGTGCAACTGGGTGAGGGAGTACATTCTGCAGTTGGGCAGTTGGGGACAGAACATTCTGTGAACAAGATTTGCAAGCATTTCTCAAGATTTCAACAGTGTTTTGTTAAGCATACAGAAAAACAAGAAATGACAAGTACCTATTTTATTAACCTTTCATTCCCCACTTCTTCTTCTGGCTACTTTTAATCATAAAAATGATCATTGGAGGGTGTCACATTCTATGTCGGCTAGTGTCATATTACCATAAGTTTAACTCCTCCAATTTGAGCCTGGAGAAAAGAAATTACACAGTTGAGTAAACAGGGTTTTATAGTTAGCAATAATATGAGGATTATTATTGAACCAGCCAGGGTTGATAAAAACACAGTTAACCAGGGGAACTGTGTGAACCAAGACTCAAGCCACACTTTTTGGGCCTCTCACTCTTGTTGATGCTCTTCAAGGTGTCTTTTAAATTTACTCATAGATTTTATTACAACTCCAGTATGGTCAGCATAAAAACAAAATTCTTCCCTCAATGCAGCACAAAGGCCCCCTTCTCTAATTAAGAGGAGGTCCAACCCTCAAATGTTCTGTAAAACAATATCAGAGAGAGAGAGGTTAAAGATTCATGCAAAGCTCTGATGGAGGTTTCTAATATCTTAGTTTTGCTCTATTGCTGCTTCTAATTGGGTCATTTGTTGTGTCCCATGGACAATGGCAGTGGTTCCTGTGCCCACCTGTGAAGCAACTCCTATTCCTAATAAGATGGCTAAAGTGAGGGATATATGTTCTCAGTGGAACCGGTTGTATGCCCCCCCCCCTATTTGATCTTCAAATGAACCTGTGTCATGATAGAGCACTCTGGGAAACATCAGCACCATTACACAATTAATCACATCTGTTGACCATTTCATGAAAACATAAACAATGTTTAAGTATATAGAATTATACTGTTGTAGGGACGGACAAGGCGAGGCACCTAAGATAGCACTGAAGACAGGGAAACAGTCCTATTTGGTTGCAACCGGATTCAGAGGGCATTGCTCCTGTTGTAATCAATTAATCCCCTGAAACTCAAGTTTAGGTAGTTTCAGAATTTTGTAGCCAACATATAATGGACGGAGCTAAGAAGTTCACAGTCTGCAGAAGTTCAAAAAAGCAGTATTTGTTTCTGTTTTTTCCTCTGTTCTGGGCAAGTTAACTTTCCAAGAACACCTGGGAGGGGGAGAGCTTTTTTCTTCCCTTTATTATTTTCCCCCTGCCAGCTGTTACCATGGAGCCCAGTTGGTAATTTTTTTACCTTAGAAATGTAGCCATCTCTGTGAAGCCCCAGCTCAAGGCCAGAGGCCTTGTTCACATATTTTGTAAAAAACTAGTTAGGGGTTGTCTAGCTTAGAAGTACTGAGTTTTTTAGCCAGTGGCCAAGTAGAACAGGGCAATAAGAAAAGAGAAAGTTTATCTATATTGAACTCTTTACAGGGACTCTTTGACTGAAAGTTCTAAAATCAGCCATGGTGAAGACTTCTGGAGAAGGTCATTTAAGACTTTTCTGTGGGCCTGGTACAGGGGGGAAGACGGGGAAGCTGGGACTGAGAGCAACTCCGAGGATCTGAGAATGAGGAAAAAGAGAGATGTAAAAGAATAATGGAAAAGGGGTTTGGGAATTTCCGAGCAACAAAACTTGAGCAGTAGAACAGGTAGAGCAGAGCAGAAGACGGGAGTGAGTATCCCAAAATCCTGTGAGGGACTTTAAATTTTAGTAACCTGTTTTCAGTGATGACAAAGCAACTTTAATGGCCATTTATATTACATCTTGAATAAGGGTCTGAGGGTTCTCCTCAGCTCGTTTGAGCTTTGGGTTAGCTGGTAAGAGGACCTTGTGGGACCTGGTGAGGGCACTGATAGGAGAAGAGAGGAATGAGTCGGTGGAGGGGTACCAATGTACCTGCTACGTCAGCAAGGGGGCGATTGTCTGAGAACTGGTGGAGGTTTGGGTTTCTGGTCTAGTAATTGGAGGGGAGAAATCAGGTTGCTTAAGTAGGAGTGACAGCAGAGAGTCTGGAGCAGAAGGCTGAGGTTAAGGGTCTATTGGAGAAGCATAGTTCAGGATGTGAGTGAAGGAGGGAAAAGGCTTCCACATAGGGGAATCTCCTTTCACCCTTTTGAGCACTTGCAGAAGTTAAAAAGGTCACACAAAATTTGAGGATCTAGAGACCCCTCTGGGGGCCATAGTTTTTGGTTGTCTAGTTGGTAATATGTCCAATGCTGTGTACTGAATTTGATGAAGAACTGGGGTTCCATCAGACAGCTCCTGTATGCTCACATCCCCATGATATACAGAAGAAGTCGGCTTTTCCCCCACACAGCCGTTACTGTTTGTGGTTTGATAGTCTGCCGGGCAAACATAGTAATCTAGGCTAGCCAACCTGCATCTGGCTCGCGTGTCCCTACATCCATAAAGTTTGTTTCCATTATCTATGTTACGGAAGGGATTTAATGGTATTTTAGCTGGATCCTCTTCATCAGGGATATCCCAATAGGAAAGACCTATAGCCAGCTGACAAGTGTCTGGGTGGAGAGATGGCCACCAGGTCCCTAAGGGGGCTGTATGCGAGATAGATTAGACTTCTTTTCCAGTAGGATTTGTGATCAGCCATCGCTGCTTAACGGGCTAATGAGGGTTAGGACTACTTGTGGCCAAGGGGAGAGTATATAACCTTATCCACATGGGAAATACACAATTTGAAAATGTTACCAGACTTTTCCAGTTTCCAGAAAGATTCTGGACAGAGAGCAGGTTTGAGATGAGAGACATGGATCCAGGCAGTGATTCTGTTTACCTTTACCACTGTAGGTGTTATAAGTAGAACCTGGTATGGTCCTTTCCAGCGGGGTTCCGGGGATGACACCTGATGTCATCTTACATAGATGAAGTCTCTTACTTGATATGGATGTGGAATCCCCTGGTCACCAATTTGGTAGGCAGTGGCCAGCTGTTTTCACAGGTATCACTGAGTTCTTTCAAGAGCTTTAAGTCTGTCAAGCAAGGGGGTGTGGAATGGATTGTTAGGTCTTACAGTTGGACTTAGGTCCCTTACTGGAGGAGGGCCACCATAGAGAATTTCACAGGGGGTAAGATTACTCAAAGGATACTCTTGCATGAAACATTGCATAAGGCAGGAGCATAGTCCAATCTTTTATGCTGGTCTCTAAGCTTAATTTCGTTAAGGTCTCTTTAATGGTTCTATTCATTCTTTGTACTTGTCCTGAACTCTGGGGTCTATAAGCAAACTATAACTTCCAATTAATCCCCAGGTTCCTGGCTAACCCCTGACTTACCTGGGCCATGAACATCCGTCAATTATCAGATCCTATTACTGGCTTAGCTACCTCCAATGGTAGAGAGGCTTAGTCAGCAGCAGGGGAATCACTTAGAGTGTGTTGTGTGTTAGAGGATGAGGGCAGGGGATAAGGAGGGGGAGAAGAGTCCAGTAAAGCCAAATCTTGTGACTCAGGGAGAACAGAGGGTGGAGGAGGAGGAAGAGGTGAGAGTTTGAGAGATCATGGGGGAAGGAGTAGGAGCAGAGGCAGGGGCAAGGAAAGGCTTCACCCATGGAGGAGGAGATTTGCAGAGGTCCTGCCAAGTTAAGATATATGGCTGTTGATCCGGATGGCTATGTGGCCCTGGCTGAAAGACAATATCTCTGAGTTTTTAAATTAGTGGGAAGTAGAAAGATCCTTCTAGGGGCAATCCAAATCCAAAGGTGAGCCATTCTGAGGAACAGAGAGTCTGCCATGTCCAGCGTTTTACTGAAAAAGAAAAATTCTGAGCCCTTAAGCGGACTTTGGTCCAGTGATCAAGGGTCAGGGACAGAGGCATTGAAGTGCTCTGTCCCATAATGAAAGGTACACAAACAGTATAAGCAATGACACACGACACAGATAAGACAAGACCATAAAGACAGGCAATGGACGTCCAACACTGAGACCAGGAATGTGTAGCCTGCAAAACCCAATGGGATGGCAATACCGAATCTGAAACAAAATATCACTGAGTCGAGGAGACTATTGTTCCTTGATTTCCTGAGTCCTCTGTGGGGTCCCCCAGGGAGGTGCCCTGTGTCCCTGTGACACGTCTCTCAGCCACCATCAGAGAGAGCCCAGGCTCTTCATCGCCAGCAATTTTGCCAAGCCCTAATATGAAACCTGAAACCAGAAAGGCGCATTACTTGCTCTGAGAGGAGCATGTTGGGGTCTCTCGTCCACCACTGCCGGAACTCGGTGGAACCTCAATATGTAAAGGTCAGGCGAGTGTCTGATGAAGAGACTACCAAGAGACTGTCTCATGCAACAGCAAAGGGTTAATTTGGGTCCAGCATGCTGGGGATCAGAGCTAACTTAAATAGAGCAGAGAGCCCTGAGAACAGCTTAAGCAGAGCTTATATACTTTCCTTGGAGAGGGAAGGGAGGGAAGTTTACTGATGGGTAAGTGCGAGTGGGCGGTTTGCGTGACACTGAGTGAGGAAGTACATTCTGCAGTTTGGCAGTTGGGAACAGTACATTATACAACAAGATTAGCAAACATTTCTCAAGATTTCAACAGTGTTTTGTTAAGCATACAGAAAAACAGGAAATGACAAGTACCTATTTTATTAACCTTTCACTACCAACTATCCCTTTTTGACTGGATGCTTCTTCTACATTAATTCATCCAAGGTACAAGGTCCTATGCCCTTGTATATCGATTTATCTGAGACATCTCTTCAGAACGTAATTCAATGCTGTGTATCCCAATAAAGGGCCCAATGCCCTTCTGGGCTTCAAATCATACTTAGATTTCTTTTTTCATACATATATTACACCTATATATTCTTATACACATAGCAAGTTCCAAATACCATTATTCATCCAGCAGAATGATTTCTAACCCAAATCAAACATGTTTTTAACCATAACCATACACTGTTCCCTCAATCTAACTTTACAGAAGAGCAAGGAAAGAGTTGATCTTACAATACAGAAATGTAGGGAAACTTCCACCTGCTGAAGGTCCTTGCAGAAATGATCCCTGGAGAAGATATAGGCAGCTATGAAGAACCTGAGAGACCAAAAGTCATCTTCCATGGCAAACAACACGGTCAGGATAAAAGGTTGTGTCTGAATCAGATTCTCTTCTTAATGTAGAGAACATGGACCAAACCAGGCCTGTGTGGAGATCAATTCCTGGGTGCCTATGGTTGATATACCATTCTAACTTGTTAAAGTGTCACAAGAAGTAGGGGAAGCCTCAATCTCATGGGACCTTTGGAAGCAAAAGTTAGGAAACAGTGGTTGCCAAGACAGTGACCTCATTCAGTTCCTGAAGGAAGTGACCTCACCTCAATTCCTTGGTGATGGAACTCTCTGAACTTGGGATCCAGGAAGCCAGGCACCCAGAGCCAGTCCCAGTCTCAGTCACAGTGGTCTCACTTGTTTCAATTTACCAAAGACAGAGTCAGTCTTTCTTGGTACCTACAGATGTGAGAAGGCCAAATGCCAGGAAAGCTCTGAAGCGGGGCTTTTCCTGAGAAAGTAGGTAGTGGCTCACCGTTGGCTCCTGAGAAGTTCACAGAGTTGGCCAAGGAGACCAGATCTGAGACAGGACGAGCCATTTCGGAAGAACATATTATGACCCACAAGTCAGAGGACACTCCGGATTGTCACAGACCTACTTGGGGGAAGAAGGTGCCTTTGTGGGTGTGGTTTTGGGTTTGTGATTTTGTCTCATTTTCTGAGAATAGGAAGAAAAGTAGGTTTGTTTCATTGAAGTGGACTGTTTCTAGTAAGTTGTTTAACATGGCGAGTGTTTCTATGTCTGTGTATCCCACTGTGTCAGTGGTTGTAGACATTAGAAAAGAGAATTCATCAATGGATGTGTCGTATCTAGTAGAAAGCTTCTCAGCATTCATATTGCCCCATTTATGACTGGACTGTAGCTTGCCTTATCGATGAGCAACACCTGCTATATTCCTAAGTTTCTGTTTTCTTCCTGAATTCCGGCCAATCTCAAAAATAGGCCCATGGTTTTTTTTTTTTTTTCAAGATATGTACCACCTCAAAGATCTGTGACATGGCCATGTACTGGATAGCAGTAGGGAATGGCGAGCATCTCAGAAAACTTAGATGTCAGTGTGACCAGGAAAGTCTCAGAGGAGAAACCCTGCTTTGGGCCTTTTGCTTACCTATTGTTCTGTTGCCCTGAATGTCAGGAAGGTCTTTGGCTCAGGCAACCCGTTTGTGAAGCCTGAAGAAAACAGTATTCAAATGGAAACGAACGGCATACCTGTGGCTCTTTCCTTAAATGCTTTGGAAAGGGATGTGTCTGAATCAGCCCCTTGACCCTGTGTGTGGCTGTGGCTTAGATTCTCAGCACCTGATGGATCTAAAGAAAGTTTCCATGTTTTCATCCAAAACCAAAATGGCCAAAAGAGCAGTCATTGGAATAAAGTCTCTCGACTTCCTCTGTAAGGTTCCTGAACTCCATCTAGTGAGGATAGGGATCCTTTGGATCAAATGAGTTCTTCAAAACTTGCAGAGGCTTGCCCATATGTGCTTGGGTTTCCTCATGACTAAAATTCACATAAAGAATCTAAACCGCACAGTCAGTAGGCCTCAAATTGGAGAATTGGAGCGGTATTAACGGCAGGCCTATTGATCACTCCTGGTTGACAGGATGGGAGTCCAGGCCACTTTGACTTTAGGCAAATGAGGGACAAAGGAGCTTATTTAGAACACTGTCTTGGTCTGCACCCCTCATGAAAAACTCCATCCAGATTATGATCAGTGTCTATATGGAAGAAGATGAGGGCCATATAGGATTGTTCTTGTTTTAATTGTGGTAATTTGTGTGGTAGTTGGAAGAGATGAGTGGGACCACCTGGGCTTGAACTCTGGCGTGATTCCCCTTAGAGACTGAGTTCTGGAACTGACCTCAGAGAAGTATTGCAAAAAATAGTGTTGGTATTTTAGGAGGCCACGCTTGAGAATTGCCCTTGGAAACTGGGATCTAGGCCCAGGATGGCTTTCCACAGAGCTCGGGAATTCTGAGCCAGGATATCACATGATTTAATTCTTAAAGACTTGGCAGCCATAGTTGAGAGTCCAAACACAGATGGACCTCACATTGCTGACCTCAATGTGTCTGGATTCATGTGACCTTTTGGTCACTCTTTTTGAAGGCTTTCCTGTGAGTGTTCTCCAGAGCTTTCATTGAAATGAGATTCCTCACCATTTAATGGTTCCTGAATTAATTGAAACCCACAGTGCCTCCAACTTCATCCTTGAAAAATGACTAGATTAATACCATAAAATTTTTAAAATTCCCATGACCACGTGGCACTGGAGAAACTTTGGATGTCCTGTTGCTGATCATGAGTGTACCAAACAGTGCCTTGATTGACTGGGTTTCTTGAAAAAGGTGTAGAACAGAGATGCCAGTTATTTGGAGCCTGCTGAGTAGTGGGCGTAGAGCAGTGTACTGTAGGTGTGTAAATAAATATTTTTGGTAGGACCACCTATATCTTCCATTGGCTTCCAAAGACTTGCGACTGACATGGTGCAGGCAGCAGACTTTTATATGTAAAGGCATCTTGTTATATGGAGAGGTTTCTGTGCAATGTTCAGAATCAGGTTGCTATAGTCAAGGGGAAAGCTATGTGGGATTGAAGCCTGGTTTGTACATTCTCTTGGCGACCCTGAACAACCACACATGACAGAACTCCTTCCAGCATTGTGTCCCAGTTGAACTCCTTGTATTTCATGAAGCAAATACTAAACTCCAAGTGCAGCAGTAAGAAACACCCTGAAAAGTGGAGGATGACCAAATGGCTTCACAGATCACACGGGAAGACACTTAGCTCCGAGTGGCTACAGTTTACCTACAAAGGGAGAATTCAGAACTGCTGCCTCATGTTCATTAGAAAATAAGGAACCACGTCCTCCAGGTCACATAGATGCAGACCCAGATTTCATGGTGTCACTACAAACAAAGCTAAATCTCCTGACAATTACATATATTTCTTGTGCCCAACCTCAGAGGAAGTTTCTCAAGAAGTCTTTATGCCAGCACAGCTCCATGTTTCTGGAGGGTTTACCCTCTCCCTTACTTTTGGAAACTGTTCTAATACCTCCATTGTTGTGAACTCCAGAGCATTTTCCATTCCACATATGTATTCACAGATTTTCTAACTCCTCTCCTCTAATTGTGTCTTACTTTTAGCCATGGTTATGTCAAGGCATTGTTCTGGATGAGAGAGGGAAGATTTTTGTGTATCATATGTTTGCATACACATTAGGTTCATTTTCCTTTTTTTCATTTGAAATACTGAATCCCTGACACTAACCCATACCCTACCAGACTCTGACTACTAATAATAATATCATGGAGAAAAAGAACCCTAACTGAATAGAAATACAGGCCTTTCATAGGAAGCATGGTGTATACTTGTATTTGCCTTCTGCTTTATGAAGGGTATGTGTTTTAAATCTAGTCAACTTTTCATTGTAATATTTCTCCATGATTTTTTAAAGTTATCACATATGTAAATTCCTGTCTCCATTTCTCTGTGTCCTATTCAGCACATGTATTTTTTTAATGCATATATAGTATCCAACCTGGTATCACACGTACATTCTTGTGAGCTCACTGACTTTGGAATATAAAAATTGTGAGAAGAGATGACTCTCCCTAAATAATGATGGAACTGAAAATTCAACCTATGGGTGAGCTTCCTAGTGAAAAACACTATACATAAATGCATGTTCAGTAAAATGAATATTTTTGGATATGGGGATGAATTATATTTCATGATGAATGTTGATTGGCATATATATTGCTAAATATTAATGTGTGTGTGTGTGTGCGAATGTGTGTGTGTGTGCGTGTGCATGTTTGTGTGTGTGTGTGTGTGTGTGTGTGTGTGTGTGTGTATATATATATATATATATATATATATATATATATATATATATTCTCCAGATTATAAAAAAATATAAAAATTATGTGTCTTATTTTACACTCCCTTAATTCATTCATATTCATGTATGTGGATTTAAAATCAAATTTTCACAATAAAAAATTTTATTCTCAGCAATATTCATAAACCTGAAATACATATTGGTTTCCTGCTACTGAAAACTAAGTTCAGTGGATGGTGCTTACAAACCTAATATTTCTACAGTAACTGACCCAGTTTAACATCAATGCAAGTAGATTGCTATGGGACATGATGTGTATTTTGAAGTTCATTTTTACTCAACACTGGTACATTATTATTTCTTCAGTTTATGGACATCATAGGATATATTCTTTCATCCACAACTTCACATATTTATAAACATTTGGTTAACTTTCAATTACTTACTACTTCAGAACACATGTATTCTTCCATGTTTCTTTACTGGTCTTTTCACTAGACTTCTTTCTAAACACATTGTTTTTGATTCCATAATCATTTTTGAAGCAATACTCACTCTTCACGATAAACCGTAACCCTAATATTACCATCACATATATAACTGGTTGGTATGATTGTATATATATATCAATATAAGATTTCCAATATATTTTCAGACGCAAACTCAAACCATTATTTAAAGTTGGAACCAGTTATATACTTTATTCACAACATGGTCTATTCATGCATTATCTCAATAATCATCAACACAAGGTACACCTATTTGTATCCCCAGTACTAATTTATTAGTTTTCAGAATATTACTCCCCGTAATGGTGGAAGAGATACTCATGTCACCTGATCTATATATACATTTTACCACAGTAGTATTCTGGACACAAAATGCAAAGGTCACACATATGATTGTACCAAAGCCTAAATGGAAAGTGACCATGGATTACTAAAAGCATCCATGTCCAGGGTGCCTAATGCTCTCAAATGTCAATCCTATTGGTTACTACATAGTTGTTTCTTCCTAAGATTATATATTCAACCTCAAGCCTGTTGAAAATATCTAATCCTATCACTCACTCTATACTTTGCCTGATTTCCTAAAGTCCCTATTGATATCTGCTTTCTTATATATTTTTCAAAGATCATTATTGTGACTGTCTCTTCACATGTGCTGACATTTACATTCACTCACTAAGTGAAACCCTGATGGATCTAAAGAAAGACCATATGTGTGCATTCAAAACTAAAATTGCAAAAAAGAGCAGTCATTGTGGATGAAGATTCTTGCCTTCCTTTGTTAGGTTCCTGACCTCTTTCAAGTGAGAATAGGGATCCTTTGGGTCAAATGAATTCTTCAATGCTCTGCAGATGTGCTTGGGTTTTCTCATGACTCCAAATCGCATAAAAAATCTATACCTGACATTCAATAGGCCTCAATTTATAGAAACAGAGTGGAATTAATGGCAGGCTTTTTGATCACTCCTGGTTCACAGGAAGGGTGTCCATGCCACCCTGACTTTAGGGAAATTAGAGGCAAGGGATCTTATGCTGGAAACTGTCTTTGGTTGCAACCCTCATGGAAACCTCCATCCAGAACTTTTGATGAGTGTCTTTATGGACAAAGATGAGGGCCATGTGGGAGTGTTTTCGTTTTAATTGTGGTCATTTGTGTGGGGGTTAAAAGAAATGACTTGGTCCACCTGGGCTTGAACTCTGGTGTGATTTCCCTTAGAGCCTGAGTTCTGGAACTTACTTCATAGAAGTAAAGAAATGAATTGTGTTGGTTTTTAGGAGGCCACGCATGAGAGTCGCCCTTTGAAACTGAGATCTAGGCCCAAGGTGGTTTTCCACAAAGAAATGAGAATCTCAGCCAGGAAATAACATGATTTTATTCTGAAAGACTTGGCAGCCATTGTTGGCCCTCGGAAACAAGAAGGAGTGGCCATACTCATATCGAACGAAATCAACTTCAAACCTAAGTTAATCAAAAGTGATAAAGAAGGACACTATATACGGTTTAAAGGTACCATTCACCAATAAGACATAACAATTATCAATTTGTATGCACAAAACAATGGTGCTGCAAGTTCAAGAGTCAAATAGGCTATAACACAATAATTACGGGTGACTTCAACACACAACTCTCACCATTAGACAGATCCTCTAGAGAAAAGCTTAATAAAGAAACTATAGAACTCAATAGCACAATCAATAACCTAGACTTAACCAACTATATAGAATATATCAAACATCATAAAGTGGATACATGTTCTTCTCAGCAGCACATTGGTCCTACTCAAATATAGACCATATATTATGCCATATGGAAACTCTTAGTAAATATAAAGGTATGGAGATAATTCCATGTACCATATATGATCACAATGGAATGAAACTTGAAATCAATGATAAAAGAAGGAAGGAAAAATTCTACCTCACCTGGAAAATGAACAATATGTTACTGAATGATCAATGGGTTACAGAAGACATAAAGGAGGAGATAAAAAAATTCTTTGAGACAAATGACAATACAGACACAACATACCAAATTCTATTGGAAACAATGAAAGCAGTTTTAAGAGGGAAATTCATTTCTTGGAATTCTTTTCTCAAAAAAAGAAAACAACAACAACAAAAAAGGATCTTACACTATACCTCAAAAACCTAGAAAAAAAGAGCAAAACAACAGCAAATGTAGTAGAAGACAAGAAATAATTAAAATTAGAGGAGAAGTCAACGAAATTGAAACAAAAAAAAATTGAAAAAATAAAAGTTGGTTCTTTGGAAAAATAAATAAGATTGACAGACCCTTAGCCATGCCAATGAAGAGAAGTAGAGAGAGAACTCAAATTACAAACATATGGGATAAAAAAGGCAATATCACAACAGACACTACAGAAATACAGAAGATAATTAGAAAGTATCTTGAAACCTATATTCGAATAAACACTATATTCCAATAAAACAGAAGATAATGAAGATATCAATAAATTTCTTATGTCATATGATTTGCCCAGATTGAGTCAGGAAGACACACACAATTTAAATAGACCAATAACAAAGGAATAAATAGAAGAAACCATCAAAAGTCTACCAACCAAAAAAAGCCGTGGACCAGATGGGAATACAGCAGAGTTCTACAAAACCTTCAAAAAAGAATTAATCCAAATACTTTTCAAGCTATTTCAAGAAGTAGAAAATTAGGAGTTCTTCCAAATTCATTCTATGAGGCCAACATCACCCTGATCCCAAAACCAGAAAAAGACACTTCAAAGAAAGAAAACTACAGACCAATATCTCTAATAAACTTTGATGCAAAAATTCTCAATAAAATCCTAGCGAATCAAATACAAAAGCATATAAAAAAATGTTCTTCATGATCAAGTAGGATTCATCCCTGGGATGCAAGGCTGGTTCAATATACGGAAATCAATAAATGCAATCCATCAGATCAATAGACTTAAAGAGAAGAACCATATGATCATCTCGATGGATGCAGAAAAATCATTCTACAAAGTAGAGCATCCCTTTATGTTTAAAACACTATAAAATCTAGGAATAATAGGAACTTACCTCAACATGGTAAAAGCTATATATGCTAAACCTCAGGCTAGCATCATCCTAAATGGAAAAAAAACTGAAGGCATTCCCTCCAGAATCTGGAACAAGACAGGGATTCCCTCTATCACCACTTCTATTTAATTTAGTTCTTGAAATACTATCCAGAGCAATTAGACAAAGGAAATTAAAGACATAAAAATAGGAAAAGAAGAACTTAACTTATCGCTATTTGTGGATGACATGATAATATATTTAACAGACCCAAAAGGGTCTACAAAGAAACTGCTAGAGTTAATAAATGAATTCAGCAAAGTGGCAAGATATAAAATCAACACGCATAAATCAAAGACATTCCTGTATATCAGCAACAAAACTTCTGTAATGGAAATGAGGAAAACCACTCCATTTACAGTATACTCAAAGAAAATAAAAAACTTGGGAATCAACCTAACCAAACAGGTGAAAGATTTATACAATGAAAACTACAGAACCCTAAAGAGAGAGATAGAAGAAGATGTTAGAGGATGGAAAAATATGCCCTGTACATGGATAGGCAGAAATAACGTCATCAAAATGGCGATATTACCCAAAGTTCTCTACAGGTTTAATGCGATGCCAATCAAAATCCCAATGGCATTTCTTGTAGAAATAGATAAAGTAATATTAAATTTCATATGAAAAAACAAAAGACCCAGAATAGTGAAAGCAATTCTAAGCAGGAAGTGTGAGTCTGGAGGTATAGCGATACCAGAGTTCAAACTGGACTACAAAGCAATAGTAACAAAAACAGCATGTTACTTGTATCAAAATAGGCAGCTGGACCAATGGTACATAATAGAGGACACAGAGACTAATAAAAAATTACAACTTTCTTATATTTGAAAAAGGGGCTAAAAGCATGCAATGGAAGAAGGATTGCATCTTCAACAAATGGTGCAGGGAAAATTGGAAATCTATATGCAACAAAATAAAACTGAATCCCCTTCTCTCACAATAAACAAAAGTTAACTCAAAATGGATCAAGGATCCAGATATAAAATCAGAGACACTGCGTCTGATAGAAGAAAAAGTTTGCTACGATGTACATACTGTGAGGTTGGGCACCAAATTTCTTAATAGGACACCCATTGCCCAAGAGTTAATAACAAGAATAAACAAATGGGACTTACTTAAACTAAAAAGTTTTTTTTTCTCAGCAAGAGAAACAATAAGAGAGGTAAATAGAGAGCCTTCATCCTAGGAACAAATTTTTACCCCTCACACTTTAGATAGAGCCCTAATATCCAGAATATACAAAGAACTCAAAAATTTAACAATAAGATAACAAATAACCCAATCAACAAATGGGCCAAGGACCTGAACAGACACTTCACAGTGGAGGACATACAATCAATCAACAAATACATGAAAAAATGCTCACCATCTCTAGCAGTCAGAGAAATGCAAGTCAAAACCACCCTAAGATACCATCTCACTCCAGTAAGATTGGCAGCCATTATGAAATCAAACAACAATAAGTGTTGGAGAGTATGTGGGGAAAAGGGTACACTTGTACACTGCTTGTGGAACTGCAAATTGGTGAGGCCAATTTGGAAAGCAGTATGGAGATTCCTGGGAAAGCTGGGAATGGAACCACCATTAGACCGAGCTATCGCCCTTCTCAGACTATTCTCTGAGGATCTTAATAGAGAGCACTATAGGGATACTGCCAAATCAATGATCATAGCGGCACAATTCACAATAGCTAGACTGTGGAATCAACCTAGATGCCCTTCAGTAGAGGAATGGATAAAAAAAAAATGTGGCATCTATACACAATGGAGTATTACACAGCACTGAAAAATGACAAAATCATAGAATTTGCAGGGAAATGGATGGCATTAGAATAGATTATGCTAAGCGAAGCTATCCAATCCTTAAAAAACAAGTGCCAAATGTTTCCTTTTATATAAAGAGAGAAAATAAGAACAGAACAGGGAGGAAGAACATGAGAAAAATATTAACACTAAACAGAGATGAGTGGGGGAAGAGAAAGGGAGCGAGAAGGGAAAGCCTATGGAAATGGTAGGAGACACTCAATGTTACACAAAATTACATATAAGAGGTTCTGAAGCTAAAGGGAGGAAAACAAGAAAGAGAATTAAACAACAGCAGATTAGGTAGAGAGGGAAGATGGGAGGGGAGGGGTCATAGTATGGGATAGGAAAGGGAGCAGAATACAACAATAACTAATATGCTATTATGTAAAAACATGAGTGTGTGATGTGATTCTGCGATTTGTATTAGGGGTTAAAATGGTAGCTCATAACCCAATTGAGTCAAATGTATGAAAGATGATATATCATGAGCTTTATAATGTTTTGAACAACAAAAAAAAAAGAATTGAATTTCCAATATTTGAGTCATTTACCAACATTATTTTTAATAAAATTGTCTTTTTATATATATATATATATCTTACTTGCTTGTATCTGCCTTTCAGTTTTAAAAAACTATGTGCTGTAGCCATTCATCCATGTAGTATGTAACAGAAAATTTTGAGTGTCTCTATATAACCAGAATGGACAGGCATCAAGGTTTCCTTCACAAACAAGATGAACGCTTTGCCATAAGAAATTTAATATTCTGCAATACAATTTTTTAACTTTCCAATTAAATTTCAAAAAAAATTTAAAAAAAGAAGAATCTAAACCCCACAGTAAGAAGGCCTCAAATTGGAGAAGTGGTGCATTATTAACGGCAGGCCTATTTGATCACTCCTGGTTCACAGAAAGTGTGTCCAATCCACCCTGACTTTAGGCAAATGAGGGGCAAGGGAACTTATTTTGGACACTGGTTAGTCTGTGCCCCTCATGGAAAACTCAAGCCAACGGTTATGATGTGTGTATATATGGAAAAAGTTGAGGGCCATGTGGGAGTGTTTTGGTTTTAATTGTGGTCATTTGTGTGGCAGTTGGAAGAGATGACTGGGTCCACCTAGGCTTGAACTCTGGTGTGATTCCCCTTAGAGAATGAGATCTGGTACTGACTTCAGAGAAGTATTGCCATGAATTGTTTTGGGATTTCAGGAGGCCACACATCAGAGTCGCCCTTGGAAACTGAGATCTAGGCCCAGGGAGGCTTTCCACAGAGCACTGGGAATCTCAGCCAGGATATCACAGGTTTTATTCTGAAAAACTTGGCAGCCATAGTTGAGAGTTAAAACACACCTGGACTTCACATTGTAGACCTCAATGGGCCTGGCTTTATGTGACCATTTGGCCACTCTTTGGGAAGCCTTGCCTGTGAGATTTCTCCAGATCTTTCATTGAAATGAACTTCCTCAACATTTAATGGTTACTGAATGAATTGAAACCCAAAGTACCAACAACTTCATCTGTGAAAAATGGCTAGATAAATACCATGAATTTTTAGAAATTCCCATGACCAGGTGGCTCTGGAGAACATTTGGATGTCCTTTTGCTGATCATGAGTATACCAGACAATGCCTTGATTGACTGGGTATCATGAAAATGGTGTAGAACAGAGATGCCAGAAAGTGGGAGCCTGCTGAGTAGTGGGCCTAGAGCAGTGGTGTGCAGGTGTGTTATCAAACATCTGTGGTGGGCCCATGTGGATCTGCCATTGACTTTCAAATGCCTTGAGACAGACACGGTGCAGCCTCAGACCCTTCTATATAAAGGCATCTTGTTATAGGGGTTTCAGGGCAATGTTTACAATCAGGTTGCTATGGTCAAGGGGTTAAGCTATGTGGGATAGAAGCCTGGTCGGTGCATTGTACTGTAGACCCTGACACACCACACGTGACAGAAATCCCTCCAGCACTGTGTCCCAGTTGAACTTGTTGTATTTAGTAAAGCAAATACCAAACTCCCAGTCCAGAAGCAAGAAACACCATGAAAAGTCGAGGATGACCAAATGGCTTCACAGTCCACATGGGGAGACACTTAGCCCCAGTGGCCACAGTTTAGTTACAAAGAGAGAATTCAGCACTGCTTCCTCATGTTCATTGGAAAATTAGAAACCATGTCCTCCTGGTCACAAAGATGCAGACCCAGCGTTGATGGTCTCACTACATAGGAAGCTAAAGCTCCTGACAACAACATATATTTCAAGTGCCCAACCTCAGAGGCAATTTCTCAAGAAGTGTTTAGGCCAGCATATCTCCATGTTTGTGGAGTGTTTACCATGTCACTTACTATTGGAAACTGCTCTATCAACTGCAAGGTTGTGAACTACTGAGCATTTTCCATTCCAGAGATGTATTCACAGATTTTCTAACTCTTCTACTCTAATTGTGACTTACTTGGGGCGAAGGTAATGTCAAGTCATTGTTCTGGATCAGAGAGGGAAGATTTTTTTTGTAGCACATATTTGCATACACATTGGATTCATTTTCCAATTTTCTATTTAATATACTGAATCCCTGACACTAACCCATACCCTACTAGACTATGACTACTAATCTTAATATAATGGAGAAAAATAACCCAAACAGAATAGAAATACAAGCATCTCAGAAGAGGCATGGTGTGTAGTTGGACTTTCCTTTTGCATGATATAAGGTAGGAGTTATTAATCTAGTCAATTATTTGTTGAAATAATTCTCCATGTGTTTTTAAAGTTAAGAAATATGTGAATTCCTGACTCCCTTTCTCTGTAGCCTATTAAGCACATGTATTTTTATATGCACAAATAGAATCCTACCTGGTTTCACACGTACATTCTTGTGAGGTGGCTGACTTGGCAGATACAAATTGTGAGAAGAGATCACTCCTCCTAAACGCTGTTGGAACTGAAAATTCAACCCATGGGTGAACTTCCTAGATGAACAAAATTATACATACATCCATGTTCAGTAAAATGAATATTTTGGGATATGCCGATGAGTTATTTTTCATGATGAATTTCGATTGGCATATATATTCCTATATTATAATGAGTGTGTGTTTGTGTGTCTATATATATATATAGTCTCCAGATTTTCCAAAATATGAAATATGTGTGTCTTATACACCGCCTGAATTCATTCATATTCATATATGTGGATTTATAATCAACTTTTAACAAGTTTATTCTCAGAAATATACATCCACTGAAATACATATTTGTTTCTTAGTACTGAAAAATAACTTCAGGGAAGGGTGCTTACAAATCCTAATATTTCTACAGTAACTGACCAAGTTTAACATCAATGCAAGGAGATTCCTATTGGATATGATGTGTTTGTTAAAGTTCATTTTTATTCAAACCTGGTACGTTATTATTTCTTCAGTTTATGGACATCATAAAATATATCCTTTCATTCACAAGTTCACAAATTTATAAATATGTGGTTCACTTTCAATCACTTCCTCCTTCAGAACACATATATTCCTCCATGTTTTTTGACTGGTCTTTTCACTAGACTTCTTTCTAAACACATTATTTTCGATTCCATCATCATTTTTTAAGCAAAACTCACACACTATTCATGATAAACGGTAACCCTAATATTACCATTAGATATATAACTGGTTGGAATGAAGGTATGTATATCAAAATATGATTTCCTCTATAATTTCAGATATCAATACAATCCATTATTTAAATTTGGAACCAGTCAAATAATTTATTCACAGTATGGTCTATTAATGCATCATCTCTATATTCATCAACACAGGGTAAACCTATTAGTATCCCTAGTACTAATTTATTTTTTTTCAAAATATTGCTTCCAGAAATGGTGGAAGAAATACTCATGTCACCTCATCTACGTATACATATTATCACAGTAATATTCTGGACACAAAATGCAAAGGTCACCCTTATGATTGTACCAAAGCCTCAATGGAATGTGAACATGGATTACTAAAAATATCCATGTCCAGGTTGACTAAGGCTCACAAATGTCAATCTTATTGGTGACTACATATTTGTTTGCTCTTAAGACTATGTATTCAATCTCAACCCTGTAAAAAATGTCTAATCCTATCACTCACTTTATACTTTGCCTGATTTCCTAATGTCTCTATTGATGTCTGCTTTCGTACATATTTTCCCCAGTTCATCATTGTGCCTGACTCTTCACATATGGTGTCATTTATATTCACTCTCTCACCGAAACCCTATTGCTAAAAACTTTTGGTCCAAATCCTAGACTCACTCTTCCTCCTAAACCTACTGACTATCTTCCTAATCCTACACACTATCCCTTTTTGACTGGATGTTCTCTTCTACATTTAATCATCTGAGGTACAGGGTCTTATGCCATTGTATATCAATTTAACTGAGACCTCAGTGCAAAACATAACTCAAGCTAAGGATCCCAATCAACGGCCCAAATCCTTCTGGGCTTCAAATATTACCTAGATTTCTGTTTTCATACTTATATTTTACCTCTATATTCTTATAAATATCGCTGGTTCCCACTACCATTATTCATCCAGCAGAATGATTCCCAACCCAAATGGAACATGCTATTAACCCTAACCATACAATGTTCCCTCAATCTCACTTTACAGAAGAGCAGGGACAAAGTTGCTATTACAATACTGGAAGCTAGGAGATCTTCCACCTGCTGAGTACCTCAAAATCTATGCAGAAATGATCCCTGGAAAAGATGTAGGCAGCTATGAAGGACCTGAGAGAACAAAAGTCATCTTCCATGGCAAACAACATGGTCAGGATGAAAGGATGTTTCTGAGTCAGCCTCTCTATTCTTAATGTAGGGAAGATGGACAAAACCAGGGCTGTGTGGAGAGCTGTTCCCAGGTGACTATGGTTTCTATACCATTCTAACATGTGAAAGTATCACAGGAAGTAGGGCAGCCTCCATGTCAGGAGACACTAGGAAGCAACTGTTAGGACAAAGTGGTGGCCAAGACAGTGACCTCATTCATTTTCTTAAGGTAGTGACCTCACTTCACTTCCTTGGTGATGGAACTCTCTGAATTTTGTGATCCAGGAAGCCAGGAACCGAGAGCCAGTCCCAGTCCCAGTCGCAGTGTGCTCACTTCTTTGGATTTACCAAGGACAGAGTCAGTCTTTCTTGGTACCTACTGATGTAAGGGTTGGCAAATACCAAGAAAGCTCTGAAGAGGGGTCTTTCCTGAGAGGACAGGAATTGGCTCACCACTGCCTCATGAGAACTTTACAGAGTTGACCAAGGAGACCAGATTTGAGACAGAAAGGCCATTTCTGGGGAACATCGTATGGCCTACCAGTCAGAGAACACTCCAGATAGTCACAGACCTACTTGGGGGAAGGAGGTGCATTTGTGGGTGTTGGGCTGTGTTTGTGGTTTTTTCTCATGTTCTGAGAATAGGTAAAAAAGGAGGTTTGTTTGGTTTGAAGTGGACGGTTTCCAGTAAATCATTTGACAAGGAGACTCTTTCTAGGTCTGTGTATCCCACTGTGTTTTTTTCTTTGTAGATATTAGAAAAGAAAATAGCTCATTAGGTGTGTCCTGTCTAGTAGAAAGCTTCCCAGCATGAATCCTTCCCAATTAATGAATGGACTGAGGCTTGCCTTATCCATGGGCAACACCTGATATCTACCTAAGTTCCCACTTTTTTCCTGAATTCTGGCCACTCTCAAGATTAGTATCATGTATTTTTGTACAAGATATGTACCACCTCCAAGCTCTGTGACAAGGCCATGTACTGGATAGCTGAAAGGAATGGCAAGAATCTCAGAAAACTCACATATCAGAGTTACCAGGAAAGTCTCCATGGAGAAACCCTGCTTGGGGCCTTTTGATTACCTATTTTTCTGTTGCTCTGAATGTCAGAAAGGTCTTTGCCTCAGGCCAAATCTTAGTGAAATCTGAAGAAAAGAGTTTTCAAATGGAATAGAATGGGCATCACCTGTGGCTCTTTGCTTCATTGCTTTGGAAAGGAATGTGTCTGAACCAGACTCTCGGCCCTGTGTGAGCCTGTGGTTTATATTTTCAGCACCTGATGGATCTAAAGAAAGATCCCATGTGGGCATCCAAAACCAAAATGGAAAAAAGGTCAGTCATTGTGGATGAAGCCTCTCGCCTTCCTCTGTAATATTCCTGACCACCGTAAAGTGAGAATAGGGATCATTTGTGTCAAATGAGTTCTTCAAAGCCCTGCAGAGGCTGTACAATAGGTGTTTGGGTTTTCTCATGACTCCAATTCACAGAAAGAATCTATAATCCACAGACAGTAGGCCTCAAATTTGAGAAGTGGAGCAGTATTAACGGCAGGCCTATTTGATCACTTCTGGTTCACAGGAACGTTGTCCAGGCCACCCTGACTTTAGGCAAATGAGGGGCAAGGGAGATTATTTTTGACACTGTCTTGGGCTGTGCCCCTCATGGAAACCTCCAGCTAGAGGTTATGATGTGTGTCTATATAAAAGAAGAAGAGGGCCATGTGGGAGTGTTTTGGTTTTAATTGTCGTCATTTGTGTGGCAATTGGAAGAGATGCCTGGGTCCACCTGGGCTTGAACTCTGTTGTGATTCCCCTAGAGACTGAGTTGTTGAACTGACCTTGGGATTTTAGGAGGCCACGCATGAGATTCGCCATTGGAAACTGAGATATTGGCCCAGGGTGACTTTCCACAGAGCACTGGGAATCTCAGCCAGGATATCACAAGATTTTTTTCTGAAAGATTGGCAGCCATAGTTGAGAGTCAAAACACACATGGACCTCACATTGTAGACCTCATTGGGCCTGGCTTCATGTGACCTTTTACCCACTCTTTGGGAAGCCTTGCCTGTGAGAGTTCTTCAGAGTTTTCATTGAAATGAGATTTCTCACCATTTAATGGTTCCTGTATAAATTGAATCCCGCAGTGCCTCCAAGGTCATTATTGAAAAATATCTAGATAAATATCATGAATTTTTTGAAATTACCATGACCAGGTGGCACTGGAGAACCTTTGGATGTCCTGTTGCTGATGCTGATTGTACCAGACAGTGCCTTGATTGACTGGGTTTCATGAAAATGGTGTAGAACATAGATGCCAGAAAGTTGGAGCCTGCAGACTAGTGGGCCTAGAGCAGTGGAGTGTAGGTGTGTGAAAAAACATCTGTGGTGGGGCCACGTGGATCTGCCATTGGCTTAGAAATGACTTGTGACTGACATGGTGCAGCCAGCACACCCTTCTATTTAAAGGCATCTTGTAATATGGAGATGATTCCTGCCAATGGTCAGAATTAGGTTGCTATTGTCAAGTTGAAAATCTATCTGGGATTGAAGCCTCACTGGTGCATTTTCCTGCAGACCCTCACGCACCACACGTGAGAGTACATCCTCCAGGACTGTGTCCCAGTTGAACTCCTTGTATTTCGTGAAGCCAATACCAAAACTCATAGTGAAGCATTAAGAAACACCATGAAAGTGGAGGATGACCAAATGGCTTTACAGACAACACGGTTAGATACTTAGACAACAGTTGCCAAAGTTTACCTACAAAGAGAGAATTCAGCACTGCTGTCTCATGTTCACTAGAAAATAAGGAACCATGTCATCCAGGTCACATAGATGGAGACCCAGCATTGATGGTCTCACTACAAAGGAAGCTAAAGCTCCTGACAACAAGATGTATTTCAACTGCCCAACCTCAGAGGCAGTTTCTCAAAAAGTCATTAGGCCAGCAGAGCTCCATGTTTGTGGAGTGTTTACCCTCTCCCTTTTTGTAAACTGTTCTACCTCCTACAAGTTTGTGAACTCCTGAGCATTTTCCTTTCCACATATGTATTCACAGATTTTCTAACTCTTCTCCTCTAATTGTGTCTTATTTGGGGCGAAGGTAATGTCAAAGCATTGTTCTGGATGAGAGTGGGAAGATTTTTGTGTAGCACATATTTGCATACACATTAGATTCATTTTCCTATTTTTCATTTGAAATACTGAATCCCTGACACTAACCCATACCCTACTAGACTCTGACTACTAATCCTAATATGATGGAGAAAAAGAAACCTAACAGAATAGAAATACAGGCCTTTCATAGGAGGTATGGGGTATACTTGGACTTGCCTCCTGCTTTATCAAGGGTATGTGTTATAAATCTAGTCAACTTTTCATTCTAATACTTCTCCATTAGTTTTTAAAGTTAACACATATGTAAATTTCTGTCTCCCTTACTCTGTAGCCTATTCATCACATGTATTTTTTTATGTATCTTTAGAATTCTACCTGGTATCAAATGTACATTCTTGTGAGCTCGCTTATTTTGGAAGATACAAATTGTGAGAAGAGATCACTCCCTCTAAATACTAATGGAACTGGAAATTCAACCTATAGGTGAATTTCCTAGATGAACAGTATAATGCATAAATAAATGTTCAGTAAAATGAATATTTTTCAATACTTGGATGATATATATTTCATGATGTATTTCGAGGGCATATATATTGCTACATTTTAATGTCTGTGTATGTGTGTGTGTATCTATCTATTTATCTATCTATCTATCTATATAGATAGATACAGATATCTACTGTTAAGATTTTCCAAAATATGAAATATATGTGTCTTATTATACACTCCCTAAATTCACTCATGTGTGTGTATGTAGATTTATAATCAACTTTTCACAAAATTATTCTTAGATATATTCATCCACCTTAAATACATATTTATTTCCTAGTACTGAAAACTAAATTCAGTGAATGGTGCATGCAAATCATAATATTTCTACAGTGACTGACCCAGTTTCAAATCAATGCAAGTAGACACCTATGGGACCATGATGTGTATTTTGAAGTTCATTTTTATTCAACACTGATACAGTACTATTTCTGCAGTTGATGGACATAATAGGATATATCCTTTCATCCACAATTTCACAAATTTATAGGCATTTGGTTACTTTCAATCACTTCCTACTTCAGAACACATGTATTGCTCCATGTTTCTTGGCTGTTCTTTTCATGAGATTCTTTCCAAACACATTATTATTGATTTCCATAATCACTTTTGAAGCAAAACTCACACACTCTTCATGATAAACCATAATGCTAATATTACCATTAGATGTATAACTGGTTGGAATGAATGTATGTATATCAATATAAGATTTCCTATATATTTTCAGGTATCAATTCAATCCATTATTTAAAGTTTGAACCAGTTATATTATTTATTCACAGTATGGTCTATTAAGGCATCATCTCTATATTCATAGACTGATGGTATACCTATTTGTATCCCCAATACTAATTTATAAGTCTTTAAAATATTGCTTTCAGAAATGGTGGAAAAAATACTCTAGTCACCTGATATACATATACATTTCATCACAGTAATATTCCTCACACAAAATGCAAGGGTCACACTTATGATTGTACCAAAGCCTATATTGATAGTGAGCATGTATTACTAACAACATCCATGTCCTGATTAACTAATGATCTCAAATATCATTCCTATTGCTGACTACATATTTGTTTCTTCCTAAGATTATATATTGAAACTGAACCCTGTTAAAAATCTCTTATCCTATCACTCACTTTGTACTTTGCCTGATTTCCTAATGTCTCTATTGATATCTGCTTCCTACACATTTTCCCCAGTTCATCACTGTGACTGACTCTTCACATATGCTGAGATTTACATTCAGTCTCTAACCAAAACCCTATATCTAAAGAACTTTTTGTCCAACTCCTCGACTCACTCAAATGGGTGCTTCAAAGCCCTGCACAGGGTAGTCCATAGGTACTTGGGTTTTCTCATGACCCCAATTCACATAAAGAATCTATACCCCACAGAGAGTAGGCCTCAAATTGGAGAAGTAGAGCAGTATTAAAGGCAGGCCTATTTGATCACTCCTGGTTCACAGGAAGGGTTTCCAGGCCACCCTGACTTTAGGCAAATGAGGGGCAAGTGAACTTATTTTGGACACTGTCTTAGGCTGCGACCCTCATGGAAACCACCATCCAGAGGTTATGATGAGTCTCTATATTGAAGAAGATGAGGGCCATGTGGGAGTGTTTTGGTTTAATTGTGGTCATTTGTGTGGTGGTTGGAAGCGATAACTGGGTCCACCTGGGTTTTAACTCTGGAGTGATTCCCCTTAAAGACTGAGTTCTGGAAATTAACTCAGAGAAGTATTTCCATGAATTGTGTTGGGATATTAGGAGGCCACACATGAGAGTTGCACTTGGAGACTGAGATCTAGGCCCAGGATAGCTTTTGAAAGAGCACTGGGAATCTCAGCCAGGATATCACATGACTTTATTCAGAAAGATGTGGCAGCCATAGTTGAGAGTCAAACACACATGGACCTCACATTGTAGACCTCAATGGGCCTGGCTTAATGTGACCATTTGGCCACTCTTTTGGAAGCCTTGCCTCTGAGAGTTCTCCAAGCTTTAATTGAAATGAGCTTCCTCACCATTTCATGGTTCCTGAAAGAATTGAAAGCCACAGTGCCTCCAACTTCATCCTTGAAAATTGGCTAGATAAATACCATGAAATTTTTTAAATTCCCATGAACAGGTGGCACTGGAGAACCTTTGGATGTCTGTTGCTGATCACGAGTGTACCAGACATTGCATTGATTGACTGGGTTTCATGAAAGTGGTGAGAACAGAGATGCCAGAAAGTTGGAGCCTGCTGACTAGTGGGCCCAGAGCAGTGGTGGGCAGGTGTATGATAAAACATCTGTGGTGGGGCCACGTGGATCTGCCATTGGCTTCCAAATGACTTGTTACTGACATGGTGCAGCCAGCAGACCATTACAAGTAAGGGGACCTTTTTATATGGAGAAGTTTCAGGTCAATGTTCAGAATCAGGTTGCTATGGACATGGGTGCAAGCTTTTTGGAATTGAAGCCTGGTTGATGCATTCTCCTGCAGATCCTCACCCCCTACACGTGAGAGTACATCCTCCATCACTGTGTCCCAGTTGAACTCCTTGTATTTCGTGAAGCCAATACCAAACTCATAGTGCAGCAGTAAGAAACACCACGAAAGTGGAGGATGACCAAATGGCTTTACAGACAACACAGTTAGATACTTAGACCATAGTTTCCAAAGTTTACCTACAAAAGAGAATTCAGCACTGCTGCCTCATGTTCAATAGCAAATAAGGAACTATGTCATCCAGGTCACATAGATGCCGACCCAGCTTTGATGGTCTCACTACAAAGGAAGCTAAAGCTCCTGACAACAACAAATATTTCAAGGGCCCAAACTCAGAGGCAGTTTCTCAAAAATTCATTAGGCCACCAGAGCTCCATGTTTGTGGAGTGTTTACCCTGTCCCTTACTTTTGGAAATTTCTCTACCACCTCCAATGTTGTGAACTCCTGAGCATTTTCCTTTCCAGATATATATTCACAGATTTTCAAACTCTTCTCCACTAATTTTGTATTACTTGTCGCGAAGGAAATATCAAGGCGTTGTTCCAGAGGACAGTGGGAAGATTTTTGTCTAGCAAATATTTGCATACACATTAGATTCATTTTTCTATTTTTCATTAGAAATACTGAATCCCTGTCACTAACCCATACCCTACTAGACTCTGACTACTAATCCTAATATGATATAGAAAAAGAAACCTAACAGAATAGAAATACAGGCCGTTCATAGGAGGCATGGTGTATACTAGGACTTGCCTTCTGCTTTATCAAGTGTATGTGTTATAAATCTAGTCAACTTTTTATTGTAATACTTCTCCATGAGTTTTTAAAGTTAACACATATGTACATTTATGTCTTCCTTTCTCTGTAGCCTATTCATCTCATGTATTTTATTAGCATATATAGAATCCTACCTGGTGTCACACGTGCATTCTTGTGACCTTGCTGTTTTTAGAAGATACAAATTGTGAGAAGACATCACTCCACCTAAATACTGATGGAACTGAAAATTCAACATATTGGGGAATTTCCTAGGTGAACAACATTATACAAAAATCCATGCTCAGTAAAAAGAATATTTTTGGATATGAGGATCATATATATTTCATGATGAATTTTGATTAGCATATATATTGCTACATTTTAATGTCTGTGTTTTTATCTTTATAATATAAAGATACATATATATCTTTTCTCCAGATTTTTCAAAATATGAAATATATCTGTCTTATACTACACTCACTAATTTTACTCATGTTCTTATATGTGGATTTATAATCAAATTTTCACAAGATTATTCTCAGAAATATTTATCCACATGAAATACATGTTTATTTCCCAGTACTGAAAACTAACTTCGGTGAATGGTGCTTACAAATCCTAATATTTGTACAGTAACTGACCCAGTTTAACATCAATGCAAGTAAAATCCTATGGGACATGATGTTTATTTTGAAGATTATTTTTATTCAACACTGGTGCATTACTATTTCTTCATTTTTTGGACATCATAGGATATAACTTTTCATCCACAAGTTCACAAATCTGTAGGCATTTGATTCACTTTCAATTACTTCCTGCTTCAGAACATATGTATTCCTCCATGTTTCTTGGCTGTTCTTTTCATGAAATTCTTTCCAAACACATTATTTTCGATTTCCATAATCATTTTTGAAGCAAAACTCCCACACTCTTCATGATAAACCATAATGCTAATATTACCATTAGATGTATAACTGGTTAGAATGAATTTATATATATCAATATAAGATTTCCTATATATTTTCAGATATCAATTTAATCCATTATTTAAAGTTTGATTCAGTTATATTATTTATTTACAGTATGGTCTATTAAGGCATCATCTCCATAATCATAGGCACAGGGTACACGTACTTGTGTCCCCAATACTAATTTATAAGTCTTAAAATATTGCTTTCAGAAATGGTTGAAGAAATACTCTAGTCACCTGATATACATGTACATTTCATCACAGTAATATTTTGACAAAAAATGCAACGGACACACTTATGATTGCACCAAAGCCTAAATTTAATGTGAGCATGGATTAATAACAACATCCATGTCCTGATTAACTAATGATCTCAAATATCATTCCTATTGGTGACTACATATTTGTTTCTTCCTAAGATTATATATTGAAACTCAACCCTGTTAAAAACGTCTTATCCTATCACTCACTTTGTACTTTGCCTGATTTCCTAAAGTCTCTATTGATATCTGCTTTTCTACAAATTTTCCCCAGTTAATCACTGTGACTGACTCTTCACATACGCTGACATTTACATTCACTCTCTAACCAAAACCCTATATCTAAACAACTTTCGGTCTTATCCCTTTTTGTCTGGACGATCTCTTCCTCATTCAGACATCCAAGGAACAAGGTCCTATGCCATTGTATATCCATTTATCTGAGATATCTTTGCGGAAATAATTCAAAGCTAAGTATCCCAATCAAGGTCCCAGTGCCCATCTGGGCTTCAAATCTTTCCTAGTTTCTGTTTTCATACTTATATTACACCTATATATGCTTGTAAATATCGGAGGTTCCAAATACCATAATTCATTCCGCAGAATGATTCCTAACCCAAATCGCACATGTTATTAACCCTGACCATGCAAGTTTCCTCAATCTAACTTTACAGAAGAGCAGAGATAGAGTTGGTCTTACAATACAGGAAGGTAAGGGATCTTCCACCTGCTGAGAAGCTCAAGTTCCATGCAGAAATAAACCCTGGAGAAGATGTAGGCAGCTATGAAGGAACTGAGAGAGCAAAAGTCATCTTCCTTGGTAGAATACCTGGTCAGGATGAAGCGATGTGTCTGAATAAGCCACTCTCTATTTAATGTAGAGAAGATGGAGCAAACCAGGTCTGTGTGGAGAGCTGTTAACATGTGCCAATGGTTGATATACCATTCTAACTTTTGAATGTGACAGAGGAAGTAGGGGCAGCCTCCCTCTCATGGGACCCTTGGAAGCAAATGATAGGATAATGTGGTTGCGAAGGTAGTGACCTCATTCACTTCCTGAAGGAAGTGACCTACCTAACTTACTTGGTGATGGAACTCTCTGAACTTGGGATCCAGAAAGCCAGGGACCCAGAGCCACTCCCAGTCCCAGTCCCAGTGGGTTCACTTGTTTAGATTTATCAAGGACAGAGTCAGTCTTTCTTGATACATACTGATGTGTGGATGGCTAAATGCCAGGAAAGCTCTGAAAAGGGGCCATTCCTGAGAAAGCAGGTAGTGACTCATTGATGGATCCTGACAACTTTACAGAGTTGGTAAAGGAGACCTGATCTGAGACAGGACAGGCCATTTCGGGGGAGCAGAGTAAGGTCCACCAGTCTGAGGACACTCTGGATAGTAACAGACCAACTTGGGTAACGAAGGTGCCTTTGTGGGTGTGGGTGTGAATTTGTGGTTTTGTCTCATGTTCTTAGAATAGGTAGGAAAGGCAGTATGTTTGGTTTGGAGTGGACTGTTTTTAATAAGTCATTTGACATGGCGAGTGTTTCTATGTCTGTGTATCCCACTTTGTCCGTGGTTGTTGATATTAGAAAAATGAATGCATCAATGAATGTGTCCTGTCTAGTAGAAAGCATCCCAGCACACATCCTGCCCAATTTATGAATGGACTGTGGCTTGCCTTATATGGGCAACACCTACTACTTTCCTTAGTTCTTGTTTTCTTCCTGAATTCTGGCCACTCTTCAGAATAGGCTAAAGTTTTTTTGTCCAAGATATGTACCTCCTCCGAGTTCTGTGACATGGCCATGTACTGGATAGCTGAAGGGAATGGGGAGCATCTCAGAAAACTCAGATATCAGTGTGACCAGTAAAGTCTCAGTAGAGAAACCCTGCTTTGTGCCTTTAGCTTACCTACTGTTCTGTTGATCTGAATGTCAGGAAGGGTTTTTCCTCAGGCCAGCAGTTTGTGAAGCCTGAAGAAAACTGCTTTCAATTGGAAATGAATGGGAATCACCTGTGGCTCTTTGCTTAATTGCTTTGGAAAGGGATGTGTCTGTATCATCCTCTTGGCTCTGAGAGAGGCTGTGGCTTAGATTCTCAGCACCTGATGGATCTAAAGAAAGATCCCATGTGTGCATCCAAAACCAAAATGGCAAAAAAGATCAGTCATTGTGGATGAAGTCTCTTGCTTCCTCTGTTAGGTTCCTGACCTCCATCAAGTAAGAATAGGGATCCGTTGGGACAAATGAGTTCTTCAAAGCCCTGCAGAGGTGCTTGTGTTATCACATGACTCCAAATCACATAAAGAATCTATACCTCACAGTCAGTAGGCTTCAAAATGGAGAAACAGAGCAGTATGACTGGTAGGCCTATTTGATCAATCCTGGTTCACAGGAAGGGTGTCCAGGAAACCCTTACTTTAGGCAAATGAGGGGCAAGGGAACTTATTTTGAACACATTCTTGGGTGTGCCCCTAATGGAAACCTCCAGCCAGAAGTTATTATGAATGTCTATATGAAAGAATATGAGGGCCATGTGGGAGTGTTTTGGTTTTAATTGAACATATTATTAACCCTAAGCATACACTGTTCCCTCAATCTAAGTATTCAGAAGAGCAGGGACAGATCTGGTCTTACAATACAGGAATGCAGGGGATCTTCCACCTGCTGAAAACCTCAAAGGTCGATGCAGAAATGATCCCTGGAGAAGATGTAGGCAGCTATGAAGGACGTGAGAGAGCAAAAGTCATCTTCCATGGCAAACAACCTGGTCAGGATGAATGGTTGTGTCTGAATCAGATTCTCTCTCCTTTATGTAGAGGAGATGAACCAAACCAGTGCTTAATGGAGAGCTGTTCCCCGGTGCCTATGGTTGGTATACCATTCTAACTTGTGAAAGTGTCTCAGGAAGTAGGGGCAGCCTCCATCTCATGGAACCCTTGGAAGCAACTGTTAGGACAAAGTGGTTGCCAAGGCAGTGACCTCATTCAGTTCCTGAGAGAAGTGACCTGGCCTCACTTTCTTGGTGATGGAACTTTCTGAACTTGGTATCTAGGAAGCCAGGCAACCAGAGCCAGTCCAAGTGCTAGTCTCAGTGGTCTCACTTGTTTGGATTTACCAAGGACAGACTCATTCTTTCTTGGTACCTACTTACTTGAAGATGGCCAAAAGCCAGGAGTGCTCTGAAGAGGGGCCTCTCCTGACAAAGCAGGTAGTGGTTCAATGCTGGCTCCTGACAACTTCACAGAGTTGGCCAAGTTGACAAGATCTGAGGCAGGACAGGCCATTTCGAGGGAACACAGTAATTCCCACCAGTCAGAGGACACTCCGGATAGTCACAGACCTACTTTGGGGAAGGAGTTGAATTTGTTGGTTTGAGTGGGGTTTGTGGTTTTGTCTCATGTTCTGAGAATAGTTAGAAAAGGCGGTTAGTTTGGTTTGGAGTGAATTGATTCTAGTAAGTCCTTTGAGAATGTGAGTTTTTCTATGTCTTTGTATCCCACTGTGTAAGTGATTGTAGACATTAGAAAAGAGAATGCATCAATGGATGTGTCCTGTCTAGTAGAAATCTTCCCAGCATTCATCCTGCCCAATTTATGAATTGACTGTGGCTTGCCTTTTCGATGGGCAACACCTAATATCTTCATAAGTTCCTGTACTCTTCTTGAATTTTGTTCACTCTCCAGAATAGGCTCATGGTTTGTTTCCAAGATATGTACTACCTCCAAGCTCTGTGACATGGCCATGTACTGGATAGCTGAAGGGAATGGCAAGCATCTCAGAAAACTCAGATAGCAGTTTGACAAGGAAAGTCTCAGTGGAGAAACCCTGCTTTGGGTCTTGAATTACATTTTGTTCTGTTGCCCTGAATGTCAGGAAGGTGTTTGCCTCAGGACAACACTTTTGGAAGCTGAATAAAAGAGTTTTGAAATGGGAATGAATGTGCATCTCCTGTGGCTTTTGCATAATTGCTTTGAAAGGGATGTGTCTGAATCAGCCTCTTGGCCCTGTGTGAGGCTGTGCTTATATTCTAAGCACCTGATGCAACTAAAGAAAGATCCCATGTGTGCATCCAAATCCAAAATGACCAAAAGAACAGTCATTGTGGATGAAGTCTCTTGCCTTCCTCTGTTAGGGTACTGACCTCCATCAAGTAAAAATAGGGATCCTTTGCATCAAATACGTTCTTCAAAGCCCTTCAGTGGATTGCCCATAGTGCTTGGGTTTTCTCATGCCTCCAATTCTCCAAAAGAATCTAAAACCCACAGTCAGTAGGCCTCAAATTGGAGAAGCAGAGCAGTATTAATGGCACGCCTATTTGATCACTCCTGGTTCACAGGAAGGGTGTCCAGGCCGACCTGACTTAATGCAAATTAAGGGCAAGGCACCATATTTTGGACACTGTCTTGGGCTGCACCTCTCATGGAAACCTCCATCCAGATGTTATGATGAGTGTCTATATGGAAGAAGATGAGGGTCATGTGGGAGTGTTAAGGTTTTAATTGTGAGAGATTACTGGTTGCACCTGGGTTGAATTATGGTGTGATTCCCCATAGAGACTCAGTTCTAGAACTGACCTCAGAGAAGTATTGCCATGAATTGTGTTAAAATTTTAGGAGGGCATGCATGAGAGTCGCCCTTGGAAACTGAGATCTAGGTCCAGGGTGGCTTTCCACAGTTCACTGGGAATCTCAGCCAGATAATCACATGATTTTATTTTGAAAGACTTGGAAGACAGAGTTGAGTGTCAAAACACACATGGACCTCACATTGTAGACCTCAATGGGCCTGGCTTCAAGTGATATTTTGGCCACTCTTTGGGAAGCCTTGCCAGTGAGAGTTCTCCAGAGCTTTCATTGAAATGAGGTTCCTCACCATTTAATGGTTTCTGAATGAATTCAAACCCACAGTGCCTCCAAATTCATCCTTGAAAAATGGTTACATAAATACCATGAAATTTTGAAAATTCCCATGACCAGGTGGCACTGGAGAACTTTTGGATGTCCTGTTGCTGATCATGAACATACCAGACAGTGCCTTGATTGACTGGGTTTCCTGAAAATGGTGTAGAACAGAGATGCCAGAAAGTTGGAGCCTGCTGAGTAGTGGGCCTAGAGCAGTGGTGGGCAGGTATGTGATAAAACATGAGTGGTACAGCCATGAGGATCTACCATTGGATTCCAAATGGTTTGGGACTGACATGGTGCAGCCAGCTGACCCTTCTATGTAAAGGCATCTTGTTATATGGAGAGGTTTCAGGGCAATGTTCAGAATCATGTTGCTATGGTCAAGGGGGCAAGCTATGTGGATAGAAGCCTGGTTGGTGCATTCTCCTGCAGACGCTGACCCACCACACGTGACAGAACTCCCTCCAGCACTGTCTTCCAGTTGAACTCCTTGTATTTTGTGAAGCCAATACCAAACTCCCAGTGCAGCGCAAGAAACACCACAAAAAGTGGATGATGACCAAATTGCTTCACAATCCACACGTGGAGACACTTAGCCCCCAGTGGCCACAGTTTACCTACAAAGAGAGAAAATAGCACTGCTGCCTCAGGTTCATTGGAAAATAACATGCCATGTCCTCCAGGTCACATTGATGCAGACCCAGCTTTGATGGTCTTACTAGAAAGAAGCTAAAGCTCCTGAAAACAACATATCTTTCAAGTGCCCAAAGTCAGAGACAGTTTCTCAAGAAGTCTTTAGGCTGGAAGAGCTCCATGTATGTGGAGTGTTTACCCTGTCCTTTACTTTTGGAAACTCCTCTACCACCTCCAATGTTGTGAAATCCTGAGCATTTTCTATTGCATATATGTATTCACAGATTTTCTAATTCTTCTCCTCTAATTTTGTCTTACTTGGGACGAAGGTAATGTCAAGGCATATTTCTGGATGATAGTGGGAAGATTTTTGTGTAGCACATATTTACATACACATTGGATTCATTTTCCAAATTTCCATTAGAAATAGTGAATCCCTGACACTAACCACTACCTTACTAGACTCTGACTACTAATTCTAATAAGGTGGAGAATAAAAACCCAAACAGAATAGAAATATAGGTAGTTCAGTGGAGGCATGGTGTATGGTTGGAATTTCCTTTTGCATTATATTGGGTAGGAGTTATAAATCTAGTCAATTTTCTGTTGAAATATTTCTCCATGTATTTCTAAAGTTAATATGTGAATTCCTGTCTCTCTTTTTCCTATTCATCACCTGTAATTTTATATGCACATATAGAATCCTATCTGGAATCACAAGTACATTCTTGTGAGGTGGCTGACTTGGCAGATACAAATTGTTAGAATAGTTCACTCTTCCTAAACCCTGTTGGAACTGAAAATTTAACCATGAATTCTGATCTGTGGATGATATATATTTCATGGTGAATTCGGATTGGCATATATATTCCTACTTTTTAAAGTCTGTGTGTTTGTGTGTGTGTGTGTGTGTGTGTGTGCATGTGTGTGTATATATATATATATACACACACACTCTCCAGATTTTCAAAATATGAAATATGTGTTTTATTATATACTCCCTAAATTAATTCATATTCATGTATGTGGATTTATAATCAACTTTTCACAAGATTATTCTCAGGAATATTCACACACCTGAAATACATATTTGTTTCCTAGTACTGAGAACTATCTTCAGTCAATAGTGCATACAAATCCTTATATTTCTACAGTAACTTACCCAGTTTAACATCAATGCAAATAGATTCCTATGGGACATGATGAGTATTTTGAAATTCATTTTTATTCAACACTGGTACATTCACTCTTGGTTCACAGGAAGCGTGTCCAGGCCACCCTGACTTTAGGCACATGAGGGCCAAGGGAGCTTATTTTGGACACTGTCTTGGGCTGCACTCCTCATGGAAACCTCCAGCCAGAGCGTATGATGTGTTTCTATATGGAAGCAGATGAGCACCACGTGGGAATTTTTTGGTTTTAATTGTGGTCATTTGTGTGGTGATTGGAAGAGATGACTGGGTCCACCTGGACTTGAACTCTGGTGTGATTCTCCTTAGAGACTGAGTTCTGGAACTGACCTCAGAGATGCATTGCCATGAATTGTGTTGGAATTTTAGTAGGCCACGTATGAGAGACGCCCTTGGAAAATGAGATCTATGCCCAGGGTGGTTTTCCACAAAGCACTGGGAATCTCAGCTTGGATAACACAATATTTTATGCTGAAACACTTGGCAGCCAGAGTTGAGAATCAAAACACACATGGACCTAACATTGTAGACTCAATAGGCCTGATTTAATGTGATCTTTTGGCCTCTCTTTCGAAAGCCTTGCTGTGAGAATTCTTCAGAGCTTTCATTGAAATGAGCTTTCTCATCATTTAATGGTTCCTGAATGAATTGAAACCCACAGTGCCTCCCACTTCATCCTTGAAAAGTGGCTAGATAAATACCATGAAATTTTTGAAATTCCAATGACCAGGTGGCACTGGAGAACCTTTGGATGTCCTGTTGCTGATCATGAGAATACCAGTCAGTGCCTTGATTGACTCAGTTTCGTGAAAATGGTGTAGAACAGAGATGCCAGTAAGTTGGAGTCTGCTGAGTAGTGGGCCTACAGCAGTGGTGGGAAGGTGTGTGATAAAAAATCTGTGGTGGGGCCATGTGGATCTGCCATTGACTTCCAAAATGCTTGTGACTGATATGGTGCATCCAGCAGAATCTTATATGTCTGAAACCTCTCCATCTAAAGGCATCTTTTTATTTGGAGATTTTCAAGGCAATGTTCAGAATCAGATTGCTATAGTCAAGGGGGCAATATATGTTATATAGAATCCGGGTTGTTGAATTCTCCTGCAGACCCTGAAAGACCACACGTGACAGAACTCCCTCCAGAACTGGTTCCCATTTGAACTCCTTGTATTTCGTGAAGCAAATACCAAACTCCCAGTGCAGCAGCAAGAAACACCACGAAAAATCGAGGATGACCAAATGGCTTCACAGTCCACACGGGGAGACACTTAGCCTTAAGTGTCCACAGTTTACCTACAAAGAGTGAATTCAGCACTTCTGCCTCATGTCCTTCGGAAAACAAGAAACCATGTCCTCCAGGTCACATAGATGTAGACACAGCTTTGATGCTCTCACTAGAAAGGAAGCTAAAGCTCCTGACAACAACATATATTTCAAGTGCCCAACCTCAGAGGCAGTTTCTCAAGAAGTCTTTAGGCCAGCAGAGCTCCATGTTTGTGGAGTGTTTACCTGTTATACCAGGACGTAAGAAAAGACCACTGACTCTAATTAAAATCAAATTAAAGCAAGCTTATTATTTCCACTGGTCGGGCTGCATCTCCCTCCCAAAATGATGGGAACAATACAGCAACTCCACCTTTCCTACAGCCCAGCTTTATAGCCCTGAAATTTACACAAAACGGGGGTTACAGATAACAGATTTCTGACAAGCATCACATTAATGGTAGTTTACATTTTCTTTTGCTGCCCCAACATCAGAATTTAAGAGGACCATTAGAACCTCAGAGAGGGTCTTTTTCTGGCCAGGGAAGGCCAATATTCATAAGGTGTCACTAAAGTTTCAGAGAGGGCTGCTATCTGGTCAGGGAGCCAGGCGTGGGTGAGTTCATGGCACTGGCAGGCATTCCAAGCAGGTTCTGAATTTGCAGTAATTTGTAGTTAAGCCAAAATTATCTTTTCATGGCTTTGTGTCAAGATGGCTCCCAATTTTAATAAAAGAACAGGATGGGTCAATCATTCCCCCGTTTCTAATGTGTCCCTTTCAAATCTTTGATAGGGTAGAGGAAGAGCACTTAGGAAATTTTAATCCCTCAGGTAGCAGTCTCCAAATTTTTAGAAATCACACAAAACTGAATTCCTGATTTTTCCTGACTGAATTAATTACTTATATTGATAGTCTATTTATTTTTGGCTTCATTGTTGTAAGAAGAGAGGCGTCACACATTTTGGCTTCTTCTAAGCTGAGAGAAGATGATGTGAGGGGGCACGGTGTGAGGGACATGAGTTGCCTTTTAGAATTCAGTTGAAGGGCATGAGTTGACTTTTAGAAGTCAGTTCGCTTTGAAGTCTGGATGGGGAAGAACAGGTTGTAAAGTCATCTGGGGATGGGTTCTTCTATGAGAGAAACAAAAACCATGAGTACTTAATATATGTTGCAGCAGCTGGAACATGTCACTGCATAGAAGTTCCCTCACCAGTCTTTAATATCCTCAGTCATCAGGACTGTCAACTTAATATTTAACTTTTTGTGTTACAGTTGTCCTTCCACATAAGTTACAGTTTAATAATTTAGTGTCATCTGATCTTGTAATATCCTTTTACTAGTATGACCTCTGTGTCTAATAGAGAAACCTTTAATTCTGTTACTCAGGGCTGGTTAATCGTACTAGCAAACACCAAGCCTACCTGTGTAGGTTAGGAATATCTGTAGGCCTTAAACTAAAAACTTCTGCCTCTGTTAGCTCCTCTTGATAGACTCTGTTTACAAGTGTCAAGCATTCCTGTCTGAGAATCCTTCTTTGTAGCCTCCAGTCTTACTTATTTTGGGAGGCTAACATAAAGTGCATACCTTAAATATTATTATTATTATTATTATTATTATTATTATTATTATTATTAGTAGTAGTAGTAGTAGTAGTAGTAGTAGTAGTATTAGTATTATTAGTATTATTATCATTTTAAATGCCCAGGAATGGATGTATTTTGGTCTTAACTGTCTTTGCTAAGTGTTTAAGATGAAGTAGTCAAACTGACTTTTGTTTCCATTTATTGTTAACAGTCAGCTAGGCTTTTATACGAGTCAATTCTGGGGAAACTTGAGAGCAGATTCTCAGTTATTCTAGTGCCATTTGCGCTAGGTGGGTCCAGGTCTTGCTTGACCATTTGGCTTTCCTCAGAAGCCTCAGGGATGTCTCCTTTCTCTGATAACTCTCCTCTTCATAACAAATGCACTGATTGGCTTTCTGTTCTCCAGTGGTCTCATTAATCTCCCTGATCAGGAGGTTATGTGGCTCAGAGTTGCAAAGCTCTTTAGAGAAGTCCCCTGTTCCCTGGATTCAGATTGACTCAGAGCACAAGAGCCAAATATTAGTTTTCTTGGCCCTTTTCATTTAACTTTAATTTTAAATCCTAATCTTAAACATCCAGCAAATAAATTTTAACAGCCTTATAGTAAAAGTACTGGGCTTTAATGTCTATAACATTATAATTATCTTTTTATTAATTGGGATCTGTATTATTCTGTCTGTATTGTAGGTGATGACTCATTAACTTGAATAAACCCATGTAGTGTTCTTAAAGGAACACATCTGTAAAACAGTAACAGGGAATCTTTAGATCACTTATGAGAAAATTTCAAAATAAAATTAACAAAAGTAAAAATACTTAGTTTGTGTAATAGCTACCCTGAAATTTTTGGCTGAGTTACACATTATATCCCCTGTTTGAGATGCTAGAAATCTTGACAGAAAAAAAAAAAAAAAACGATTTTGAACATAACTTTCAATGAAATAAAATCTGACCTACTGCTTTTGTAGTTATTCTCACATGTATTAAGATGGGACACAGAGCCTCATCTCAGGTAAGGAAGGGTTCCTTATCAATTTTAAGTGTTTTATTTCTAAAACTGATCTTTGTTTTTTTAAATAGCATTTTACAAAGTTTACATAAATTGTTTGAGGTCACATGAACATTAGCTAACATCATATGATATCACATTTAAAACATGAATTAAAGAAATGCTGAATGTTCTTAACCTTTACTTAGATTAGGCTCTCATTAACTTAAAATATATTTAAATTGTTCCCAATGTAAAAAGTAACATAAAACTTTACATATCTAATTGATAACAGGTAAATGAATGCCAAATATATTTTTTTACCATACAACTTCAGAACACCAGCTTGATATAATGCTCTTTTTAGTTTCTACCTTACAGACTTGTATACATGCAATTTATGAGCACATTAATAGCATCACAATTACATTGATGTTTCTACATTAACCTAGTTTAGCTTTTAAAGAAATGGCAGTACAGTGATCTAAAATAACAGTTCTTATTTAATCATTTGTTTAATTTTTATGGTTGCTTGCTCTAGAAAAAATGAAACTTAATAAACACAATGTTATGGGTAAACTTTTGTTTTAAGAAATTTTTCTCTCTTTAACACATGACTGATTTTTACAATCTTATACATACTTTAGTACAAACTTATACAGGCCTTAGTAAATCAATCAAATATCTAACAAAAGTACTCATGAATGAGTAATCCTATATCATATTTACTTTACTTATTTATCAAAATATTAGACAAATGTATTGAACAGTGTAATCCATTTTTTTATGTTGAAGGAAAAGTCCTAGAACCAAGTCACATTAGACATTTTATAGACATTAATATTTAATTAGATTTTTGAACACCTAGAAAAACTTTTAAGCTTAAATTTAAAGACATTTATTTTTATCTGTTTATCCAATTTCAATTGAAAAATTTAAATCACGTGAATTAAAAATCTTTGGATCCACTTTTTAAAATTTGTTTTTATGAGCGCTCCTTATATATGTTAATTTGTGTATCATATGTATGATATATGAAAATATGTATATATAGACATACAACACATAACAAAAGTGTGCACACATAATAATAGTAAAGGCCTTGTAGCTTTTCCCAGGTGAAATCTCCATTACAATGTTTCAAAAACTGCGTAGTTGGTCAAAGATAGATCTCATCAGAAAAACATTAACCTAGGTCTGCAGGATCAAAATCATGAGCTCAAAAAAATATCCAGAATCTAAAGAAAAAAATAAGAATCCTAGAAAAAATGACTGGCCAGTAATTAGTAAATACCGTATAATTTACCGTTTTTTTCCCCTTAGGCTTCAGATCAGTCTCCTACTGAGCTTGCAGGCTTCTTTCATTTGCTTTTCAACATAACTCCTGGCTGATGTCTGGAAGGAACAGGAAAAAACTGCTATTCTGAGCAGACACCTCAGGCCTAAGGCATTTTAACCATAATTTTCAGGTTAGGATGTTGAAAATTATGATAAGAGTTTAAGATACAATTCACAAAATTTTATATCTTTACATCTGGTTTTTTCAACAGATACCATACTATGATTTACTATCCTTGTAAAAATTAATGCACTGGTACACACAGTGACATTTTCCCAGGCTACCCAATTCAAAATTGGTGAAAAAAAAAAAAAAGACTGAACGATTGGGAAGTTACTTGCCAACTTGGAAGCAGAGTTCTCTAGTTTTCCATCCTAAGTATTTAAGTTCTCTGGCATGAATTATCTGAAATCATAAACTAAACAATTACCTAAACCCGACTTTTCACTGCAAGATTGTGCAATGCTTCAAAATCTCATTCAGATTCCAGATTGTTACAATAAAACATTATCATTTAAACACACATTCAGCTAAGATCATTTCCAAGAAACAATTTATAATATCAACACATTATTGATCATGTCTTAAAGGGCCAGAAACAAAGGCAAAAGACAAACAGAAAGGAACTCCATACTATGGCTGACAGACAGTAGCCTTTAAAACAGAGCAGATAAGAGAAAAATCTCCTACACCAGTGGCACCACAGATATCCCCAAAAGGAAACCAGATGTTTTCACAGAGGAGCAACCTGAAATGTAAAATCAAGGGTCTCCATGGTGAATTTACTGAATTTAGTGTCCTCTTTTTCTTTTTCTCTTTTTTAACAAGACAGATGTGGCATAATCCTTACAGTGCAGGGAAGGAAGGAGGGAATTCCCTGAAGCAACAGGGTTTTGGTAGCTGCTGGGAGTCCCTCAGTCCCTCCTTTTACTTACAGGATTAGGTTTTCTGTTTTGGTTCCACCCCAAGCATGCTCCATCTCCTAATATTTTAGTAGTCAGCTCTCAAAAAGTTTCGGTAGGCGGGGGTATCAAAATTTGTAACTTAAAGTTCAGTTGCTGAACTTGAAGCCAATTAAAGCCAATTTAATAATGAGGACAGGGTTTTGAGAAAAAGAAAATGGGAGGTTTATTGCTTTGATAACAAAGGAAAAACAAGGGGACTCTGCCTAAAGATGTGACTCTCTTGATCTGGAGGAACAAGGGGTTTTAAAGGAGTTTCACTTGTTAACCTGGGAGATACTCAGTTCTTCGTTCCCCAGCAGGCATTGCCATCTGCAGTGGGTGTGCTCCAGGCAGCCAGCTCCGGGCTTCTCTCATCCTGCTTAACAAAGGGTGGTAAAGTTCATCGCAGTTCCTTAAAACAGAGTGCAAAGGGGTGTCAGGCTTACTTGCTTTGTTACCCATTTTCACGTCCAATATCCTTAAGATTTTACCACAGAAATCACACAACAAAACACACAAAAACAAACAAATAAAAAACATATAGAACACAGAAAAAACACAAAAAAAACCGAATCCCAGTGCCAAAACAGAAAAACAGAGGAGCAATGCAACGTCTTGCTAAACTCCGGGGTAGGAGCATGTGTGTGCTCCTCGGCACCTCTCTACCCTACCAGAGAAATTCCCTACAGAACGGAACAGAGGACAGAACGATTCTCATTACTGCTCTGGACAGGAGAGTATGTGAGCCTCCCCATGCCACCTCTCTGTCATCAGAAGACATCTCCCTTAACCAGATATCAGATGTTATAAAGGCGCCACTTACCTATGGAGGCCTCCTCCACCAGGTTCTTGCTAATAGTTTTAGTGCAGTGGTTCACTGCAGTGCTCCCCAGACGGAGGGCTCACTCCAAGGCCATGGAACATCTCAAGTTGCGCATCCCCTAGAGTGGCTCTCCAGCCCGGTTCCCTAGAGGGAAGGCTAGCTTCAGAATTTTCAGCAGTCTGGTCTTGTGATCTGGTCGGGCATGGTCATCTTGCTGGGGAACTCCAAAATGTTGGACTAGGATGCAAGAAAAGACCACTGTGTCCAATTAAAATCAAATTAAAGCAAGCTAATTATTTCAACCGGCCGGGCTATCTCTCCCTCCCAAAATGGTGGGAAAAAGACAGCAACACCACCTTTCCTACAGCCCAGCTATATAGCCCAGAAAGTTACATAAAAGGGGGTTACAGATAACAGAACTTTGAAAGCATCACACTAATGGTAGTTAAATTTTTTTTTGCTGGCCCCAACATCAGAAATTATGAGGACCATTAGAGCCACAGAGAGGGTCGTTGTCTGGCCAGGGAAGGCCAATATTTATCAGGTGTCACTAAAGTTTCGGAGAGTGCTGTTATCTGGTCAGAGAGCTAGGCATGGATGTGTTCAAGGCACGGGCAGGCATTCCAAGCATGTTCAGAATTTGCAGTAATTTATACTAAAGCCAAAATTATCTTTTCACAGCTTTGTGGCAAAATGGCTCCCAATTTTAATAAAAGATCAGGTTGGGTCTATAAAGCCTGTCCCTTACTTTTGGAAACTCCTCTACAACATCCAAGGTTGTGAACTCCTGAGCATTTTACATTCCAGATATGTATTCACATATTTTCTAACTCTTCTCCTCCAATTGTGTCTTACATGGGGCGAAGGTAATATGAAGGCATTTTTCTTGATGAGAGTGGGAAGATTGTTGTGTAGCATATATTTGCATACACATTTAGGAGATCACTCCACCTAAACACTGTTGGAACAGAAAATTCAATCTATGGGGGAGCTTCCTAGTTGAACATTATACATAAACCCAAGTTCATTAAATAAATAATTTTGGATCAGTGGATGATATATTTTCAAGATGAATTTAAATTGGCATATATATTGCTACATTTTAATGTCCATGTGTGTTTTGTGTTTATAATATTTTGTGATTAATGTGGATTTTTAAACAACTTTTCACAAGATTATTCTCAGAAATATTCATCCACCTGAAATACATATTTGCTTCATAGTACTGAAAACTAACTTCAGTGAATGGTGCATAAAAATCCTAATATTTCTACAGTAACTGACCCAGACTAACATCAATGCAAGTAGATTCCTATGGGACATGATATGTATTTTGATGTTCATTTTTATTCAACACTGGAACATTACTATTTCTGCAGTTTATGCACATCATACTATATATATTTTATCTCAAAATTCACAAATTTATAGGCATGTGTTTCACGTTCAATAACTTCTTGCTTGAGAACACATGTATTCCTCCAGGTTTTTTGCCTATTCTTTTCATGAGACTTCTTTCCAAACACATTATTTTTGATTTCCACAATCACTTTTGAAGCAAAACTCACACACCTTTCAGGATAAACCATAACCCTAATATTACCATTAGATGTATAACTGGTTGGAATGAATGATTGTATATCAATATGAGATTTCTTTTATATTTTCATATATCAATTCAATCCATTATTCAAAGTGGAACCAGTTATATTTTTTACACAGAGAATGGTCTGTTCTTGCATTATCTGCATATTCATAGAAACAGGGTACACCTATTTGTACCCACAATACTAATTTATACGTCTACAAAATATTGCTCCAGAAATGGTAGAAGAAATACTCATGTCACCTGATCTACATATACATTTTATCACAATAATATTCTGGACACAAAATGCAAAGGTCACACTTATGATTTTACCAAAGCCTAAATATAAAGTGAGCATGCATTTCTAAAAACATCCATGTCCTGGTTACCTAATGCTCTCAAAATTCAATCCTATTTGTGACAACATATTTGTTTTTTTCTAAGATTATATATTGAAACTCAACAATGTTGAAAATGTCTAAACCAATTACACACTTTATACTTTTGCTGATTTTCTAATGTCTCTATTTATATCTGCTGTCCTACATATTTTCCCCAGTTCATCATTGGGTCTGACTCTTCACATCTGCTGACATTTACATTCCTTCTATACCCGAGACCCTTTTGGTCCAAATCATCTACTCATTCTTCTTTCTAAACCTACTGACTATCTTGCTAATTTTATGGACTATCCCTTTTTAACTCTATGTTCTGTTTGTTATTAAATCTTCCAAGGTACAAGATCCTATTTCATTGTATATCGATTTATCTGAGACATCTGTGCAGAATATAATTCAAAGCTAAGTATCCCACTCAAGGGCCCAATGCCTTACTTGGCCTCAAATCTTCTCTAGATTTCTGTTTCCATACTTATATTTCACCTATATATTCTTGTAAATATCACAGTTCCCAATACCATTATTCATCCAGCAGAATGATTTCTAACCCAAATTGAACAAGTTTTTAACCCTAACCATACACTGTTCCCTCAATCTAACTTTACAGCAGGGCAGGGACAGAGTTGGTCTTACAATATAGGAATGTAGGGGATCTTCCACCTGCTGATAATCTCAAAGATCCATGCAGAAATGATCCCTGAAGAAGATGTAGACTGCTATGAAGGACCTGAGCGAGCAAAAGTCATTTTCCATGGCAAACAATCTGGTCAGGATGAAGGGATGTGTCTGAATCAGACTCTCTCTTTTAAATGTAGAGAAAATGGACCAAACCAGGCCTGTGTGGAGATCTTTCCCACGGTGCCTATGGTTGATATACTATTCTAACTTGTGAAAGTGTCACAGGAAGTAGGGGCAGCCTTCATCGCATGGGACCCTAGGAAGAAACTGTTAGGAAAAGGGGTTGACAAGGCTGTGAGCTCATTCAGTTCATGAAGGAAGTGACCTACCTCACTTCCTTGTTGAAAGAACTCTCTGAACTTGGGATCCCGGAAACCAGGCACCCAGAGTCAGGCCAAGTAACAGTCTCAGAGGTTTCACTTGTTTGGATTTTTCAAGTAGAGAGTCCGTCTTTCTTGGTACCTACAGATGTGAGGATGGCCAAATGCCAGGAAAGATCTGAAGAGGGGCCTTTCATGAGAAAGCAGGTAGAGGCTCACTTCTGGCTCCTGAAAACTTCAGAGAGTGGGCCACAGAGTCCAGATTTGAGAACAGACAGGCCATTTCGGGGGAACATAGTATGGCCCACCAGGCAGAGGACACACCGGATAGTCACAGACCTACTTGGGAGAAGGAGCTGCCTTTGTGGGAATGAGTGTGGGTTTGTGGTTTTTTCTCATGTTCGGAGAATAGGTAGGAAAGGCAGTTCCTTTGGTTTGAAGTGTACTGTTTCTAGTAACTCATTTGACAAGGAGAGTGTTTCTATGTCTGTGTATCCCACTGTGTCCGAGGTTGTAGACATTGCAAAAGAAAATTCATCAATGGATGTGTCCTGTCTAGAAGAAAGCTTCCCAACATTCATCCTCCCCAATTAATGAAAGGATGGAGGCTTGCCTTATTGATGGGAGAGCTTTCCCATTCGCACCATATAAATACCCTGTCAGAACAATAAAAGTTTGCAGCATGATCAAAACTCCTTTCTTGCTGTCATCTCTCATGTCTCTTGTCACTTCATTCCTCCCCAACTAGGTTCGACGCCCACGTTGATGTGTCCTGTGGACCAGGACACCTGACACTAAACCATACCCTACTAGACTGTGACACCTAATCCTAATATGATGGAGAAAAATAACCCAAACAGAATAGAAATACAAGCAGTTCAGAGGAGGCATGGTGTATAATTTTACTTGCCTTTTACATGATATAGGGTAGGTGTTATAAATCTAGTTAATTTTTAATTGAAATAAATCTCCATGTGTTTTTTAAAGTTAACAAATATGTGAATACCTGTCTCCCTTTCTCTGTAGACTATTCAGCACATGTGTTTTTATATGCACATATAGAATCCAACCTGGTATCACACGTATATTCTTGTTAGGTGAGCTGACTTGACAGATACAAATTATGAGAAGAGATCACTCCTCCTAAACGCTGTTGGAACTGAAAATTCAACCTATGGGTGAGCATCCCAGTAGAACAACATTATTCATAAACCCATGTTCAGTAAAATAAATGTTTTTACATCTTTATGATATATATTTCATGATGAATTTCGATTGGCATATATATTGCTACTTTTTAATGTCTGTGTGAGTGTTTTGGATGTGTGTGTGTGTGTGTGTGTGTGTGTGTGTGTATATATATTCTCCAAATTTTTCAAAATATGAAATATATGTGTCTTATATACACTACCTAAATTCATTCATGTTCATGTATGTGGATTTATAATCAACTTTTCACAAGATTATTCTCAGAAACATTCATCCACCTGAACTACATATTTATTTCCTAGTACTGAAAAAAACTTCAGTGAATGGTGGATACAATCCTAATATTTCTGTAGTAACTGACCCAGTTTAACATCAATGCAAGTGGATTTCTATGGGACAGGATGTGTATTTTGAAGTTCATTTTATTCAACACTGGTAAATTAATATTTCTTCAGTTTATGAACATTATAGGATATATATTCCATCCACAAGTCCACAAATTTATAGGCATTTTATTCACTTTCAATCATTTACTGCTTCAGAACCCATGTATTCCTCCAGATTGCTTTACTGGTCTTTTCATGAGACTTCTTTCCAAACACATTGTTTTCGATTTCCTTAATCCTTTTGAAGCAAAACTCACAAACTCTTCAAGATAAACCATAACCTTAATATTACCAATAGATGTATAACTGGTTGGAATAAATGATTGTATATTAATAAAATATTTCCTGTATATTTTCAGATATCAATTCAATCCATTATCAAAAGTTGGAACCAGTTATATTATTTATTCACATTATGGTCTATTCATGCATTATCTCTATACTCATAGACACAGGGTGCATCAATTTGTAACCCCAAAACTAATTTATTCATCTTCAAAATGTTGCTCCCAGAAATGGTGGAAGAAATACTCATGATACCTGATCTACATATTCATTTTATCACAGCAATATTCTGGACACAAAAAGCAGAGGTCACACTTATGATTGTACCAAAGCCTAAATGGAAAGTGAGCATGGATTACTAAAAACATCCATGTCCAGGTTGCCTAATGCTCTCAAATGTCAAATCTATTGGTGACTACATATTTGTTTCTTCCTAAGACTATATATTCAACCTCAACCCTGTTGAAAATGTCTAATCCTATCACTCACTTTATACTTTGTCTGATTTCCTAATGTCTCTATTGATATCTTCTTCCCTACATATTATTCGAGTTCATTATTTTGACTGACTCTTCACATGGGATGACATTTACATTCACTCTCTACTCGAAACAATATTGCTAAAGAATATTTGGTCCCACTCCTATACTCACTCTTCTTTATAAACGTACCGACTATCTTCCTAATCCTACCGACTATCTCTTTTTGACTGGATGTTCTCTTTGACATTCAGTCATCCGAGGTAAAAGGTCCTATACCATTGTATCTCGATTTTTCTGAGACATCTGTTCAGAATATTATTCAAAGCTAAGTATCACACTCAAGGGCCTAATGCCTTACTGGGCTTCAAATCTTACATAGATTTCTGTTTTCAAACTTCTATCTCACCTGTACATTGTTGTAAATATCGCAGGTTCCCAACACCATTATTCATCTTGCAGAATGATTCCTAACCCAAATCGAACCTGTTATTATCCATAACCATACACTGTTCCCTCAATCTAACTTTACAGAAGAGGAGGGATAGATTTGGTCTTACAATAGAGGAATACAGGGAATTTTGCACCTGCTGAGAACCTCAAAGTTTCATGCAGAACTTATCCCTGGATAAGATGTAGGCAGCTATGAAGGAACTAAGAGAGCAAATTCATCTTGATGGCAAACACCCTGGTCAACATGAAGGGATGTGTCTGAATCAGCCTCTCTCTTCATAATGTAGAGAAGATGGACCAAACCAGGCTTGTGTGGAGAGCTGTTCCCCGGTGCCTATTGTTGATATACCATTCTAACTTGTGAAAGTGTCACAGGAAGTAGGGGTAGCCTCTATCTCATGGGACCCTTGGAAGCAACTGTTAGGACAAAGTGGTTGTTAAGGCAGTGACCTCATTCAGTTCCTGAAGGAATTGACCTACATAACTTCCTTGGTGATGGAACTCTCTGAACTTAGGATTTAAGAAGCCAGGAACCCAGAGCCAGTCCCAGTCCCAGTCCCAGTAGGCTCACTTGTTTGGATTTACCAAGCACACGGTCAATCTTTATTGGTACCTACTCATGTGAGGATGGCCAAATGCCAAGAGAGCTCTGAAGAGGGGCCTTTCATGAAAAAGCAGGCAGTTTCTCGCCACTGGCTCCTGACAATTTCACAGAGTTGGACAAGGAGACAAGATCTGAGACAGTACATGCCATTTCGGGGGAACATAGTATGGCCCACAAGTCAGAGGACACTCCATATAATCACAGACCTCCTTGCGGTAAGGAGGTGCCTTTTTGGGTGTGCGTGTGAGTATGTGATTTTATCTCATGTTCTGAGAATAGGTCGGAAAGTCGGTTTGTTTGGTTTGGAGTGGACTGTTTCTTGTATGTCGTTTGACAAGGCGAGTGTTTCTATATCTGTGTATCCCACTGTGTCCGTGATTGTAGACATTAGAAAAGAGAATGCATCAATGGATTTGTCGTGTCTAGTAGGAAGCTCCCAGCATTCATCCTGCCCAATTTATGAATTGACTGCAGCTTGCCTTATAGATGGGCAACAACTACTGTCTTCCTAAGTTCCAGTTTTCTTCCTGAATTCTGGTAACCCTCCTGAATAGGCTCATTGTTTTGTGTCCAAGATATGAACCACCTCCAAGCTCTGTGAAATGGCCATGTACTGAATAGCTGAAGGGAATGGTGAGAATCTCAGAAAACTCAGATATCAGTGTGACCAGAAAAGCCTCAGTGGAGAAACCCTGCTTTGGGTCTTTTGCTTACCTGTTGTTGTGTAGCACTGATTGTCAGGAAGGTATTTTTCTAAGGCCACCCCTTTTTGAAGCCTGAAGAAAACAGTTTTCAAATGGAAATGAATGGACATCACCTGTTGCCCTTTGAGTAATTGCTTTCAAATGGGATTTGTCTGAATCTGCCACTTGGCCCTGTGTGAGGCTGTGGCTTAGATTCTCAGCACCTGATGAATCTAAAGAAAGATGGCATGTGTGCATCCAAAGCCAAAATGGCCAAAAGAGCAGTCATTGTCCATGAAATCTCTCGCCTTCCTCTGTAAGGTTCCTGATCTCCATCAAGTGAGAATAGGAACCCTTTGCGTCAGATGAGTTCTTCACAGCCCTGCAGAGGCTAGCCAATAGGTGCTTGGGTTTTTTCATGACCCCAATTCAAAAAAAGAATCTAAACCCCATAGTCAGTAGACCTCAAATTGGAGAAGCCAACAGTATTAATGGTAGGCCTATTTGATCACTCCTGGTTCACAGGAAGAGTGTCCAGGCCACCATGACTTTAGGCAAATGACTGGCAAGGGAGCTTATTTTAGACACTGTCTTGCCCTGCGCCCCTCATAGAAACCTCCAGCTAGAGGTTATAATGAGTGTCTACATGGTAAAAGATGAGGGCCATGTGGGAGTGTTTTGGTATTAATTGTGGTCATTTGTATGACGGTTGAAAGAGATAACTGGGTCCACATTGGCTTGAAGTCTGGTGTGAATCCCCTTAGAGACTGAGTTCTGGAACTGACCTCAGAAAAGTATTGCCATGAATTATGTTGGGATTATAGGAGGCCACGCATGAGAGTCACCCTTGGAGACTGAGATCAAGGCCCAGGGTGGCTTTCCACAGTGCACTAGGAATATCAGCCAAGATATCCCATGATTTTATTCTTAAAGACTTGGTAGCCATAGTTGAGAGTGAAAACACACTTGGACCTCACATCGTAGTCCTCAATGGGCCTGCCTATTGGTGACATTTTGGCCACTCTTTAGGAAGCCTTACCTATTTGAGTTCTCCAGAGATTTATTGAAATGAGCTTCCTCAACATTTAATGGTTCTTGAAACCCACAGTGCCTACAACTTCATCCTTGAAAAATTGCTAGATAAATACCAGGAAATTTTTGAAATTCCCATGACCAGGTGGAACTGGAGAATCTTTGGATGTCCTGTTGCTTATCATGAGTATACAAGAGAGTGCCTTGGTTGACTGGGTTTCATAAAAATAATGTAGAACAAAGATCCCAGTAAGCTGGAGCCTGCTGAGAAGTGGGCCTAGAGCAGTGGTGGCCAGGTGTGCGATAAAACATCTGTGGCAGGCCCATGTGGTTCAGGCACTGGCTTTCAAATGGCTTGTGAAGGACATGGTGCAGCCATCAGAACCTTATTTGTAAAGGCATCTTGATATATGGAGAGGTTTCAGGGCAATGTTTAGAATAAGTTGATATGGTCAAGGGTGCAAGGTATGTGGGAAAGAAGCCTGGTTGGTACATTCTCCTGCTGACTCTGACCCACGACACGTGACAGAACTCTCTCCAGCACTGTGTCCCAGTTGAACTTGTTGTATTTGGTGAAGCAAATACCAAAGTCCCAGTGCAGCAACAAGAACCATCACGAAAATTGGAAAAGGACTAAATGGCTTCACAGTCCACACGGGGTGACACTTAGCCCCCAGTGGCCACAGTTTACCTACAAAGAGAGAATTCAGCACTGCTGCCTCAGGATCATTGGAAAATAAAAAAAAACCATGTCCTCCAGGTCACATAGATGCAGACCCAGCTTTGATGGTCTCACTACAAAGGAAGCTAAAGCTCCTGACAACAACATATATTTCAAGTGCCCAACCTCAGAGGCAGTTTCTCAAGAAGTCTTTTTTTCCAGAAGAGCTCCATGTTTGTGGAGTGTTTACCATGTCCCTTAGTTTTGGAAACTCCTCTATCACCTCCAAGGATGGGAATTACTGAGCATATTCCATTCCAGATATGCATTCACAGATTTTCTAACTCTTCTCCTCTAACTGTGTCTTACTTGGGGCAAAGGGAATGTCAAGGCATTGTTGTGGATGAGAGTGGGAAGATTTTTGTGTAGCACATATTTGCATACACATTGGATTCATTTTCCAATTTTCCATTCAAAATACTGAATCCCTGACACGAATGCATACCCTACTAGACTCTGACTACTATTCATAATATGATGGAGAAAAATAACCCAAACAGAATAGAAATACAAGCATTTCAGAAGAGGCATGGTGTATACTTGGACTTGCTTTTTGCATTATGTAGAGTAGGTGTTATAAATCTAGTTAATATTTAATTGAAATAGTTCTCCATGTGTTTTTAAAGTGAAAAAAATGTGAATTCCTGTATCCCTTTCTCTGTAGCCTATTCAGCATATGTATTCTTATATGCAAATATAGAATCCTACCTGGTATCACATATACATTCTTGTGAGGTGGATGACTTGGCAGATACAAATTATGAGAAGAGATCACTCCTCCTAAACGCTGTTGGATCTTAAAATTCAACCTATGGGTGACCGTCCTGTTTGAACAACATTATTCATTAATCCATGTTCAGTAAAATTAATATTTTTGGATCTGTGGATGATATATATTTAACATGAATTTTGATTGGCATATATATTGCTACTTTATAATGTCTGTGTGTTTTGTATATATATATATATATATATATATATATATATATATATATATACACCCTCTAAAAATTTTTCAAAATATGAAATATAAGTGTCTTATTATACACTCCCTAAATACATTCATATTCATGTATGTGGATTTGTAATCAACATTTCACAAGACTATTCTCAGAAATATTCATTCACCTGAAATACTTATTTGTTTCCTAGTACTGAAAACTATCTTCAGTGAAAGCTGCTCACAAATCCTAATATTTCTACAGTAACTTACCCAGTTTAACATCAATGTAAGTAGATTCCTATGGGACACGATGTGTATTTTGACGTTCATTTTTATTCAACACTGGTACAGTACTACTTCTTCAGTTTATGCACATCCTAGGATAAATATTTCATCCAAAATTTCAAAATTTAAAACATTTATTTCACTTTTAATCACTTCCTGCTTCCGAATACATGTATTCCTCCAGGTTCCTTGACTGGTCTTTTCATGAGACTTCTTTACAAACACATTTTTTTCGATTTCCATAATAACTTTTGAAGCAAAACTCACACACTCTTCATGATAAACTGTAACCCTAATATTACAATTAGATTGTATAACTGGTTGTAATGAATGTATGTATACCAATATCAATATAAGATTTCCTATATATTTTCAGATATCAATTTATTCCAATTCCAATTTCTAAAGTAGGATCCAGTTATACTATTTATTCACAGTATGGTCGATTCATGCATCATCTCTATATTCATCAACACAGTGTACACCTATTTGTATCCCCAATACTAATTTATAGGTTTTAAAAATATTGCTCCCCATAATGGTGGAAGAAATATTCATGTCACCTGATCTACATATACATTTTATCACAGTAATATTCTGGACAAAAATGCAAAGATCACACTTATGATTGTACCAAAGCCTAAATGAAAAGTGAGTATATATTACTAAAAACATCCATGTCCAGGATGCCTAATGCTCCCAAATGTCAATCCTATTGGTGACTACGTATTTGTTTCTTCCTAAGATTATATATTCAACCTCAGTTCTGTTGAAAATGACTAATCCTATCCCTCACTTTATACTTTGCCTGATTTTCTAATGTCTCTATTGATATCTGCTTTCCTACATATTTTCCCGAGTTCATCATTGTGACTGACTCTTCACATGTGTTGTCATTTACATTCACTCTCTATCCAAAACCCTATTGCTAAAGAACTTTTGGTCCAAATTCTATACTCACTCTTTTTTCTAAACCTACCAACTATCTTCCTAATTCTACCAACTATCCCTTTTTGACTGGATGATGTCTTCGACAATCAATCACCAAGGTACAAGGTCCGATGCCATTGTATATTGATTTATCTGAGACATCTGAGCAGAACATAATTCAAAGCTAAGTATCCCAATCAACAGCCCAACGCCCTTCTTGGATTCAAATCTTATCTAGATTTATGTTTTCATACTTATATTTCACCTATATATTTTTGTAAATATTGCAAGTTCCCAATACCATTGATCATTCCTCAGTATGATTCCTAACCCAAATTGAACCTATTATTACCCTAACCATACAGTGTTCCCTCAAAATAACTTTACAGAAGAGCCGGGACAGAGTTTGTCTTACAATACAGTAATGTAGGGGATCTTCCACCTGCTGAGAACATCAAAGGTCCATGCAGAAATTATACCCTAGAGAAGTTGCCGCAGCTATGAAGGACCTAAGAGAGCAAAAGTCATCTTCCATGGCAAACAACCTGGTCAGGAAGAAGGGATGTGTCTGAAACAGCCTCTCTTTTCTTAATGTAGAGAAGATGGACCAAACCAGGCCTGTGTGGAGAGCTGTTCCCACGGTGCCTATGGTTGATATAGCATTCTAACTTGTGAAAGTGTCACAGAAAGTAGGGGCATCCTCCATCTCATGGGACCCTGGGAAGCAAGTGTTAGGACAAAGTGGTATCCAAGGCAGTGACCTCATCCAGTTTTTGTAGGAAGTGACCTCAGCTCAATTCCTTTGTGATGGTCTCTCTGAACATGAAATCAAGGAAGCCAGGCACCCAGAACCAGTCCAGTCCAAGTCCCAGTGGTCTCACTTGTTTGGATTTACCAAGGACAGAGTCAGTTTTCTTGGTACCTACTAATGGGAGGATTGTCAATTGCCAGGAGAGCTCTGAAGAGTGGACTTTCCTGAGAAAGCAGGTAGTGGTTCACCGCTGACTGTTGACAACTTCACAGAGTTGGCCAAGAAGACCAGATCTGAGACAGAACATGCCATTTCTGGGTAACATAGTATGGCCCACCAATCAGAGGACACAATGGATAGTCACAGACATACTTGCAGGAAGGAGGTGCCTTTGTGGGTGTGGGTGTGGGTTTTTGGTTTTGTCTCATGTTCTGAGAATAGGTAGAAAGACGGTTTGTTTGGTTTGGAGTGAAATGTTTCTAGTAAGTGTTTTGACTAGGCAAGTGTTTCTAAGTCTGTGTATCCCACTGTGTCCGTAGTTGTAGTCATTAGAAAAGAGAATTCATCAATGGATGTGTGCTGTCAATTAGAAAGCTTCCCTGCATTCATCCTGCCCAATTTATGAATCAACTTCGGCTTGCCTTATCGATGGGCAACACCTGCTATCTTGCTATGTTCCTGTTTTCTTCCTGAATTCAGGACACTCTCAAGAATAGGCTCATTGTTTTTTGTGCAAGGTATGTACCACCTCCAAGCTTTGTCACATGGCCATGTACTGGATAGCTGAAGGGAATGGTGAGCATCTCAGAAAAATCAGGTATCAGTGTTATCAGGAAAGTCTCAGTATAGAAACCCTGCTTTGGGCCTTTTGCTTACCTATAGTTCTGTTGTCCTGAATGTCAGGAAGGTCTTTGCTTCAGGCCAAACCTTTTTGAAGCCTGAGCAAAACAGTTTTCAAATGGAAATGAATGGGCATCACCTGTGGCTCTTTGGTTAATTGCTTTGGAAATGGATATTTCTGACTCAGCCTCTTGGCCCAATATGAGGCTGTGGCTTAGATTCTCAGCATCTGATGGATCTAAAGAAAGATCCCATGTGTACATCCAAAACCAAAATGGCAAAAATATAAGTCATTGTGAATGAAGTCTCTTGCCTTCCTCTCTTAGGTTTCGGACCTCCATCAAGTGATAATAGGGATCCTTTAGGTCAAGTGAGTTCTTCAAAGCTCTGCAGAGGTGCTTGGGTTTCCTCTTGACTCAAAGGCATTTTTTTCCCTTTTAATCACTTCGTGCTTCAGAACACATGTATTCCTCCAGGTTTCTTGACTGGTCTTTTCATGAGACTTCTTTCCAAACATTTTATTTTCGACTTTCATAATCAATTTGGAAGCAAAACTCACACACTCTTTTTTGAGAGCCACAGCCGAAGGGGCCCCAGCAAACTTTCACACTGCCATCTGATGAGCTGAAGGGGCCCCAGCAAATTTTCAGACTGCCAGCTGATGATTGGCTCACAGCGGCCCCAGCAACATCTAGCTGATTGGCTCCTCTGCGGTGATGCTCATTGGGCAGTTTCCCTGCCCTTTCAGACCACGGAGCTGCTCATTGGGGAACTTTTTTGGCTCCGCCCATGTGACCATCCAATCAGCCTCAAGAGCAGGAGGATTGTGGAAGGAAGAGGCTGGGTTTTGGTGTGTGGCTTGTGGGAAGCCGGTGGTGGCAGTTGGGCTCTGAGGTTTTTTTCTTGAGGAGCTGTTTTCTTTGGCTTGTGTGGTTCTAAAAATAAAGTTAGTTTCTTTAGACAAGTGGCTCCTGAATTGTGCCCAGCCAGACTGCGGCACTTGGTGGCTTGCACGGGGAGCGACTGAGGGTACGTAAACTGCTCGCCCCTGAGGGCAGGGCAAAAGGATGGGTAGCCATTTTCCTCTTTTGTTTTGCTTCACTTTTGTTTTAAGTTGCCTGTCCCTGGAGATGTGTAAGATGGAAGAAAAACCACTCGCATCTGAGAAACAGATAGGGAGAAAGGATGGATGGACATTCCAGGAGAATAGAAAGGCTATAATGATTTTCTGTTCTTCCAATATTGTTTCACTCTGTTTCAGTTTTGTTTGGCGTTATCTTCTTGGGGTGTATTATAGTTATAGTAAAAATATTCAAGTAAAAGAGAAGGTCTCTCGAGCTAGTAAGACAGAGTTAAAGATTCAAGTAAAAAAGAAGGTCTCTCGAGCTAGTCAGACAGAGGAAAACATTCAAGTAAAAGAGAAGGCCTCTCAAGGTAGTCAGACAGAGAAAGAAAGTGTAAAGCAGAAAAAGCCATCAGGGGGAAAGTTACAAAAAGAGACTGCTACTAACACCTTTCTATCACCAGAGGGCTTAAGTGTCCAAACGACAGCACCACCTCTACAGGAGCTATCACCAGAGGACGTAAGTGTCCAACTTACAAGGCCATCTCCATATGCTGGGAGACCCCCAACGCCCGCAGTTGATAATTCAGATCCTGAGACAGGATCTCAAGTATTAACATGCCCTGTATTTGCGGCAGGAGGGCAGCGAATTTACCATACTTTAAATTTCAAAACAGTGAAGCAGCTAAAAGAGGCTGTAACAACCTATGGTCCTCAAGCACCCTTTACTCTAAGCTTGGTCGAATCCATTACCAACTTGAACATGACGCCAGCAGATTGGGCTAATATGTGTAAAGGTGTGCTAAATGGAGGATAATACCTGTTATGGAAGGTTGCCAATGAGGAATTTTGCAAGGAGATGGCTAGGCGAAATGTAGCAGCTGGTTATCCTCAGGGAAATCTAGATATGTTGTTAGGAAAGGGACCTTATGAGGATCAGCAGCAACAAATTGCATGTGATCCTGGTACATATTCACAAATTGCTGTAGATGAAGTTAAGGCATGGAAGACTTTACAAGGACATGGAGGTTTACAAGGTCAATTATCTAAGATAATACAAGGAGCTAATGAATCTTGCGCTGAATTTGTAGATAAGCTTATTCAAAGACCTACCAGAGTTTTTGGGAATATAGAAAAAGCAATGCCATTAATAAAACAACTGGCTTATGACCAAGTGAATTTTTGGTGCAGAGATATCATTAGACCATGGAAACATGAAGATTTAAATACATATATTAAATTATGTAGAGACATTAATGAACAAGAGCAAGTCATGGCAACTGCAGTAAAACAGGCATTAGATGCCAGAGACATTAATGAACTAGGGAAAGTTGTGGCAGCTACAGTAAAACAGGTTTAGATGCCAAGCCAAGAACATGCTACAATTGTGAACAAACAGGACATTTTAAAAGGAATTGCCCCATAGGAGGTGGGTTTAACAAAACTAGGTATCAAAGGAGTAGAATACCGGGTATTTGCCCACGGTTCTGTAGAGGGAGACATTGGGCTAATGAATGCCATTCTCAAACCACCATAGAGGGTACTCCATTATCAAAAAAAAAAAAAACAAGGACCAAGTGTTTACCGACGATATTGTGAAGAAAGGCATCGGGCTTCACTGCCAAAAAATGGACAAGGGGGCCCAATGCTCCGGGGCCCAAAACCACAAGTATACGGAGCACTGGATGAACCCAGCAACCCCATCAGGGTAGTGCCCAGGACACATTGTCCATCAGATCCCTCATCAGACAAACCAGAGGGAGTGCCGGGTTGGACATCTGTACCTCCGCCAGAGCAGTACTAACTCCAGAGATGGGAGTTCAGATCATTCCCACAGGGGTAAAAGGACCTCTTTCCAAAGGAACAGTATGCTTATTATTGGGATGCAGCTCTTCTACTCTAAAAGGACTTATGATAAGTCCTGGGGTAATTGATCACAATTATGAAGGTGAAATAAAAATTATCGCCAGTTCTCCAAATGGTATATCTGTAATTTCACCAGGAGATAGAATAGCACAGTTACTAATAATACCAAGCCTACATGATAAATTTTCCAGTCATGCTGTAGAAAGAGGTTCCAAGGGATTAGGCTCCACAGGTGTAGATTGGGCTATGCTGTCTTTAAATTTAGATTCTTTCCCCATGATAAAACTAAATATTCAAGGACATGAATTTAATGAGCTACTGGATACAGGTGCAGAACTTAGCATTATCTCTCGTCAAGAATGACCAAAACATTGGCCATTACAACAAGTCACTCAAACGCTTCAAGGCCTAGGAGTGGCGACTAGTCCCCATAGAAGTGCAATGGTATTAGATTGGAAGGATCCTGAAGGATGTGAAGGAACTATACAGCCATATGTATTGGATCATCTTCCTATAAATTAATGGGAACAAGATATCCTAGATCAATTAGGTTTGACATTAACAAATAACATCAACCAAAATGCACCCACTATTATGACTAGACAAGGTTTTTGGAAAGGAAAAAGATTAGGAAAACAAGAACAAGGTATAGCAGCACCAATACAAATAGATCAAGGAACAGACAGACATGGGTTGGATTTTCAGAAAGGGCCACTGAGACAATAAAAATTACTTGGAAATCAGAAAGAACAGTATGGGTTCCTCAGTGGACCCTGACTAAAGAAAAGATAAAAGCAGCCCATGATCTGGTCAAACAACAATTAGTGGAAGGACATATACAACCTTTTGTCATCAAAAAGAAATCTGGTAAATGGAGATTATTGCAAGATTAAAGAGCCATTAATAATGAGATGGTTATTATGGGACCTGCTCAATCAGGGATTCCTCAATTTTCTGCTTTCCCAAAAGCTTGGTATGTTTTAGTTATAGATATTAAAGATTGTTTTTTTTCAATTCCAATTCATCCTGAGGATAGTCCACGTTTTGCATTTACTATCCCTCTACTGAATCATGAAGGTCCTGATCAGAGATATGAATGGAAAGTACTCCCTCAAAGAATGGCTAACAGCCCAACTATGTGTCAAATTTATGTTAACAAAGCAATGCAGCCACTTAGAAATCAAAATCCTGATCTACAAATATTTCACTATATGGATGATGTATTATTAGAACACAAAGCTAAAAACAAGTTGCTAGAATGTTATGCCACACTTACAAACATATTAAAAAATTTTAATCTAGAGATAGCAATAGATAAAGTACAATTAAATTTTCCAATTAATTATTTAGGAGTTCTATTATCCTCAACCATGGTCTGTCCACCAAAAATTCAAATACGAGTAGATCAACTCAAATCACTTAATGACTTTCAAAAACTATTAGGAGACATAAATTGGATAAGGCCTTATCTAGGTATACCAACAGGAGAGTTGGGACCTTTATTTGATATCCTAAAAGGTCCATCGGATCCAAATTCACCCCGAATGTTAACGCCTAAAGCAAGAAAGGCCTTAATAATCATTGAAACATATGGAAAATATGCATCTGGATAGAATTGATATAAGTTTGCCATTATTATTTATTGTACTACCAACAAAAAATATTCCTACAGGAGTATTTTGGCAAGAAGGTCCATTGTTATAGATACATGTATCTTATTCTCCTAACACTATTCTTACTAGGTATCCTGAGGCTCTAGGACAATTAATACTCAAAGGAATAAAAGCAGCAAAGGGAGTGTTTGGAATTTCTCCCAATAAAGTTATTACTCCATATACTATGAATCAAATTGATGAGTTAGCTAATGAGTTAAATACTTGGGCAATAATCTTGTGCAAATCTAATATTTCATTTGATAATCACTTACCATCTAATCCTTTATTGTCTTTTTGGTCATCACATCCTGTAATTTTCCAAAAATGACAAGAAAAACACCTATCGGGAATGCTCCAAATATATTCACTGATGGATCTAATAATGGTACAGCAGCAATAGTTACACCTGATCAAACTTTTACATTTTAGTACCCAAACAATCAGCTCAAAAGGTAGAGCTTAATGCAGTATTACAAGCTTTTATGATGTTTAAAGTTTCGGTATTTAATTTATTTTCCGATAGTCAGTATATAGTTAATGCTATAGAATCCCTTGAAGATGCTAGTAGGATTTCCCCTTCCTCTACTGTTTTCTCTTTGCTTTCCACTATACAATGTCTAATCTGGGACAGAAAAGATCCATTCTTTATAGGACATATCAGGGCACATACAGGATTGCCTGGAGCCCTTAGTTTGGGCAATGATTTAGCAGATAAAACTACACATGACATACAAATTTTCTCTACACTAGAAGAAGCTACAAATTTTCTTAAAAAGTTCCATGTCAATGCTAATACTTTACAAAAGCGTTTTAAAATAACTAAGGAACAAGCTAGACAAATAATTAAACAATGTCAAAATTGTGTGACCTTTTTACCACAAGTTAATCCTGGAGTCAATCCTAGAGGACTGATACCTAACCATATTTGGCAGATGGACATCACACACTTGCCAGAATTTGAAAAATTGAAATATTTGCATGTTACAGTTGATACTTCTTCTGGATTTTTGATGGGTTCCCTTCATCCCGGAGAAAAAACTAAAGATGTTATAGCTCATTGCTTACAAAATTTTGCCACTGTGGGCGTTCCAAAACAGTTAAAAACAGATAATGCCCCTGGTTACACTTCAACTTCTTTTAAACAATTTTGCTCATCATTTGGCATTACTCATATAATAGGAATCCCATACAATCCATAGGGACAAGGCATAGTTGAAAAAGCTCATCAAACTATTAAAATGTACTTATTAAAGCAAAAAGAAGGAATTGGGAAGGGGTATATATTCCCCAAAAATAAACTTAAAATAACCTTTTTTACTCTAAACTTTTTAAATTTGGATTCATCAGGGCTTAGTGCTGCGGAAAGGCATATGTGTCCAAAAAATGTACCTAAACCCAAGGTACTTTGGAAGGATATTCTAACAGGACAATGAAAAGGTCCTGACCCAGTAATTGTCTGGAGTTGGGGGTCTGTTTGTGTGTTTCCACAGGGAGAACAGCAGCCGATTTGGATTCCAGAGAGATTAACCAAGGTCCTGACCTAGTGATTGCCTGGAATCGGGGGTCTGTTTATGTGTTTCCATAGAGAGAACAGCAGCTGATTTGGATTCCAGACAGATTAACTAAAGCGATTTCTACAGACCAAAAAGACGATGTGATATCCAGGACTCCAGTTTGGTTATTCTTACATCTGCGACAGAACCAGAATGCTTCTTTTAATATCTATTTTATTATTGCCTTTTCCCATATTTTGTTTTTTTGAGATCATACAGACCTAGGTTAATGTTTTGCTGATCAGTTCTATTTTTTGACTATAGAGTTTTTAAACATTGCAATGGAGATTTCACCTGTAAAAAGTTAAAAGGTCTTTACTATTATGTTATGTGTCGTATGTGTTATGTGGGCACACTTGTGTTTTGTGTTTGAATGTACGTATGTCCATTTGTCATATATGATGAGCGCTCATGAAAAAATGGATCCAAATAATTTTTTTATATTCACGTGATTTAAATGGTTTAATTTAAATTGGGTAAACAGCTGTTGAATATTGTTTTAAAATGTGAACAAAAAAGGAGGTTAACAGATCTGTTTGTATACTTTCACCTTTCCTTTTCATTATATTTAATAATTCTTCGTGCTTCAGAACACATGTATTCCTCCAGGTTTCTTGACTGGTCTTTTCATGAGACTTCTTTCCAAACATATTATTTTTGACTTTCATAATCAATTTGGAAGCAAAACTCACACACTCTTCATGAAAACTATAATCCTAATATTACCATTAGATGTATAAATGGTTTTAATGAATGTATTTATATCAATATAAGATATCCTGTATATTTTCAGCTATCAATTCAATCCACTATTTAAAGTTGGAAAAAGTTATATTATTTATTCACAGTATGGTCTATTCATGCATTTTCTCTATATTCATAGACACAGGGTACACCTATTTGTACCCCTATATTAATTTATACGTCTTCAAAATATTGCTCCCAGAAATGGTGGAAGAAATACTTATGTCACCTGATCTACATATACATTTTATCACAGTAATATTCTGGACACAAAATGTGAAGGTCACACTTATGATTGTACCAAAGCCTGAATTGTAAGTGAACATTGATTTCTAAAAATACCTGTGTCCAGCTTGCCTAATGCTCTCAAATATCAATCTTATTAGTGACTACATATTTGTTTCTTCCTAAGATAATATATTCAAACTCAACCCTGTTAAAAATGTCTAATCCTATTACTCACTTTATAATTTACCTGATTTCCTAATGTCTCTATTGATATCTGCTTTCCTACATATTGTCCCCAGTTCATCATTGTGACTGACTCTTCATATTTGCTTACATTTACATTCACTCTCTACCCGAAATCCTATTGCTAAAGAACTTTTGGTCCAAATCCTATACTCACTATTCTTCCTAACCCTAATGTCTATCTTCCTAATCATACCGACTATCACATTTGACTGGATGTTCTCTTCAACATTCAATCATCCAAGGTACATGGTCCTAAGCCATTGTATATTGATTTATCTGAGACATCTGTGAAGAACGTAATTCAATGCCAAGTATTCCAATCAAGGTCCCAATGCACTTCTGGGCTTCAAAACTTACCTAGATTTCTGTTTTCATACTTATATTTCTCCTCGATATTCTTATAAATATTGCAGGTTCCCAATACAATTATTCATTAAGCAGAATGATTCCTAACTCAAATCGAACATGTTATTAAGCCTAACCATACATTGTTCCCTCAATCTAACTTTACAGAAGAGCAGGGACACAGTTGGTCTTACAATACAGGAATGTAGGGGATCTTCCACCTGTTGAGACCTCAAAGGTCCATGCAGAAATGAACCATGGAGAAGATGTTGGCAGCTATGAAGGACCTGACAGAGCAAAACTTATCTAAAATGGCAAACAACCTGGTCAGGATGAAGGGTTGTGTCTGAATAAGCCTCCTCTTCTAATGTAGAGAAGGTGGACCAAACCAGGCCTGTGTTCAGAGCTGTTCTCAGGTGCCTATGGTTGATATACCATTCTAACTTGTGAAAGTGTCATAGGAAGTAGTGGCAGCCTCCATCTCATAGGACACTTGGAAGCAACTGTTAAGACAAAGAGGTTGCCAAGGCAGTGATCTCATTCAGTTCCTGAAGGAAGTGACCTCACCTCACTTCCTTGGTGATGGAACTCTCTGATCTTGGGATCCAGGAAGCCAGGCACCCAGAGCCCATCCCTGTTTAAGTCCCAGTGGTCACACTTGTTTGGATTTACCAAGGACAGAGTCAATATTTCTTGGTACCTACTGATGTGATGATGGCCAAATGCCAGGAGAGCTCTGAAGAGGTGCCTTTCTGAAAACTCACGTAGTGGTTAAACCCTGGCTCCTGACAACTTCACAGAGTTGGACAAGGAGACCAGATCTGAGACAGGACAGGCCATTTCGGAAGAAAATTGTATGCCCCACCAGTCAGAGGACACTCCGGATAGTAACAGAGCTACTTGGGGGAAGGAGGTGCCTTCGTGGGTGTGGTTGTGGGTTTGTTGTTTTTTCTCATGTTCTGAGAATAGGTAGGAAATGCGGTTTGTTTGGTTTGGAGTTGACTCTTTCTAGTAAGTCGTTTGACAAGGCGAGTGTTTCTATGTCTGTGTATCCCACTGTGTCCATGGTTGTAGACATTTGAAAAGAGAATGCATCAATGCATGTGTCCTGTCTAGTAGAAAGCTTTTCAGCATTTATCCTGCCTAATTTATGAAAGGACTGCGGCTTGACTTATTGATGGGAAATACCTACTATCTTCCTAAGTTCCTGTTTTCTTCCTGAATTCTGGCCACTCTCCAGAATAAGCTCTTCATTATGTGTCCAGGATATGTACCACCTCCAAGCTCTGTGACATGGCCATGTCCTTGGTAGCTAAAGGGAATGGCGAGCATCTCAGAAAACTCAGATATTAGTGTGGCCAGGAAAGTCTCATTGGAGAAACACAGCCTTGGGCCACTTGCTTACCTATGGTTCTGTTACCCTGAATTTCAGGAAGGGCTTTGCCTCAGGCCACACATTTTTGAAGACTGAAGAATACAGTTTTAAAATGGAATTGAATGGGCATCCCCTGTGGCTCTTTGCTTAATTGCTTTGGAAAGGGATGTGTCTGAATCAGACTCTTGGCCCTGTGTGAGGCTGTAGCTTAGATTCTCAGCTCCTGAGGGATCTAATAAAGATCCCATGTGTGCATCCAAAACCAAATATCAAAAAGTTCAGTGATTGTGAATGAAGTCTCTTGCCTTTATCAGTTAGGTTGCTGAGCTCCATCAAGGGAGAATAGAGATCCTTTTGGTAAAATGAGTTGTTCAAAGTCCTGCAGAGGTGCTGGGGTTTCTCATGACTCCAAATCAAATAAAGAATCTATACCTGACAGTCAGTAGGCCTCAAACTGGATAAGAAGAGCAGTATTAATGACAGGCCTATTTGATCACTACTGGTTCACAGGAAGGATGTCCAGCCCACACTGATTTTAGGCAAATGAGTAGCAAGAGATCCTATTTTTGACACTGTCTTGGGCATCGCCCCTGATGGAAAACTCCAGCCAGAGGTTATGATGAGTGTATATATGGAAGAAATTGAGGTCCATGTGGGAGTGTTTGGGGTTTAATTGTGGTCATTTGTGTGGTGGTTGGAAGAGATGACTGTGTTCTCCTGCCCTTGAACTCTCGTGCGATCCCCCTTAGAGTATGAGTACTGGAACTGACCTCAGAGAAGTATTGCCATTAATTGTGTTGGGGTTTTTGGAGGCAATGCAAGAGAGTCGACCTTGGAAACTGATATCTAGGCCCAAGGTGGCTTTCCATCGAGCACTGTGAATCTCAGCCAGGATATCACATTATTTTATTTTGAATAAATTGGCAGTAATAGTTGAGAGTCAAAACACACATGGACCTTTCATTGTAGACCTCAATGGGCCTGGCTTCCTGTGACTTTTATCCCATCTTTGAGAAGACTTGCCTGTGTGAGTTCTTCACAGCTTTCATTGAAGTGTCCCTACTCACCATTTAATATTTCCTGAATGAATTGAAACCCACAGTGCCTCCAACTTCATGCTTGTAAAAGGGCTTCATAAATACCATGAAATTTTTGAAATTCCCATGACCAGGTAGAAGTGGAGAACCTATGGATGTCCTGTTGTTGATCATGAGTATACTAGACAGTGCCTTGATTGACTGTGTTTCATGAAAATGATGTAGAACGAAGATGCCAGTAAGTTGGAGCCTGCTGAGTAGTGTGCTTAGAGCAGTGGTGTGTATGTGTGTGATAATACATCTCTGATGTGGCCATGTGGATTTGCCATTGGCTTCCAAATGGCTTGTGACTGACATGGTGAGGCCAGCAGACCCTTATATGAAAAGGCATCTTGTTATATGCAGAGGTTTCATGGCAATGTTAAGAATCAGGTTGCTATAGACAAGGGGGAAAGCTATGTGGGATAGAAGCCTGGTTGGTGCATTCTCCTGAAGACCCTGACCCACCACATGTGGCAGAACTCCATCCAGCACTGGGTCCCTTTTGAACTCCTTGTATTTTGTGAAGCAAATACCAAACTCCCAATTCAGCAGCAAGAAAAACCATGAAAAGTGGAGGATGAAAAAATGGCTTCACAGACCAGATGGGGAGAGACTTAGCACGCACTGGACACAGTTTACTTAAAAGAGAGATTTCAGCACTGCTGCCTCATGTTCATTGGAAAATAAGAAACCATGTCCTGCAGGTCACATAGAATCAGAACCAGCTTTGATGGTCTCACGACAAAGAAAGCTAAAGCTCCTGAAAACAACATATATTTCAAGTGCCCAACCTCAGAGGCAGTTTATCAAGAAGTCTTTAGGCCAGCAGAGCTCCATATTTGTGGAGTTTTTAAACTGTCCCTTACTTTTGGAAAATCCTCTACCACCTCCAAGGTTGTGAACTCCTGAGAGATTTCCATCCCAGTTATGTATTCACAGATTTTCTAACTCTTCTCCTCTAATTATGTCTTATTTGGCGTGAAGGTAATATCAAGGCATTGTTCTGGATGAGAGAGGGAAAATAATTTGTGTAGCTCATATTTGATAGACATTGGATTCTTTTTCCTATTTTTCATTCGAAATACTGAGTCCCTGACACTAACACGTACCCTACTAGACTCTGACTACTAATCCTAATATGATGGAGAAAAATAACCCGAACAGAACAGAAATACAACCAGGTCTGAGGAGGCAAAATGTATTTTTGGACTTACCTTTTGCACAATAAATGGTAGGTGTTATAAATCTAGTCAATTTTTATTTGAAATAGTTTTCCATATGTTTTTAAAATTAACAAATATGTGAATTGCTGCCTCCTTTTCTCTGTAGCCTATTCAGCACATGTATTTTTATATGTACACATAGAATCCTACCTGGTATCACACGTACATTTTTGTGAGGTCGCTGACTCGGCAGATATAAATTGTATGAAGAGATCACCCCTCCTAAACGCTGTTGGAACTGAAAATTCAACCAATGGGTGAGGTTCCTAGTAGAACAACATTATACATATTTCCATGTTCAGTAAAGTATATATTTTTGCATCAGTAGATGTTATATATTTCATTTAAATTTCGATTGGCATATATATTGCTGCTTTTTAATGTCTGTGTGTGTGTTTTGTGTGTGTTTGTATATATATATATATATATATATATATATATATATATATTCTCCTGATTTTTCAAAAAATGAAATATATGTGTCTTATATACACTCTCTACATTCATACATAAATTCATGTTCATGTATGAGGAAATATAATCAACTTTTCACAAGATTATTCTCGGAAATATTCATCCACCTGAAATACATATTTGTTTCCTTGTATTGACATCTCACTTCAGTGAATGGTGCATACAAATCCTAATAATTCTACAGTAACTGACCCAGTTTAACATCAATGCAAGTAGATTCCGATGGGACATGATGTGTATTTTGATGTTCATTTATATTCAACACTGGTACATTATTATTTCTGCAGTTTTTGCACATCATAGGATATATATTTCAACCACAAGTTCACAACTTTATAGGCATTTTTTTCACTTTTAATCACTTCCTGCTTCAGGACACATGTATTCCTCCTGCTTTCTAGACTGGTCATTTCATGAGACTTCTCTACAAACACATTTTTTTTTTATTTCATAATAACTTTTGAAGAAAAACTCACACACTTTTCATGATAAACCATAAATCTAATATCACCATTAGATGTATAACTGTTTGGAATGAATGATTGTATATCAATATTAGGTTTCCTGTATATTTTCAGAAATCAATTCAATCTATTATTTAAAGTTGGAACCAGTTATATTATTCAGTGATAGTATGGTCTATTCATGCATTATCTCTATATTCATAGACACAGGGTACACGTATTTTTACCTCCAATTAATTTATACATCTTCAAATTATTGCTTTTCTACATATTTTACCAGTTCATCATTGTGACTGACTTTTCACATGTGCTGACATTTACATTCACTCTGTACCCGAAACCCTATTGCTAAAGAACTCTTGGTCCAAATCCTATACTCACTCTTTTATCTAATCCTACCGACTATTTTCCTAACCCTACTGACTATCCCTTTTTGACTGGATGTTCTCTTCCACATTCAATCATCCAAGGTACAAGGTCCTATGCCATTGTATATCGATTTAACTGAGACAACTGTGCAGGACATAATACAATGCTAAGTATGCCAATCAAGGGCCCAATGCCCTTCTGGGCTTCAAAACTTACCTAGATTTCTGTTTTCATACTTATATTTCACCTATATATTCTTATAAATGTCACAGGTTCCCAATACAAATATTCATTCCACAGAATGATTCCTAACACAAATCGAACATGATATTAACCCTAACAATACACTTTTCCCTCAATTTCATTTTACAGAAGAGCAGGGACAGAGTTGGTCTTACAGTACAGTAATATAGGCGATCTTCCACCTGCTGAGAACCTAAAAGGTCCATGCTAAAATGATCCCTGGAGAAGATGTAGGCAGCTATGAAGGTCCTGAGAGGGCAAAAGTCATCTTCCATGGCAAACAACCTGGTCAGGATGAAGGGATGTGTCTGAATTAGCCTCTCTCTTCCTAATGTAGAGAAGATGGACCAAACCATGCCTGTGTGGAGAGCTGTTCCCCGGTGCCTATGGTTGATATACCATTCTAACTTATGAATGAGTCACAGCAAGTAGGGGCAGCCTCCATTTCATGGGACCCATGGAAGCAACTGTTAAAACAAAGTGGTTTCCAAGGCAGTGACTTCATTCAGTTCTTGAAGGAAGTGACCTCACCTTACATTTTTGGTGATGAAAGTCTGTGATCTTGGGATCCAGGAAACCAGGCACACAGAGTCAAACCCAGTCCATGTCCCAGTGGGCTCACTTGTTTGGATTTAACAAGACAGAGCCTGTCTTTCTTGGTACCCACTTATGTGAGGACAGCCAAATGCCGGGAAACACCGAAGACTGGCCTTTCCAGAGAAAGCAGGTGGTTTCTCACCACGAGCTCTTCACAACTTCACAGAGTTGGTCAAAGAGACCAGATCTGAGAGAGGACACGCCATTTTTGGGAAACATAGAATGGCCCACAAGTCAGAGGACACTCCGGATAGTCACAGACCTACTTGGGGGAAGGAGGTACCTTTGTGGGTGTGAGCGTGAGTTTGTGGTTTTGTCTCATGTTTTGAGAATAGGTAGGAAAGTTGGCTTGTTTGTTTTGGAGTGGACTGTTTTTAGTAAGTCCTTTAACAAGGTGAGTTTTTCGGTAACTATATATCCCACTGTGTCCATGGTTGTAGACAGTAGAAAAGAGAATGCAGCAATGGATGTGTCCTGTCTACTAGAAAGCTTCCCAGCATTTATCCTGTGCAATTTATGAATGGACTGCAGCTTGCCTTATGGATGGGGAACTCCTGCCATCTTCCTAATTTCCTGTTTTCTTTCTGAATTCTGGCCACTCTCCAGAATACGCTCATGGTTTTGTGTCCAAGATATGTACCACCTCTAAGTTCTGTGACATGTCCATATACTGTATAGCTGATGGGAATGGCGAGTATCTCAGAAAACTCAGATGTCAGTGTGCCCAAAAAAGTCTCAGTGGAGAAACCCTGCTTTTGGCCTTTTGCTTACCTATTCTTCAGTTGACCTGAATGTCAGGAAGGTCTTGGCCTCAGGCCACACCTTTGTGAAGCCTGAAGAAAAAAGTTTTCAAATGGAAATAAATGCGCATCACCTGTGGTTCTTTGCTTAATTGCTTTGGAAAGTGATGTGTCTGATTCTGCCTTTTGGCCCTGTGTGAGGATGTGGCTTAGATTCTCAGCACCTGATGGATCTAAAGAAAGATCCCATGTGTGGATCCTTAACCAAAATGGCAAAAAAAGCAGTCATTGTGGATGAAGACTCTTGACTTCCTCTGTTAGGTTCCTAACCTCCATCAAGTGAGAATAGGGATCCTTTGGGTCAAATAAGTTCTTCAAGGCTCTGCAGATGTGCTTGGGTTTTCTCATGACTCCAAATCGCATAAAAAATCTATTCCTGACATTCAGTAGGCCTCAAATTAGAGAAGCAGAGTAGTGTTAAAGGCAGGCCTATTTGATCACTCCTGGTTTACATGAATGGTGTCCAGGCCACCCTGACTTTAGGCAAATGAGAGGGAAGGGAGCTTATTTTGGACACAGTCTTGGGCTGCGCCCAACATGGGAACCTCCAGACAGAGGTTATGAGGAGTGTCTATATGGAAGAAGATGAGGGCCATGTGAAAATGTTTTGGTTTTAATTGTGGTCATTTGTGTGGCGGTTGAAACAGATGACTGGGTCCACCTGGGCTTTAAATCTGGTGTAATTCCACTTAGAGACTGAGATCTGGAACTGACCTCAGAGAAGTATTGCCATGAATTGTGTTGTGATTTTAAAAGGCCACGCATGGCATTCACCCTTGGGACCTGAGATCTTTGCTCAGGGTGGCGTTCCACAGAGCACTGGAAATCTCAGCCAGGATATCCCATAATTTCATTCTGAAAGACTTGGCAGCCATAGTTGAGAGTCAAAACTCACATGGTCCTTACATTGTAGACCTAAATGAGCCTGCCTTCATTTGACCTTTTGTCCACTTTTTGGGAAGCCTTGCCTGTGAAAGTTTTCCAGAGCTTTCATTGAAATGAGCTTCCTCAACATTTAATGTTTCCTGAATGAATTGAAAACCAAGGTGCCTCCAACTTCATCCTTGAACTATGGCTAGATAAATACCATGGAATTTTTGAAATTCCCATGACCAGGTGGAATTGGAGAACCTTTGGATGTCCTCTTGCTGATCAAGAGTGTACTAGACAGTGCCTTGATGGTATAGAACAGAGATTCCAGTAAGTTGGAGCATGCTGGGTAGTGGGGCTAGAGCAGTGGTGGGGAGGTGTGTAATTAAACATCTGTGGTGGGTTCATGTGGATCTGACATTGGCTTCCAAATAACTTGTGACTGACATGGTGCAGCCAGCAGACACTTGTATGTAAAGGCATCTTGTTATATTAAGAGGTTTTAGTGCAATGTTCAGAATCAGGTTGCTATGGTCAAGGGGGCAAGCAATGTGGGATAGAAGCCTGGTTGGTGCATTGTCTTGCAGACCCTGACCCACCACACGTGACAGAACTCCCTCCAGCTATCTATCCCAGTTTCACTCCTTGTATTTCGTGTAGCAAATTGCAAACTCCCAGTGCAGCAGCAAGAAACACTATGAAAAGTGGAGGATGACAAAATGGATTCACAGTCCACATGGGGAGACAATTACCCCCAGTGGCAACCGTTTACCTACAAAGAGAGAATTCAGCACTTCTGCCTCATATTCATTGGAAAATAAGAAACCATGTCCTCCAGGTCACATAGATGCAGACCAAGCTTTTATTTTATTACTAGAAAGGAAACTAAAGCTCTTGACAACAACATATACTCCAACCTCAGAGGCAGTTTCTCCAGAAGACCTTAGGCCAGCAGAGCTCCATGTTTGTGCATGGTTTACCCTGTCCCTTACTTTTGGAAACTCCTCTACCACCTCCAAGGTTGTGAAACCCTGAGCATTTTCCATTCCAGATGAGTATTCACAGATTTTCTAACTCTTCTACTCTCATTGTGTCTTAATTGGGGGAAAGGTAATATCAAGGCACTGTTCTGAATGAGAGTGGGAAGATTTTTGTATAGCACATATTTGCATAATCATTCGATTCATTTTCGCATTTTCCATTCCAAATACTGAATTCTTGAAACTAACCCATACCCTACTACACTCTTACTACTAATTCTAGAATGATGGAGAAAAATCAACAAAACAGGAATGAAATAAAAGTAGTTCAGAGGAGTTATGTTATAGTTGGACATTCCTTTTGCATGATAAAGTGTAGGTGTTATAAATCTAGTCAATTATTAAATGAAATAGTTCTCCATGTGTTTTAAAAGTTAACAAACATGTGAATTCCTGTCTCCCTTTTTCTGTAGCCTATTAAGCAATGTATTTTTATATGCACATATAGCATCCTACATGGTATCACACGTATATTTTTGTGAGGTGGCTGATTTGGCAGATACAAATTGTGAGAATAGATCACTCCTCCTAAATGCTGTTGGAACTGAAAATTCAAACTATGCGTGAGCTTCATAGTTAAACAGTATTATACATAAATCCATGTTCAGTAAAATAAATATTTTTGCATCTGTGGATGATATATATTTCAAGATTAATTTTGATTGGCATATATATTGCTACTTTTTAATGTCTGTGTGTGTGTGTGTGTGTGTGTGTATATATATATATATATATATATATATATATATATATATATATATTCCCCAGATTTTTCAAAATATGAAATATATGTGTTTAATACACTCCCTATATTCATTCATGTTCATATATGTTAATTTATAATCAAATTTTCAAAAGATTATTCTCAAAAAATTTATTCACCTGAAATACATATTTGTTTCCAGTATTGAAAACTAAGTTTATTGAATGGTGCATACAAATGCTGATATTTCTACAGAAACTTACCCAGTTTAACATCAATGCAAGTAGATTCCTATGGGACATGATATGTATTTTGATGCTCATTTTTATTCAACACTGGTACATTTATATTTTATCAGCTTATGCCCGTCACAGTATATATATTTCATCCACAACTTTACAAATTTATAAGCATTTGTTTCACTTTCAATCACTTTCTGCTTCAGAACACATGTAGTCTTTCATGTTTCTTGACTGGACTTTTCATGAGACTTCTTTCCAAACACATTATTTTCGATTTCCATAATCACTTTTGAAGCAAAACTCACACACCCTTCATGATAAACTATAACTCTAATATTAACATTAGATGTACAACTGGTTGGAATGAATGATTGTATATCAATATAAGATTTCTTATATATTTTCAGATATCAATTCAATCCATTATATACGTGAAACCAGTTATATTGTTAATTCACAACATGGTCTATTCATGCATTTTCTCTATACACATAGACACAGGGTACACCTATTTGTACCCCCAATACTAATATATACGTCTTCAATATATTGCTTGCAGAAATGGTGAAAGAAATACTCATGTCACCTGTTCTACATATGTATTTTATCACAGTAATGTTGTGGAAACAAAAAGCAATGTTCACACTTATGATTGTACCAAAACTCAATGGAAAGTTAGCATTCATTACTAAAAAACATCCATGTACATGATGCCTAATGCTCTCATATGTCAATCCAATTGGTGACTACACATTTGTTTCTTCCTGAGATTATTTATTCAACCTCAAGCTTGTTGAAAATGTCTAATCATATCACTCAATTTATATTTTGCCTGAATTTCTAATGTTTCTATTGATATCTGCTTTCCTACATATTTTCCCCAGTTCTTCATTGTGACTGACCCTTCACATGTTCTGACGTTTACATTAACTCTCTACCAAAACGCTATTGGTAAAGAACTTTGGTCCAAATCCTATACTCACTCTTATTCCTAACCCTACCGACTATCTTCCGAATCCTACTGACTCTCCCTTTTTGACTTGATGTTCTCTTTGACATTCCATCATCCAAGGGACAAGGTCCTATGCCATTGTATATTGATTTATCTGAGACATCTGTGCTGAACATAATTCAAAGATAAGTATCCCAATCAAGGGCCCAATGCCATTTTGGGCTTCAAATCTTACCTAGATTTATGTTTACATACTTACATTTCTCATATGTATTCTTATAAATATTGCAGGTTCCCAATACCATTATTCACTCCTCAGAATGATTCCTAACCCAAATCGAATCTGTTTTTAACCCTAAACATACACTGTTCCCTCAAACTAACTTTAATGAAGAGCAGGGACAGAGTTGGTCTTACAATAGAGGAATGTAGGGGATCTTCCACCTACTGAGAACCTCAAAGTTCCATGCAGAAATGATCCCTGGAGATCATGTAGGCAGCTATGAAGGACATGAGAGAGCAATAGTTATCTTCCATGGCAAAAAACTTGCTCATGATGAAGGGATGAGTCTGAATGAGCCTCTATCTTCTTAATGCAGAGAAGATGGACCAAACCTGGCCTGTCTGGAGAGATTTTCCTGGGTGCCTATGGTTGATATACCATTCTAACTTGTGAAATTGTCACAGGAATTAGGGGCAGCTTCCAACTCATGGGACCCTTGGAAGCAACTGTTAGGACAAAGTGGTTGCCAAGGAAGTGACCTCATTCAGTTCCTGAAGGACGTGACCTCATCTCACTTCTTGGTGATCAAACTCTCTGAACTTGTGATACAGAAAGCCAGGCACCAAGAGCCAGTCCCAGTTCCTGTCCCAGTGGGCTAACTTTTTGGGATTTACAAAGGACAAAGTCAGGCTATCTTGGTACCTACTTATGTGAGGATCGCCAAAGGCCAGGAGAGCTCTGAAGAGGGGCCTTTTCTGAGAAAGCAGGTAGTGGCTAAAAGCTGGCTCCTGAGAACTTCACAGGTTTTGCCAAGGAGATCAGATCTAAGAAAGGACAGGCCATTTCGGGGGAATATAATATGGCCCACCAGTCAGAGGACACTCCGGATAATAATAGACCTACTTGAGTGAAAGTTTGACAAGGCGAGTGATTCTATGTCTGTGTATCACACTCTGTCCGTTGTTGTAGACATTAGAAAAGAGAATGCATCAGTGGATTGACCTGTCTAGTAGAAAGCTTCCCAGCATTCATTCTGCCCAATTTAAGAATGGACTGCTGCTTGCCTTATAAATGGGCAACACCTACTATCTTCCTAAGTTCCTGTTTTCTTCCTGAATTCTGCCCACCCTCCAGAATACGCTCATGGTTTTTTGTACAAGATATGTACCACACCCAAGCTCTGTGACATGATCATGAACTGGATACCTGAAGGGAATAGGAGCATTTCAGAAAACTCAGATATCAGTGTGACCAGGAATGTCTCATTGGAGAAACCCTGCTTTGGGCCATTTGCATACCTATGGTTCTGTTGCCCTGAATGTCAGGAAGGTCTTTGCCTCTGGCGAAACTTTTTGAAGCATGAAGAAAACAGTTTTCAAATGGAAATGAATGGGCATTATATGTGGATCTCTGCTAAATAATTTTGGAAAAAGATGTGTCTGAATCAGCCTCTTGGCCCTGTGTGAGGTTGTGGCTTACATTCTCAGCACCAGATAGATATAAAGAAAGATCCCATGTATGCATCCACAACCGAAATGTGATAAAGATCAGTCATTGTGAATGAAGCCTCTTGCCTTCCTCTTTTAGGTTCCTGACATCCATCAAGTGACAATAGGGATCCTTTCTGTCAAACGAGTTCTTCAAACCACTGCAAAGGAGCTTGGGTTTTCTCATGACTCTAAATCACATAAAGAATCTGTACCTGACAGTATGCCTCAAATTGGAGAAGCAGAGCACTATTAATGGCAGGCCTATTTTATCACTCCTGATTCACAGGTAGGGTGTCCAGGCCACCATTACTTTAGGCAAATGAGGGGCAAGGGAGATTACATTGGACACTGTCTTGGGCTGCTCCCCTCATGGAAAACTCCAGCCAGAAGTTATGATGAGTGTCTATATATAAGAAGATGAGGGCCAAGTGGGAGTGTTTTGGTTTTAATTGTGGTCATTTGTGTGGTGGTAGAAAGAGAAGACTGGGTCCACCTGGGCTTGAACTCTGTTGTGATTCCCGATAGAGACTGTGTTCTGGAACTGACCTCAGAGAAGTATTGCCATGAATTGTGTTGGGATATTAGGAGGCCATGGATTAAATTCGCCAATGGAAACTGAGATCTAGTCTCAGGGTGGCTTTCCACAGAACGCTGGGAATCTCAGCCAGGATATCACATGATTTTATTCTGAAAGACTTGGCAGCCATAGTTGAGAGTAAAAAGATACATGGACTTCACATTGTAGACCTCATTGGGTCTGGCTTCATGTGACATTTGGCCACTCTTTGGGAAGACTTGCCTGTGAGTGTTCTCCAGAGCTTTCATTGAAATGAGCTTCCTCGACATTTAATGGTTTCTGAATGAATTGAAACCCACAGTTCCTCCAACTTCATCGTTGAACAATGGCTAGATAAATACCATGAATTTTTTTGAAATTCCCATGACCAGGTGGCACTGGAGAACTTTTGGATGTCCTGTTGCTGATCATGAGTGTACGAAACAGTGCCTTGATTTACTGGGTTTCATGAAAATGTTGTAGAACAGAGATGCCAGTAAGTTGGAGCCTGTTCAGTAGTGGGACTAGAGCAGTTGTGTGCAGGTGTGTGATAGAATATCTGTTTTGTTTTTATGTGGATCTGCCATTGGCTTCCAAATGGCTTGTGACTGACATGGTGCAGCCAGCCGACCCTAGTATGTAAAGGCATCTTGTTATATGGAGAGAATCCAGGTCAATGTTCAGAATCAGGTTGCTATGGTCAAGGAGGCAAGCAATGGGGGATAGAAGCCTGGTTGTTGAATTCTCCTGGAGACCCTGACCCACCACACGTGACAAAACTCCCTGAAGCACTGTTTCCCAGTTGAACTCCTTGTATTTCGTGAAGGAAATACCAATCTCCCAGTTCAGCAGCAGGAAACACCATGAAATGTGCAGGATGACCAAATGGCCTCGCAGTCCACATGGGGAGACACTTAGCACCCAGTGGAAACAGTTACCTACAAAGAGAGAATTCAGCACTGCTGCCTCATGTTCATTAGAATATAAGAATCCATGTCCTCCAGGTCACATAGATGCAGACCCAGCTTTGATGGTCTCACTACAAAGGAAGCTAAAGCTCCTGAAAACAACATATATTTCAAGTGCCCAATCTCAGAGGCAGTTTCTCCAGAAATCTTTAGGCCAGCAGAGCTCCGTGGTTGTGGAGTTTTTACACTGTCCCTTACTTTTGGAATCTCCTCTACCACATCCAAGCTTGTGAACTTTTGAGCATTTTCCATTCCAGATATTTATTCACAGATTTTCTAACTCTTCACCTCTAATTGTGTCTTACTTGTAGCGAAGGTAATGTCAATTAATTGTTCTGAATGAGTGTTGGAAGATTTTTGTGTAGCACATATTTGAATACACATTAGATTCATTTTCCCATTTTTCCTTTGAAATATTAAATCCCTGACACTAACCCATACCCCACTAGACTCTGACTACTAATCCTAATGTGATGAAGAAAAATAACCCAAACAGAGTTGAAATATAAAGAGTTCAGATGAGGCATGTTGTATAGTTGGACTTGTCTTTTGGATAATAAAGGGTAGGTGTTAAAAAACTAGTTAATTTTTATTTGAAATAGTTCTACATGTATTTTGAGGAGTGGGTCTAGAGCAGTGGTATGCAGGTGACCTGACTTCACTTCCTTGGTGATGGAACTCTCTGACCTTGGGATCCAGGAAGCCAGGCTCCCAGAGCCAGTCCCAGTCCCAGTCCCAGTGGTCTCACTTGTTTGGATTTACCAAGGACAGATTCAGTCTTTCTTGGTACCTAGTGATGTGAGGAGGGCCAAATGTCAGGAAAGCTCTGAAGAGGGGCCTTTCCTGAGAAAGCAGGTAGTGGCTCACCACTGGCTCCTGACAACTTCTCAGAGTTGGCCAAGGAGACCAGATCTGAGACAGAACAAGCGATTCCAGGGAAACATAGTATGGAACACCAGTGAGAGGACACTCCGGATAGTCACAGACCTACTTGGGGGAAGAAGGTGTCTTTGTGGGAATGAGTGTGGGTCTGTGGTTTTGTCTCACGTTCTGAGAATAGGTAGGAAAGGCGGTTTGTTTGGTTTGGAGTGAACTGTTTCTAGTAAGTCGTTTGATGAGGTGAATGTTTCTGTGTCTGTGTATCCCACTGTATCCGTTGTTGTAGATATTAAAAAAGAGAATGCATCAATGGATGAGTCCTGTCTAGTAGAAAGTTTCCCAGCATTCATCCTGCCCAATGTATGAATGCACTGCAGCTTGCCTTACGAATGGGCAACACCTGCTATCTTCCTATGTTCCTGTTTTTTTTCTGAATTCTGCTTACACTCCAGGATAGGCTCATGGTTTTGTGTCCAAGATATGTACCACCTCCAAGCTCTGTGACAAGGCCATGTACTTGATAGCTGAAGGGAATGTGGGGCATCTCAGAAAACTGAGATATCAGTGTAACCAAGAATATCTCAGTGGTGAAACCCTGCGTTGGGCCTTTTGCTTACCAATTGTTCTGTTGCCCTGAATGTAAGGAAGGTCTTTGGCTCAGGCCACCCGTTTGTGAAGCCTGAAGAAAATTGTATTCAAATGGAAATGAATGGGCATCACCTGTGGCTCTTTGCTTAATTGCTTTGTAAAGGGATATGTCTGATTCATCCTCTTGGCCCTATGTGAGACTGTGACTTTGATTCTCACCACCTGATGGATCTAAAGAATGATCCCATTTGTGCATTCAAAACCAAACTGGCCAAAAGAGCAGTCATTGTGGATGAAGTCTCTCGCCTTCCTCTGTAAGGTTCCTGACCTCCATCAAGTGAGAATAGTGATCCTTTGGGTCAATTGAGTTCTTCAAAGCCCTGCAGAGGCTAGCCCATATGCGCTTGGGTTTTCTGATAACTCCAATTCACATAAAGAATCTAAAATCCACAGTCAATAGGCTTCAAGTTGGTGAAGCAGAGCAGTATTAATGGCAGGCATTTGATCACGCCTGGTTCACAGGAAGGGTGTCCATGCCACCATGACTTTAGGCAAATGAGGGGCAAGGGAGCTTATTTTGGACACTGTCTTTGGCTGTGGCCCTCATGGAAACCTCCAGCCAGAGGTAATGATGAATGTCTATATGTAAGAAGATGAGGGCCAAGTGGGAGTTTTTTGGTTTTAATTTTAGTCATTTGCTTGGTAGTAGGAAGAGATGACTGGGTCCTCCTGGCCTTGAACTCTGGTGTGATTCCCATATAGAGACTGAGTTGTGGAACTTACCTCAGAGAAGTGTTGCTATGAATTCTGTTGGGATATTAGGAGGCCACACATAAGATTTGCCCTTGGAACCTGAAATCTAGGCCCCGGGTGGCTTTCCACAGAGCACTGGATATCTCAGCCAGGATATCACATGATTTTATTTTGAAAGACTTGGCAGCCATAGTTGAGAGTGAAAACACACATGGACTTCACATTGTAAACCTCAATGGGCCTGGCTTTATGTGACCTTTTGGCCACACTTTGGGAAGCCTTGCCTGTGAGAGTCCTCCAGAGCTTTCATCGAAATGAACTTCCTCAACATTTAATGGTTAATAAATTAAATGAAACATCAGTGCCTCCAACTTCAGACTTTGAAAATGGGCTCGATAAATGCCATAAAATTTTTGAAATCCCATGACCATGTGGCAGTGGAGAACCATTGGATATCCTGTTGGTTATCATGAGTGTACCAGACAGAACCTTGATTGACTGGGTTTCACGAAAATGGTGTAGAGCAGAGATGCCAGTAAGTTGGAGCCTGCTGAGTGTGGGCCTATGGCAAAGGTAGGCAGGTGTGAGATAAAACATCTGTGGTGGTTTCATGTGGATCTGCCATTGGCTTCCAAATATCTTGTGAAAGAAATGGTGCAGCCAGAAGAACCTTATATGTAAAGGCATCTTGTTATATGGATAAGTTTCAGGGCAATGTTCAGAATCAGGTTGCTATGTTCAAGGGGGCAAGTTATGTTGGACAGAAGACTGGTTGGTGCATTCTCCTGCAGAGCCTGTCCCACCACACGTGACAGAACTCCCTCCAGCACTGTGTCCCAGTATAACTCCTTGTATTTTGTGAAGCAAATACCAAACTCCCAGTGTAGCAGCAAGAAACATCATGAAAATTGAAGGGTGAACATATGGCTTCCCAGTCCACACGGGAAGACACTTAGCCCCCACTGCCCACAGTTGACCCAGAAAGAGAGAATTCAGCACTGCTGCCTCATGTCCATTGGTAAATAAGAAACCATGTCCTCCAGGTCACATAAATGCAGACCCAGCTTTGATGGTCTCACTACCAAGAAAAAGCTGGTGGTTCTATTGACTTTTGGTCCCTCACAGGAGAAGCATTAGTTTAAAATTTAGCTAAAGTAACTTCCACACATGTAAGGCAGGTTGGAACTCGGGACTCTGCATCGGTCCAAACAATGCCATCACATTTAACAGAAACACAGACAAAAAAACACACAAAGACCATCATGCAGCTCCCGTTTATTCACAACCCCAAGATCTACAATCTTGTGACTAAGGGAGAATGGAGGAAAGAGGTGGGGAGCTGAAGGTTTGAGTGATAGGATCGTGGGTGAAGGGGTCGGATTGGAGCCAGGGACCAGGAAAGGCTTCAAGGACAGAGGCGTGGAATGTTTTTGTCCCATAATGAGAGTTACTTAAACAGAGACAAGGGCAATACAAACGTGACACAAACACGGACACACGGTTAACATTTAACACGAGTTCAGAAGTAAAGATTAGAACCTAGTAACTGGCAAAACCTGATGGGTTAGACCACAAAGACAGACAGTGAATTCAACCTGAGAGAAAAACGTAATCAGCAAGACCTGATGGGTTGGCAGCAGAGTCACCTAATGAGGGCTCATCCGTCCCTCCTCACCTAATGAGGGCACTTCCGTCCCTCCTCAACTAATGAGGGCACATCCTTCCCTCCCCGAGTCCTCCAAGGCATCCCTTGCAAGGACGTGGCCTGTGGCTTTAGGACACGTTTGTCAACTACCGCCAGGGGGAACTTACGCTCTCCGCTGGCAGCCACTCTGCCAACCCAAACCGAAAACGGAAAAACAGAACCTGAACAAAAAGCTCTGAGCAATCGCAAGGAAAAATGGAAAGAGGCGCCTTACTTACCCAGAGAGGGGTCCGTTGGTGTCTCCTTGTCCTGTGCTGCGTGATTTCCGGCCAACGCACCAAATGTAAGGGTCCGGCGAATGTCAGAGGAAGAGACCACCAAGAGACCGCAACAGCAAAAGGTGATTATTGAGGATCCAATCCAGCATGCTGGGGCTACATGCTCACTCAAGAAGGGAGAGCAGTCCAGAGCCCCGAGCAGGGTTTGAGCAGTGCTTAAGTATACTTTTTGGGGAGGGCGGGTCTTTACCTATATCACAGTCTCCTTTAAGAAATCATCATACACTGCGGGAAAATCAAACAACAATTCCTAAACATGATTAGTTCATTCATTGGTGGGAACAGGTCAGTCGGGAGTGATAGGTCAGTTCTAAAGCGGGGCACACATTCTAACTGATTGGTTTAGGCCCTGTGATGCTTATGTGCCAGGCCAAACAGGGTCCTAGGTTATTAAACAACCAGGCGGTCAGGGGGAATGTTTACTGGGCAGTCGGGAATTGTCATACAAGCTACAGGAATTTCAGGTTTTCGTGTAACATAGGAACTTAACAATACCTGGTCCTTTACATTTTAACTCAGGCCTTGCAGCTTAGAAACTTTACAAAACCCAGTCTTTTACACTTTAACTTTTACACTTTAATTTCAAATTTTTTACCCTTACAGATCACTCCTGGTGCACAAGAAGGGTGTCCAAGCCACCCTGAATTCAGGCAAATGAGGGGCAAGGGAGCTTATTTTGGACACTGTCTTGGGCTGGGAACCTCATGGAAACCTCCAGCCAGATGTTATGATGAGTGCCTTTATGGAAGAAGATGAGGGCCATGTGGCAGTGTTTTGGTATTAATTGTGGTCATTTGTGTGATGGTTGGAAGAGATGACTGGGTCCACCTGGGCTTGAATTCTGGTGTGAATCCTCTTAGAGACTGAGTTCTGGAAGTGACCTCAGAGAAATATTGCTATGAATTGTGTTGGGATTTTAGGAGGCCACGCATGAGAGTCACCCTTAGAAACTGAGATGGAGGCCGAGGTTGGCTTTCCACAGAGCACTGGGAATATCAGCCAAGATATCCCATGATTTTATTCTTAAAGACTTGGTAGCCATAGTTGAGAGTCAAAACACATATGGACCTCACATTGTAGACCTCAATGGGCCAGGATATATCTGACCTATTGGCCACTCTTTGGGAAGCCTTGCCTATGAGAGTTCTCCAGAGTTTCATTAAAATGAACTTCCTCGATATTTAATGGTTCTTGAAACCCACAGTGCCTCCAAATTAATTCTTGAAAAATGGTGACATATATACACTAAATCTTTTGAAAATCCCATGACCAGGTGGAACTGGAGAATCTTTGGGTGCCCTGTTGCTTATCATGAGTATACCAGAGAGTGCCTTGATTGACTGGGTTTCATAAAAATAATGTAGAACAAAGATACCGGTAAGTTGGAGCCTGCTGAGTAGTTGGCCTAGAGCAGTGGTGGGCAGGTGTGTGATAAAACATCTGTGATGGGTCCATGTGGTCCTTCCATTGGGTTCCAAATGGCTTGTGACTGACATGGTGCAGCCAGCAGACCCTTATTTGTAAAGGCATTTTGATATATGGACAGGTTTCAGGGCAATGTTCAGAATCAGGTTGATATGGAAGTAGATTCTTATGGGACATCATGTGTATTTTGACGTTCATTTTTATTCAACACTGGTACCGTAATATTTCTTCAGTTTATGCACATCCTAGGATAAATATTTCACCCAACATTTCAAAATTAAAAACATTTGTTTCACTTTCAATCACTTCCTGCTTCCAAACTTATGTATTCCTTCAGGTTTCTTGACTGGTCTTTTCATGAGGCTTCTTTACAAACACATTATTTTCGATTTCCATAATCTCTATTGAAGCAAAACTCACACAACCTCTTCACAATAAACCGTAACCCTAATATTACCATTAGATGTATAACTGGTTGTAATGAATGTATGTATACCAATATCAATATAAGATTTCCCATATATTTTCAGATATCAATTTATTCCAATTCCAATTTCTGAAGTTGTATCCAGTTATATTATTTATTCACAGTATGGTCTATTCATGCATCATCTCTATATTCACCGACACATGGTACTCCTATATGTATCACCAATACTAATTTATAGGTTTTAAAAATATTGCTCCCCATAGTGGTGGAAGAAATACTCATGTCAGTGCGTTGACTGACAGAGTTTCATGAAAATTGTGTAGAACAGTGATGCCAGTAAGTTGGAGCCTGCTCATTAGTGGGTCTACAGCAGTGGTGTAAAGGTATGTGATAAAACATGTGTGGTGGGGCCATGTGGATCTGTCAATGGCTTCCAAATGCCTTGTGACTGACAGGGTACAGCCAGCAGACCCTTATATGTAAAGGCATCTTGTTATATGTATAGGTTTCAGGGCAATGTTCAGAATCAGGTTGCTATGTTCAAGGGGTCAAGTTATGTTGGAGAGAAGCCTGGTTGGTGCATTTTCCTGCAGACCCTGTCCCACCACACGTGACAGAACTTCCTCCAGCACTGTGTCCCAGTTTAACTCCTTGTATTTCGTGAAGCAAATACCAAACTCACAGTGTACCAGCAAGAAATATCACGAAAATTGAAGGATGACCAAATGGCTTCACAGTCCACACGGGGAGACACTTAGCCCCCAGTAGCCCCAGTTTACCTACAAAGAGAGAATTCAGCACTACTGCCTCATGTTCATTAGAAAATAAGAAACCATGTCCTCCACGTCACATAAATGCAGACCCAGCTTTGATGGTCTCACTACCAAGGAAGATAAAGCTCCTGAAAACAACATATATTTCAAGGGCCCAACCTCACAGGCAGTTTCTCCAGAAGTCTTTATGCCAGCAGAGCTACATGTTTGTGGAGTGTTTACCCTGTCCCTTACTTTTGGAAACTCCTCTTCCACCTCCAAGGTTGTGAACTCCTGAGCATATTCAATTCCAGATATGTATTCACAGATTTTCTAACTCATCTCCTCTACATGTGTTACTTGGGGCGAAGGTAAAATCATGGCATTGTTCTGGATGAGAGTGGGAAGATTTTTCTGTAGCACATATTTGCATACAAATTGGATTTATTTTCCAATTTTCCATTCGAAAAACTGAATCCCTGACACTAATCCATACCCTACTAGACTCTGACTACTAATCCTAATATGATGGAGAAAAATACAACAAACAGAATAGAAATACAAGCATTTCAGAGGATGCATGGTGTAAAGTTGGACTTACCTTTTCCATTATATAGGGTAGGAGTTATAAATCTAGTCAATTTTTTGTTGAAAGAGTTCTCCATATGTTTTTAAACTTATCAAATATGTGAATTCGTGATTCCCCCTTTCACTGTAACCTATTCAGCACTTGTATTTTTATATGCACATATAGAATCGTACCTTGTATCACACGTACATTCTTTTGAGGTTGCTGACTCGGCAGATACAAATTGTGAGAAGAGATCACTCCTCCAAAACGCTGTTGGAACTGAAAATTCAACCTATGGGTGAGCTTCCTAGTTGAACAACTTCATACATAAATTTATGTTCAGCAAAATGAATATTTTTGGATACGTGGATGATATATATTTCATGATGAACTTCGATTGGCATATATATTGCTAGTTTTTAATTTCTGTGTGTGTGTGTGTATATATATATATATACACACACACACACTGTCTATATTTTTCAAAATATGATATATATGTGTCTTTTGGTCACTCTTTGTGAAGCCTTACCTGTGAGACTTCTCTAGAGTTTTCATTGAAATGAGCTTCCTCAACATTTAATAGTTCCTGAATGAATTGAAACCCACAGTGCCTTCAACTTCATCCTTGAAAAACAGCTTGATAAATACCATGAAATTTTTGAAATTCCCATGACCAGGTGGCACTGTAGAACCTTTGGATGTCTTGTTGCTGATCATGACTGTACCAGACAGTGCCTTGACTGATTTGGTTTCATGAAAATTGTGTAGAAAAGAGATGCCAGTAAGTTGGAACATGCTGAGAAGTGGGCCCAGAACTGTGGTGTGCAGGTGTATGATAAAACATCTGTGGTGGGGCCATGTGGATCTGCCATTGACTTCCAAATGGCTTGTGGCTGACATGGTGCAGCTAGGAGACCCTTATATGTAAAAACATCTTGTTATATGGAGAGGTTTCAGGGAAATGTTCAGAATCAGTTTTCTATGGACAAGGGAGCTAGCAATGTGGGATAGAAGCCTGGTTGGTGCATTCTTCTGCAGACCCTGAACCTCCACATGTGACAGAACTCGCTGCAGCACTGTGTCCCAGTTGAACTCCTTGTTTTTTAAGAAGCAAATACCAAAATCCCAGTGCAGCAGCAAGAAACACCATAAAAATTGTAGGATGATCAATTAGCTTCACAGTCAAGACGAGGAGACATTTACCCTCAGTGGACACAGTTTACCTACAAAGAGAGAATTCAGCACTGCTGCCTCATGTTCTTTGGAAAATAAGAAACCATGTCCTCCAGGTTAGATAAATGCAGACTCATCATTGGTGGTATCACTACAAAGGAAGCTAAAGCTCCTAACAACAACATATGTTTCAAGTTCCCAACCTCAAAGGCAGTTTCTCAAGAACTCTTTAGGCCAGCAGAGTTCCATGATTGTGGAGTGTTTATCCTGTCCCTTACTTTTCAAAACTTCTCTACAACTCCCAAGGTTGTGAACTCCTGAGCATTTTCCATTCCAGATATGTATTCACAGATTTTCTAACTCTTCTCCTCTAATAGTGTTTTACATGGGGTGAAGGTAATGTCAAGGCATTGTTCTGAATGAGAGTGGAAACAATTTTAGTAGCACATATTTGGATACACAATGGATTCATTTTCCTATTTACCATTTGAATTACTTAATCCCTGACACTAACCCATACCCTACTAGACTCGGACTACTAATCCTAATATGATGGAGAAAAATAACCAGAACAGAATAGAAATAAAAGCAGTTCAGAGGTAGCATGGTGTATAGTTGGACTTGCCTTTTGCATGATAAAGGGTAGGTGTTAAAAATCTGGTCAATTTTTAATTGAAACAGTTCTCAATGAGTTTTGAAAGGTATGAAATATGTGAATTCCTGTCTCCCTTTCTCTGTTGCCTGTTCAGCACATGTATTTTTATATGCACATATAGAATCCTACCTGTTACCACACGTACATTCTTGTGAGGTGGATGACTTGGCAGATACAAATTGTGAGAAGAGATCACTCCTCATAAACTCTGTTGGAACTGAAAATTCAACCTATGCGTGAGCTTCCTAGTTGAACAACATTATACATAAATCATGTTCAGTAAAATAAATATTTCTGGATCTGTGAATCATATGTATTTCATGATGAATTTCAATTGGCGTATATATTGCTACTTTTTAATATCTCTGTATGTGTTTTGTGAAAAATCTACACTCTCTAGATTTTTCAAAATATAAAATATATGTGTCTTATTATACACTCCTTAAATTCATTCATGTTCATGTATGAGGTTTAATAATTAACTTTTCACAAGATTATTTTCAGAAATATTCATCCACCTCAAATACATATTTGTTTTCTAGTACTGAAAACTCACTTCAGTGAATGGTGCATACAAATCCTTATATTTCTACAGTAACTGACCCAGTTTAACATCAATGCAAGTAGATTCCAGTGGGACATGATGTGTATTTTGATGTTCATTTTCATTCAACACTGGTACATTACTATTCTTCAGTTTATGGACATCATAGAAAATACATTTCATCGACAGTTCACAAATGTAAAGGCATTTGGTACACATTCAATCACTTCCTGCTTCAGATACATGTATTTCTCCTTTTTTTGACTGGTCTTTTCAAGAGACTTCTTCCAAACGCATTATTTTTGATTTCCACAATCATTTTGAAGCAAAACTCACAAACTCTTAATGATAAACCATAACACTAATATTACCATTAGATGTATAACTGGTTGAAATGAATGATTGTATATCAATATGAGATTTCCTGTATATTTTCAGATATCAATTTATTCCAATTCCAATTTGTAAAGTTGTAACCAGTTATATTATTTATTCACAGTATGGACAATTCATGCATTATCTCTATATTCATAGACATGGGGTACACCAATTTGTATCCCCAATATTAATTTATATGTTTTAAAAATATTGTTCCCCATAATGGTGGAAGAAATACTCATGTCACCAGATCTACATATACATTTTATCACAGTAATATTCTGGATAAAATATGCAAAGATCACACTTATGTTTGTACCAAAGCTTAAATTGAATGTGAGTATGGATTACTAAAAACATCCATGTCCAGGATGACAAATGCTCTCAAATGTCAATCCTAATGGAGAGTACATATTTGTTTCTTCCTAAGATTGCATATTCAACCTCAACCCTGTTGAAAATGTCTAATCCTATCACTCACTTTATATTTTGCCTGATTTCCTAATGTCTCTATTGATATCTCTTTTCCTACATATTTTCCCCAGTACATCAGAGTGACTGATTCTTCACATTTGCTGACATTTACATTCACTCTCTAACCAAAACCCTAGTACTAAAGAAGTCTTGGTGCAACTTCTAGACTCACTCTTCTTCTTAAACTTACTATCTTCCTAATCCTACCGACTATCCATTTTGACTGGATGTTCTCTTCTACATTCAATCATCTGAGGTACAGTGTTCTATTCCATTGTACATCGATTTATCTCAGACCTCAGTGCAGAATGTAATTCAAAGCTTAGTATCCCAATCAAGGGTCCAATGCATGTTGGGGCTTCAAATCTTACCTAGATTTCTGTTTTCACACTTTTATTTCACCTATATATTCTTATTAATATTTCAGGTTCCCAATACCATTATTCATCCACCAGAATAATTCCTAACACAAATTGAACATGTTATTAATCTTAACTATACACTGTTCCCTCAATCTAGCTTTACAGAAGAGCAGGGACAGAGTTGGTCTTACAATACAGAAATGTAGGGGATCTTCCACCTGCTGTGAATCTCAAAGGTCCATGCAGAATTGATCCCATGATCAATGGATGTAGGTAGCAATGAAAAACCTGAGAGAGCAAAAGTCATCTTCCATGGCAAACAACCTGGTCAGGATGAAAGCATGTGTCTGAATCAGCCTCTCTCTTCTTAATGTAGGGAAGATTGACCAAACTAGGCCTGTGTGGAGAGCTGTTCCCAGGTGACTTTGGTTTTTATACATTCTAACTTGTGAAACTGTTACAGAAAGTGGGACATCTTCCATGTTATGAGACGTTAGGAAGCAAATGTAAAGACAAATTGGTTGCCAAGGCAGTGACCTCATTCAGTTCCTAAAGGAAGTGACCTCACCTCACAACCTTGTTGATGGAACTCTCCAAATTTGCGTTCCAGGAAGCCAGGCACCCAGACCCAGTCCCAGCCCCAGTCCCAGTGTTCTCACTTGTTTGGATTTACCAAGGAAAGAGTCAGGTTTTCATGGTCCCTACGTATGTGAGGATGGCCAAATGCCAGGAAAGTTCTGAAGAGGGGCCCTACTGGAGAAAGCAGGCAGAGGCTCACAGCTGGCTCCTGACAACTTCACAGAGTTGACCAAGGAGACCAGATCTGAGACAGGACAGGCCATTTCTGGGGAACATAGTATGGCCCTCCAGTCACAGGACACTCTGGATAGTTCCATACCTACTTGGGGGAAGGAGGTGCCTTTGTGGTTGTCAGTGTGATTTTGAGGTTTTTTCTCATGTTCTGAGAATAGTTTGAAAAGGGTGTTTGTTTGCTTTGGAGTGGACTGTTTCTAGTTAGTCCTTTGACAAGGTGAGTGTTTCTAGGTCTGTGTATCCCACTGTGTCCGTGGTTGTAGACATTAGAAAAGAGAGTGCCTCAATGGGTGTGTCCTGTCAAGGAGAAAACTTCCCAGCATTCATCCTGCACAATTTATGAATGGACTGTGGCTTTCCTTATCAATGGGCAACACCAACTATCTTTCTACGTTCCTGTATTCTTCCTGAATTCTGGACACTCTCCAGAATAGGCTCATGATTTTGTGTCCAATATATGTACCACTTCGAAGCTCTGTGACATGGCCATGTACTGGATAGCTGAAGGGAATGGCAAGCATCTCAGAAAACTCTGATATCAGTGTGACCAGTAAAGTCTCAGTGGAGAAACCCTGCTTTGGGCCTTTTGATTACCTATTGTTATGTTGCCCTGAATATCAGGAAAGTCTTTGTCTCAGGCCACCCCTTTGTGAAGTCTGAAGAAAACAGTTTTCACGTGGAAATGACTGGGCATTACCTTTGTGTTTACAATAAAAGATTCACAGATTTGGCTCTCATTAACTTAAAAATACTTTTAGATTGTATCTCAGTGTAAAAAGTAACATGGAACTGTACATATCTTATTGATAACAAGTCCAATTATACAACACAAATGATATACATAAATCTCCAACATGTTTTTCTTTTAAGCCTAGAATTACCATACAACCTTAGAACACCAGCTTGATACAAAGCTCTTTTGAAGCTTCTACCTTACAGACTTGTATACCTGGAAGGTATGAACACATTAACACCACAATTACATTGATGTATTTGTATTAATCAAGTTTAGCTTTTTAAAGAAAACACATGGCACATTTTTATAAAAACAGTACTTGTTTAACCAGCTGTTTAATTTTTTAAGATTACTTGCTCAAAACTTACACATATAATCAAGTTACACAAACCTTTTTTATTATTTACTTAAACCCTTTAAATTTCTTAATCATATAGACTCTCTTATCCAGAAACACATTTTCCCTCTATTAGATCTATATCTAGAATCTTTTAGTTTCTCTTTTCCACCTGCTAACCTCTTTCTGTTCACATTTTGAAACAATACTTGTAAATTTCTAAATTTAAGCAGATTTTATAGACATTTACATTTTATTAGGGCCTTTTTGAACACCTAGAAAACTTATAGGCCTTATTTTAAAGACATCTTTATTTTTATCTGTTTACCCAATTTGAATTGAAACATTTGAATCACGTGAATCAAAGATATTTGGATCCATTTTTTAATTTTTCATCAGCGCTCCTCTTCTGTCAATTGTCATATCTCTGCATGATATATGGACATACACACATCATACAGATATACCGACATACAACATGTAACACAAGAGTAACACATAACAAAATAGTGAAGGCCTTGTAGCTTTTTCAGGTTAAATCTCCATTGCAATGTTTAAAAACTCCACAGTTGTGCAAAAATAGAACTGATCAGAAAACATTCACCCATCTGCAGGATCAAGATCATGAGCTCAAAAAAAAAAAAAAACAGAGAATCTAAGAAAAAGCAAGAGTCCTAAAAAAGATGAATGGCCAGTAATTAGTAAATACCATATAATTTACTTTTTGGTTGGGTCTTGTTTGAGTTCAGGTAAAAAGACACTTTTACTCCTTTTTATCTGTCTCCTGCTGAGTGCTGCAGGCTTCCTTTATTTGCATATCAACTTAAGTCCTGGCTGAGGTATGGAAAATAGGAAAGAATGGAATTCAGAGCAGAAACCTCATGCCAAAGGCATTTTAGCTATAAGTCATAATTTCTAGGTTTGAATGTTGAAAATTATGATGCAAGTTTAAGATGTAATTCTCAAAATTTTATATCTTTAGATTTTTCTACACTAGAAAAACTTGCTCACACAAACTGAAAATAGGATCATTTTTTGATAATATTAAAGCCACCACCAGAAGAAGTTTCTATAGTATCATTAAGCCACTTTCTTTTTTCTGAAGTTTCTAAAGTAGTATTAAGTTACATTAAATTGGCTGAAAAATTTTTAAAAACAACCACAGACTACCATGTGTATCTGAAATTAAGCTTTAAAATTTTCCAAGACTGTTGCTAATTAATGTCATTTCACTAGCCAGACCAACGTTTTAATTTAGCACCTTTTTTAAAAAAAAATCTTATACACTGATGGGAACAGATACAATATCATAATTTATTATTTTTGCCCAAGTTAATGCACTGGTATATCTAGTGAAATTTTCTCTGGCTACCTAGATCAAAATTAAAACTCTTTAATTTTTTTATCCTAAGTATTTAAGTTTTCTAACATGAACTATCTGAAATCAAACTAAACAATTGTTTAAACCCAACTTTTAACTGTAAGTTAGTGCAATGATTTAGAAACCCATTTAGATACCAGATTGTTACAATAAAAAAATCTTTTTTAGATATACATCAGCCAAGATGATCCACAAATAACATTATATAATATCAACAAATAACTGCATTCATTGTCCCTTTTGTTAAGTAAACAGAGGTGGAGTAATCCTTAAAGTGCAGGTAAGGAATAAGGGAGTTCCCACCAGAAAAATGGTTTGGGCAGCTGGTGGGAGTCCCTTAGACTCACCATTTACTTACAGGATTAGTTCCTCTGGTTTGGTTTGACCGTAGGCTGCAGATATTTTCTATATCTCCCAACTTTTCAGTAGTCAGCTCCCAAAAAAGTTCATCCTCTGCTTGCAGTTGTTTTGAGTGCTAGGCTTCCCCAAGACAGCAAAGTGGGGACTCCTTTAAAGTCCCTTCTGGGGTGTCAAAATTTATGACTGAAGGTTTGGTTCCCATCCCCAAAGCCAATTAATGCCAATTTAATAACGAGGACAGGGTTTTGAGAAAAGTTTAAGTGAGATATCAAAGTTCTTAGACCCCAGGCATTTCCTTCTGCAGTGGGCTTGCTCAAGCCAACTACAGGAAGAAAAGAAAACACTGCTTCCGTAATCTTGCTTAAAAAGGGAAGTAAAGTTTATCAAAGTTCTTTAAAACACCACTAAGAGAGGTGTAAAAGGTGAAAACAGAAAAGCTGGTGGTTCTATTGACTTTTGGTCCCTCACAGGTGAAGCATTAGTTTAAAATTTAGCTAAAGTTACTTCCACACATCTAAGGCAGGTTGGAACTTGGGACTCTGCATCGGTCCAAACAATGCCATCACATTTAACAGAAGCACAGACAAAAAGACACACAAAGACCATCATGCAGCTCCCGTTTATTCACAACCCCAAGATCTACAATCTTGTGACTCAGGGAGAATGGAGGAAAGAGGGGTAGGAGCAGAAGGTTTGAGTGATTGGATCATGGGTGAAGGGGTCGGATTGGAGGCAGGGACCAGAAAAGGCTTCAAGGACAGAGGAATGGAAAGGCCTTGTCAAATAATGACAGTTATTCAAACAGAGACAAGGACAATACAAACGTGACACAAACATGGAGACACAGTTAACATTTACCCCGAGTTCATAATTAAGATTAGAACCTAGTAACTGGCAAAACCTGATGGGTTAGACCACAAAGACAGACAGTGAATTCAACCTGAGAGAAAAACGTAGCTAGCAATACCTGATGGGTTGTAAGCAGAGTCAGCTAATGAGGGCTCATCTGTCCCTCCTCACTTAATGGGGGCACTTCTGTCCCTCCTCACCTATTATCGGCACATCCTTCCCTCCCCGAATCCTACAAAGCATCCCTTGCAAGGACATGGCCTATGGCTTTAGGACACGTTTGTCAACTACCGCCAGGGGGAACTTACGCTCTCCGCTGGCAGCCAGTCTGCCAACCCAAACCGAAAATTGAAAAACCGAACCTGAACAAAAAGCTCTGAGCGATCGCAAGGAAAAATGGAAAGAGGCGCCTTACTTACCCCCAGAGGGGTCCGTTGGTGTCTCCTTGTCCTGCGCTGCGTGGTTTCCAGCCAACACACCAAATATAAGGGTCCGGCGAATGTCAGAGGAAGAGACCACCAAGAGACCGCAACAGCAAAAGGTGATTATTGAGGATCCAATCCAGCATGCTGGGGTTACGTGCTCACTCAAGAAGGGAGAGCAGTCCAGAGCCCCGAGCAGGGTTTGAGCAGTGCTTAAGTATACTTTTTGGGGAGGGCGGGTCTTTACCTATATCACAGTCTCCTTTAAGAAATCATCATACACCGCGGGAAAATCAAACAACAATTCCTAAACATGATTAGTTCATTCATTGGTGGGAACAGGTCAGTCGGAAGTGATAGGTCAGTTCTAAAGCGGGGTACACATTCTAACTGATTGGTTTAGGCCCTGTGATGCTTATGTGCCAGGCCAAACAGGGTCCTAGGTTATTAAACAACCAGGCGGTCAGGGGGAATGTTTACTGGGCAGTCGGGAATTGTCCTACAAGCTACAGGAATTTCAGGTTTTTGTGTAACATAGGAACTTAACAACACCTGGTCCTTTACATTTTAACTCAGGCCTTGCAGCTTAGAAACTTTACAAAACCCAGTCTTTTACACTTTAACTTTTACACTTTAATTTCAATTTTTATACCCTTACAGATCACTCCTGGTGCACAAGAAGGGTGTCCAAGCCACCCTGAATTCAGGCAAATGAGGGGCAAGGGAGCTTATTTTGGACACTGTCTTGGGCTGGGAACCTCATGGAAACCTCCAGCCAGATGTTATGATGAGTGCCTTTATGGAAGAAGATGAGGGCCATGCGGCAGTGTTTTGGTATTAATTGTGGTCATTTGTGTGATGGTTGGAAGAGATGACTGGGTCCACCTGGGCTTGAAGTCTGGTGTGAATCCTCTTAGAGACTGAGTTCTGGAAGTGACCTCAGAGAAGTATTGCTATGAATTGTGTTGGGATTTTAGGAGGCCACGCATGAGAGTCACCCTTAGAAACTGAGATGGAGGCCGAGGTTGGCTTTCCACAGAGCACTGGGAATATCAGCCAAGATATCCCATGATTTTATTCTTAAAGACTTGGTAGCCATAGTTGAGAGTCAAAACACACATGGACCTCACATTGTAGACCTCAATGGGCCAGGATATATCTAACCATTTTGCCACTCTTTGGGAAGCCTTGCCTATGAGAGTTCTCCAGAGTTTCATTGAAATGAACTTCCTCGATTTTTAATGGTTCTTGAAACCCACAGTGCCTCCAAATTCATCCTTGAAAAATGGTGATATATATACCCTAAATCTTTTGAAAATCCCATGACCAGGTGGAACTGGAGAATCTTTGGGTGCCCTGTTGCTTATCATGAGTATACCAGAGAGTGCCTTGATTGACTGGGTTTCATAAAAATAATGTAGAACAAAGATACCGGTAAGTTGGAGCCTGCTGAGTAGTTGGCCTAGAGCAGTGGTGGGCAGGTGTGTGATAAAATATCTGTGATGGGTCCATGTGGTCCTTCCATTGGGTTGCAAATGGCTTGTGACTGACATGGTGCAGCCAGCAGACCCTTATTTGTAAAGGTATCTTTGTATATGGAGAGGTTTCATGGCAATGTTCAGAATCAGGTTGATATGGTCAAGGTGCAAGCTATGTGGGAAAGAAGCCTGGTTGGTGCATTCTCCTGCAGACCCTGACCCACCACACGTGGCAGAACTCTCTCCAGCACTGTGTCCCAGTTGAACTTGTTTTATTTCGTGAAGCAAATACCAAAGTCCCAGTGCAGCAGCAAGAATCACCACGGAAAGTGGAAGAGGACCAAATGGCTTCGCAGTCCACACGGAGTGATACTTAGCCCCCAGTGGCCACAGTATACCTGCAAAGAGAGAATTCAGCACTGCTGCCTCAGGTTCATTGGAAAATAAGAAACCATGTCCTCTAGGTCACATAGATGCAGACCAAGCTTTGATGGGCTCACTACAAAGGAAGCTAAAGCTCCTGACAACAACATATATTTCAAGTGCCCAACCTCAGAGGCAGTTTCTCAAGATATCTTTAGGCCAGCAGAGCTCCATTTTTGTGGAGTGTTTACCATGTCCCATTCTTTTGGAAACTGCTCCATCACCTCCAAAGTAGGGAACTCCTGAGTGTATTCCATTCCAGATATGCATTCGCAGATTTTCTAACTCTTCTCCTCTAATTGTGTCTTACTTGGGGCAAAGGTAATGTCAAGGCATTGTTGTACCTGAAATTGAGAAGATTTTTGTGTAGCACATATTAGCATACACATTGGATTCATTTTCCAATTTTCCATTCAATATACTGAATCCCTGACACGAATGCATACCCTACTAGACTCTGACTACTATTCATAATATGATGGAGAAAAATAACCCAAACAGAATAGAAATACAAGCAGTTCAGAAGAGGCATGGTGTATAGTTGGACTTGCCTTTTACATTATGTAGGGTAGGTGTTATAAATCTAGTTAATTTTTAATTGAAATAGTTCTCTATGTGTTTTTAAAGTTAATAAATATGTGAATTCCTGTATCCCTTTTTCTGTAGTCTAATCAGCACATGTATTTTTATATGCACATATAGAACCCTACCTGGTATCACATATATATTCTTGTGGGGTGGCTGACTTGGCAGATTCAAATTATGAGAAGAGATCACTCCTCCTAAATGCTTTTGGAACTTAAAATTCAACCTATGGATGACCTTCCTATTTCAACAACATTCTTCATAAATCCATGTTCAGTGAAATTATTATTTTTGGATCTGTGGACGATATATATTTCACCATGAATTTCGATGGCATATATATTGCCACTTTATAATGTCTGTGTGTGTTTTGTATATATATACAATCTCCAGATTTTTGAAAATATGAAATATATGTGTTTTACTATTCACTCCCTAAAAACATTCATATTCATGTATGTGGATTTGTAATCAACTTTGCACAAGATTATTCTCAGAATTATTCATCCACCTGAAATACTTATTTGTTTCCTAGTACTGAAAACTAACTTCAGTGAAAGGTGCATACAAACCCTAATATTTCTACAGTAACTTACCCAGTTTAACATCAATGCAATTAGATTCCTATGGGACATGATATGTATTTTGACGTTCATTTTTAATCAACACTGGTACAGTACTATTTCTTCAGTTTATGCACATCCTAGAATAAATATTTCACGCAAAATTTGAAAATTAAAAACATTTTTATCACTTTCAATCACTTCCTGCTTCCAAACACATGTATTCCTTGAGGTTTCTTGACTGGTCTTTTCATGAGACTTCTTTCCAAACACATTATTTTCGATTTCCATAATCACTTTTGAAGCAAAACTCACACACTCTCTTCATGATAATCCGTAACCCTAATATTACCATTAGACGTATAACTGGTTGTAATGAATGTATGTATACCAATATCAATATAAGATTTCCTGTATATTTTCAGATATCAATTTATTCCAATTACAATTTCTAAAGTTGGATCCAGTTATATTATTTATTCACAGTATAGTCTATTCATGCATCGTCTCTATATTCATCGACACGGGGGTACACCTATTTGAATCCCCGATACTAATTTATAGGATTTTAAAATATTGCTCCCCATAATGGTGGAAGAAATACTCATGTCACCTGATCTACATACATATTTTATCACAGTAATATTTTGGACAAAATGAAAAGGTCACACTTATGATTGTACCAAAGGTTAAATTGAAAGTGAGTATATATTACAAAAAACATCCATGTGTAGGATACCTAATGCTCCCACGTGTCAATCTTGTTGGAGACTATATATGTGTTTCTTCCTAAGATTATATATTCAACCTCAACCCTGTTGAAAATGTATAATTCTATCACTCACTTTATATTTTGCCTGATTTCCTAATGTCGCTATTGATACCTGCTTTCCTACATATTTTCCCCAGTTCATCATTGAGACTGACTCTTCACATGTGCTGACATTTACATTCACTCTCTAAATGAAACCCTATTGCTTAAGAACTATTGGTCCAACTCAAAGACTCACTGTTCTTCCTAAACCTACTATCTACCTAATCCTACTGATTATCCCTATTTGACTGGATGTTCTCTTCGACATTCACGCATCTGAGGTACAAGGTTTTATTCCATTGAGTATAGATTTATCTGAGACCACATTGCAGAATGTAATTCAAAGCTAAATATCCCAATTAAGGGCCCAATGCCCTTTCTGGCTTCAAATCTTAACTAGATTTATGTTTTATGTTCATACTTATATTTCAAATATATATTCTTATAAATATTGGAGGTTCCCAATACCATTATTCATCAAGCAGAATGATTCCTAACACAAATCAAGCATGTTATTAACCCTAACCACACACTGTTCCCTCATTCTAAATTTACAGAGAGGAGGGACAGAGTTTGTCTTACAATACAGGAATGTAGGGGATCTTCCACCTGCTGAGAACCTCAAAGTCCCATGCAGAAATGTTCACTGGAGAAAATTTAGGCAGCTATGAAGGACCTGAGAGAGCAAAAGTCATGTTCAATGGCAAACAACCTGGTCAGGATGAAGGGTTCTGTCTGAATCAGCCTCTCACTTCTTAATGTAGAGAAGATGGACCAAACCAGACCTGTGTGGGTAGCTGTACCCGGGTGCCTATGGTTGATATACCATTCTAACTTGTGAAACTGTCACAGGAAGTAGGGGCAGCCTCCTTCTCATGCGACACTTGGAAGCCTCTGGTAGGACAAAGTGGTTGCAAAGGCAGTGACCTCACCTCACTTCCTTGGTGGTGGAAATCGCTGAACTTGGGATTCATGAAACCAGGCAGCCAGAGTCACTCCCAGTCTCAGTCCCAGTGGTCTCACTTGTTTGAATTTACCAAGGACAGAGTCAGTCTTTCTTGGTACCTAGTGATATGAGGATGGCCAAACACCAGGAAAGCTCTGAAGAGGGGCCTTTCCTGAGAAAGCAGGTAGTGGCTCATCTCTGGGTCCTGACACCTTCACAGAGTTGGCCAATGAGACCATTTCTGAGACAGGTCAGGCCATTTCAGGCGAACATAGTATGGCCCAAAAGTCAAAGGACACCCCGGATAATCACAGAACTTCTTGGGGGAAGGAGGTGCCTTTGTGGGTGTGGGTGTGGGTTTGTGGTTTTGTCTCATGTTCTCAGAATAGGTAGGCAAGGTGCTTTTTTGATGTGGAATGAAGTATTTCTAGTAAGTCATTTGACAAGGCGAGTGTTTCTATGTCTGTTTATCACACTGTGTCTGTGGTTGTAGACATTAGAAAAGAGAATGCATCAATGGATGTGTCCTGTCTAGTAGAAAGCTTCCCAGCATTCATGCTGCCCAATTTATGAATGGACTTCAGATTGACTTATCGATGGGTAACACCTGCAATCTTCCTAAGTTCCAGTTTTCTTCCGAAGTTCTGGCCCCCTCCAGAATAGGCTCATGGTTTTGAGTCTAAGGTATGTACCACCTCCAAGCTCTGTGACATGACCATTTACTGGATAGCTCAAGGGAATGATGAGAATCTCAGAAAAATTAGATATCAGTGTGACCATTAAATTTCAGTGGAGATACCCTGCTTTGGGCCTTTTGCTTACCTATTGTTCTGTTGCCCTGAATGTCAAGAAGTTCTTTGCCTCAGGCCACCCATTTGTGAAGCCTGAAGAAAACTGTTTTCAAATGGAAATGATTGGGCATCACCTGTGGCTGTTTGCTTAATTGCTTTGAAAATGGATGTGTTTCAATCAGTCTCATGGCCCTGTGTGAGGCTTTGGCTTAAATTCTCAGCCCCTAATTTATCTAAAGAAAGATCCCATGGGTGCATCCAAAACCAAATGGCCAAAAAAGCAGTCATTGTGGATGAAGACTCTTGCCTTCCTCTCTAGGGTTCCTTACATCCATCAAGTGAGAATAGGGATCCTTTGGGTCAAATGAGTTCTTCAAAGCCCTGCAGAGGCTAGCCCATAGGTGCTTGGGTTTTGTCATAAATTCAATTTACATAAAGAATCTGAACCCCATACTCAGTAGGCCTCAAATTGGAGAAGCCAAGCAGTATTAAAGGCAGGCCTATTTGATCACTCCTGGTTCACAGTCAGGATTTCCAGGCCACAGTGACTTTAGGTAAATGAGGGGCAAGGGAGGTTATTTTGGACACTGTCTTGTGCTGTGCCCCTCCTGGAAACCTCCATCCAGAGGTTATGAAGAGTGTCTACATTGAAGAAGATAAGGGCCATTTGGGAGCATTTTATTTTTAATTGTGGTAATTTGTGTGGCGCTTGGAAGAGATGACTGGGTCCACCTGGGCTTGAACTCTGGTGTGATTCCCCTTAGAGACTGAATTCCGGAACTGACCTCAGAGAAGTATTGTCATGAATTGTGTTTGGATTTTACTAAGCCATGCATGAGAGTCGCCCTTGGAATCTGAGATCTAGGTGCAGGGTGGCTTTCCCCAGAGCACTGGGAATCTCAGCCAGGATATCACATGATTTTATTCTGAAAGACTTTGCAGCCACAGTTGAGAGTCAAAACACACATGGACCTCACATTGTAGACCTCAATGGGCCTGGCTTCATGTGACCTTTTGGCCACTTTTTGGGAAGACTTGCCTGTGAGTGTTCTCTAGAGCTTTCATTGAAATGAGCTTCTTCAAAACTTAATGGTTCCTGAATGAATTGAAACCCACAGAGCCTCCAACTTCATCCTCGACAAATGGCTTTATTAATACCATGAAATTTTTGAAATTCCCATGACCAGGTGGACATCCACTTTTGGATGTCCTGTTGCTGATCATCAGTGTATCAGACAGTTCAGATCATCAGTGTATCAGACAGTTCCTTTAATGACTGGGTTTCATGAAAATTATGTAGAACAGTATTGCCACTAAGTTGGAGCCTGCTCATTAGTGGGCCTAGAGCAGTGGTGTGAAGGTGTGTGATAAATCATGTGTGGTGGGGCCATGTGGATCTGCCATTGGCTTCCAAATGGCTTGTGACTGACAGGTTAAACCAGCAGATCCTTATCTGTATAGGCATCTTGTTATATGGATAGGTTTCAGGGCAATGTTCAGAATCAGGTTGCTATGGACATAGGGGCAGCCTATGTGGGATAGAATCCTGGTTGGTGCATTCTCATGCAGACAGTGACCCTCCACACATGACAGAACTCCCTCCAGCACTGTGTCCCAGTTTAACTCCTTGTATTTCATGAAGCAAATACCAAACTCACAGTGCAACAGCAAGAAACACCACGAAAATTGGAGGATGACCAAATGGCTTCACAGTCCACACGGGGAGACACTAACACCCCAGTGGCCATAGTTTAACTACAAAGCGAGTATTCAGCACTGCTACCTCATGTTCATTGGAAAATTAGAAACAATGTCCTTCAGGTCACATATTTGAACACCCAGATTTGATGGTCACACAAAAAAGAAAGCTAAAGCTCCTGACAACAACATATATTGTAAGTGCCCAACCTCAGAGAGTTTTACAAGAAGTCTTTAAACCAGCAGAGCTCCATCTTTGTGGAGTGTTTACCCTGTCCCTTACTTTTGGAAACTCCTCTACCACCTCCAAGGTTGTGAACTCCTGAGCATTTTTCATTCCTGATATGTATTTAGAGATTTTCTAACTTTTCTCCTCTAATTGTGTCTTACTTGAAACTAAGGTAATGTCAAGGCCATGTTCTGGATGAGAGTGTGAACATTTTTGTGTAGCACATATTTGCATACCCATTGGAGTCATTTTCCAATTTTCCATTGGAAATACTGAATCCCTGCCACTAACGTATACCCTAATAGACTCTGACTACTTCTCCTAATATAATGGAGAAATATAACACAATCAGAATAGGAATACAAGCAGTTCAGAGGAATCATGGTGTATAGTTGGACTTGTTTTTTGCATGATTAATTGTAGGTGTTATAAATCTAGTCAATTTTTAATTGAAATAGTTCTCCATGTGTTTTCAAGGTAAACAAATATGTGAATTCCTGTCTCCCTTTCTCTGTAGCCTATTCAGCACATGTATTTTTAAATGCACATATAGAATCCTACCTGGTATCACACGTATATTCTTGTGAGGTGGCTGATTTGGCAAATACAATTAGTGAGAAGTGATCACTCCTGTTAAACGCTGTTGGAACTGAAAATTTAACCTATGGCTGTGTTTCCTAAAAGAACAACATTACACATAAATCCATGTTCTAAAAAAATATTTTTGCATCTGTGGATGATATATATTTAATGATAAATTTCGATTGGCGTATATATTGCTAATTTAATGTCTGTGTGTGTGTGTGTTTTTTTTGGTATATATATATATATATATATATATATATATATATATATATATATACACTCTCCATATTTTTCAAAATAAGAAATATATGTTTCTTATATACACTCCCTAAATTCATTTATGTTCATGTATATGGAATTTTAATCAACTTTTCACAAGATTATTCTCAGAAATATTCATCCACCTGAAATACATATTTGTTTCCAGTACTGAAAATTAACTTCAGTTAATCTTGCATACAAATACTAATATTTCTACAGTAACTGACCCAGTTTAACATCAATGCAAGTAGATTTTCATGGGACATGATGTGTATTTTGACATTAATTTTAATTAAACACTGGTTCATTAATATTTCTTCAATTTATGCACATCATAGGATATATATTTCATCCACAAGTTAGCAAACTAATAGGCATTTGTTTCACTTTTAATCACTTCCTGCTTCAGAACACATGGATTCCTAAAGGTTTCTTGACTGGTCTTTTCATGAGACTTCTTTCCAAATACATTATTTTTTATTTCCTTTATCACTTTTGAAGCAAAACTGACACACACTTCATGATAAACCATAACTATAATATCACAATTAGATGTATAACTGGTTGGAATGAATGATTTGATATCAATATAAGATGTCTTAAATATTTTCTGATATCAATTCAATCCATTATTTAAAGTGGAAACATTTATATTATTTATTCACTGCATGGTCCTTTCATGCATTATCTCTATATTCATAGACACAGGGTACACCTCTTAGTATCCCCAATACTAATTTATACATCTTCAAAATATTGCTCCCAGAAATGGTGGAAGAAATACTCATGTCACCTGATCTACATATGCATGTTATCACAGTAATATTCTGGACACAAAATGCAAAAGTCACACGTATGATTGTACCAAAGCCTAAATGGAAACTGAACATGGTTTACTAAAAACATCCATATCCAGGTTGCCTAATGCTCTCAAATGTCAATCCTATTGGTGACTACGTATTTGTTTCTTTCTAAGATTATATTTTCAACCTCAAAACTGTTGAAAATGTCTAGTTTTTTCACTCACTTTATACTTTGCCTGATTTCCTAATGTCTCTATTGATATCTACTTTCCTACATATTTTCCCCAGTTGAACATTGTGACTGACCCTTCACATGTGCTGACATTGACATTCACTCTCTAACCCTATTGCTAATGAACTTTGGTCCAAATCCTATACTCTATCTTCTTGCGAAACATACTGAATATCTTCCTGATCCTATGGACTATCCCTTTCTGAGTGGATGTACTCTACTACATTCAATCATCCAAGGTACAAGGTCCTATGCGATTTTTCTGAAACATGAATGCAGAACGTAATTCAAAGCTACGTATGCCAATCAATTGTCCAATGCACTTCTGAGCTTCAAATCTTACCTAGATTTGTGTTTTCATACTTATATTTTACCTCTATATTTCTATATATTGCAGGTCCCCAATACCATTATTCATCCCGCAGAATGATTCCTAACCCAAATCGAATGTGTTATTAACCCTAACCATTCACTGTTGCCTCAATCTAACATTACAAAAGAGCAGAGACAGAGTTCTTCTTACAATACAGGAATGTAGGTTATCTTCCACCTGCTGAGAACCTCAAAGTTCGATGCAGAAATGATCCCTGGAGAAGATGTAGGCAACTATAAAGGACCTGAGGGAGCAAAAGCCATCTTCCATGGCAAACAACGTGGACAGGACAAAGAGATGTGTATGCATCAGCCTCTATCTTCTTAATTTAGAGAAGATGGACCTAACCAGGCCTGCGGGGAGAGCTGTTCCATGGTGTCTATTTTGATATACCATTCTAACTAGTCAAATTGTCACAGGAACTAGGGGCAGCCTCCAAATTGGGATGCAAGAAGCCAGGCACCAAGAGCCAGTCCCAGTCCCAGTCCCAGTGTGCTCACTTGTTTGGATTTACCAAGTACAGAGTCATACCTTCTTGGTACCTACTGATGTGAGGATGGCCAAATGCCAGTAGAGCTCTGAAGAGGGTCCTTTCCTGAAATAGCAGGTAGTGGCTAACTGCTGACTCCTCACAGAATAACAGAGTTGGCCAAAGAGACAAGATGTGAGACCGGACAGGCCATTTCAAGGGGAACATAGTATGGCCCTCCAGTCAGAGGACACTCTAGATAGTTACAGACCTAATTTTGGGAAGCAGGTGCCGTTTTGGTTGAGCGTGTGAGTTTGTGGTTTTGTCTCATGTTCTGAGAATAGGTAGGAAAGGTGGTTGGTTTGGTTTGGAGTCTACTGTTTCTAGTAAGTCTTTTGACAAGGCGAGGGTTTCTATGTCTGTGTAGCCACTGTGTCTGTGGTTTTAGACATTAGAAAAGAGAATGCATCAATGGTGGTGTCCTGTCTAGTATAAAGATTCCCAGCATTCATCCTGCACAATTGATTATTGGACGGTGGCTTGCCTTATGGATGGGAAACACCTACTAACTTCCTAAGTTGCTGTTTTCTTCCTGAATTCTGGCCACTCTCCAGAATAGTATCATGGCTTATTGTCCAAGATATGTACCACCTCCAAACTCTGTGACATGGCCATGTCCTTGATAGCTGAAGGGAATGGGAAAATCTCAGATAACTCAGATATCATTGTGACCAGTAAAGTCTCAGTGGAGATACCCTGCTTGGCTCCATTTGCTTACCTATGGTTATGTTGACTTGAATGTCAAGAAGGTCTTTGCCTCAGGCCACCCCTTTGTGAAGCCTGAAGAAACAGTATTCAAATGGAAATGAATGGGCATCACCTGTGGCTCTTTGCTTAATTGCTTTGGAAATGGATGTGTCTTAATCAGACATTAGGCCCTGTTTGAGGCTGTGGCTAAGATTCTCAGCTCCTGATAGATCTAAAGAACATCCCATGTGTGCATTCAAAACCAAAATGGCAAAATATCAGTCATTGTGGATGAAGTCTCTTGCCTTCTTCTGTTTGGTTCCTGACCTCCACCAAGTGAGAAAAGGGATCCTTTGGATCAAATGAGTTCTTCAAAGTCCTGCATAACTGCTTGGGTTCTCTCATGATGCCAAATCACATAAAGAATCTATACCTGACAGTCAGTAGGCCTAAAATTGGAGAAGCAGAGCAGTATTTATGGCAGGCCTATTTGATCACTCCTGGTTCACAGGAAGGGTGTCCAGGCAACCCTTACTTTAGACATATCAGGGGGAATGGTGCATTATTTTGACACTGTCTTGGGCTGTGACACTCATGGAAACCTGCAGACAGAGTTTATGATCAGTGTCTATATGGTTGAAGATAAGGGCAATGTGGGAATGTTTTGGTTTTAAATGTGCTCATTTGTGTGGCGGTTGGAAGAGATGACTGGGTCCACATGGGCTGGAACTCTGGTGTGATTCCCCTTAGAGACTGAGTTCTGGAACTGACCTCAGATCAGTATTTCCATGAATTGTGTGGGGATTGTAGGAGGCCATGCATGAGAGTCGCCCTTGAAACCTGAGATCTAGGCCCAGGATGGCTTTCCACAGAGCAATGAGAATCTCAGCAAGGATATCACATGATTTTATTCTAAAAAACTTGGCAGCCATAGTTAAGAGTCAAAACACACATGGACCTCACATTATAGACCTCAAAAGGCCTGGCTTCATGTGACCTTTTGGTCACTTTCTGGGAAGCCTTGCCTGTGAGAGTTCCTCAGAGCTTTCATTGAAATGAGCTTCCTCACCATTTAATGGTTCCTAGATGAATGGAAACCACAAAGTGCCTCCAAATTCATTCTTGAAAAATGGATAGATAAATATCATGAAAGTTTTGAAATTTCCAATGACCAGGTGGCACTGGAGAACCATTGGATGTCCTATTGCTGATCATGAGTGTACCAGACAGTGCCTTGATTTATTGGGTTTCTTGAAAATGGTGTAGAACAGAGATGCCAGTAAGTTGGAGCCTGCTGACTAGTGGGCCTAGAGCAGTGGTGTGCAGGTGTGTGATAATACATCTGTGGTGTGGCCATGTGTATCTTACATTGGCTTCCAAATGGCTTGTGACTGACTTGGTGCAGCCAGCAGACCATTATATTAAACGGCATCTTGTTATATGGAGAGGTTTCAGAGCAATCTTCAGAATCAAGTTGGTATGGTCAAGGGGAAAAGCAATGTGGGATAGAAGCCATGTTGGTACATTCTCCTGCATACCCTGACCCAAAACATCTTACAGGACTTCCTCCAGCACTGTGTCCCAGTTGAACTCCTTGTATGTTGTGAAGCAAATACAAAACACCCAGTGCAGCAGCAAGAAACACCAGGAAAAGTGGAGGATGACCGAGTGGCTTCAAAGTCCACACGGGGAAACACTTAGCCCCCAGTGACCACAGTTTAGCTACAAAGAGTGAATTCAGCATTGCTGCCTCATGTTCATTCGAAAATAAGAAACCATGTCCTCCAGGTCACATAGATGCAGACCAAACTTTGATGGTCTCACTACAAAGGAAGCTAAAGCTCCTTACAACAACATATATTTCAAGTGCCCAAACTCAGAGCCAGTATCTCAAGAAGTCTTTAGGCCAGCATAGCTCCATGTTTGTGGAGTGTTTACACTGTCCCTTACTTTTGGAAACTGTTCTACCACCTCCAAAGTTGTGAACTCCTGAGCATTTTCCAGTCCAGATATGTATTCACATATTTTCTAACTCTTCTGCTCTAATTGTGTCTTACTAGGGGCAAAGATAATTTCAAGGCATTGTTCTGGATGAGAGTGGAAATTTTTTTGTAGCACATATTAGCATGCACATTGGATTCATTTTCCTATTTTCCAATTGAAATACTGAATCCCTGACACTAACCCATGCCCTACTGTACTCTGACTACTAATCTTAATATGATGGAGAAAAATAACCCAAACAGAATAGAAATGCAAGCATATCAGAGGAGGCATGTTGTATACTTGGACATGGCTTTTGCATGACAAAGTGTAGGTATTATAAATCTAGTCAATTTGTAATTGAAATAGTTCTCCATGTGTTTTTAAAGTTAACAAATATGTGAATTCCTCTCTCCCATTCTATGTAGCCTATTCAGCACATCTATTTCTATTTGCACATATAGAATCCTACCTGGTATCACACGTACATTTGTGTCAGGTGTCTGACTTGGCAGATACAAATTGTGAGAAGTGATTACTCCTCCTAAACGTTGTGGGATCTGAAAATTCATCCTCTGTGTGAGCTTCCTAGTTGAACAATATTATACATAAATCCATGTTCAGTAAAATGAATATTTTTTGATCTTTGGATGATATATACTTCATGATGAATTTCGATTGGCATATATATTGCTAATTTTTAATGTCTGTGTGTGTGTGTGTATACACACTCCAGATTTTTTAAAATATTAAATATATGTGTCTTATTATACACTCCCTAATTTTATTCTAGTTCATGTAAGTGGATTTATAGTCAACATTTCACAAGATTATTCTGGGAAATATTCGACGACCTGAAATACATATTTGTTTCTTATTACTGAAAACTAACTTCAGTGAATCGTGCATACAAATCGTAATATTTCTACAATAATTGACCCAGTTTCTCATCTATGCAAGTAGATTCCTATGGGACATGATGTGTATTTTGATGTTCATTCTTATTCACCACTGGTATGTTACTATTTCTTCAGATTATGCACATTATAAGATATATATTTCATCCACAAGTTAGCAAAATTATAGGCATTTATTTCACTTTCAATCATTTTCTGCTTCAGAACACATGTATTTCTCCATGTTTCTTGACTGGTCTTTTCATGAGAATTATTTCCAAATACATTATTTTCGATTTCCATAATCACTTTTGAAGCAATACTCACACACCCTTCATGATAATCCATAACCCCAATATTACCATTAGATATATAATTGGTTGGAAAGAATGATTGTATATCAATATAAGATTTCTTATATATTTTCAGATATCAAATCAATCCATTATTTAAAGTGGAACCAGTTATATTATTTATTCACTGTATTGTCTATTCATGCATTTTCTCTGTATTCATAGACACAGGGTACACCTCTTTGTAAACCCAATACTAATTTATACGTCTTCAAATTATTGCTCCCAGAAATGGTGGAAGAAATACTCATGTCACCTGATCTACATATACATTTTATCACAGTAATATTCTGGAAACAAAAAAAAAAAGATCACACTTATGTTTGTACCAAAGCCTAAATGTAATGTGAATGTGGATTACTAAAAACATCCGTGTCCAAGTTGCCTAATGCTCTCAAAAATCAATCCTATTTGTGACAATATATTTGTTTCTTCCTCAGATTATATATTCAAACTCAACCCTGTTGAAAATATCTAATCTTATCTCTCACTTCAAACTTTTCCTGATTTCATAATGTCTCTATAGATTGCTTTCCTACATATTTTCCCCAATTCATCATTGTAACTGACTCTTCACATGTGCTGACATTTCCATTCACACTCTAATCGAAACCCTATTGCTAAGGAACTTTTGTTCCATACCTATACTCACTCTTCCTCCTAAACCTACTCACTATCTTCCTAATCCTACTGATTAACCCTTTTTGACTGGATGTTCTCTTCTACATTCAATAATCCAAGGTAAAGGGTCTTATGCCATTGTATATTGATCTATCTGAGACATCTGTGCAGAACATAATTCAACGCTATCTATCACAATCAAGGGCCCAATCCTCTTCTGGACATCAAATCTTACTTAGATTTCTGTTTTCATACATATATTTCACCTATATATACTTATAAATGTCGCAGGTTTCCAGTACCATTATTCATCCAGCAGAATGATTCCTAACCCAAATCTAACATGTTATTAACCATAACCATACACTGTTCCCTCAATCTAAATTTACAGGCAAGCAGGGACAGAGTTGGTCTTACAATACAGGAATGTAGGGGATCTTCCACCTGCTGAGAACCACAAAGGCCCGTGCAGAAATGATCCCTGGAGAAGATGTAGGCAGCTATGAAGAATCTGAGAGAGCAAAAGTCATCTTCCATGGCAAACAACCTGGTCAGGATGAAGTATTGTTTCTGAATCAGCCTCTCTTTTCTAAATGTAGAGAAGATGGACCAAACCCGGCTTGTGTGGAGAGCTGTTCCCGGGTTCCTATGGTTGATATACCATTCTAACTTGTGAAAGTGTCACAGGAAGTAGGGGCAGCCTCCATCTCATGGTAGCCTTGGATGCAACTGTTATGACAAAGAGGGTGCCAAAGCAGTGATCTGATTCAGTTTCTGAAGGAAGTGACCTCACCTCACTACTTTGGTGATGGAACTCTCTGAACTTGGGATCCAGGAAGACAGGAACCCAGAGCCAGTCCAGTCCCAGTCCCAGTTGTCTCAATTGTTTGGATTTCCCAATGACAGAGTCAGTAATTCTTGGTACCTACTGATGTGAGGATGGCCAAAAGGCAGGAAAGCTCTGAAAGGGGGCTTTTCCTGAGAAAGCAGGTAGTGGCACACTGCTGGCTCCTGACAACTTCACAGAGTTGCACACAGAGAGCAGATCTGAGACAGGACAGGCCATTTCTTTGGAACATAGTATGGCCCACGAGTCAGAGGACACTCCTGATAGTCACAGAACTACTTGGAGGAAGGAGGTGTCTTTGTGGGTGTGGGTGTGGATTTGTGGATTTGTCTCATGTTCGGAGAATAGGTAGGAATGGCTGTTTGTTTGTTTTGGAGGGACCTGTTTCTAGTAAGTCGTTTGACAAGGCGAGTGTTTGTATGTCTGTGTATCCCACTATGCCCCTGGTTGTAGACATTAGAAAAGAAAATGCATCAATGGATGAGTCCTGTCTAGTTGAAATCTTCCCAGCATTCATCCTGCCTGATTTATGAATGGAATGTGTCTTGTCTTATGGATGGGCAACAGCTACTATCTTCCTAATTTCCTGTTTTCTTCCTGAATTGTTGGCACTCTCCAGAATAGTCTCATCGTTTTGTGTCCAAAATATGTACCACCTCCAAGCTCTGTGAAATGGCCATGTACTGCATAGCTGAAGGGAATGGTGAGCATCTCAGAAAACTCAGGTATCAGTGTGACCAGGAAAGTCTCAGTGGAGAAACCCTGCTTTGGGCATTTTGTTTACCTATTGTTCTGTTGCCCTGAATGTCAGGAAGATTTTTGCCTCAGGCCACCCCTTTGTGAAGCCTGAAGAAAACAGTTTTCAAATGGAAATGAATGGGCATCACCTGTGGCTCTTTGCTTAATTGCTTTGAGAGGGATATGTCTGAATCAGACTCTTGGCCCTCTGTGAGGCTGTGGCTTAGATTCTCAGCACCTGAGGGATCTAAAGAAAGATCTCTTGTGTATCCAAAAACCAAAATCGCCAAAAGAGCAGTCATTGTGGATGAAGTCTCTCGACTTCCTCTAAGGGTCCTGATCTCCATCAAGTGAGAATCAGGATTTTTTTTGGTCAAATGAGTTCTTCAAAGCCCTGCAGAGGCTAGCCCAGAGGTGCTTGGTTTTTCTCATGACTCCACTTCACATTAAGAATCTAAACGCCAGAGTCAGTAGGCCTCAAATTGGAAAATTGGAGCAGTATTAACTGCAAGCCTTTTTGATCATTCATGGTTCACAGGAAGGGTGTCCAGGCCACCTAGACTTTAGGCAAATGAGGGGCAAGTGAGCTTATTTTGGATACTGTCTTAGGCTGCGCACCTCATGGAAACCACCAGCCAGTGGTTATGATGTGTGTCTATATGGAAGAAGATGAGGGCCATGTGGGGGTGTTTTGGTTTTAATTGTGGTCATTTCTGTGGCATTTGGAAGAGATGACTGGGTCCACCTGGGATTGAACTCAGGTGTGATTCACCTTAGAGACTGAGTTCTGGAACTGACCTCATAGAAGTATTGCCATGAATTGTGTTGGTATTTTAGGAGCCCATGCATGAAAGTGTCACAGGAAGTAGGGGCAGCCTCCATCTCATGGGACCCTTGGAAGCAACAGTTAGGACAAAGTGGTTGCCAAGACAGTGACCTCATTCAGTTCCTGAAGGAAGTGACCTACCTCACTTCCTTGGAGAAGGAATTCTCTGAACTTGGGATCCAGGAAGCCATGCACCCAGAGCCAGTCCCAGTCCCAGTCCCAGTGGACTCACTTGTTCGGTTTTAACAAGGACAGGGTCAGTCTTTCTTGGTACCTACTGATATGAGGATGGCCAAATGCCAAGAGAGCTCTGAAGAG